>NC_134576.1:5268675-5904925 GCF_050947875.1 Dermacentor variabilis | reverse complement strand
GGCACATGGAGCTTTTCGCAGAGTGCGCACGAGGATTTCTGCCTAACCACGTGGTAAGCACTCCCATGCTGCTCTTTTCAGCACACGCGCATGGATTTGTGCCAAACCACTTGTTAACCATGAACATGAAGCTTTTGGTAGCACGCGCACGTTCTTTTCTGCCAAACCACAAGCTATGCATGCACATGCATCTTTTGGTAGACGCGCACGTATTTTTCTGCCTAACCACAAGTTAAGCATGCACATTCTACTTTTGGCAGAGTGGGCACGTGGATTTCTGTCAAACCACGTGCTACGCACGCCCACACTGGTCTTTTCAGCGCACGCGCATGGATTTGTCCCAAAGCACTTGTTAAGCATGCACATGCATCTTTGGGTAGACGCACACTTTACTTTCTGCCAAACAACAAGATAAGCATGCACATGCAGCTTTTGGCAGCACGCGCACGTGGATTTCTGCTAAACCACGTGCTATGCACGCCATGCTGCTCTTTTCAGCGCACGCCCATGGATTTTTTGCAAACCACTTGATACGCATATACATACAGCTTTTGATAGCACGCGCACGTTCTTTTCTGCCAGCGACAAATTAAGCATTCACATGCTGCTTTTGGCAGAGCGCGCACGTGGATTTCTGCCAAACGACGTGCTAAGCAAGCCCGTGCTGCTCTTTTCGTCACACCCGCATATATTTTTGCCAAAACACTTGTTCAGCGTGCACATGCACCTTTTGGTAGAAGCGCACGTTGTTTTCTGCCTAACCACAAGCTAAGCATAGAGATGCAGTTTTGGCAGAGCGTGCACGTGGATTTCTGCCAAACCACGCACTAAGTGCTCCCATGCTATTCTTTTCAAGGCGCGTGCATGCATTTGTGCCAAAGCACTTGTTAAGCATGCACATGCATCTTTTGGTAGACGCGCACGTTGTTTTCTGCCAGACCACAAGTTAAGCTTGCACATGCTGCTTTTGGCATAGCGCGCACGTGGATTTCTGCAAAACCACGGGCTAAGCACGCCCATGCTGCTCTTTTCAGCACACCCGCATAAATTTTTGCCAAACCACTTGTTAAACATGCACATGCAGCTTTCGGTAGCACGCGTACTTTGTTTTATGCAAATCACAAGCTAAGCAAGCACATGCACCTTTTGCCAGAGCGGTCATGTGGATTTCTGCCAAACCACGTGGTAAGCACGCCCATGCGGCTCTTTTCAGCACACGCGCATGGATTTGTGCCAAACCACTTCTTAAGCATGAACATGCAGCTTTTGGTAGCACGGGCACGTTGTTTTCTGCCAAACCACAAGCTAAGCTAGCACATGCAATTTTTGCCAGAGCGGGCATGTGGATTTCTGCCAAACCACGTGCTAAGCACGCCCATGCCTCTCTTTTCTGCACACGCTCATGGATTTGTGCCAAACCACTTGTTAAGTATGCACATGCATCTTTTGGTAGACGCGCGCGTTGTTTTCTGCCAAACCACGTGATAAGCATGCACATGCAGCTTTTGGCAGAGCGCGGCTGTGGATTTCTGCCAAATTACGGGTTAAGCACGCCCATGCTGCTCTTTTCAGTACGCGCGCATGCATTTGTGCCAAACCACTTGTTAAGCGTGCACATGACTCTTTTTGTAGACGCGCACGTTGTTTTCTGCCACACCACAAGTTAAGCATGCACATGCTGCTTTTGGCAGAGCGCGCAGGTGGATTTCTGCCGAACCAAGTGCTTAGCATGCCCATGCTGCTCTTTTCAGCGCACGCCCATAGATTTGTGCCAAACTACTTGTTAAGCATGCACATGTCTCTTTTAGTAGATGCGCACGTTGTTTTCTGCTAAACCACAAGTTAAGCATGCACATGCTGCTTTTGGTTGAGCGGGAACGTGGATTTCTGTCAAACCACGTACTAAGTACGCCCATGCTATTCTTTTCAGCACACCCGCATGGATTTGTGCCAAACCACTTGTTAAGCACGCACATGCAGCTTTTGGTAGACGCGCACATTCTTTTCTGCCATACCACACGCTAAGCATTCACATGCAGCTTTTAGCAGAGCGCGCACGTGGATTTCTGCCAAACCACGTACTAAATACGCCCATGCTTCTCTTTTCAGGGCACGGGCATGGATTTGTGCCAAAGCACTTGTTAAGCATTCACATGTATCTTTTGGTAAACGCGCACTTTGTTTTCTGCCAAACCACAAGATAAGCATGCACATGCAGCTTTTGGCAGCGCGCGCACATGGATTTCTGCTAAACAGCGTGCTAAGCACGCGCATGCTGCTTTATTCAGCGCACGCGCATGGATTTGTGCCAAACCACTTGTTAAGAATGCACAGGCAGCTTTTGGTAGCATGCGCGCGCTGTTTTCTACCAAATCACAAGCTAAGCATTCACATGCAGCTTTTCGCAGAACGCGCACGTGGATTTCTGCCAAACCACGTAGTAAGCACGCCCATGCTGCTCTTTTCAGCACACGCGCATCGATTTGAGTAAACCCCTTGCTAAGCATGCATATGCAGCTTTTGGTAGCACGCGCACGTTGTTTTATGCCAAACCACAAGCTAAGCATGCACATGCAGCTTTTGCCAGAGAGGGCATGTGGATTTCTGCCAAACCACGTGCTAAGCACACCTATGCCGCTCTTTTAAGCACACGCGCATGGATTAGTGCCAAACCATTTTTTAAGTATGGACATGTATCTTTTGGTAGAGGCGCACGTTGTTTCCTGCCAAACCACAAGTTTAGCATGCACATGCTGCTTTTGGCAGAGCGCGCACGTGGATTTCTGCCAAACCATGTGCTAAGCACGCCCATCCTGCTCTTTCCCGCGCACGTCCATGGATTTGTCCCAAACTACTTGTTAAGCATGCACATGCCTCTTTTGGTAGACGCGCACGTTCTTTTCTGCCAAACCACAAGTTAAGCATGCACATGCTTCTTTTAACAGAGCGGGCACGTGGATTTCTGTCAAACCGCGTGCTAAGCACGACCATGCTGCTCTTTTCAGGGCACGCGCATGGATTTGTGCCAAAGCACTCGTTAAGCATGCACATGCATCTTTTGGTAGATGCGCGCTTTTCTTTCTGCCAAACCACAAGCTAAGCATGCACATGCAGCTTTTGGCAGCACGCGCACGTGGATTTCATCTAAAGTACGTGCTAAGCACGCTAATGCTGTTCTTTGGAGCACGCGCGCATGGATTTGTCCAAAACCACTTGTTAAGCATGAACCTGCAGCTTTTGGTAGCCCGCGCACGTTGTTTTTGCCAAACCACAAGCTAAGCATGCACATGAAGCTTTTGGCAGAGCGGGCACGTGGATTTCTGTCAAAGCACGTGCAAAACACTCCCATGCTGCTAATTTCAGCGCACGCGCATGCAGTTGTGCAAAAGCACATGTTAAGCATGACGCGCACTTTTCTTTCTGCCAAACCACAAGCTAAGCGTGCACATGCAGCTTTTGGCACCGCGCGCACGTGGATTTCTGCTAAACCACATGCTAAGCACGCCCATGCGGCTCTTTTCAGCGCATGCCCATGGATTTTTGCCAAACCACTTGTTAAGCATGCGCATGCAGCTTTTGGTAGCACGCGCACATTGTTTTATACAAGCCACAAGCTAAGCATGCACATACAGCTTTGGCAGAGCGCGCACGTGGATTTCTGCCAAACCACGTACTAAATAAGCCCATGCTGCTCTTTTCAGGCCACGGGCATGGATTTGAACCAAAGTACTTGTCAAGCATGCACAAGCATCTTTTGGTAGACGCGCACTTTGTTTTCTGCCAAACCACAAGCTAAGCATGCACATGCACCTTTTGGCAGCGCGCGCACATGGATTTCTGCTAAACAACGTGCTAAGCACGCACATGCTGCTTTTTTCAGCGCAAGCCCATGGATTGGTCCCAAAGCACTTGTTAAGCATGCACATACATCTTTTGTTTGACGCGCACGTTGTTTTCTGCCAAGCCACAATTTAAGCATGCACATGCTGCTTCTGGCAGAGCGCGCACGTGGATTTCTGCGAAACCACGGGCTAAGCACGCCCAAGCTGCTCTTTTCAGCACACCCGCATGGATTTGTGCCAAACCACTTGTTAAGCATGCACATGCAGTTTTTGGTAGCACGCGCGCATTGTTTTAGTCAAACCACAAGCTAAGCATGCACATACAGCTTTTGGCAGAGCGCGCACGTGGATTTCTGCCAAACCACGTACTAAATAAGCCCATGCTGCACTTTTCAGGGCACGGGCATGGATTTGTACCAAAGAACTTGTTAAGCATGCACATGCATCTTTTGGTAGACGCGCACGTTGTTTTCTGCCAAACCACGTGATAAGCATGGACATCAAGCTTTTGGCAGAGCGCGCATGTAGATTTCTGCCACATTACCGGTTAAGCACGCCCATGCTGCTCTTTTCAGTACACGCGCATGGATTTGTGCAAAACCACTTGTTAAGCGTGCACATGACTCTTTTTGTAGACGCGCACGTTGTTTTCTGCCACACCACAAGTTAGGCATGCACATGCAGCTTCTGGCAGCCCGCGCACGTGGATTTCTGCTAAACCACGTGCTAAGCACGCCCATGCTGCTTGCTTTTTTCAGCGCACGCGCATGGATTTGTGCCAAACCACTTGTTAAGCATGCACATGCAGCTTTTGGTAGCACGGGCACGCGGTTTTCTCCAAAACCACAAGCTAAGCATGCACATGCAGCTTTTGGCAGAGCGCGCGCGTGGATTTCTGCCAAGGCACGTGCTAAGCACGCCCGTGCCGCTCTTTTCAGCACACGCGCATGAATTTTTGCCAAAACACTTGTTAAGCATGCACATGCAGCTTTCGGTAGCACGCGCACTTTCTTTTATGCAAATCACAAGCTAAGCAAGCACATGCACCTTTTGCCAGAGCGGTCATGTGGATTTCTGCCAAACCACGTGGTAAGCACGCCCATGCGGCTCTTTTCAGCACACGCGCATGGATTTGTGCCAAACCACTTCTTAAGCATGAACATGCAGCTTTTGGTAGCACGGGCACGTTGTTTTCTGCCAAACCACAAGCTAAGCAAGCACATGCAATTTTTGCCAGAGCGGGCATGTGGATTTCTGCCAAACCACGTGCTAAGCACGCCCATGCCGCTCTTTTCTGCACACGCTCATGGATTTGTGCCAAACCACTTGTTAAGTATGCACATGCATCTTTTGGTAGACGCGCGCGTTGTTTTCTGCCAAACCACGTGATAAGCATGCACATGCAGCTTTTGGCAGAGCGCGGCTGTGGATTTCTGCCAAATTACGGGTTAAGCACGCCCATGCTGCTCTTTTCAGTACGCGCGCATGCATTTGTGCCAAACCACTTGTTAAGCGTGCACATGACTCTTTTTGTAGACGCGCACGTTGTTTTCTGCCACACCACAAGTTAAGCATGCACATGCTGCTTTTGGCAGAGCGCGCAGGTGGTTTCTGCCAAACCAAGAGCTTAGCATGCCCATGCTGCTCTTTTCAGCGCACGCCCATAGATTTGTGCCAAACTACTTGTTAAGCATGCACATGTCTCTTTTAGTAGTTGCGCACGTTTTCTGCTAAACCACAAGTTAAGCATGCACATGCTGCTTTTGGTTGAGCGGGAACGTAGATTTCTGTCAAACCACATGCTAAGCACGTCCATGCTGCTCTTTTCAGCGCACGCGCATGAATTTGTGCCAAAGCACTTGTTAAGCATGCACATGCGTCTTTTGGTAGAAGCGCACGTTGTTTTCTGCCAAACCACAAGCTAAGCATACAGATGTAGCTTTTGCCGGAGCGCGCACGTAGATTTCTGCCAAACCACGTACTAAGTACGCCCATGCTATTCTTTTCAGCACACCTGCATGGATTTGTGCCAAACCACCCTTTAAGCATGCACATGCAGCTTTTGGTAGACGCGCACATTCTTTTCTGCCATACCACACGCTAAGCATTCACATGCAGCTTTTAGCAGAGCGCGCACGTGGATTTCTGCCAACCACGTACTAAATACGCCCATGCTTCTCTTTTCAGGGCACGGGCATGGATTTGTGCCAAAGCACTTGTTAAGCATGCGCATGTATCTTTTGGTAAACGCGCACTTTGTTTTCTGCCAAACTACAAGCTAAGCATGCACATGCAGCTTTTGGCAGCGCGCGCACATGGATTTCTGCTAAACAGCGTGCTAAGCACGCGCATGCTGCTTTATTCAGCGCACGCGCATGGATTTGTGCCAAACCACTTTTTAAGAATGCACAGGCAGCTTTTGGTAGCATGCGCGCGCTGTTTTCTACCAAATCACAAGCTAAGCATTCACATGCAGCTTTTCGCAGAGCGCGCACGTGGATTTCTGCCAAACCACGTAGTAAGCACGCCCATGCTGCTCTTTTCAGCACACGCGCATGGATTTGAGTAAACCCCTTGCTAAGCATGCATATGCAGCTTTTGGTAGCACGCGCACGTTGTTTTATGCCAAACCACAAGCTAAGCATGCACATGCAGATTTTGCCAGAGAGGGCATGTGGATTTCTGCCAAACCTCGTGCTAAGCACACCTATGCCGCTCTTTTAAGCACACGCGCATGGATTAGTGCCAAACCATTTTTTAAGTATGGACATGTATCTTTTGGTAGAGGCGCACGTTGTTTCCTGCCAAACCACAACTTTAGCATGCACATGCTCCTTTTGGCAGAGCGCGCACGTGGATTTCTGCCACACCATGTGCTAAACACGCCCATCCTGCTCTTTCCCGCGCACGCCCATGGATTTGTCCCAAACTACTTGTTAAGCATGCACATGCCTCTTTTGGTAGACGCGCACGTTGTTTTCTGCCAAACCACATGTTAAGCATGCACATGCTTCTTTTAACAGAGCGGGCACGTGGATTTCTGTCAAACCGCGTGCTAAGCACGACCATGCTGCTCTTTTCAGGGCACGCGCATGGATTTGTGCCAAAGCACTCGTTAAGCATGCACATGCATCTTTTAGTAGATGCGCGCTTTTCTTTCTGCCAAACCACAAGCTAAGCATGCACACGCAGCTTTTCGCAGCACGCGCACGTGGATTTCATCTAAAGTACGTGCTAAGCACGCCCATGCTGTTCTTTGGAGCACACGCGCATGGATTTGTCCAAAACCACTTGTTAAGCATGAACCTGCAGCTTTTGGTAGCCCGCGCACGTTGTTTTTGCCAAACCACAAGCTAAGCATGCACATGAAGGTTTTGGCAGAGCGGGCACGTGGATTTCTGTCAAAGCACGTGCAAAACACTCCCATGCTGCTAATTTCAGCGCACGCGCATGCAGTTGTGCCAAAGCGCATGTTAAGCATGACGCGCACTTTTCTTTCTGCCAAACCACAAGCTAAGCGTGCACATGCAGCTTTTGGCACCGCGCGCACGTGGATTTCTGCTAAACCACGTGCTAAGCACGCCCATGCGGCTCTTTTCAGCGCACGCCCATGGATGTTTTCCAAACAACGTGCTAAGCACGCGCATGCTGCTTTTTTCAGCGCAAGCGCATGGATTTGTGCCTAACCTCTTTTTGAGCATGCACATGCAGCTTTTGGTAGCACGCGCACGCTGTTTTCTGCAAACCGCAAGCTAAGCATGCACATGCTGCTTTTGGCTGAGCACGCACGTGGATTTCTGCTAAACCACGGGCTAAGCACGCCCATGCTGCTCTTTTCAGCACACCCGCATAGATTTGTGCCAAACCACTTGTTAAGCATGCACATGCAGCTTTTGGTAGCACGCGCACATTGTTTTATGCAAGCCACAAGCTAAGCATGCACATACAGCTTTGGCAGAGCGCGCACGTGGATTTCTGCCAACCCACGTACTAAATAAGCCCATGCTGCTCTTTTCAGGCCACGGGCATGGATTTGTACCAAAGTACTTGTCAAGCATGCACAAGCATCTTTTGGTAGACGCGCACTTTGTTTTCTGCCATGCACATGCAGCTTCTGGCAGCGCGCGCACATAGATTTCTGCTAAACAACGTGCTAAGCACGCGCATGCTGCTTTTTTCAGCGCAAGCGCATGGATTTGTGCCTAACCTCTTTTTGAGCATGCACATGTAGCTTTTGGTAGCGCGCGCACGCTGTTTTCAGCAAACCGCAAGCTAAGCATGCACATGCTGCTTTAGGCAGAGCGCGCACGCGGATTTCTGCCAAACCACGTACTAAATGAGCCCATGCTGCTCTTTTCAGGGCACGGGCATGGATTTGTACCAAAGAACTTGTTAAGCATGCACATGCATCTTTTGGTAGACGCGCACTATGTTTTCTGCCAAACCACAAGCTAAGGATGCACATGCAGCTTTTGGCAGCGCGCGCACATGGATTTCTGCTAAACAACGTGCTAAGCACGCGCATGCTGCTTTTTTCAGCGCAAGTGCATGGATTTGTGCCGAACCTCTCTTTGAGCATGCACATGCAGCTTTTGGTAGCACGCGCACGCTGTTTTCTGCAAACCACAAGCTAAACATGCATATGCAGCTTTTGGCAGAGCGCGCACTTGCATTTGCGCCAAACCACGTGGTAAGCACGCCCATACACTCTTTTCAACACACGCGCATGGATTTGTCCCAAACCACTTGCTAAGCATGAACATGGAGCTTTTGGTAGCACGCGCACGTTGTTTCTGCCAAACCACAAGCTAAGCAAACACATGCACCTTTGCCAGAGCGGGCATGTGGATTTCTGCCAAACCACGTGCTAAGCACGCCCATGCCGCTCTTTTCAGCACGCGTGCATGAATTTATGCCAAACCACTTGTTAAGTGTGCGCATGCATCTTTTGGTATACGCGCACGTTGTTT
The DNA here is from genome assembly GCF_050947875.1 of Dermacentor variabilis. Classification (NCBI taxonomy): domain Eukaryota; kingdom Metazoa; phylum Arthropoda; class Arachnida; order Ixodida; family Ixodidae; genus Dermacentor; species Dermacentor variabilis. The sequence goes on along the minus strand of NC_134576.1, from coordinate 5,896,113 downwards.
TCTGCCAAACCACGCGATAAGCATGCACATCAAGCTTTTGGCAGAGCGCGCATGTGGATTTCTGCCACATTACCGGTTAAGCACGCCCATGCTGCTCTTTTCAGTACACGCGCATGGATTTGTGCAAAACCACTTGTTAAGCGTGCACATGACTCTTTTTGTGGACGCGCACGTTGTTTTCTGCCACACCACAAGTTAGGCATGCACATGCAGCTTCTGGCAGCGCGCGCACGTGGATTTCTGCTAAACCACGTGCTAAGCACGCCCATGCTGCTTGCTTTTTTCAGCGCACGCGCATGAATTTTTGCGAAAACACTTGTTCAGCATGAACCTGCAGCTTTTGATAGCACGCCCACGTTGTTTTTGCCAAATCACAAGGTAAGCATGCACATGCAGCTTTTGGCAGAGCCGACACGTGAATTTCTGTAAAACCACGTGCTCAGCACGCCCATGCTGCTCATTTCAGTGCACGCGCATAGATTTGTGACAAAGCACATGTTGAGCATGCCGCGCACTTTTCTTTCTGCCAAACCACATGCTAAGCATTCACATGCAGCTTTTGGCAGCGCGCGCACGTGGATTTCTGCTAAATCTCGTGCTAAGCATGCACATGCAGGTTTAGTAGCACGCGCACGTTGTTTTCTGCCAAAAACAAGCTAAGCATGCACATGCAGGTTTTGGTAGCACGCGCACGCTGTTTTCTACCAAGCCACAAGCTAAGCATGCACATGAGGCTTTTGGCAGAGCGCACACGTGGATTTTTGCCAAACCACGTGCTAAGCACGCCCATGCTGCTCTTTTCAGCACGCACGCATGGATTTTTGCCAAACCACTTTTTAAGCATGCACATGCATCTTTTGGTAGACGCGCAAGTTCTTTTCTGCCAAACCACAAGTTATGCATGCACATGCTGCTTTTGGCAGAGCGCGCATTTGGATTTCCACCAAACCACGTGCCAAGCACGCCCATGCTGCTCTTTTCAGCACCCGCGCATGGATTTGTGCCAAACCACTTCTTAAGCATGAACATGCAGCTTTTGGTAGCACACGCACGTTGTTTTTGCCAAACGACAAGCTAAGAATGCACATGCACCTTTTGGCAGAGCGCGCACATGGATTTCTGCCAAATTACGGGTTAAGCACGCCCATGCTGCTCTTTTCAATACACGCGAATGGATTTGGGCCAAACTACTTGTTAAGCGCGCACATGACTCTTTTTGTAGACGCGCACGTTGTTTTCTGCCAAACCACAAGTTAAGCATGCACATGCTGCTTTTGGCTGAGCGGGCACGTGGATTTCTGTCAAACCATGTGCTAAGCACGCCCATGCAGTTCTTTTCAGCGCACGCGCATGGATTTGTGCCAAAGCACTTGTTAAGCATGCACATGCATCTTTTGGTTGACGCGAACATTTCTTTCTGCCAAACCACAAGCTAAGCATGCACATGCAGCTTTTGGCAGCGCGCGCACGTGGATTTCTGCTAAACCACGTGCTAAGCACGCCCATGCTGCTCTTTTGAGCGCACGCCCCTGGATTTTCCGAACCACTTGATACGCATGAACATATAGCTTTTGATAGCACGCGCACGTTGTTTTCTGCCAAACCACAAGCTAAGCATGCACAAGCAGCTTTTGGCAGAGCGCGCACGTGGATTTCTGCCAAACCACGTGGTAAGCACGCCCATGCTGCTCTTTTCAGCACATGCGCATGGATTTGTGCCAAACCACTTCTTAAGCATGAACATGCAGCTTTTGGTAGCACGCGCACGTTGTTTTCTGCCAAACCACAAGCTAAGCAAGTACTTGCAGCTTTTGGCAGCGCGCGCACGTGCATTTCTGCGAAACCATGTGTTAAGTACGCCCATGCTGCTTTGTTCAACTCATGCGCATGGATTTGTGCCAAGCCACTTGCTAAGCATGCACATGCAGTTTTTGGTAGACGCGCACGTTGTTTTCTACCAAACCACAAGTTAAGCATGCACATGCTGCTTTTGGCAGAGCGCACACCTGGATTTCTGCCAAACCACGTGGTAAGCACGCCCATGCTGCTCTTTTTAGCACACGCGAATGGATTTGTGCCAAACAACTTGTTAAGTATGCACATGCATATTTTGGTAGACGCGCACGTTCTTTTCTGCCAAACCACGTGATAAGCATGCACATGCAGCTTTTGGCAGAGCGCGCATGTGGATTTCTCCCAAACTTCGGGTTAAGCACGCCCATGCTGCTCATTTCATTACACGTGCTTGGATTTGCGCCTAACCACTTGTTAAGCGTGCACATGACTCTGTTTGTAGACGCGCACGTTGTTTTCTGCCAAACCACAAGATAAGCATGCACATGCTGGTTTTGGCAGAGCGCGCAGGCGGATTTCTGCCAAACCACGTTCTTAGCACGCCCATGCTGCTCTTTTCAGGGCAAACCCCTGGATTTGTGCTAAACTACTTGTTAAGCATGCACATGCCTCTTTTGGTAGACGCGCACGTTGTTTTCTGCGAAACCACAAGTTAAGCATGCACAATCTGCTTTTGGCAGTGTAAGCACGTGGATTTCTGTCAAACCACATTATAAGCACGCCCATGCTGCTCTTTTCAGCGCACGCGCATGGAAAGCACTTGTTAAGCATGCACATGCATCTTTTGGTTGACGCGAACTTTTCTTTCTGCCAAACCACAAGCTAAGCATGCACATGCAGCTTTTGGCAGCGCGCGCACGTGGATTTCTGCTAAACCACGTGCTAAGCACGCCCATGCTGCTCTTTTGAGCGCATGCCCCTGGCTTTTCCAAACCACTTGATACGCATGAACATATAGCTTTTGATAGCACGCGCACGTTGTTTTCTGCCAAACCACAAGCTAAGCATGCACAAGCAGCTTTTGGCAGAGCGCGCACGTGGATTTCTGCCAAACCACGTGGTAAGCACGCCCATGCTGCTCTTTTCAGCACACGCGCATGGATTTGTGCCAAACCACTTCTTAAGCATGAACATGCAGCTTTTGGTAGCACGCGCACGTTGTTTTCTGCCAAACCACAAGCTAAGCAAGTACTTGCAGCTTTTGGCAGCGCGCGCACGTGCATTTCTGCGAAACCATGTGTTAAGTACGCCCATGCTGCTTTGTTCAACGCATGCGCATGGATTTGTGCCAAGCCACTTGCTAAGCATGCACATGCAGTTTTTGGTAGACGCTCACGTTGTTTTCTACCAAACCACAAGTTAAGCATGCACCTGCTGCTTTTGGCAGAGCGCACACCTGGATTTCTGCCAAACCACGTGGTAAGCACGCCCATGCTGCTCTTTTTAGCACACGCGAATGGATTTGTGCCAAACAACTTGTTAAGTATGCACATGCATATTTTGGTAGACGCGCACGTTCTTTTCTGCCAAACCACGTGATAAGCATGCACATGCAGCTTTTGGCAGAGCGCGCATGTGGATTTCTCCCAAACCTCGGGTTAAGCACGCCCATGCTGCTCATTTCAGTACACGTGCTTGGATTTGCGCCAAACCGCTCTTTAAGCGTGCACATGACTCTGTTTGTAGACGCGCACGTTGTTTTCTGCCGAACCACAAGATAAGCATGCACATGCTGCTTTTGGCAGAGCGCGCAGGCGGATTTCTGCCAAACCACGTGCTTAGCACGCCCATGCTGCTCTTTTCAGGGCACGCCCATGGATTTCTGCCGAAGCACTTGTTAAGCATACACATGCATCTTTTTGTAGAAGCGCACGTTGTTTTCTACCAAACCACAATTTAACCATGCACAATCTGTTTTTGGCAGAGTGGGCGCGTGGATTTCTGTCAAACCAGGTGATAAGTACGCCCATGCTGCTATTTTCAGGGCGAGCGCATGGATTTGTGCCAAAGCACTTGTTAAGCATGCACATGCCTCTTTTGGTAGACGCGCACGTCGTCTTCTGCCAAACCACAAGTTAAGCATGCACAATCTGCTTTTGGCAGAGTGGGCACGTGGATTTCTGTCAAACCACGTGATAAGCACGCGCATGCTGCTCTTTTCAGCGCACGCGCATGGATTTGTGCCAAAGCACTTGTTAAGCATGCACATGCATCTTTTGGTAGAGGCGCACTTTTCTTTATGCCAAACCACAAGCTAAGCATGCACATGCAGCTTTTGGCAGCGCGCGCAAGTGGATGTCTGCTAAACCACGTGCTAAGCACACCCATGCTGCTCTTTTGAGCGCACGCCCCTGGATTTTCCAAACCACTCGACCCCCATGAACATACAGCTTTTGATAGCACGCGCACGTTGTTTTGTGCCAAACCACAAGTTAAGCATGTACATGCTGCTTTTGGCAGACCGCGCACGTGGATTTCTGCTAAACCACGTGCTAAGCATGCCCATGCTGCTTTTTGGAGCGCGCGCCCCTGCATTTGTGCCAAACCCCTTTTTAAGCATGCACATGCAGATTTTGGTAGCACGCGCACGCCCTTTTCTGCCAAACCACAAGCTAAGCATGCACATGCAGCTTTTGGGAGAGCGCGCACGTGGATTTCTGCCAAACCACGGGCTAAGCACGCCCATGCTGCTCTTTTCACCACGCGCGCATGGATTTTTGCCAAACCACTTGTTAAGCATGCACAAGCATCTTTTGGTAGACGCGCACGTTGTTTTGTGCCAAACCACAATTTAAGCATGCACATGCTTTTTCTTGCAGAGTGCGCACGTGGATTTCTGCCAAACCACATACTAAGTACGCCCATGCTGCTCTTTCCAGGGCGCGCGCATGGATTTGTTCCAAAGAACTTGTTAAGCATGCACATGCAGGTTTTGGTAGTACGCACACGCTGTTTTCTCCCAAACCACAAGCTAAGCATGCACATGCAGCTTTTCGCAGAGCGGGCACATGGATTTCTGCCAAACCACGTGCTAAGCACGCCCATGCTACTCTTTTCAGCGCAAGCCCCTGGATTTGTGCCAAACTACTTGTTAAGCATGCACATGCCTCTTTTGGTAGACGCGCACGTTGTTTTCTGCCAAACCACAAGTTAAGCATGTACAATCTGCTTTTGGCAGAGTGGGCACGTGGATTTCTGTCAAACCACGTGATAAGCACGCCCATGCTGCTCTTTTGAGCGCACGCCCCTGGATTTTCCAACCCACTTGATACGCTTGAACATATAGCTTTTGATAGCACGCGCACGTTGTTTTCTGCCAAACCACAAGCTAAGCATGCACAAGCAGCTTTTGGCAGAGCGCGCACGTGGATTTCTGCCAAACCACGTTGTAAGCACGCCCATGCTGCTCTTTTCAGCACACGCGCATGGATTTGTGCCAAGCCACTGAACATGCAGCTTTTGGTAGCACGCGCACGTTGTTTTCTGCCAAACCACAAGTTAAGCAAGTACATGCAGCTTTTGATAGCGCGCGCACGTGCATTTTTGCGAAACCATGTGTTAAGTACGCCCATGCTGCTCTTTTTAGCACACGCGAAATGATTTGTGCCTAACCACTTGTTAAGTATGCACATGCATCTTTTGGTAGACGCGCACGTTCTTTTCTGCCAAACCACGTGATAAGCATGCACATGCAGCTTTTGGCAAAGCGCGGATGTGGATTACTGCCAAACTTCGGGTTAAGCACGCCCATGCTGCTCATTTCAGTATACGTGCTTGGATTTGCGCCAAACCACTTGTTAAGCATGCACATGACTCTGTTTGTAGACGCGCACGTTGTTTTCTGCCAAACCACAAGATAAGCATGCACATGCTGCTTTTGGCAGGGCCCGCAGGCGGATTTCTGCCAAACCACGTCCTTAGCACGCCCATGCTGCTCTTTTCAGGGCACGCCCCTGGATTTGTGCTAAAGCACTTGTTAAGCATGCACATGCCTCTTTTGGTAGACGCGCACGTTGTTTTCTGCCAAACCACAAGTTAAGCATGCACAATCTGCTTTTGGCAGAGTGGGCACGTGGATTTCTGTCAAACCACATGATAAGCACGCCCATGCTGCTCTTTTCAGCGCACGCGCACGGATTTGTGCCAAAGCACTTGTTAAGCATGCACATGCAGCTTTTGGTAGCACGCGCACGTTGTTTTCTGCCAAACCACAAGCTAAGCAAGTACTTGCAGCTTTTGGCAGCGCGCGCACGTGCATTTCTGCGAAACCATGTGTTAAGTACGCCCATGCTGCTTTGTTCAACGCATGCGCATGGATTTGTGCCAAGCCACTTGCTAAGCATGCACATGCAGTTTTTTGTAGACGCGCACGTTGTTTTCTACCAAACCACAAGTTAAGAATGCACATGCTGCTTTTGGCAGAGCGCACACCAGGATTTCTGCCAAACCACGTGGTAAGCACGCCCATGCTGCTCTTTTTAGCACACGCGAATGGATTTGTGCCAAACAACTTGTTAAGTATGCACATGCATATTTTGGTAGACGCGCACGTTCTTTTCTGCCAAACCACGTGATAAGCATATACATGCAGCTTTTGGCAGAGCGCGCATGTGGATTTCTCCCAAACTTCGGGTTAAGCACGCCCATGCTGCTCATTTCATTACACGTGCTTGGATTTGCGCCAAACCACTTGTTAAGCGTGCACATGACTCTGTTTGTAGACGCGCACGTTGTTTTCTGCCAAACCACAAGATAAGCATGCACATGCTGCTTTTGGCAGAGCGCGCAGGCGGATTTCTCCCAAACCACGTGCTTAGCACGCCCATGCTGCTCTTTTCAGGGCACGCCCATGGATTTCTGCCGAAGCACTAGTTAAGCATACACATGCATCTTTTGGTAGACGCGCACTTTGTTTTCTACCAAACCACAATTTAAGCATGCACAATCTGTTTTTGGCAGAGTGGGCACGTGGATTTCTGTCAAACCAGGTGATAAGTACGCCCATGCTGCTCGTTTCAGCGCACGCGCATTGATTTGTGCCAAAGCACGTGTTAAGCATGACGCGCACTTTTCTTTCTGCCAAACCACAAGCTAAGCATTCACATGCAGCTTTTGGCAGCGCGCGCATGTGGATTTCTGCCAAACCAAGGGCAAAGCATGCAGATACAGCTTTTGGTAGAACGCGCAAGTGGATTTCTGCCAAACCACAGGCTAAGCACGCCCATGCTGCTCTTTTCAGCACGCGCGCACGGATTTTTGCCAAACCACTTGTTAAGCATGCACATGCATCTTTTGGTAGACGCGCACGTTGTTTTCTACCAAACCACAATTTAAGCATGCACAATCTGTTTTTGGCAGAGTGGGCACGTGGATTTCTGTCAAACAAGGTGATAAGTACGCCCATGCTGCTCTTTTCAGCACGCGCACATAGATTTTTGCCAAACCACTTGTTAGGCATGCACATGCATCTTTTGGTAGACGCGCACGTTGTTTTCTACCAAACCAGAATTTAACCATGCACAATCTGTTTTTGGCAGAGTGGGCACCTGGATTTCTGCCAAACCACGTGGTAAGCACGCCCATGCTGCTCTTTTTAGCACACGCGAATGGATTTGTGCCAAACCACTTGTTAAGTATGCACATGCATATTTTGGTAGACGCGCACGTTGTTTTGTGCCAAACCACAAGTTAAGCATACACATGCTGCTTTTGGCAGAGCACGCACGTGGATTTCTGCCAAACCACGTGCTAAGCACACCCATGCCGCTCGTTTAAGCACATGCCCATATATTTGTGCCAAACCACTTGTTAAGCATGCACATGCATCGTTTGGTAGACGCGCACGTTGTTTTCTGCCAAACCACGTGATAAGCATGCACATGCTGCTTTTGGCAGAGCGGGCACGTGGATTTCTGCCAAACTTCGGGTTAAGCACGCCCATGCTGCTCATATCAGTACACGTGCTTGGATTTGCGCCAAACCACTTGTTAAGCGTGCACATGGCTCTGTTTGTAGACGCGCACGTTGTTTTCTGCCAAACCACAAGACAAACATGCACATGCTGCATTTGGCAGAGCGCGCAGGCGGATTTCTGCCAAACCACGTGCTTAGCATGCCCATGCTGCTCTTTTCAGGGCACGCCCATGGATTTGTGCCGAAGCACTTGTTAAGCATACACATGCATCTTTTTGTAGAGGCGCACGTTTTTTTCTACCAAACCACAATTTAAGCATGCACAGTCTGTTTTTGGCAGAGTGGGCACGTGGATTTCTGTCAAACCAGGTGATAAGTACGCCCATGCTGCTCATTTCAGCGCACGAGCATTGATTTGTGCCAAAGCACGTGTTAAGCATGACGCGCACTTTTCTTTCTGCCAAACCACAAGCAAAGCATGCCCATGCAGCTTTTGGTAGAGCGCGCAAGTGGATTTCTGCCAAACCACAGGCTAAGCACGCCGATGCTGCTCTTTTCAGCACGCGCGCATGTATTTTTGCCAAACCACTTGCTAAGCATGCACAAGCATCTTTTGGTAGACGCGCACGTTGTTTTCCGCCAAACCACAATTTCAGCATGCGCATGCTTTTTTTGCAGAGTGCGCACGTGGATTTCTGCCAAACCACGTACTAAGCACGCCCATGCTGCTCTTTTCATGGCGCGCGCATGGATTTGTGCCAAAGCACTTGTTAAGCATGCACATGCAAGTTTTGATAGCACGCACACGCTGTTTTCTGCCAAACCACAAGCTAAGCATGCACATGCAGCTTTTCGCAGAGCGGGCATATGGATTTCTGCCAAACCAGGTGCTAAGCACGCCCATGCTACTCTTTTCAGCGCACGCCCCTGGATTTGTGCCAAACTACTTGTTAAGCATGCACATGCCTCTTTTGGTACACGCGCATGTTGTTTTCTGCCAAACCACAAGTTAAGCATGCACAATCTGCTTTTGGCAGAGTGGGCACGTGGATTTCTGTCAAACCACGTGATAAGCACGCCCATGCTGCTCTTTTCAGCGCACGCGCATGGATTTGTGCCAAAGCACTTGTTAAGCATACACATGCATCTTTTGGTTGACGCGCACTTTTCTTTCTGCCAAACCACAAGCTAAGCATGCACATGCAGCTTTTGGCAGCGCGCGCACGTGGATTTCTGCCAAACCACAAGCAAAGCATGCACATGCAGCTTTTGGTAGAGCGCGCAAGTGGATTTCTGCCAAAGCACAGGCTAAGCACGCCCATGCTGCTCTTTTCAGCACGCGCGCATGGATTTTTGCCAAACCACTTGTTAAGCATGCACATGCATCTTTTGGTAGACGCGCACGTTGTTTTCTACCAAACCACAATTTAAGCATGCACAGTCTCTTTTTGACAGAGTGGGCACGTGGATTTCTGTCAAACCAGGTGATAAGTACGCCCCTGCTGCTATTTTCTGGGCGAGCGCATGGATTTGTGTCAAAGCACTTGTTAAGCATGCACATGCCTCTTTTGGTAGATGCGCACGTTGTTTTCTGCCAAACCACAAGTTAAACATGCACAATCTGCTTTTGGCAGAGTGGGCACATGGATTTCTGTGAAACCACGTGATAAGCACCCCCATGCTGCTCTTTTCAGCGCACGCGCATGGATTTGTGCTGAAGCACTTGTTAAGCATGCACATGCATCTTTTGGTAGACGCGCACTTTTCATTCTGCCAAACCAGAAGCTAAGCATGCACATGCAGCTTTTGGCAGCGCCCGCACGTGGATTTCTGCTAAACCACGTGCTAAGCACGCCCATGCTGCTCTTTTGAGCGCACGCCCCTGGATTTTCCAAACCACTCGATCCGCATGAACATACAGCTTTTGATAGCACGCGCACGTTGTTTTGCGCCAAACCACAAGTTAAGCATGCACATGCTGCTTTTGGCAGAGCGCGCACGTGGATTTCTGCTAAACCACGTGCTAAGCACGCCCATGCTGCTTTTTGGAGCGCGCGCCACTGCATTTGTGCCAAACCCCTTTTTAAGCACGCACATGCAGATTTTGGTAGCACGCACACGCCCTTTTCTGCCTAACCACAAGCTAAGCATGCACATACAGCTTTTGGGAGAGCGCGCACGTGGATTTCTGCCAAACCACGGGCTAAGCACGCCCATGCTGCTCTTTTCACCACGCGCGCATGGATTTTTGCCAAACCACTTGTTAAGCACGCACAAGCATCTTTTGGTAGACGCGCACGTTGTTTTCTGCCAAACCACAATTTAAGCATGCACATGCTTTTTTTCGCAGAGTGCGCACGTGGATTTCTGCCAAACCACGTACTAAGTACGCCCATGCTGCTCTTTTCAGGGCGCGCGCATATATTTGTGCCAAAGCACTTGTTAAGCATGCACATGCAGGTTTTGGTAGCACGCACACGCTGTTTTCTGCCAAACCACAAGCTAAGCATGCACATGCAGCTTTTCGCAGAGCGGGCATATGGATTTCCGCAAAACCACGTGCTAAGCACGCCCATGCTACTCTTTTCAGCGCACGTCCCTGGATTTGTGCCAAACTACTTGTCAAGCATGCACATGCCTCTTTTGGTAGACGCGCACGTTGTTTTCTGCCAAACCACAAGTTAAGCATGCACAATCTGCTTTTGGCAGAGTGGGCACGTGGATTTCTGTCAAACCACGTGATAAGCACGCCCATGCTGCTCTTTTCAGCGCACGCGCATGGATTTGTGCCAAAGCACTTGTAAAGCATGCACATGCATCTTTTGGTAGACGCGCACTTTTCTTTCTGCCAATCCACAAGCTAAGCATGCACATGCAGCTTTTGGCAGCGCGCGCACGTGCATTTCTGCTAAACCACGTGCTAAGCACGCCCATGCTGCTCTTTTGAGCGCACGCCCCTGGATTTTCCAAACCACTCGATTCGCATGAAGATACACCTTTCCATAGCACGCGCACGTTGTTTTGTGCCAAACCACAAGTTAAGCATGCACATGCTGCTTTTGGCAGAGCGCGCACGTGGATTTCTGCCAAACCACGTGCTAAGCACGCCTGTGCTGCTCTTTTCAGCACACGCGCATGGATTCTTCTTTAAAACACTTGTTCAGCATGCAAATGCATCTTTTGGTAGAAGCGCACGTTGTTTTCTGCCAAACCACAAGCTAAGCATACACATGCAGCTTTTGGCAACGCCTGCACATGGATTTCTGCTAAACAACGTGCTAAGCACTCGCATGCTGATTTTCTCAGCGCACGCGCATGAGTTTGTGCCAAACCACTTTTTAAGCATGCACATTCAGCTTTGGTAGCACGCGGACGCTGTTTACTGCCAAACCACAAGCTAAGCATAAACTTGCAGCTTTTCGCAGAGCGCGCACGTAGATTTCTGCCAAACCCTGTAGTAAGCACGGCCATGCTGCTCTTTTCAGGACGCGCGCATGGATTTGTGCCAAAGCACTTGTTAAGCATACACATGCAGGTTTTGGTAGCACGCGCATGCTATTTTCTGCCAAACCACAAGCTAAGCATGCACATGCAGCTTTTGGCAGAGTGGGCACGTGGATTTCTGTCAAACCAGGTGATAAGTACGCCCATGCTGCTATTTTCAGGGGAAGCGCATGGATTTGTGCCAAAGCACTTGTTAAGCATGCACATGCCTCCTTTGGTAGACGCGCACGTTGTTTTCTGCCAAACCATTACTTAAGCATGCACAATCTGCTTTTGGCAGAGTGGGCACGTGGATTTCTGTCAAACCACGTGATAAGCACGCTCATGCTGCTCTTTTCAGCGCACGCGCATGGATTTGTGCCAAAGCACTTGTTAAGCATGCACATGCATCTTTTGGTAGACGCGCACTTTTCTTTCTGCCAAACCACAAGCTAAGCATGCACATGCAGCTTTTGGCAGCGCGCGCACGTGGATTTCTGCTAAACCACGTGCCAAGCACGCCCATGCTGCTCTTTTGAGCGCACGCCCCTGGATTTTCCAAACCACTCGATCCGCATGAACATACAGCTTTTGATAGCACGCGCACGTTGTTTTGCCCCAAACCACAAGTTAAGCATGCACATGCTCCTTTTGGCAGAGCGCGCACGTGGATTTCTGCCAAACCACGTGCTAAGCACGCCCGTGCTGTTCTTTTCAGCACACGCGCATGCATTCTTGCCAAAACACTTGTTCAGCATGCAAATGCATCTTTTGGTAGAAGCGCACGTTGTTTTCTGCCCAGCCACAATTTAAGCATGCACATGCTTTTTTTGGCAAGTGAGCACGTGGATTTCTGCCAAACCACGTACTAAGTAAGCCCATGCAGCTCTTTTCAGGGCGAGCGCATGGATTTGTGCCAAAGCACTTGTTAAGCATGCACATGCATCTTTTGTTAGACGTGCATGTTGTTTTCTGCCAAGCCACAAGGTAAGCATGCACATGCTGCTATTGGCAGAGCGGCAACGTGGATATCTGCTAAACAACGTGCTAAGCACGTGCATGCTGCTTCTTTCAATACAAGCGCATGGACTTGTGCCAAATCACTTTTTAAGCATGCACATGCAGCTTTTCGTAACACGCGCACGCTGTTTTCTGCCAAGCCACGTGGAAAGCACGCCCATACACTCTTTTCTGCACACGCGCATGGATTTGTGCCAAACCACTTGCTAAGCATGAACATGCAGCTTTTGGTAGCACGCGCACGTTGTTTTCTACGAAACCACACGCTAATCAAGCACATGCAGCTTTGCCAGAGCGGGCATGAGGATTTCTACCAAACCGCGTGCTGAGCATGCCCATGCCGCTGTTTTCAACACACGTGCATGGATTTATGCCAAACCACTTGTTGAGTATGCACATGCATCTTTTGGTAGACGCACACGTTGTTTTTTGCAAAACCACAAGTTAAGCATGCACATGCAGGTTTTGGCAGAGCGCGCACGTGGATTCCTCAAAACCACGTACTAAGCACGCCCATGCTGCTCTTTTCAGGGCACGGGCATGGATTTGTGACAAATCACTTAAGCATGCACATGCATCTTTTGGTAGACGCGCACGTTGTTTTCTGCCAAACCACAAGCTAAGCATACACATGCAGCTTTTGGCATAGCCCGCACGTGGATTTCTGCCAAACCACGTACTAAGTACTCCCATGCTATTTTTTTTTCAAGGCACGCGCATAGAATTTGTCCCAAAGCACTTGTCAAGCATGCACATGCATCTTTTGTTAGACGCCCACGTTGTTTTCGGAAAAACCACGTGATATGCATGCACATGCAGCTTTTGGCAGAGCGCGCACTTGGATTTCTGCCAAACCACGTGCTAAACACGCCAATGCTGCGCTTTTCAGCACACGCGCATGGTTTTGTGCCAAACCACTTGTTAAGCATGCACATGCATCTTTTGGTAGATGCGCACGTTGTTTTCTGCCGAACCACAAGCTAAGCGTGCACATGCAGCTTTTCGTTGAGCGCGCACATGGAGTTCTGCCAAACCACGTCCTAGGCACGCCCATGCCGATCTTTTTAGCACACGCGCATGGATTTGTGCCAAACCACTTGTTAAGTATGCACATGCACCTTTTCGTAGACGCGCACGTTGTTTTCTGCCAAAGCACAAGTTAAGCATGCACATGCAGCTATTGGATGAGCGCGCTCGTGGATTTCTGCCAAACCACGTACTAAGTATGCCCACGCTATCCTTTTCAAGGCACACGCATGGATTTCTGCCAAAGCACTTGTTAAGCACGCATATGCATCTTTTGGTAGACGCGAACGTTGTTTTCTGCCAAGCCACGGGTTAAGCATGCACATGCTGCTTTTGGGAGAGCGCGCACGACGATTTCTGCGAAACCACGGGCTAAGCACGCCCATGCTGCTCTATACAGCACACCGGCATGGATTTGTGCCAAACCACTTCTTAAGCATGCACATGCAGCTTTTGGTAGCACGTGCACTTTGTTTTATGCAAACCACAAGCTAAGCATGCACATGCAGCTTTTGGCAGAGCGGGCGTATAGATTTCTGCCAAACCACGTGCAAAGCACACCCATGCTGCTCTTTTCAGCACTAGCGCATGGATTTGTGCCAAACCACTTCTTATGAATGCACATGCATCTTTTGGTAGGCGCGCACGTTCTTTTCTGCCAAACCACAAGTTAAGCATGCACATGCTGCTTTTGGCAGAGTGCGCTTGTTGATTTCTGGCAAACCACGTGCTAAGCACGCCCATACGGCTATTATTACCGCACGCGAATGGGTTCGAGCAAACCCCTTGCAAAGCATGCACATGCAGCTTTTGGTACCACGTGCACTTTGTTTCCTGCAAACCAAGGGCTAAGCATACACATGCACCTCTCGGCAGAACGGGCATATGGATTTCTGCTAAACCACGTACTAAGCACGCCCATGCCGCTCTTTTCAACACACGTGCATGGATTTATGCCAAACCACTTGTTAAGTATGCACATGCATTATTTAGTAGAAGCGCACGTTGTTTTCTGCCAAACCACAATTTAAGCATGCACATGCTTTTTTTGCAGACTGCGCACGTGCATTTCTGCCAAACCACGTACTAAGTACGCCCATGCTACTCTTTTTAGGGCGCGCGCATGGATTTGTGCCAAAGCACTTGTTAAGCATGCACATGCAGGTTTTGGTAGCACGCACACGCTGTTTTCTGCCAAACCACAAGTTAAGCATGCACATGCAGCTTTTCGCAGAGCGGGCATATGGATTTCTGCCAAACCACGTACTAAGTACGCCAATACTTTTTTAAGGCACGCGCATGAATTTGTCCCAAAGCACTTGCTAATCATGCACATGCATATTTTGTTAGACGCGCACGTTGTTTTCTGAAAAACCATGTGATAAGCATGCACTTGCAGCTTTTCGCAGAGCGCGCACGTGGATTTCTGCCAAACCACGTACTAAGTACGCCGACGCTATTCTTTTCAAGGCACACGCATGGATTTGTGCCAAAGCACTTGTTAAGCATGTACATGCATCTTTTGTTAGACGCGCACGTTGTTTTCTGAAAAACCACGTGATAAGCATGCCCATGCAGCTTTTGGCAGAGCGCGCACTTGGATTTCTGCCAAACCATGAGCTAAGCACGCCCATGCTGCTCTTTTCAGCACACGCGCATGGATTTGTGCCAAACCACTTGTTAAGCATGCACATGCAGCTTTTGGTAGCACGCGCACATTGTTTTATGCAAACCACAAGCTAAGCATGCTCATGCAGCTTTTGGCAGAGCGCGCACGTGGATTTCTGCCACACCACGTACTAAATACGCCCATGCTGCTTTTTTCAGTGCAAGCGCATAGATTTGTGCCAAACCTCTTTTTAAGCATGCACATGCAGCTTTTGGTAGCACGCACGCGCTGTTTTCTGCCAAACCACAAGCTAAGCATGCACATGCAGCTTTTGGCAGAGCGCGCACGTGGATTCCTCAAAACCACGTACTAAGCACGCCCATGCTGCTCTTTTCAGGGCACGGGCATGCATTTGTGCCAAATCACTTAAGCATGCACATGCATCTATTGGTAGATGCGCACGTTGTTTTCTGCCAAACCACAAGCTAAGCATACACATGCAGCTTTTGGCAGAGCACGCATTTGGATTTTCGCCAAACTACGTGCTAAGCACGCCAATGCTGTTCTTTTCAGCACCCGTGCATGCTTTTCTGCCAAACACCAAGCTAAGCATGCACATGCAGCTTTTGGCAGAGCGCGCAACTGGATTTCTGCCAAACCACGTGCAAAGCACGCCCATGCTGCTTTCTTCAGCGCACGGGCCAGGATTTCTGCCAAACCACTTGTTAAGCGTGCACATGACTCTTTTTGTAGACGCGCACGTTGTTTTATGGCAAACCACAGGTTAAGCATGCACATGTTGCTTTTGGTAGAGCGGGCACGTGGATTTCTGTCAAGCCTCGTGTTAAGCACGCCCATGCTGCTCTTTTAAGCTCGCGCGCATGGATTTGTGCCAAACCACTTTTTAAGCATGCACATGCAGATTTTGGCAGCACGCGCACGTTCTTTTCTGCCAAACCGCAAGCTAAGCATGTACATGCAGCTTTTGGCAGAGCGCGCAACTGGATTTCTGCCAAACCACGGGCTACGCTCGCCCATTCTGCTCTTTTCAGAACGCGCGCATGGACTTTTGCCAAACCACTTGGTAAGCATGCAAATGCATCTTTTGGTAGACGCGCACGTTGTTTTCTGCCACGCCACAATTTAAGCATGCACTTGCTTTTTTGGCAAGTGCGCACGTGGATTTCTGCCAAACCACGTACTAAGTACGCCCATGCAGCTCTTTTCAGGGCACGGGCATGGATTTGCGCCAAATCACTTAAGCATGCACATGCATCTTTTGGTAGACGCGCACGTTGTTTTCTGCCAAACCACAAGCTAAGCATACACATGCAGCTTTTGGCATAGCCCGCACGTGGATTTCTGCCAAACCACGTACTAAGTACTCCCATGCTATTTTTTTTTCAAGGCACGCGCATAGAATTTGTCCCAAAGCACTTGTCAAGCATGCACATGCATCTTTTGTTAGACGCCCACGTTGTTTTCGGAAAAACCACGTGATATGCATGCACATGCAGCTTTTGGCAGAGCGCGCACTTGGATTTCTGCCAAACCACGTGCTAAACACGCCAATGCTGCGCTTTTCAGCACACGCGCATGGTTTTGTGCCAAACCACTTGTTAAGCATGCACATGCATCTTTTGGTAGATGCGCACGTTGTTTTCTGCCGAACCACAAGCTAAGCGTGCACATGCAGCTTTTCGTTGAGCGCGCACATGGATTTCTGCCAAACCACGTCCTAGGCACGCCCATGCCGATCTTTTTAGCACACGCGCATGGATTTGTGCCAAACCACTTGTTAAGTATGCACATGCATCTTTTGGTAGACGCGCACGTAGTTTTGTGCCAAACCACAAGTTAAGCATACACATGCTGCTTTTGGCAGAGCGCGCACTTGGATTTTTGCCAAACCACGTGCTAAGCACGCCCATGCTGCTCTTTTCAGCACACGCGCACGGATTTGTGCCAAACAGCTTGTTCAGCATGCACATGCACCTTTTCGTAGACGCGCACGTTGTTTTCTGCCAAACCACAAGTTAAGCATGCACATGCAGCTATTGGCAGAGCGCGCTCGTGGATTTCTGCCAAACCACGTACTAAGTATGCCCACGCTATCCTTTTCAAGGCACACGCATGGATTTCTGCCAAAGCACTTGTTGAGCACGCATATGCATCTTTTGGTAGACGCGCACGCGTTTTTCTGCCAAGGAACGGGTTAAGCATGCACATGCTGCTTTTGGGAGAGCGCGCACGACGATTTCTGCGAAACCACGGGCTAAGCACGCCCATGCTGCTCTATACAGCACACCCGCATGGATTTGTGCCAAAACACTTCTTAAGCATGCACATGCAGCTTTTGGTAGCACGTGCACTTTGTTTTATGCAAACCACAAGCTAAGCATGCACATGCAGCTTTTGGCAGAGCGGGCGTATAGATTTCTGCCAAACCATGTGCAAAGAACACCCATGCTGCTCTTTTCAGCACTAGCGCATGGATTTGTGCCAAACCACTTCTTATGAATGCACATGCATCTTTTGGTAGGCGCGCACGTTCTTTTCTGCCAAACCACAAGTTAAGCGTGCACATGCTGCTTTTGGCAGAGTGCGCTTGTTGATTTCTGGCAAACCACGGGCTAAGCACGCCCATACGGCTATTATCACCGCACGCGAATGGGTTCGAGCAAACCCCTTGCAAAGCATGCACATGCAGCTTTTGGTACCACGCGCACTTTGTTTCCTGCAAACCAAGGGCTAAGCATACACATGCACCTCTTGGCAGAACGGGCATATGGATTTCTGCTAAACCACGTACTAAGCACGCCCATGCCGCTCTTTTCAACACACGTGCATGGATTTATGCCAAACCACTTGTTAAGTATGCACATGCATTATTTAGTAGACGCGCACGTTGTTTTCTGCCAAACCACAATTTAAGCATGCACATGCTTTTTTTCCAGAGTGCGCACGTGCATTTCTGCCAAACCACGTACTAAGTACGCCCATGCTACTCTTTTTAGGGCGCGCGCATGGATTTGTGCCAAAGCACTTGTTAAGCATGCACATGCAGGTTTTGGTAGCACGCACACGCTGTTTTCTGCCAAACCACAAGTTAAGCATGCACATGCAGCTTTTCGCAGAGCGGGCATATGGATTTCTGCCAAACCACGTACTAAGTACGCCAATACTTTTTTAAGGCACGCACATGAATTTGTCCCAAAGCACTTGCTAACCATGCACATGCATCTTTTGTTAGACGCGCATGTGGTTTTCTGCCAAGCCACAAGTTAAGCCTGCACATGCTGCTTTTGGCAGAGCGCGCACGTGGATTTCTGCGAAACCACGGGCTAAGCACGCCCATGCGGCTCGTTTCAGCACACCCGCATGGATTTGTGCCAAACCACTTGTTAAGCATGCACAAGCAGCCTTTGGTAGCACGCGCACATTGTTTCATGCAAACCACAAGCTAAGCATGGACATGCAGCTTTTGGCAGAGCGCGCACGTGGATTTTTGCCAAACCACGTACAAATTACGCCCAGCTGCTCTTTTCAGGGCACGGGCATGGATTTGTGCCAAAGCACTTGCTAAGCATGCACATGCATCTTTTGATAGACGCCCACGTTGTTTTCGGAAAAACCACGTGATATGCATGCACATGCAGCTTTTGGCAGAGCGCGCACTTGGATTTCTGCCAAACCACGTGCGAAACACGCCAATGCTGCGCTTTTCAGCACACGCGCATGGTTTTGTGCCAAACCACTTGTTAAGCATGCACATGCATCTTTTGGTAGATGCGCACGTTGTTTTCTGCCGAGCCACAAGCTAAGCGTGCACATGCAGCTTTTCGTTGAGCGCGCACATGGATTTCTGCCAAACCACGTCCTAGGCACGCCCATGCCGATCTTTTGAGCACACGCGCATGGATTTGTGCCAAACCACTTCTTAAGTATGCACATGCATCTTTTGGTAGACGCGCACGTAGTTTTGTGCCAAACCACAAGTTAAGCATACACATGCTGCTTTTGGCAGAGCGCGCACTTGGATTTTTGCCAAACCACGTGCTAAGCACGCCCATGCTGCTCTTTTCAGCACACGCGCACGGATTTGTGCCAAACAGCTTGTTCAGCATGCACATGCACCTTTTCGTAGACGCGCACGTTGTTTTCTGCCAAACCACAAGTTAAGCATTCACATGCAGCTATTGGCAGAGCGCGCTCGTGGATTTCTGCCAAACCACATGCTAAGCACGCCCATGCTGCTCTTTTCAGCACACGCACATGGATTTCTGCCAAACCACTTGTTAAGCATGCACATGCATCTTTTGGTAGACGCACACGTTGTTTTTTGCAAAACCACAAGTTAAGCATGCACATGCAGGTTTTGGCAGAGCGCGCACGTGGATTCCTCAAAACCACGTACTAAGCACGCCCATGCTGCTCTTTTCAGGGCACGGGCATGGATTTGTGCCAAATCACTTAAGCATGCACATGCAGCTTTTGGCAGAGCGGGCGTATAGATTTCTGCCAAACCACGTGCAAAGCACACCCATGCTGCTCTTTTCAGCACTAGCGCATGGATTTGTGCCAAACCACTTCTTATGAATGCACATGCATCTTTTGGTAGGCGCGCACGTTCTTTTCTGCCAAACCACAAGTTAAGCATGCACATGCTGCTTTTGGCAGAGTGCGCTTGCTGATTGCTGGCAAACCACTTGCTAAGCACGCCCATACGGCTATTATCACCGCACGCGAATGGGTTCGAGCAAACCCCTTGCAAAGCATGCACATGCAGCTTTTGGTACCACGCGCACTTTGTTTCCTGCAAACCAAGGGCTAAGCATACCCATGCACCTCTTGGCAGAACGGGCATATGGATTTCTGCTAAACCACGTACTAAGCACGCCCATGCCGCTCTTTTCAACACACGTGCATGAATTTATGCCAAACCACTTGTTAAGTATGCACATGCATTATTTAGTAGACGCGCACGTTGTTTTCTGCCAAACCACAATATAAGCATGCACATGCTTTTTTTGCAGAGTGCGCACGTGCATTTCTGCCAAACCACGTACTAAGTACGCCCATGCTACTCTTTTTAGGGCGCGCGCATGGATTTGTGCCAAAGCACTTGTTAAGCATGCACATGCAGGTTTTGGTAGCACGCACACGCTGTTTTCTGCCAAACCGCAAGTTAAGCATGCACATGCAGCTTTTCGCAGAGCGGGCATATGGATTTCTGCCAAACCACGTACTAAGTACGCCAATACTTTTTTAAGGCGCGCACATGAATTTGTCCCAAAGCACTTGCTAAGCATGCACATGCATCTTTTGTTAGACGCGCATGTGGTTTTCTGCCAAGCCACAAGTTAAGCCTGCACATGCTGCATTTGGCAGAGCGCGCACGTGGATTTCTGCGAAACCACGGGCTAAGCACGCCCATGCGGCTCGTTTCAGCACACCAGCATGGATTTGTGCCAAACCACTTGTTAAGCATGCACAAGCAGCCTTTGGTAGCACGCGCACATTGTTTCATGCAAACCACAAGCTAAGCATGGACATGCAGCTTTTGGCAGAGCGCGCACGTGGATTTTTGCCAAACCACGTACTAAATACGCCCAGCTGCTCTTTTCAGGGCACGGGCATGGATTTGTGCCAAAGCACTTGCTAAGCATGCACATGCATCTTTTGGTAGATGCGCACGTTGTTTTCTGCCGAGCCACAAGCTAAGCGTGCACATGCAGCTTTTCGTTGAGCGCGCACATGGATTTCTGCCAAACCACGTCCTAGGCACGCCCATGCCGATCTTTTGAGCACACGCGCATGGATTTGTGCCAAACCACTTCTTAAGTATGCACATGCATCTTTTGGTAGACGCGCACGTAGTTTTGTGCCAAACCACAAGTTAAGCATACACATGCTGCTTTTGGCAGAGCGCGCACTTGGATTTTTGCCAAACCACGTGCTAAGCACGCCCATGCTGCTCTTTTCAGCACACGCGCACGGATTTGTGCCAAACAGCTTGTTCAGCATGCACATGCACCTTTTCGTAGACGCGCACGTTGTTTTCTGCCAAACCACAAGTTAAGCATTCACATGCAGCTATTGGCAGAGCGCGCTCGTGGATTTCTGCCAAACCACATGCTAAGCACGCCCATGCTGCTCTTTTCAGCACACGCACATGGATTTCTGCCAAACCACTTGTTAAGCATGCACATGCATCTTTTGGTAGACGCACACGTTGTTTTTTGCAAAACCACAAGTTAAGCATGCACATGCAGGTTTTGGCAGAGCGCGCACGTGGATTCCTCAAAACCACGTACTAAGCACGCCCATGCTGCTCTTTTCAGGGCACGGGCATGGATTTGTGCCAAATCACTTAAGCATGCACATGCAGCTTTTGGTAGCACGTGCACTTTGTTTTATGCAAACCACAAGCTAAGCATGCACATGCAGCTTTTGGCAGAGCGGGCGTATAGATTTCTGCCAAACCACGTGCAAAGCACACCCATGCTGCTCTTTTCAGCACTAGCGCATGGATTTGTGCCAAACCACTTCTTATGAATGCACATGCATCTTTTGGTAGGCGCGCACGTTCTTTTCTGCCAAACCACAAGTTAAGCATGCACATGCTGCTTTTGGCAGAGTGCGCTTGCTGATTGCTGGCAAACCACTTGCTAAGCACGCCCATACGGCTATTATCACCGCACGCGAATGGGTTCGAGCAAACCCCTTGCAAAGCATGCACATGCAGCTTTTGGTACCACGCGCACTTTGTTTCCTGCAAACCAAGGGCTAAGCATACACATGCACCTCTTGGCAGAACGGGCATATGGATTTCTGCTAAACCACGTACTAAGCACGCCCATGCCGCTCTTTTCAACACACGTGCATGAATTTATGCCAAACCACTTGTTAAGTATGCACATGCATTATTTAGTAGACGCGCACGTTGTTTTCTGCCAAACCACAATATAAGCATGCACATGCTTTTTTTGCAGAGTGCGCACGTGCATTTCTGCCAAACCACGTACTAAGTACGCCCATGCTACTCTTTTTAGGGCGCGCGCATGGATTTGTGCCAAAGCACTTGTTAAGCATGCACATGCAGGTTTTGGTAGCACGCACACGCTGTTTTCTGCCAAACCGCAAGTTAAGCATGCACATGCAGCTTTTCGCAGAGCGGGCATATGGATTTCTGCCAAACCACGTACTAAGTACGCCAATACTTTTTTAAGGCGCGCACATGAATTTGTCCCAAAGCACTTGCTAAGCATGCACATGCATCTTTTGTTAGACGCGCATGTGGTTTTCTGCCAAGCCACAAGTTAAGCCTGCACATGCTGCATTTGGCAGAGCGCGCACGTGGATTTCTGCGAAACCACGGGCTAAGCAGGCCCATGCGGCTCGTTTCAGCACACCCGCATGGATTTGTGCCAAACCACTTGTTAAGCATGCACAAGCAGCCTTTGGTAGCACGCGCACATTGTTTCATGCAAACCACAAGCTAAGCATGGACATGCAGCTTTTGGCAGAGCGCGCACGTGGATTTTTGCCAAACCACGTACTAAATACGCCCAGCTGCTCTTTTCAGGGCACGGGCATGGATTTGTGCCAAAGCACTTGCTAAGCATGCACATGCATCTTTTGGTAGACGCGCATGTTGTTTTCTGCAAAACCACAAGCTAAGCATGCACATGCAGCTTTTGGCAGAGCGCGCACGTGGATTGCTCCAAACCACGTACTAAGTACGCCCATGCTGCTCTTTTCAGGGCAGGGGCATGTATTTTTCCCAAAACACTTGTTAAGCATGCACATGCATCTTTTGTTAGACGTGCATGTTGTTTTCTGCCAAGCCACAAGGTAAGCATGCCGATGCTGCTTTTGGCAGAGCGCGCACATGGATTTCTGCGAAAGCACAGGCTAAGCACGCCCATGCTGCTCTTTTCAGCACACCCGCGTGGATTTGTGCCAAACCACTTGTTAAGCATGCACATGCAGCTTTTGGTAGGACGCGCACATTGGTTTATGCAAACCACAAGCTAAGCATGCACATGCAGCTTTTGGCAGAGCGCGCACGTGGATTTCTGCCAAACCACGCACTAAATACGCCCATGCTGCTCTTTTCAGGGCACGGGCATGGATTTGTGCCAAAGCAATTGTTAAGCATGCAGATGCATCTTTTGGTAGACGCGCACTTTGTTTTCTGCCAAACCACAAGCTAAGCATGCACATGCAGCTTTTGGAAGCGCGCGCTCATAGATTTCTGCTAAACAACGTGCTAAGCACGCGCATGCTGCTTTTTTCAGTGCAAGCGCATGGATTTGTGCCAAACCTCTTTTTAAGCATGCACATGCAGCTTTTGGTAGCACGCACATGCTGTTTTCTGCCAAACCAGAAGCTAAGCATGCACATGCAGCTTTTGGCAGAGCGCGCACTTGGATTTCTGCCAAATCATGTGCTAAGCACGCCCATGCTGCTCTTTTCAGCACACGGGCCAGGATTTGTGCCAAACCACTTGTAAAGCGTGCACATGACTCTATCTATAGACGCGCACGTTGTTTTCTGGCAAACCACAAGTTAAGCATGCACATGCTGCTTTTGGTAGAGGGAGCACGTGGATTTCTGTTAAACCTCGTGCGAAGCACGCCCATGCCGCTCTTTTAAGCGCACGCGCATGGATTTGTCCCAAAGCACTTGTTAAGCATGCACATGCATCTTTTGGTACACGTGCACTTTTCTTTCTGTCAAACCACAAGCTAAGCATGCACATGCTTCTTTTGGCAGCGCGCGCACCTGGATTTCTGCTAAACCACGTGCTAAGCACGCCCATGCTGCTATTTGGAGCACACGCGCATGGATTTGTGCAAAACCACTTGTTAAGCATGAGCATGCAGCTTTTGGTAGCACGCGCACGTGGATTTCTGTCAAATCACGTGCCAAGCACTCCCATGCTGTATCATTTCAGTGCACGAGCATGGATTTGTGCCAAACCGCTTTTTAAGCATGCAGATGTAGGTTTTGGTAGCACGCGCACGCTCTTTTCTGCCAAACCACAAGCTAAGCACGCCCATGCATGTTTTGGCACAGCGCGCACGGGGATTTCTGCCAAACCACGGGCTAAGCACGCCCATGCTGGTCTTTTCAGCACACGCGCATGGATTTCTGCCAAACAGCTTCTTCAGCATGCACATGCACCTTTTGGTAGA
Organism: Dermacentor variabilis; assembly: GCF_050947875.1. Taxonomy (NCBI): domain Eukaryota; kingdom Metazoa; phylum Arthropoda; class Arachnida; order Ixodida; family Ixodidae; genus Dermacentor; species Dermacentor variabilis. The sequence continues at coordinate 5,872,005 of NC_134576.1, read as the reverse complement.
CGCGCACGTTGTTTTCTGCCAAACCACAAGTTAAGCATGCACATGCAGTTTTGGCAGAGCGCGCACGTGGATTTCTGCCAAACCACGTACTAAGTACGCCGACGCTATTCTTTTCAAGACACACGCATGGATTTCTGCCAAAGCACTTGTTAAGCATGCACATGCATCTTTAGGAAGACGCGCACGTTCTTTTCTGCCAAACCACAAGTTAAGCATGCACAATCTGCTTTTGGCACGGTGGGTACGTGGATTTCTGCCAAACCAAGTGCAAAGCACGCCCATACTGCTTTCTTCAGCACACGGGCCAGGATTTGTGCCAAACCTCTTTTTAAGCATGAACATGCAGCTTTTGGTAACACGCACATGCTGTTTTCTGCCAAACCACAAGCTAAGCATGCACATGCAGCTTTTGGCAGAGCGCGCACGTGGATTCCTCAAAACCACGTACTAAGCACGCCCATGCTGCTCTTTACAGGGCACGGGCATGGATTTGTGCCAAATATCTTAAGCATGCACATGCATCTTTTGGTAGACGCGCACGTTGTTTTCTGCCAAACCACAAGCTTAGCATACACATGCAGCTCTTGGCAGAGCGCGCACTTGGATTTCTGCCAAACCATGTGCTAAGCACGCCCATGCTGCTCTTTTCAGCACACGCGCATGGTTTTGTGCCAAAACACTTGTTAAGCATGCACATGCATCTTTTGGTAGATGCGCACAATGTTTTCTGCCAAACCACAAGCTAAGCATCCACATGCAGCTTTTGGCAGAGCGGGCATATGGATTTCTGCCAAACCACGTGCAAAGAACGCCCATACTGCTTTTTTCACCACACGGGGCAGGATTTGTGCCAAACCACTTGTTAAGCGTGCACATGACTCTTTTTGTAGACGCGCACGTTGTTTTCTGGCAAACCACAAGTTAAGCATGCACATGCTGCTTTTGGTAGAGCGGGCACGTGGATTTCTGTCAAACCTCGGGCTAAGCACGCCCGTGCTGCTCTTTTAAGCGCTCGCGCATGGATTTGTGCCAAAGCACTTGGTAAGCATGCACACGCATCTTTTTGTAGACGCGCACTTTTCTTTCTGTCAAACCACAAGCTAAGCATGCACATGCTTCTTTTGGCAGCGCGCACACGTGGATTTCTGCTAAACCACGTGCTAAGCACGCCCATGCTGCTATTTGGAGCACACGCGCATGGATTTGTGCAAAACCACTTGTTAAGCATGAACATGCAGCTTTTGGTAGCACGCGCACGTTGTTTTTCCCAAACCACAAGCTAAGCATGCACATGCAGCTTTTGGCAGAGCGGGCATGTGGATTTCTGTCAAACCACGTGCCAAGCACTCCCATGCTGCTCATTTCAGTGCACGCGCACGGATTTGTGCGAAAGCACGTGTTAAGCATTACGCGCCCTTTTCTTTCTGCCAAACGGCAAGCTAAGCATGCACATGCAGCTTCTGGCAGCGCGCTCACGTGGATTTCTGCTAAACCACATGCTAAGCACGCCCATGCTGCTTTTTTCAGCGCAAGCGCATGGATTTGTGCCAAACCTGTTTTTAAGCATGCAGATGTAGGTTTTGGTAGCACGCGCACGCTCTTTTCTGCCAAACCACAAGCTAAGCATGCACATGCAGCTTTTGGCAGAGCGCGCACGTGGATTTCTGCCAAACCACGGGCTAAGCACGCCCATGCTGCTCTTTTCAGCACACGCGCTTGGATTTGTGCCCAACAGCTTCTTCAGCATGCACATGCACCTTTCGGTAGACGCGCACGTTGTTTTCTGCCAAACCACAAGTTAAGCATGCACATGCAGTTTTGGCAGAGCGCGCACGTGGATTTCTGCCAAACCACGTACTAAGTACGCCGACGCTATTCTTTTCAAGGCACACGCATGGATTTGTGCCAAAGCAGTTGTTAAGCATGCACAATCTGCTATTGGCACGGTGGGTACGTGGATTTCTGTCAAACCACGTGATATGCACGCGCATGCTGGTCTTTTCAGCGCACGCGCATGTATTTGTTCCAAAGCACTTGTTAAGCATGCACATGCATCTTTTGGTAGACGCGCACTTTTCTTTCTGCCAAACCACAAGCTAAGCATGCACATGCAGCTATTGGCAGCGCGCGCATGTGGATTTCTGCCAAACTTCGGGTTAAGCACGCCCATGCTACTCATTAAGGACACGTGCATGGATTTGCGCCAAACCACTTGTTAAGCGTGCGCATGACTCTGTTTATAGACGCGCACGTTGTTTTCTGCCAAACCACAAGATAAGCATGCACATGCTGCTTTTGGCAGAAGGCGCAGGCGGATTTCTGCCAAACCACGTGCTTAGCACGCCCAAACTGCTCTTTTCAGTGCACGCCCATGGATTTGTGCCAAAGCACTTGTTAAGCATGAACATGCAGCATTTGGTAGCACGCGCAAGTTGTTTTTGCCAAACCACAAGCTAAGCATGCACATGCAGCTTTTGGCAGAGCGCGCACGTGGATTGCTCCAAACCACGTACTAAGTACGCCCATGCTGCTCTTTTCAGGGCAGGGGCATGTATTTGTCCCAAAACACTTGTTAAGCATGCACATACATCTTTTGTTAGACGTGCATGTTGTTTTCTGCCAAGCCACAAGGTAAGCATGCACATGCTGCATTTGGCAGAGCGCGCGCGTGGATTTCTGCGAAACCACAGGCTAAGCACGCCCACGCTGCTCTTTTCAGCACACCCGCATGGATTTGTGCCAAACCACTTGTTAAGCATGCACAAGCAGCTTTTGGTAGCACGCGCACATTGTTTTATGCAAACCCCAAGCTAAGCATGCACATGCAGCTTTTGGTAGAGCGCGCACGCTTATTTCTGCCAAACCACGTACTAAATACGCCCATGCTGCTCTTTTCAGGGCACGGGCATGGATTTGTGCCAAAGCACTTGTTAAGCATGCAGATACATCTTTTGGTAGACGCGCACTTTGTTTTCTGCCAAACCACAAGCTAAGCATGCACAAGCAGCGTTTGGCAGCGCGCGCACATGGATTTCTGCTAAACAACGTGCTAAGCACGCGCATGCTGCTTTTTTCAGTGCAAGCGCATGGATTTGTGCCAAACCTCTTTTTAAGCATGCACATGCAGCTTTTGGTAGCACGCATACGCTGGTTTCTGCCAAACCACAAGCTAAGCATGCACATGAAACTTTTGGCGGAGCGCGCACGTGGATCCCTCAAAACCACGAACTAAGCATGCCCATGCTGCTCTTTTCAGCACACGCGCATGGTTTTGTGCCAAACCACTTGTTAAGCATGCACATGCATCTTTTGGTAGCACGCGCACGTTCTTTTCTGCCAAACCCCAAGCTAAGCATGCACATGCAGCTTTTGGTAGAGCGGGCACGTGGATTTCTGTCAAACCTCGTGTTAAGCACGCCCATGCTGCTCTTTTAAGCTCGCGCGCATAGATTTCTGCCAAACCACTTTTAAGCATGCACATGCAGATTTAGGTAGCACGCGCACGTTCTTTTCTGCCAAACCCCAAGCTAAGCATGCACATGCAGCTTTTGGCAGAGCGCGCAACTGGATTTCTGCCAAACCACGTGCAAAGCACGCCCATGCTGCTTTTTTCACCACACGGGCCAGGATTTGTGCCAAACCACTTGTTAAGCGTGCACATGACTCTTTTTGTAGACGCGCACGTTGTTTTCTGGCAAACCACAAGCTAAGCATGCACATGCTTCTTTTGGCAGCGCGCACCTCAATTTCTGCTAAACCACGTGCTAAGCACGCCCATGCTGCTATTTGGAGCAAACGCGCATGGATTTGTGCAAAACGACTTGTTAAGCATGAACATGCAGCTTTTGGTAGCACGCGCACGTTGTTTTTGCCAAACCATAAGCTAAGCATGCACATGCAGCTTTTGGCAGAGCGCGCACGTGGATTCCTCAAAACCACGTACTAAGCACGCCCATGCTGCTCTTTTCAGCACACGCGCATGGATTTGTGCCAAACAGCTTCTTTAGCATGCACATGCACCTTTTGGTAAACGCGCACGTTGTTTTCTGCATAACCACAAGTTAAGCATGCACATGCAGCTTTTGACAGAGCGCGCACGTGGCTTCCTGCCAAACTACGTACTAAGTACGCCCATGCTATTTTTTTCAAGGTACGCGCATGGATTTGTCCCAAAGCACTTGTTAAGCATGCACATGCATATTTTGTTAGACGCGCACGTTGTTTTCTGAAAAACCACGTGATAAGCATGCACTTGCAGCTTTTCGCAGAGCGCGCACGTGGATTTCTGCCAAACCACGTACTAAGTACGCCAATGCTTTTTTTAAGGCACGCACATAGATTTGTCCCAAAGCACTTGTTAAGCATGTACATGCATCTTTTGTTAGACGCGCACGTTGTTTTCAGAAAAACCACGTGATAAGCATGCACATGCAGCTTATTGCAGAGCGCGCACGTGGATTTCTGCCAAACCACGGGCTAAGCACGCCCATGCTGCTCTTCTCAGCACACGCGCATGGATTTGTGCCAAACAGCTTCTTCAGCATGCACATGCACCTTTTGGTAGACGCGCACGTTGTTTTCTGCAAAACCACAAGATAAGCATGCACATGCTGCTTTTGGCAGAGCGCGCAGGCGGATTTCTGCCAAACCACGTGCTTAGCACGCCCATGCTGCTCTTTTCAGTTCACGCCCATGGATTTGTGCCAAAGCACTTTTTAAGCATGCACATGCATCTTTTGGTAGACGCGCACTTTTCTTTCTGCCCCACCACATGCTAAGCCTGCACATGCAGCTTTTGGCAGCACGCGCACGTGGATTTCTGCTAAACCACGTGGTAAGCACGCCCATGCTGCTCTTTCGAGCACACGCGCATGAATTTGTGCCAAATCCCTTGTTAAGAATGAACATGCAGCATTTGGTAGCACGCGCACGTTGTTTTTGCCAAACCACAAGCTAAGCATGCACATGCAGCTTTCGGCAGAGCCGGCACGTGGATTTCTGTCAAACCACGTGCCAAGCACGCCCATGCTGCTCATTTCAGCGCACGCGCATTGATTTGTGCCAAAGCACGTGTTAAGCATGACGCGCACTTTTCTTTCTGCCAAACCAGCAGCTAAGCATTCACATGCAACTTTTGGCAGCGCGCGCACGTGGATTCCTGCTAGACCACGTGCTAAGTATGCACATGCAGGTTTTGTAAGCACGCGCACGCTGTTTTCTCCCAAACCACAAGCTAAGCATGCACATGCAGGTTTCGGTAGCACGCGCACGCTGTTTTCTGCCAAACCATAAGCAAAGCATGCACATGCAGCTTTTGGTAAAGCGCGCACGTGGATTTTCGCCAAACCACGTGCTAAGCGCGCCCATGCTGCCCTTTTCAGCTCGCGCGCATGGATTTGTGCCAAACCACATTTTAAGCATGCACATGCAGATTTTGGTAGCACGCGCACGTTCTTTTCTGCCATACCCCAAGCTAAGCATGCACATGCAGCTTTTGGCAGAGCGCGCAACTGGATTTCTGCCAAACCACGGGCTAAGCCCGCCCATGCTGCTCTTTTCAGCACGCGCGCATGGATTTTTGCCAAACCACTTTTTAAGCATGCACATGCATCTTTTGGTAGACGCGCACGTTGTTTTCTGCAAAACCACGTGATAAGCATAACATGCACCTTTTGGCAGAACGGGCATTTGGCCCGCAGGGGCGTCTGCGTCAGCAGGCGTTTGGTGTGTTGCGACACCACGTACCCGAGCACACGAGGTTTGGACCCTCCCGCGCGTAGCCGTGCGCGGCTTAGCCGTGTCTGGGGAAAAGGGGATCCTGGGGGTTGAGCCGAAGCTGGGTGTTTTGGACCTTTAAGGCCCCCCGGCGGAGGCAGCACACCTCTTCGGCCTCGGCTTCACATAGACGGCACCTCCAGGCTGACCCACCTAGAGGAAATCGGCAGTCGCCTTTTCCTGTCTCTCTCTTTCTACAACCTTCGTCTTTCCCTTACTTTCCACCTTTCCTGTCTCCTTCTCTCTTCTATTTACTTCCTTTCTCCTTGGCGGCAAGGGTTAACCCTGTGTGGTTATCCAACCTTGGGTACACCATATTTGGTTATAGTGGCGGCGTACGACTGGCGTCGTGCAGACTTGCATGCAAGTTCTGCCGCGTCCCCTCGTTGGGCTCCGTGGTGGGCGGTCGGCGCTGTTGCCGAATGTATACATTTTTTCATGGAAACTCCTTTCCCGAAACTCCCTGATCGCCCTCAGAAACGAGGGCGCACCGAAGATCTCTTTCAATTTTTCGGACGACAAGTCCACAACTTTCCTCGATTCCACGTGATTCACTCAGAAAAGCCAGACAAACTAGTGCGATCCATTTCACCGTTCCTTGTTTCCAAGTCTTTGACCGAAGTTTTCGGTACAGGATATAAGGTGTCGAGAATGTCAAGTGGTGATCTCCTTTGGGAACTCCAAAATCAGAAGCAGTATGAGAAGCTGCCAAAACTTGTGTCATTTGGGGAGACCCAAGTAACAGTAACCCCGCACCGTACCATGAACACAAGCCGCGGTGTTGTCTCGGACGATGACTTGCTGGAGCTCACTGAGGATGAACTCTTGGAGGGCTTCAGTGACCAGAACGTTATCAATGTTAAAAGAATTAAGATCAGGCGTGACAGCAAAGAAATCAAGACCAAACACCTTATATTAACTTTAAAAGAATTAAGATCAGGCGTGACAGCAAAGAAATCAAGACCAAACACCTTACATTAACTTTCGGCTCAAGTATTCTGCCCGAGTCTGTAGAGGCCGGGTACATCAAGCTCCGTGTTTGGCCATATGTGCCAAATCCGCTTAGATGTTTCAAATGCCAACGCTTCGGCCACAGTTAGCAGAGCTGCCGAGGCCGTCAAACCTGTGCGAAGTGCAGTGCACACGAACATAATTCTGAAGCTTGCGTGAACACTCTCCATTGTGTAAACTGTGAAGGCGAGCACGCCGCATACTCGCGGTCGTGCCCGTCCTGGAAAAAAGAGAAAGACATAGTCACAATCAAAGTAAAGGAAAACATATCATTCAAAGAGGAACGCAGGCGGGTCGCATACCTGCCTAAGAACACATATGCCGAAGTGGCGCGTCAGGGGGCAGCGTCACAACGGCCTCCGGCGGCTGTCCGACCCACAGGCAGTGAGTCGGCAGGTACGCCATCTGCCCCCGCGGCGGTTGCAGCAAGCGCTGCTCCGTCAACCCTGAATGAGGGATTATCGACCCCGAAGGTTGACGCAGCCGAGGCTGCCCCGGCCTCCCCGGCCCCTTCCTGCGCTGGCAACAGCCGGCGCAGCCAAACTCTCGGGGAGCCCCATCGACCTCCGGGCTGGTGGGCGCAGGGGTCTTGCCCTCCAAGGCGGGACCCTCTCTAGTAACTTCTCGCTCGCAAGAGCACGTGTCCGGCGCCTGACAAGAGGCAATGGACACTACACCTATCCCCAAGGCGCACCAAGCGCCTAAGGAGCGGCGATGCTCACTCGAACGCTCCAGAAAGGGCAGAACCCCTGTTACAGGGCCTCGAAAGAGCTCTGTAACCTAAGTCATCACCTGTTTCCATACACACAGCACTTATTAACCTTCAATATGGATACACAAATTATTCAATGGAACGTTAGAGGTCTTCTTAGGAACCTTGATGACGTACAAGAACTCATACACAAACACAATCCAAAAGTGCTGTGTTTACAGGAAACACACCTAAAATCAAAACATACAAACTTTCTCCGACAGTACATAACTTATCGCAAAGATCGCGATGATGCTGTCGCATCATCGGGCGGTGTTGCCATTGTTATTCAGAAAGGCATAGCGTGTCAACGTTTGCAGCTACAAACGCCCCTTGAAGCAGTGGCGGTTCGTGCTGTTCTCCAAAACAAACTTATCACTGTGTGCTCGCTCTATATACCCCCACATTACAAATTAACTAAGTATGAATTTCAGTCCTTCATAGATGAATTGCCAGAACCTTACATTGTTCTTGGCGATTTCAATGCACACAACTACCTGTGGGGCGACCCTCGTATAGATGCGCGAGGACGACTTGTTGAACAGTTCCTTCTCTCTTCTGGTGCGTGCCTGTTGAATAAGAAGGAACACACATATTACTCTCTTGCAAACAGAACATATTCTTCAATAGATCTTAGCCTAGTTTCCCCGTCACTACTGTCTGAATTTGAATGGGAAGTTAACAACAATCCTTACGGAAGTGACCACTTCCCCATACTACTAAGATCACCTAAAGATATCGAATAGTAGACGCGCACGTTGTTTTCTGCCAAACCACAAGTTAAGCATGCACATGCAGTTTTGGCAGAGCGCGCACGTGGATTTCTGCCAAACCACGTACTAAGTACGCCGACGCTATTCTTTTCAAGGCACACGCATGGATTTGTGCCAAAGCAGTTGTTAATGCACAATCATGCACAATCATGCGCAATCAGGCACAATCTCCTTTTGGCACGGTGGGTACGTGGATTTCTGTCAAACCACGTGATATGCACGCGCATGCTGGTCTTTTCAGCGCACGCGCATGTATTTGTTCCAAAGCACTTGTTAAGCATGCACATGCATCTTTTGGTAGACGCGCACTTTTCTTTCTGCCAAACCACAAGCTAAGCATGCACATGCAGCTATTGGCAGCGCGCGCATGTGGATTTCTGCCAAACTTCGGGTTAAGCACGCCCATGCTACTCATTAAGGACACGTGCATGGATTTGCGCCAAACCACTTGTTAAGCGTGCGCATGACTCTGTTTATAGACGCGCACGTTGTTTTCTGCCAAACCACAAGATAAGCATGCACATGCTGCTTTTGGCAGAGCGCGCAGGCGGATTTCTGCCAAACCACGTGCTTAGCACGCCCAAACTGCTCTTTTCAGTGCACGCCCATGGATTTGTGCCAAAGCACTTGTTAAGCATGAACATGCAGCATTTGGTAGCATGTTCCTAGGTGGAAGGTTGACACAGCTGACTGGGAGAAATTCCGCACCCTAACTAGTATATCATGGGATGACATGTCCTCGTTAGTAATTGATGCTGCTGTTGAATATTTTACAGCCTTTATAATAGATGCCGCATCAAAATGCATATCAGAAATAAATGGCCTGGCATGCAAACGGCGTGTCCCGTGGTGGAACGACGATTGTAGAATCGCTCGTAAAAAACAGAACAAAGCGTGGGGGTTGCTACGCGCGTCTCCCACTGCGGAGAATCTTATTAACATTAAGAAAGTAAAGTCCCAGGGCAGGAGAACCCGCCGACAGGCTAAAAGAGAAAGTTGGGAAAAGTTCTTATCAAGTATAAATTCCTATACAGATGAGGCCAAAGTATGGAACAAAGTTAATAGGATAAAAGGGCGACAAACATATTCACTTCCTCTGGTAAACACACAAGGTGAAACACTGAAAGATCAGGCCGACTCACTTGGGGAGCATTTCGAGAGCGTGTAGAGCTCAACCCATTATTCTCAGTCCTTTCTCAAATATAAACAGATAGAAGAATGTAAGCCAATAATTAGGAACTCCAGACAGAATGAACCTTATAACCGGCCTTTCAGTATTGCCGAGCTGAGAGCTGCCTTGAACACATGCAAAAGCACTGCACCGGGACCTGACAGAGTCATGTATGATATGATCATAAACTTACATGCTGACACACAAGTTACACTACTCACACTTTACAACACTGTTTTAGCTGCGGGATACCTCCCATCTACATGGAAAGAGGCGATTGTCGTTCCTGTCCTGAAGCACGGAAAAGACCCCTCCTTGACAGCAAGTTATCGTCCAATAGCTCTTACGAATTGTTTGTGTAAGCTCTTTGAAAAAAATGATTAATCACAGACTCATACACTTCCTTGAATTCAACAATATACTCGATCCCTATCAGTGTGGCTTCTGACAAGGGCGGTCAACAACAGATCATCTTGTGCGCATTGAAGGACATATTCGCGATGCCTTTGTACACAAACAGTATTTCCTCTCCATATTCCTCGATATGGAGAAGGCATATGATACAACATGGCGCTACGGGATCTTGCGAGATTTCTCGGGAATGGGCATCTGTGGAAATATGTTGAAAATAATTGAAAGCTATTTGTCCAATCGTACCTTCCGTGTAAAAGTCGGCAATGCACTGTCACGTCCCTTTACCCAGGAAACTGGTGTACCCCAGGGAGGCGTGCTCAGCTGCACTCTCTTTATTGTTAAGATGAACCAACTACGTGCTTCACTACCACCTGCCATCTTTTATTCCGTATACGTAGACGATATACAAATAAGCTTCAAATCCTGCAACCTCACAGTATGCGAAAGACAGGTACAGCAGGGCTTAAACAAAGTGTCCAAATGGGCAGACCAAAACGGATTTAAGGTGAACCCCCACAAAAGTTCTTGTGTTCTCTTCACAAGAAAGAGAGGCCTGGTCGCAGATCCTTGTGTAGAACTGGGCGGACAACAAATTCCTGTCAACAAAGAACACAAATTTCTAGGTGTTATTCTTGACTCCAGGCTCACTTTCATTCCTCACTTAAAACATCTTAAAGAAAAATGCCTTAGAACAATGAACATACTTAAAGTACTATCCCACACAACGTGGGGTAGCGACAGACAGTGTTTATTGAATATTTACAGGAGCCTAGTTCGATCACGGTTAGATTATGGTGCCGTAGTATACCACTCTGCCGCACCGAGCGCGCTTAAGATGTTAGATCCCGTACACCATCTGGGTATCCGTCTGGCCACTGGCGCATTTAGGACAAGCCCTGTTGAAAGTTTATATGTAGAGTCAAATGAGTGGCCACTCCATCTTCAGCGAACCAACATCAGCTTAACGTATTTTCTCAAGGTTCGCTCTAATAAGGAACATCCGTGTTTTACAACCATTAACGACTTCACGTGTGAAACACTTTTTAATAACAGACCCTCTATGAGACTTCCTTTCTCACTGCGTGCAAGAGAACTTAGCAAGGAAATGGATGTGCCAATTCTCGAACAACGCCTAATGCCTCCAGCTAAGCTAGTACCGCCCTGGGAGTGGCAGCTGATAGAGTGTGACACATCCTTTGTAGAGGTCACTAAACATGCTCCAGAGACACATATCAAAATGCATTTCTTGGAGCTCCAGTACAAGTACTCGTGCACAGAGTTTTACACAGACGCTTCTAAGTCGCATGCCGGGGTGTCCCACGCAGCCATTGGTCCATCCTTCTCGGAATCCGGTGTACTGCACCCTGAAACAAGTATATTTACGGCTGAGGCCCATGCACTATTGTCGGCTGTGAAACATATTAGAAAATCAAATATTCAAAAAACAATTTTATTTACAGACTCCCAAAGCGTCGTGAAAGCCTTGAAGTCACACTGTAAACAAAGAAACCCCGTAATTACTGAGCTCTATTCCATTCTCTGTAGAGCGTATATGTCTAACCAGCATGTCATTGTATGCTGGGTGCCTGGACATAGGGGCATTGAGGGTAACGTTCTAGCAGACCAGATGGCCACATCAATTTCATTGCATACAGTTAATCCTACCGCTTCGGTCCCTGTCACAGACCTGAAGCCTTTTTTAAGAAGGAAACTGCGAAACCACTGGCAACGTAAGTGGGACGCAGAAGTAAACAACAAACTGCACGTGATACAGCCACAATTAGGTTCTTGGCCCTCCGTAATAAAATCACGCCGGACAGATGTCCTATTCTGTCGTCTAAGAATAGGACACACATTTGGCACACATAACTTTTTACTCACCGGAAACGAGCCTCCAACCTGTGGTAGATGAAGGGGAGAGGCTGACCGTCCTCCACGTCCTTCTGGAGTGTCGGAAAGCCGAATCTGAGAGAAAGAAACATTTTCCCTTAGCATACCGCCAGCACATCCCCCTTCATCCAGTAATGTTACTAGGCCCAGCACCGCTGTTTGACTCCAGCGCAGTCCTGGGCTTCCTGAAAGATGTTGTATTACATGTTATTAGCCCCACATGTTCATAGCGGGTCCTCCCTTCAGAGGATGCCGCTGTGATAGCTCTTTCGTATAGCACGCGCCTCTAGGCCCTTGTGTTCCAAGGGCTCCGGGGAGGCAGCAGTGCTCCAGGTAATTTTACTATCTCTTATATCTTTTATTCTGCATCATTCATTTACAATGGATTTAATGTTCAAAGTATTCGTCATGAGTCACTGCCATAATTTTATAGCACGTAAATTTTACGCACTTTACAGCGACAATTTTTAGGCCAGTTTACAGCCAAGTCACGTCTCCATAATACATCGTCAACATCACCACTTGTCATGGCGCTCTTTGGCCAAACCTGGCCCTTGCGCCATTAAACACCACATATCATCATCATCATCAACGGGCATATGGATTTCTGCCAAACCACGTGCTAAGCATGCCCATGCTGCTCCTTTCAGCACACGCGCATGAATTTATGCCAAAACGCTTCTTAAGCATGCACATGCATCTTTTCGTAGACGCGCATGTTGTTTTCTGCAAAACCACAAGCTAAGCATGCACATGCAGCTTTTGGCAGCGTGCGCACATGGATTTCTGCTAAACAACGTGCTAAGCACGCGCATGCTGCTTTTTTCAGTGCATGCGCATGGATTTGTGCCAAACCTCTTTTTAAGCATGCACATGCAGCTTTTGGCAGAGCGCGCACGTGGATTCCTCAAAACCACGTACTAAGCACGCCCATGCTGCTCTTTACAGGGCACGGGCATGGATTTGTGCCAAATCACTTAAGCATGCACATGCATCTTTTGGTAGACGCGCACGTTGTTTTCTGCCAAACCACAAGCTCAGCATACACATGCAGCTCTTGGCAGAGCTTGCACTTGGATTTCTGCCAAACCATGTGCTAAGCACGCCCATGCTGCTCTTTTCAGCACACGCGCATGGTTTTGTGCCAAAACACTTGTTAAGCATGCACATGCATCTTTTGGTAGATGCGCACAATGTTTTCTGCCAAACCACAAGCTAACCATCCACATGCAGATTTTGGCAGAGCGGGCATATGGATTTCTGCCAAACCACGTGCAAAGCACACCCATGCTGCTTTTTTCACCACACGGGTCAGGATTTGTGCCAAACCACTTGTTAAGCGTGCACATGACTCTTTTTGTAGACGCGCACGTTGTTTTCTGGCAAACCACAAGTTAAGCATGCACATGCTGCTTTTGGTAGAGCGGGCACGTGGATTTCTGTCAAACCTCGGGCTAAGCACGCCCGTGCTGCTCTTTTAAGCGCACGCGCACGGATTTGTGCCAAAGCACTTGTTAAACATGCCCGTGCATCTTTTGGTAGACGCGCACTTTTCTTTCTGTCAAACCACAAGCTAAGCATGCACATGCTTCTTTTTGCAGCGCGCACCTGGATTTCTGCTAACCCACGTGCTTAGCACGCCCATGCTGCTATTTGGAGCAAACGCGCATGGATTTGTGCAAAACCACTTGTTAAGCATGAACATGCAGCTTTTGGTAGCACGCGCACGTTGTTTTTGCCAAACCATAAGCTAAGCATGCGCATGCAGCTTTTGGCAGAGCGCGCACGTAGATTCCTCAAAACCACGTACTAAGCACGCCCATGCTGCTCTTTTCAGCACACGCGCATGGATTTGTGCCAAACAGCTTCTTTAGCATGCACATGCACCTTTTGGTAGACGCGCACGTTGTTTTCTGCATAACCACAAGTTAAGCATGCACATGCAGCTTTTGGCAGAGCGCGCACGTGGATTTCTGCCAAACCACGTACTAAGTACGCCCATGCTATTTTTTTCAATGTACGCGCATGGATTTGTCCCAAAGCACTTGTTAAACATGCACATGCATATTTTGTTAGACGCGCACGTTGTTTTCTGAAAAACCACGTGATAAGCATGCACTTGCAGCTTTTGGCAGCGCGCGCACATGGATTTCTGCTAAACAAGGTGCTAAGCACGCGCATGCAGCTTTTTTAAGTGCAAGCGCATGGATTTGTGCCAAACCTCTTTTTAAGCATGCACATGCAGCTTTTGTTAGCACGCACACGCTGTTTTCTGCCAAACCACAAGCTAAGCATGCACATGCAGCTTTTGACAGAGCGCGCACGTGGATTTCTGCCAAACCACGTACTAAGTACGCCCATGCTATTTTTTTCTAGGTACGCGCATGGATTTGTCCCAAAGCACTTGTTAAGCATGCACATGCATCTTTTGTTAGACGCGCACGTTGTTTTCTGAAAAACCACGTGATAAGCATGCACTTGCAGCTTCTCGCAGAGCGCGCACTTGGATTTCTGCCAAACCACGTGCAAAGCACGCCCATGCTGCTTTTTTCAGCACACGCGCATGGCTTTGTGCCAAACCACTTGTTAAGCATGCAAATGCATCTTTTGGTAGACGCGCTCGTTCTTTTCTGCCAAACCACAAGCTAAGCATGCACATGCAGCTTCTGTCAGAACGAGCACGTGGATTTCTGCCAAACCACGTACTAAGTACGCTCATGCTGCTCTTTTCAGCACACCCGCATGGATTTGTGCCAAACTACTTGTTAAGCAGGCACATGCAGCTTTTGGTAGCTAGCGCACTTTGTTTTCTGCCAAACCACAAGCTAAGCATGCACATGAAGCTTTTGGCAGCGCGCGTAGGAGGATTTCTGCCGCACCACGTGCTAAGCACGCCCATGCTGCTTTTTTCAGCACACGCGCATTGATTTGTGCCAAACCACTTGTTAAGTATGCACATGCATCTTTTGGTAGACGCGCGCGTCCTTTTCTGCCAAACCACAAGTTAAGCATGCACAGGCTGCTTTTGGCAGGGCGCGCACGCGAATTTCTGCCAAACCACGTGCTAAGCACGCCAATGCTGCTTTTTTCACCACACGCGCACGGAATTGTGCCAAACCACTTGTTAAGCAGGTACATGCAGCTTTTGGTAGCAAGCGCACTTTGTTTTTTGCCAAACCACGAGCTAAGCATGCATATGCAGCTTTAGGCAGCGCGCGTACGTGGATTTCTGCCAGACCACGTGCTAAGCACGCCCATGCTGCTTTTTTCAGCACACGCGCATGGATTTGTGCCAAACCACTTGTTAAGTATGCACATGCATCTTTTGGCAGACGCGCACGTTGTTTTCTGCTAAACCACAAGCTAAGCATGCACATGCAGCCTTTGGCAGAGCGAGCACGTGGATTTCTGCCAAACCTCGTATTAGGCACGCCCATGCTGCTATTATCAGCGCACGCGCATGGATTTGAGCAAACCCCTTTCTAAACATGCACATGCAGCTTTTGTTACCACGCGCACTTTGTTTTCTGCAAACCTCAAGCTAAGCATGCACATGAAGCTTTTGGCAGAGCGCAAACGTGGATTTCTGCCAAACCACGTGCAAAGCACACCTATGCTGCTCTTTTCAGCACACGCGCATGGATTTGTGCCAAACCACTTCTTTAGTATGCACATGCATCTTTTGGTAGACGCGCACGTTCTTTTCTGCCAAACCACAAGTTAAGGATGCACATGCTGCTTTTGGAAGAACGCGCTTGTTGATTTCTGGCAAACCACGTGCTAAGCACGACCATACGGCTATTATCAGCGCACGCGAATGGGTTTGAACAAACCCCTTGCAAAGCATGCACATGCAGCTTCTGGTACCACGCGCACTTTGTTTCCTGCAAACCACAAGCTAAGCATACACATGCACGTTTTGGCAGAACGGGCATATGGATTTCCGGTAAACCATGTGCTAAGCACGCCCATGCCGCTCTTTTCAACACACGTGCATCGATTTATGCCAAACCACTTGTTAAGTATGCACATGCATTATTTAGTAGACGCGCACGTTGTTTTCTGCCAAACCACGCGATAAGCATGCATATGCAGCTTTTGGCAGAACGCGCGCATGGATTTCTGCCAAACCACGTGCTAAGCAGGCGCATGCTGCTCTTTTCAGCACACGTGCTTGCATTTGTGCCAAACCACTTGTTAAGCATGCACATGCATCTTTTGGTAGACGCGCACGTTGTTTGTTGCAAAACCACAAGTTAAGCATGCACATGCTGCTTTTGGCAGAGCGCAAACGTGGATTTCTGCCAATCCACGTGGTAAGCACGCCCATGCTGCTCTTTTCAGGGCTCGGGCATGGATTTCTGCCAAATCACCTAATCATGCACATGCATCTTTAAGTATACGCGCATCTTGTTTCCTGCCAAACAACAAGCTAAGCATAGACATGCAGATTTGGCATAGCGCGCACGCGGATTTCTGCCAAACCACGTACTAAGTACGCCCATGCTATTTTTTTCAAGGCACGCACATAGATTTGTCCCAAAGCACTTGTTAAGCATGTACATGCATATTTTGTTAGACGCGCACGTTGTTTTCTGAAAAACCACGTGATAAGCATGCACATGCAGCTTTTGGCAGAGCGCGCACTTGGATTTCTGCCAAACCATGTGCTAAGCACGCCCATGCTGCTCTTTTCTGCTCACGCGCATGGATTTGTGCCAAACCACTTGTTAAGCATGCACATGCAGCTTTTGGTAGCACGCGCACATTGTTTTATGCAAACCACAAGCTAAGCATGCTCATGCAGCTTTTGGCAGAGCGCGCACGTGGATTTCTGCCAAACCACGTACTAAATACGCCCATGCTGCTTTCTTCAGTGCAAGCGCATGGATATTTGCCAAACGTCTTTTTAAGCATGCACATGCAGCTTTTGGCAGAGCGCGCAACTGGATTTCTGCCAAACCACGTGCTAAGCACGCCCATGCTGCTCCTTTCAGCACACGTGCAAGGATTTATGCCAAAACGCTTGTTAAGTATGCACATGCATCTTTTCGTAGACGCGCATGTTGTTTTCTGCAAAACCACAAGCTAAGCATGCACATGCAGCTTTTGGCAGAGCGCGCACGTGGATTGCTCCAAACCACGTACTAAGTACGCCCATGCTGCTCATTTCAGGGCAGGGGCATGTATTTGTCCCAAAACACTTGTTAAGCATGCACATGCATCTTTTGTAGACGTGCATGTTGTTTTATGCCAAGCCACAAGGTAAGCATGCCCATGCTGCTTTTGGCAGAGCGCGCACCTGGATTTCTGCGAAACCACAGGCTAAGCACGCCCATGCTGCTCTTTTCAGCACACCCGCATGGATTTGTGCCAAACCACTTGTTAAGCATGCACATGCAGCTTTTGGTAGCACGCGAACATTGTTTTATGCAAACCACAAGCTAAGCATGCACATGCTGCTTTTGGCAGAGCGCGCACGTTCGATTTTTTCCAAACCACGTGCTAACAACGAACATGCTGCTCTTTTCAGCACACACGCATGGATTTGTGCCAAACCACTTGTTAAGTATGCACATGCATATTTTGGTAGACGCGCACGTTGTTTTCTGCCAAACCTCAAGCTAAGCATGCACATGCAGCTTTTACCAGAGCGCGCACGTGGATTTCTGCCAAACCACGTACTAAGTACGCCCATGCTGCTCTTTTCAGGGCACGCACATGGATTTGTGCCAAAGCACTTGTTAAGCATGCACATGCATCTTTTGTTAGACGGGCACGTTCTTTACTGCAAAACCACAAGTTAAGCATGCACATGCTGCTTTTGGTAGAGCGCGCGTGGATTCCTGTGAAACCACGTGCTAAGCACGCCCATGGTGCTTTTTTCAGCACACGCGCATAGATTTGTGCCAAACCACTTGTTACGTATGAACATGCATCTTTTGGTAGACGCACAAGTTGTTTTCTGCCAAACCACAAGCTTAGCATGCACATGCAGCTTTTGGCAGGGCGAGCACGTGGATTTCTGCCAAACCACGTGCTAAGTACGCCCATGCTGCTCTTTTCAGCACACCCGCTTTGATTTGTGCCGAACCACTTGTTTAGTATGCACAGCCCTCCTTTGGTAGACGCGCATGTTGTTTTCTGCCAAACCACAAGCTAAGAATTCACATGCAGCATGCGGCCGACCGCGCACGTTGATTTCTGCTAAACCACGTGCTAAGCACGCCCATGCTGCGTTTTTCTGCGCACGCGCATGGATTTGTGCCAAACCAATTTTTAAGCATGCACATGCAGGTTTTGGTAGCACGCGCACGCTCTTTTCTGCCAAACCACCAGCTAAGCAAGCACATGCATCTTTTGGCAGAGCGCGCACGTGGATTTCTGCCAAACCACGTAGTAAGTACGCCCATGCTGCTCTTTTCAGGGCGCGCGCAAAGATTTGTGCCTAAGCACTTGTTAAGCATGCACATGCAGGTTTTGGTAGCACGCGCACGCTGTTTTGTGCCAAACCACAAGCTAAGCATGCACATGTAGCTTTTGGCAGAGCGCGCACGTGGATTTCTGCCAAACCACGAGCTATGCACGCCCATGCTGCTTTTTTCAGCACACGCGCATGGATTTGTGCCAAACCACTTTTTAAGCATGCACATGCAGCTTTTGGTAGCACGCGCACAATGTTTTCTGCCAAGCCACAAGCTAAGCATGCACATGGAGCTTTTCGCAGAGTGCGCACGTGGATTTCTGCCTAACCACGTGGTAAGCACTCCCATGCTGCTCTTTTGAGCACACGCGCATGTATTTGTGCCAAACCACTTGTTAACCATGAACATGCAGCTTTTGGTAGCACGCGCACGTTCTTTTCTGCCAAACCACAAGCTATGTATGCACATGCATCTTTTGGTAGACGCGCACGTATTTTTCTGCCTAACCACAAGTTAAGCATGCACATTCTGCTTTTGGCAGAGTGGGCAGGTGGATTTCTGTCAAACCACGTGCTAAGCACGCCCATACTGCTCTTTTCAGCGCACGCGCATGGATTTGTGCCAAAGCACTTGTTAAGCATGCACATGCATCTTTTGGTAGACGCACACTTTACTTTCTGCCAAACAACAAGATAAGCATGCACATGCAGCTTTTGGCAGCACGCGCACGTGGATTTCTGCTAAACCACGTGCTATGCACGCCATGCTGCTCTTTTCAGCGCACGCCCATGGATTTTTGGCAAACCACTTGATACGCATGAACATACAGCTTTTGATAGCACGCGCACGCTGTTTTCTGCCAACGACAAGTTAAGCATTCACATGCTGCTTTTGGCAGAGCGCGCACGTGGATTTCTGCCAAACCACGTGCAAAGCAAGCCCGTGCTGCTCTTTTCGGCACACCCGCATATATTTTTGCCAAAACACTTGTTAAGCATGCACATGCATCTTTTGGTAGACGCGCACGTTGTTTTCTGCCAAACCCCAAGCTAAGCATGCATATGCAGCTTTTGGCAGAGCGCGCAACTGGATTTCTGCCAAACCACGTGCAAAGCACGCCCATGCTGCTCTTTTCAGAACGCGCGCATGGACTTTTGCCAAACCACTTGGTAAGCATGCACATGCATCTTTTGGTAGACGCGCACGTTGTTTTCTGCCAAGCCACAATTTAAGCATGCACTTGCTTTTTTTGGCAAGTGCGCACGTAGATTTCTGCCAAACCACGTACTAAGTACGCCCATGCAGCTCTTTTCAGGGCGAGCGCATGGATTTGTGCCTTAGCACCTAATCATGCACATGCATCTTTTTGTATACGCGCACGTTGTTCCCTGCCCAACAACAAGCTAAGCATACACATGCAGCTTTTGGCATAGCGCGCACGCGGATTTCTGCCAAACCACGTACTAAGTACGCCCATGCAATTTTTTTCAAGGCACGCACATAGATTTGTCCCAAAGCACTTGTTAAGCATGTACATGCATCTTTTGGTAGACGCGCACGTTGTTTTCTGCAAAACCACGTGATAAGCATACACATGCACCTTTTGGCAGAACGGGCATATGGATTTCCGCCAAACAACGTGCCAAGCACGCCCATGCTGCTCCTTTCAGCACACGCGCAAGGATGTATGCCAAAACGCTTGTTAAGCATGCACATGCATCTTTTGGTAGACGCGCATGTTGTTTTCTGCAAAACCACAAGCTAAGCATGCACATGCAGCTTTTGGCAGAGTGCGCACGTGGATTGCTCCAAACCACGTACTAAGTACGCCCATGCTGCTCTTTTCAGAGCACGGGCATGGATTTCTGCCAAATCACCTAATCATGCACATGCATCTTTTTGTATACGCGCACGTTGTTCCCTGCCCAACAACAAGCTAAGCATACACATGCAGCTTTTGGCATTGCGCGCACGCGGATTTCTGCCAAACCACGTACTAAGTACGCCCATGCAATTTTTTTCAAGGCACGCACATAGATTTGTCCCAAAGCACTTGTTAAGCATGTACATGCATCTTTTGTTAGACGCGCACGTTGTTTTCTGAAAAACCACGTGATAAGCATGCACGTGCAGCTTTTGGCAGAGCGCGCACTTGGATTTCTGCCAAACCACGTGCTAGGCACGCCCATGCTGCTCTTTTCAGCACACGCGCATGGTTTTGTGCCAAACCACGTGTTAAGCATGCACATGCATCTTTTGGTAGATGCGCACGTTGTTTTCTGCAGAACCACAAGCTGAGCGTGCGCATGCAGCTTTTGGCAGAGCACGCACATGGATTTCTGCCAAACCACGTCCTAAACACGCCCATGCCGATCTTTTTAGCATACGCGCATGGATTTGTGCCAAACCACTTCTTATGTATGCGCATGCATCTTTTGGTAGGCGCGCACGTGCTTTTCTGCCAAACCACAAGTTAAGCATGCACATGCTGCTTTTGGCAGAGTGCGCTTGTTGATTTCTGGCAAACCACGTGCTAAGCACGCTCATACGGCTATTATCAGCGCACGCGAATGGGTTTGAGCAAACCCCTTGCAAAGCATGCACATGCAGCTTTTGGTACCACGCGCACTTTGTTTCCTGCAAACCACAAGCTAAGCGTGCACATGCAGCTTTTGGCAGAGCACGCACATGGATTTCTGCCAAACCACGTCCTAAGCACGCCCATGCTAATCTTTTTAGCACACGCGCATAGATTTGTGCCAAACCACTTATTAAGCATGCACATGCATCTTTTGGTAGACGCGCACGTTGTTTTTTGCAAAACCACAAGTTAAGCATGCACATGCTGCTTTCTGCAGAGCGGAAACCTAGATTTCTGCCAAACCACGTGCTAAGCACGCTCATGCTGCTCTTTTCAGGGCACGGGCATGGATTTGTGCCAAATCACTTAATCATGCACATGAATGCTTTGGTAGACGCGCAATTTATTTTCTGCCAAACCACAAGCTAAGCATACACATGCAGCTTTTGGCAGAGAGCGCACGTGGATTTCTGCCAAACCACGTACTAAGTACGCCAATGCTTTTTTTAGGCACGCACATAGATTTGTCCCAAAGCACTTGTTAAGCCTGTAGATGCATCTTTTGTTAGACGCGCACGTTGTTTTTTGAAAAACCACGTGATAAGCATGCACATGCAGCTTTTTGCACAGCGCGCACGCGGATTTCTGCCAAACCACGGGCTAAGCACGCCCATGCTGCTCTTTTCAGCACACGCGCATGGATTTGTGCCAAACAGCTTCTTCAGCATGCACATGCACCTTTTGGTAGACGAGCACGTTGTTTTCTGCAAAACCAAAAGTTAAGCATGCACATGCTGCTTTTGGCAGAGCGCGCAGGTGGATTTCTGCCAAACCACGTGCTTAGCATGCCCAAGCTGCTCTTTTCTGTTCACGCCCATAGATTTGTGCCAAAGCACTTTTTAAGCATGCACATGCACCTTTGGTAGACGCGCACTTTTCTTTCTGCCGCACCACATGCTAAGCCTGCACATGCAGCTTTCGGCAGAGCCGGCACGTGGATTTCTGTCAAACCACGTGCCAAGCACGCCCATGCTGCTCATTTCAGCGCACGCGCATTTATTTGTGCCAAAGCACGTGTTAAGCATGACGCGCACTTTTCTTTCTGCCAAACCAGCAGCTAAGCATTCACATGCAACTTTTGGCAGCGCGCGCACGTGGATTTCTGCTAGACCACGTGCTAAGCATGCACCTGCAGGTTTTGGAAGCACGCGCATGCTGTTTTTTCCCAAACCACAAGCTAAGCATGCACATGCAGGTTTCGGTAGCACGCGCACGCTGTTTTCTGCCAAACCATAAGCAAAGCATGCACATGCAGCTTTTGGTAAAGCGCGCACGTGATTTTCGCCAAACCACGTGCTAAGCACGCCCATGCTGCTCTTTTCAGCACACGCGCATGGATTTGTGCCAAACAGCTTCTTCAGCAAGCACATGCACCTTTTGGTAGACGCGCACGTTGTTTTCTGCCAAACCACAAGTTAAGCATGCAGATGCAGCTTTTGGCAGAGCGCGCACGTGGATTTCTGCCAAACCACGTACTAAGTACGCCCATGCTATTTTTTTCAAGGCACGCGCATGGATTTGTCCCAAAGCACTTATTAAGCATGCACATGCATCTTTTGTTAGACGCGCACGTTGTTTTCTGAAAAACCACGTGATAAGCATGCACATGCAGCTTTTGGCCGAGCGCGCACTTGGATTTCTGCCAAACCATGTGCTAAGAACGCCCTTGCTGCTCTTTTCTGCACACGCGCATGCATTTGTGCCAAACCACTTGTTAAGCATGCACATGCAGCTTTTGGTAGCACGCGCACATTGTTTTATGCAAACCACAAGCTAAGCATGCTCATGCAGCTTTTGGCAGAGCGCGCACGTGAATTTCTGGCAAACCACATACTAATTACGCCCATGCTGCTTCTTTCAGTGCAAGCGCATGGATTTGTGCCAAACCTCTTTTTAAGCATGCACATGCAGCTTTTGGTAGCACGCACACGCTGTTTTCTGCCAAACCACAAGCTAAGCATGCACATGCAGCTTTTGGCAGAGCGCGCACGTGGATTCCTCAAAACCACGTACTAAGCACGCCCATGCTGCTCTTTTCAGGGCACGGGCATGCATTTGTGCCAAATCACTTAAGCATGCACATGCATCTATTGGTAGACGCGCACGTTGTTTTCTGCCAAACCACAAGCTAAGCATACACATGCAGCTTTTGGCAGAGCACGCACTTGTATTTTCGCCAAACCACGTGCTAAGCACGCCAATGCTGTTCTTTTCAGCACACGCGCATGGTTTTGTGCCAGCCCACTTGTTAAGCATGCACATGCATCGTTTGGCAGCACGCGCACGTTCTTTTCTGCCAAACCCCAAGCTAAGCATGCACATGCAGCTTTTGGCAGAGCGCGCAACTGGATTTCTCCCAAACCACGCGCAAAGCACGCCCATGCTGCTTTTTTCAGCGCACGGGCCAGGATTTGTGCCAAACCACTTGTTAAGCGTGCACATGACTCTTTTTGTAGACGCGCACGTTGTTTTATGGCAAACCACAAGTTAAACATGCACATGCTGCTTTTGGTAGAGCGGGCACGTGGATTTCTGTCAAGCCTCGTGTTAAGCACGCCCTTGCTGCTCTTTTAAGCTCGCGCACATGGATTTGTGCCAAACCACTTTTTAAGCATGCACATGCAGACTTTGGTAGCACGCGCACGTTCTTTTCTGCCAAACCCTTAGCTAAGCATGTACAAGCAGCTTTTGGCAGAGCGCGCAACTGGATTTCTGCCAAACCACGGGCTAAGCTCGCCCATGCTGCTCTTCTCAGCACGCGTGCATGGATTTTTGCCAAACCACTTGGTAAGCATGGACATGCACCTTTTGGTAGACGCGCACGTTGTTTTCTGCCAAGCCACAATTTAAGCATGCACTTCCTTTTTTTGGCAAGTGCGCACGTGGCGTTCTGCCAAACCACAGGCTAAGCACGCCCATGCTGCTCTTTTCAGCACACCCGCATGGATTTGTGCCAAACCACTTGTTAAGCATGCACATGCAGCTTTTGCTGGCACGCGAACATTGTTTTATGCAAACCACAAGCTAAGCATGCACACGCTGCTTTTGGCAGAGCGCGCGCGTTCGATTTTTTCCAAACCACGTGCTAACAACGAACATGCTGCTCTTTTCAGCACACACGCATGGATTTGTGCCAAACCACTTGTTAAGTATGCACATGCATATTTTGGTAGACGCGCACGTTGTTTTCTGCCAAACCTCAAGCTAAGCATACACATGCAGCTTTTACCAGAGCGCGCACGTCATTTCTGCCAAACCACGTACTAAGTACGCCCATGCTGCTCTTTTCACGGCACGCACATGGATTTGTGGAAAAGCACTTGTTAAGCATGCACATGCATCTTTTGTTAGACGGGCACGTTCTTTACTGCAAAACCACAAGTTAAGCATGCACATGCTGCTTTTGGTAGAGCGCGCACGTGGATTCCTGTGAACCCACGTGCTAAGCAAGCCCGTGCTGCTCTTTTCGTCACACCCGCAGATATTTTTGCCAAAACACTTGTTCAGCGTGCACATGCATCTTTTGGTAGAAGCGCACGGTTTTTTCTGCCTAACCACAAGCTAAGCATACAGATGCAGCTTTTGGCAGAGCGCGCACGTGGATTTCTGCCAAACCACGCACTAAGTGCTCCCATGCTATTCTTTTCAAGGCGCGTGCATGCATCTGTGCCAAAGCACTTGTTAAGCATGTACATGCATCTTTTGGTAGAAGCGCACGTTGTTTTCTGCCAAACCACAAGCTAAGCATGCACATGCAGCTTTTGCCAGAGAGGGCATGTGGATTTCTGCCAAACCACGTGCTAAGCACACCTATGCCGCTCTTTTAAGCACACGCGCATGGATTAGTGCCAAACCATTTTTTAAGTATGGACATGCATCTTTTGGTAGAGGCGCACATTGTTTCCTGCCAAACCACGTGATAAGCATGCACATTCAGTTTTTGGCAGAGCGCGCATGTGGATTTCTGCCAAACTACAGGTTCATCACGCCCATGGTGCGCTTTTCAGTACATGCGCACGGATTTGTGTCAAACCACTTGTTAAGCGTGCACATGCATCTTTTTGTAGACGCCCACGTTGTTTTCTGCCAAACCACAAGTTTACCATGCACATGCTCCTTTTGCCAGAGTGGGCATGTGGACTTCCGCCAAACTACGGGCTATGCACGCCCATGCTGCTCTTTTCAGTACACGCGCATGGATTTGTGCCAAACCACTCGTTAAGCATGCACATGCTGCTTTTGGCAGAGCGCGCACGTTCGATTTTTTCCAAACCACGTGCTAACAACGAACATGCTGCTCTTTTCAGCACACACGCATGGATTTGTACCAAACCACTTGTTAAGTATGCACATGCATGTTTTGGTAGACGCGCTCGTTTTTTTCTGCCAAACCTCAAGCTAAGCATGCACATGCAGCTTTTACCAGAGCGCGCACGTGGATTTCTGCCAAACCACGTACTAAGTACGCCCATGCTGCTCTTTTCAGGTCACGCACATGGATTTGTGCCAAAGCACTTGTTAAGCATGCACATGCATCTTTTGTTAGACGGGCACGTTGTTTACTGCAAAACCACAAGCTAAGCATGCACATGCTGCTTTTGGTAGAGCGCGCACGTGGATTCCTGTGAAACCACGTTCTAAGCACGCCCATGGTGCTTTTTTCAGCACACGCGGATAGATTTGTGCCAAACCACTTGTTTCGTATGAACATGCATCTTTTGGTAGACGCACAAGTTGTTTTCTGCCAAACCACAAGCTCAGTATGCACATGCAGCTTTTGGCAGGGCGAGGACGTGGATTTCTGCCAAACCACGTGCTAAGTACGCCCATGCTGCTCTTTTCAGCACACCCGCTTTGATTTGTGCCAAACCACTTGTTTAGTATGCACAGCCCTCTTTTGGTAGACGCGCATGTTGTTTTCTGCCAAACCACAAGCTAAGAATTCACATGCAGCATGCGCCAGACCGCGCACGTTGATTTCTGCTAAACCACGTGCTAAGCACGCCCATGCTGCGTTTTTCTGCGCACGCGCATTGATTTGTGCCAAACCACTTTTTAAGCATGCACATGCAGGTTTTGGTAGCACGCGCACGCTCTTTTCTGCCATACCACCAGCTAAGCATGCACATGCAGCTTTTGGCAGAGCGCGCACGTGGACTTCTGCCAAACCACGTAGTAAGTACGCCCATGCTGCTCTTTTCAGGGCGCGCGCAAAGATTTGTGCCTAAGCACTTGTTAAGCATGCACATGCAGGTTTTGGTAGCACGCGCACGCTCTTTTCTGCCAAGCCACAAGCTAAGCATGCACATGCAGCTTTTGGCAGAGCGCGCACGTGGATTTCTGCCAAACCACGAGCTATGCACGCCCATGCTGCTTCTTTCAGCACACGCGCATGGATTTGTGCCAAACCACTTTTTAAGCATGCACATGCAGCTTTTGGTAGCGCGCGCACACTCTTTTCTGCCAAGCCACAAGCTAAGCATGCACATGGAGCTTTTCGCAGAGTGCGCACGTGGATTTCTGCCTAACCACGTGGTAAGCACTCCCATGCTGCTCTTTTCAGCACACGCGCATGGATTTGTGCCAAACCACTTGTTAACCATGAACATGCAGCTTTTGGTAGCACGCGCACGTACTTTTCTGCCAAACCACAAGCTATGCATGCACATGCATCTTTTGGTAGATGCGCACGTATTTTTCTGCCTAACCACAAGTTAAGCATGCACATTCTGCTTTTGGCAGAGTGGGCACGTGGATTTCTGTCAAACCACGTGCTAAGCACGCCCACACTGGTCTTTTCAGCGCACGCGCATGGATTTGTGCCAAAGCACTTGTTAAGCACGCACATGCATCTTTTGGTCGACGCACACTTTACTTTCTGCCAAACAACAAGATAAGCATGCACATGCAGCTTTTGGCAGCACGCGCACGTGGATTTCTGCTAAACCACGTGCTATGCACGCCATGCTGCTCTTTTCAGCGCACGCCCATGGATTTTTGGCAAACCACTTGATACGCATATACATACAGCTTTTGATAGCACGCGCACGTTGTTTTCTGCCAACGACAAGTTAAGCATTCACATGCTGCTTTTGGCAGAGCGCGCACGTGGATTTCTGCCAAACCACGTGCTAAGCAAGCCCGTGCTGCTCTTTTCGTCACACCCGCATATATTTTTGCCAAAACACTTGTTCAGCGTGCACATGCATCTTTTGGTAGAAGCGCACGTTGTTTTCTGCCTAACCACAAGCTAAGCATACAGATGCAGCTTTTGGCAGAGCGCGCACGTGGATTTCTGCCAAACCACGCACTAAGTGCTCCCATGCTATTCTTTTCAAGGCGCGTGCATGCATTTGTGCCAAAGAACTTGTTAAGCATGCACATGCATCTTTTGGTAGAAGCGCACGTTGTTTTCTGCCAAACCACAAGCTAAGCATGCACATGCAGCTTTTGCCAGAGAGGGCATGTGGATTTCTGCCAAACCACGTGCTAAGCACACCTATGCCGCTCTTTTAAGCACACGCGCATGGATTAGTGCCAAACCATTTTTAAGTATGGACGTGCATCTTTTGGTAGAGGCGCACATTGTTTCCTGCCAAACCACGTGATAAGCATGCACATTCAGTTTTTGGCAGAGCGCGCATGTGGATTTCTGCCAAACTACAGGTTCATCACGCCCATGGTGCGCTTTTCAGTACATGCGCACGGATTTGTGTCAAACCACTTGTTAAGCGTGCACATGCATCTTTTTCTAGACGCCCACGTTGTTTTCTGCCAAACCACAAGCTTAGCATGCACATGCTGCTTTTGGCAGAGCGCGCACGTGGATTTCTGCCAAACCACGTGCTAAGCACGCCCATCCTACTCTTTCCCGCGCACGCCCATGGATTTGTCCCAAACTACTTGTTAAGCATGCACATGCCTCTTTTGGTAGACGCGCACGTTGTTTTCTGCCAAACCACAAGTTAAGCATGCACATGCTTCTTTTAACAGAGCGGGCACGTGGATTTTTGTCAAACCACGTGCTAAGCACGACCATGCTGCTCTTTTCAGGGCACGCGCATGGATTTGTGCCAAAGCACTCGTTAAGCATGCACATGCATCTTTTGGTAGATGCGCACTTTTCCTTCTGCCAAACCACAAGCTAAGCATGCACATGCAGCTTTTGGCAGCACGCGCACGTGGATTTCTTCTAAACCACGTGCTAAGCACGCCCATGCTGTTCTTTGGAGCACACGCGCATGGATTTGTCCAAAACCACTTGTTAAGCATGAACCTGCAGCTTTTGGTAGCCCGCGCACGTTGTTTTTGCCAAACCACAAGCTAAGCATGCACATGAAGCTTTTGGCAGAGCGGGCCCGTGGATTTCTGTCAAAGCACGTGCAAAACACTCCCATGCTGCTAATTTCAGCGCACGCGCATGCAGTTGTGCCAAAGCACATGTTAAGCATGACGCGCACTTTTCTTTCTGCCAAACCACAAGCTAAGCGTGCACATGCAGCTTTTGGCACCGCGCGCACGTGGATTTCTCCTAAACCACATGCTAAGCACGCCCATGCTGCTCTTTTCAGCGCACGCCCATGGATTTTTGCCAAACCACTTGATACGCATGAACATACAGCTTTTAATATCACGCGCACGTTGTTTTCTGCCAAACGACAAGTTAAGCATGCACATGCTGCTTTTGGCAAAGCGCGCACGTGGATTTCTGCGAAACCACTGGTTAAGCACGCCCATGCTGCTCTTTTCAGCCCACCCGCTTGGATTTGTGCCAAACCACTCGTTAAGCATGCACATGCAGCTTTTGGCAGCGCGCACAGATGGATTTCTGCTAAACAACCCGCTAAACACGCGCATTCTGCTTTTTCCAGCGCGTGCGCATGGATTTGTGCCAAACCTCTTTTTAAGCATGCACATGCAGCTTTTGGTAGCACGAACGGGCTGTTTTCTGCCAAACCACAAGCTAAGCATGCACATGCAGCTTTAAGCAGAGCGCGCACGTGGATTTCTGCCAAACCACGTGTTAAGCACGCTCATGCTGCTCTTTTCAGCACGCGCGCATGGATTTGTGCCAAACCACTTTTTAAGCATGCACATGCAGGTTTTGGTAGCACGCGCACGCTCTTTTCAGCCAAACCACAAGCTAAGCATGCACATGGAGCTTTTCGCAGAGTGCGCACGTGGATTTCTGCCTAACCACGTGGTAAGCACTCCCATGCTGCTCTTTTCAGCACACGCGCATGGATTTGTGCCAAACCACTTGTTAACCATGAACATGCAGCTTTTGGTAGCACGCGCGCGTTCTTTTCTGCCAAACCACAAGCTATGCATGCACATGCGTCTTTTGGTAGACGCGCACGCTGTTTTCTGCCAAACCACAAGTTAAGCTTGCACATGCTGCTTTTGGCAGAGCGCGCACGTTGATTTCTGACAAACCACGCGCTATGAACGCCCATGCTGCCCTTATCAGAACCCGCGCATGGATTTGAGGAAACCCTTCGCTAAGCATGCACATGCAGGTTTTGGTAGCACGCGCACGTTGTTTTCTGCCAAACCACAAGCTAAGCATGCACATGCAGCTTTTGCCAGAGCGGGCATGTGCATTTCTGCCAAACCACGTCCTAGGCGCGCCTATGACGCTCTTTTCAGCACACGCGCATCGATTAGTGCCAAACCACTTGTTAAGTAAGGACATGCATCTTTTGGTCGAGGCGCACGTTGTTTTCTGCCAAACCACGTAATAAGCATGCACATGCAGCTTTTGGCAGAGCGCGCATGTGGATTTCTGCCAAACCACAGGTTAATCACGCCTATGGTGCGCTTTTCAGTACAAGCGCACGGATTTGTGTCAAACCACTTGTTAAGCGTGCATATGCATCTTTTTGTAGACGCGCACGTTGTTTTCGGCCAAACCACAATTTAAGCATGCATATGCTGCTTTTGGCAGAGTGCGCACGTGGATTTCTGCCAAACCACGCGCTAAGCACGCCCATGCTGCTCTTTTCAGCGCACGCCCATGGATTTGTGCCAATCTACTTGTTGAGCATGCACAGGCCTCTTTTGGTAGACGCGCACGTTGTTTTCTGCCAAACCACAAGTTAAGCATGCACATTTAGCTTATGGCAGAGTGTGCACGTGGATTTCTGTCAAATCACGTGCTAAGCACGCCCATGCTGCTCTTTATAGCGCACGCGCATGGATTTGGGCAAAAGCACTTGTTACGCATGCACATGCATCTTTCACTAGACGCGCACTTTACTTTCTGCCAAACAACAAGATAAGCATGCACATGCAGCATTTGGCAGCACGCGCACGTGGATTTCTGCTAAACCACGTGCTATGCACGCCATGCTGCTCATTTCAGCACACGCGCATGGATTTTTGCCAAACCACTCGTTAAGCATGAACACGCAGCTTTTGGTAGCACCCGCACGTTGTTTTCTGCCAAACCACAAGGTATGCAAGCACATGCACCTTTTGCCAGAGCGGGCATGTGGATTTCTGCCAAACCACGTGCTAAGCACGCCCATGCCGCTCTTTTCAGGCCACGCACATGGATTTGTGCCAAACCACTTGTTAAGTATGCACATGCACCTTCTGGTAGACGCGCACGTTGTTTTCTGCCAGACCACGTGATAAGCATGCACATGCAGCTTTTGGCAGCGCGCGCATGTGGATTTCTCCAAAATTACGGGTTAAGCACGCCCATGCTCCTCTTTTCAGTACACGCGCATGGATTTGTGCCAAACCACTTGTTAAGTATGGACATGTATCTTTTGTTAGAGGCGCACGTTGTTTTCTGCCAAACCACGTGATAAGCATGCGCATGCAGCTCTTGGCAGAGCGCGCATGTGGATTTCTGCCAAACTAAAGGTTAATCACGCCCATGGTGCGCTTTTCAGTACACGCGCAAGGATTTGTGTCAAACCACTTGTTAAGCGTGCACATGCATCTTTTTGTAGACGCGCACGTTGTTTTCTGCCAAACAACAAGTTAAGCATGCACATGCTGCTTTTGGCAGAGCGCGCACGTGAATTTCTGCAAAACCACGTGCTAAGCACGCCCATGCTGCTCTTTTCAGCGCACGCCCATGGATTTGTGCCAAACTACTTGTTAACCATGCACATGCCTCTTTTGGTGTATGCGCACGTATTTTTCTGCCTAACCACAAGTTAAGCATGCACATTCTGCTTTTGGCAGAGTGGGCACGTGGATTTCTGTCAAACCACGTGCTAAGCACGCCCATACTCCTCTTTTCAGCGCACGCGCATGGATTTGTGCCAAAGCACTCGTTAAGCATGCACATGCATCTTTTGGTAGACGCACACTTTACTTTCTGCCAAACAAGATAAGCATGCACAAGCAGCTTTTGGCAGCACGCGCACGTGGATTTCTGCTACACCACGTGCTATGCACGCCATGCTGCTATTTTCAGCGCACGCCCATGGATTTTTGGCAAACCACTTGATACGCATGAACAACAAGCTTTTGATAGCACGCGCACGTTGTTTTCTGCACAACGACAAGTTAGGCATGCACATGATGCTTTTGGCAGAGCGCCCACGCGGATTTTTGCCAAACCACGTGCTAAGCACGCCCATGCTGCTTTTTTAAGCACACGCGCATGGATTTTCGCCAAACAACTTGTTCAGCATGCACATGCATCTTTTTGTAGAAGCGCTACTTGTTTTCTGCCAAACTACAAGCTAAGCATACACATGCAGCTTTTGCCACAGCGCGCACGTAGATTTCTGTCAAATCACGTGCTAAGCACGCCCATGCTGCTCTTTTCAGCGCACGTGCATGGATTTGTGCCAAAGCAATTTTTAAGCATGCACATGCATCTTTTGGTAGACGCGCACGTGAATTTCTGCGAAGCCACGGGATAAGCACGTCCATGCTGTTTTTCTGCACACCCGCATGGATTTGTGCCAAACCACTTGTTAAGCATGCACATGCAGCTTTTGGTAGCACGCGCACTTTGTTTTATGCAAACCACAAGCTAAGCATGCACATGCAGCTTTTGGTCGAGCGCGCACGTGGATTTCCGCCAAACCATGCACTAAACACGCCCATGATGCTCTTTCAAGGGCACGGGCATGGATTTGTGCCAAAGCACTTGTTAAGCATGCACATGCATCTTTTGGTAGACGCGCACATGGATTTCTGCCTAACCACGTGGTGAGCACTCCCATGCTGCTCTTTTCAGCGCACGCGCATGGATTTGTGCCAAACCACTTTTTCAGCATACACATGCAGCTTTATGTAGCACGCGGGCGCTGTTTTCTGCCAAACCACAAGCTAAGCATGCACATGCAGCTTTTGGCACAGTGCGCACGTGGATTTCTGCCTAACCACGTGGTAAGCACTCCCATGCTGCTATTATCAGCGCACGCGCATGGATTTGAGCAAACCCCTTGCTAAGCATGCACATGCAGCTTTTGGTACCACGCGCACTTTGTTTTCTGCGAACCACATGCTAAGCATGCACATGCAGCTTTTGGCTGAACGGGCATATGAATTTCTGCCAAACCACGTGGTAAGCACGCCCATGCTGCTTTTTTCAGCACACGCCCATGGATTTGTGCCAAACCATTTGTTAAGCATGCACTCAACTTTCGGTAGACGAGCACGTTGTTTTCTGAAAAACCACAAGATAAGCATGCACAAGCAGCTTTTGGCAGCACGCGCACGTGGATTTCTGCTAAACCACGTGCTATGCACGCCATCCTGCTCTTTTCAGCGCACGCCCATGGATTTTTGGCAAACCACTTGACACGCATGAACATACAGCTTTTGATAGCACGCGCACGTTGTTTTCTGCACAACGACAAGTTAGGCATGCACATGATGCTTTTGGCAGAGCGCCCACGCGGATCTTTGCCAAACCACGTGCTAAGCACGCCCATGCTGCTTTTTTAAGCACACGCGCATGGATTTTCGCCAAACAACTTGTTCAGCATGCACATTCATCTTTTTGTAGAAGCGCAACTTGTTTTCTGCCAAACCACAAGCTAAGCATACTTATGCAGCTTTTGCCACAGCGCGCACGTAGATTTCTGTCAAATCACGAGCTAAGCACGCCCATGCTGCTCTTTTCAGCGCACGTCCATGGATTTGTGCCAAAGCACTTTTTAAGCATGCACATGCATCTTTTGGTAGACGCGCACGTGGATTTCTGCGAAGCCACGGGATAAGCACGTCCATGCTGTTTTTCAGCACACCCGCATGGATTTTTGCCAAACCACTTGTTAAGCATGCACATGCAGCTTTTGGTAGCACGCGCACTTTGTTTTATGCAAACCACAAGCTAAGCATGCACATGCAGCTTTTGGTCGAGCGCGCACGTGGATTTCCGCCAAACCATGCACTAAACACGCCCATGATGCTCTTTCAAGGGCACGGGCATGGATTTGTGCCAAAGCACTTGTTAAGCATGCACATGCATCTTTTGGTAGACGCGCACATGGATTTCTGCCTAACCACGTGGTGAGCACTCCCATGCTGCTCTTTTCAGCGCACGCGCATGGATTTGTGCCAAACCACTTTTTCAGCATGCACATGCAGCTTTTGGCACAGTGCGCACGTGGATTTCTGCCTAACCACGTGGTAAGCACTCCCATGCTGCTATTATCAGCGCACGCGCATGGATTTGAGCAAACCCCTTGCTAAGCATGCACAAGCAGCTTTTGGTACCACGCGCACTTTGTTTTCTGCGAACCACAAGCTAAGCATGCAAATGCAGCTTTTGGCTGAACGGGCATATGAATTTCTGCCAAACCACATGCTAAGCACGCCCATGCTGCTCTTTTCAGCAAAGCGCATGGATTTGTACCAAAGAACTTTTTAAGCATGCACATGCAATTTTAGTAGACGCGCACGTTGTTTTCTGCCAAACCACAAGTTAAGCTTGCACATGCTCCTTTTGGCAGAGCGCGCATGTGGATTTCTGCCAAACGACGTGCTAAGCACGCCCATGCTGCTCTTTCCATCACACGCGCATGGATTTCTGCCAAACCACTTGTTAAGCAGGCACATGCAGCTTTTGGTAGCAGGCGGACATTGTTTTCTGCCAAACCACAAGCTAAGCATGCACTTGCAGCTTTTGAGAGCGCGCACACGTGGATTTCTGCCAAACCACGTGGTAAGCACGCCCATTCTGCTTTTTTCAGCACACGCGCATGGATTTGTGCCAAACCATTTGTTAAGTATGCACTCATCTTTCGGTAGACGCGCACGTTGTTTTCTGAAAAACCACAAGTTAAGCATGCACAGGCTGCATTTGGCACTGCGCGCACGTTGATTTCTGACAAACCACGTGCTAAGCACGTCCATGCTGATATTATCGGCGCACGCGCATGGATTTGAGCAAACCCATTGCTAAGCATGCACATGCAGCTTTTGGCAGAACGGGCATATGGATTTCTGCCAAACCACGTGCTACGCACGCCCATGCTGCTGTTTTCAGCACACGCGCATGGATTTGTGCCAAACCACTTGTTAGGTATGCACATGCATATTTTGGTAGACGCGCACGTTGTTTTCTGCCAAACCACAAGCTAAGCATGCACATGCAGCTTTTAGCAGAGTGCACACGTCGATTTCTGCCAAACCACGTGCTAAGCACGCCCATGCTGCTCTTTTGCGCGCACGCGCATGTATTTGTGCCAAACCACTTGTTCAGCATGCACATGCATCTTTTCGTAGACGCGCACGTTGTTTTCTGCCAAACCACAAGCTTAGCAAGCACATGCAGCTTTTAGCAGAGCGAGCACGTGGATTTCTGCCAAACCACGTGCTAAATACGTCCATGCTGCTCTTTTCGGCACACCCGCATGCATTTGTGCCAAACCACTTGTTAAGCAGGCACATGCAGCTCTTGGTAGCACGCGCACTTTGTTTTCTACCAAACCACAAGCTAAGCATGCACGTCCAGCTTTTGAGAGCACGCGCACGTGGTTTCAGCCAAACCACATGCTAAGCACGCCCATGCTTCTTTTTTCAGCACACGCGCATGGATTTGTGCCAAACCACTAGTTAAGTTTGTACATGACCTTTTTGTAGACGCGCGCGATGTTTTCTGCCAAACCACAAGTTAAGCATGCTCATGCTGCTTTTGGCAGGGTGGGCACGTGGATTTCTATAAAATCACGTGCTAAGCACGCCCATGCTGCTCTTTTCATCGCACGCGCATGCATTTGTGCCAAAGCACTTGTTAAGCATGCACATGAATCTTTTGGTAGACGCGCAATTTACTTTCTGCCAAACAACAAGATAAGCATGCACTTGCAGCTTTTGGCAGCACGCGCACGAGGATTTCTGCTAAACCACGTGCTATGCACGCCCATGCTATTCTTTTCAAGCCACGCGCATGGATTTGTGCCAAAGCACTTCTAAGCAGGCACATGCATATTTTGGCAGAGCGCGCACGTGGATGTCTGCGTAACCACGAGCTAAGCACGCACATGCTGCTCTTTTCAGCACACCCGCATGGATTTTTGCAAACCAACTTGTGCAGCATGCACATGCATCTTTTGTTAGAAGCGCACGTTGTTTTCTGCCAAACCACAAGCTATGCAAGCACATGCACCTTTTGCCAGACCGGGCATGTGGATTTCTGCCAAACCACGTGCTGAGCACGCCCATGCCGCTCTTTTCAGCACACGCACATGGATTTGTGCCAAACCACTTGTTAAGTATACACATGACCTTTTTGTAGACGCGCGCGATGTTTTCTACCAAACCACAAGTTAAGCATGCTCATGCTGCTTTTGGCCGAGCGCGCACGTGGATTTCTGCGAAACCACGTGCTAAGCACGCCCATGCTGCTTTTTTCAGCGCACGCGCATGCATTTGTGAAACCACTTGTTAAGTATGCACATGCATCTTTTGGTAGACGCGGACGTTGTTTTCTGCCAAAACACATGCTAAGCATCCACATGCAGCCTTTGGGAGAGCTAGCACGTGGATTTCTGCGAATCCACGTACTAAGTACGCCCATGCTGCTCTTTACAGCACACGCGCATGGATTTGTGCCACACCACTTGTTCAGCATACACATGCATCTTTTGGTAGACGCGAACGTTGTTTTCTGCCAAACCACAAGCTAAGCATGCACATGCAGCCTTTGGTACCACGAGCGCTTTGTTTTCTGCAAACGACAAGCTAAGCGTGCAGCTGCAGCTTTTGGCAGAATGGGCATATGGTTTTCTGCCAAACCACGTGCTAAGCACGCCTATGCTGCTCTTTTCAGCACACGCACACTGTTTTCTGCCAAACCACAAGCTAAGTATGCACATGCAGCTTTTGGCAGAGCGCTAACGTGGATTTCTGCCAGACCACGTGGTAAGCACGCCCATGCTGCTCTTTTCAGCACACGCGCATGGATTTGTGCCAAACCACTTGTTAAGCATGAACATGCAGCTTATAGCAGCACGCGCACGTTGTTCTCTGCCAAAGTACTAGCTATGCATGCACATGCATCTTTTGGTAGACGCGCATGTTGTTTTCTGCCGAACCACAAGTTAAGAATGCACATGCTGCTTTAGGCAGAGCGCGCACGTTGACTTTTGACAAACCACGTGCTAAGCACGCCCATGCTGCCCTTATCAGCGCACGCGCATGGATTTGAGCAAACCCCTTGCTAAGCATGCACATGCAGCTTTTGGTACCACGCGCACTTTGTTTTCTGCGAACCACAAGCTAAGCATGCACATGCAGCTTTTGGCTGAACGGGCATATGAATTTCTGCCAAACCACATGCTAAGCACGCCCATGCTGCTCTTTTCAGCAAAGCGCATGGATTTGTACCAAAGAACTTTTTAAGCATGCACATGCAATTTTGGTAGACGTGCACGTTGTTTTATGCCAAACCACAAGTTAAGCTTGCACATGCTCCTTTTGGCAGAGCGCGCATGTGGATTTCTGCCAAACGACGTGCTAAGCACGCCCATGCTGCTCTTTCCATCACACGCGCATGGATTTCTGCCACGCCACTTGTTAAGCAGGCACATGCAGCTCTTGGTAGCAGGCGGACATTGTTTTCTGCCAAACCGCAAGCTAAGCATGCACATGCAGCTTTTGAGAGCGCGCACACGTAGATTTCCGCCAAACCACGTGGTAAGCACGCCCATGCTGCTTTTTTCAGCACACGCCCATGGATTTGTGCCAAACCATTTGTTAAGCATGCACTCAACTTTCGGTAGACGAGCACGTTGTTTTCTGAAAAACCACAAGATAAGCATGCACAAGCAGCTTTTGGCAGCACGCGCACGTGGATTTCTGCTAAACCACGTGCTATGCACGCCATCCTGCTCTTTTCAGCGCACGCCCATGGATTTTTGGCAAACCACTTGACACGCATGAACATACAGCTTTTGATAGCACGCGCACGTTGTTTTCTGCACAACGACAAGTTAGGCATGCACATGATGCTTTTGGCAGAGCGCCCACGCGGATCTTTGCCAAACCACGTGCTAAGCACGCCCATGCTGCTTTTTTAAGCACACGCGCATGGATTTTCGCCAAACAACTTGTTCAGCATGCACATTCATCTTTTTGTAGAAGCGCAACTTGTTTTCTGCCAAACCACAAGCTAAGCATACTTATGCAGCTTTTGCCACAGCGCGCACGTAGATTTCTGTCAAATCACGAGCTAAGCACGCCCATGCTGCTCTTTTCAGCGCACGTCCATGGATTTGTGCCAAAGCACTTTTTAAGCATGCACATGCATCTTTTGGTAGACGCGCACGTGGATTTCTGCGAAGCCACGGGATAAGCACGTCCATGCTGTTTTTCAGCACACCCGCATGGATTTTCGCCAAACCACTTGTTAAGCATGCACATGCAGCTTTTGGTAGCACGCGCACTTTGTTTTATGCAAACCACAAGCTAAGCATGCACATGCAGCTTTTGGTCGAGCGCGCACGTGGATTTCCGCCAAACCATGCACTAAACACGCCCATGATGCTCTTTCAAGGGCACGGGCATGGATTTGTGCCAAAGCACTTGTTAAGCATGCACATGCATCTTTTGGTAGACGCGCACATGGATTTCTGCCTAACCACGTGGTGAGCACTCCCATGCTGCTCTTTTCAGCGCACGCGCATGGATTTGTGCCAAACCACTTTTTCAGCATGCACATGCAGCTTTTGGCACAGTGCGCACGTGGATTTCTGCCTAACCACGTGGTAAGCACTCCCATGCTGCTATTATCAGCGCACGCGCATGGATTTGAGCAAACCCCTTGCTAAGCATGCACAAGCAGCTTTTGGTACCACGCGCACTTTGTTTTCTGCGAACCACAAGCTAAGCATGCAAATGCAGCTTTTGGCTGAACGGGCATATGAATTTCTGCCAAACCACATGCTAAGCACGCCCATGCTGCTCTTTTCAGCAAAGCGCATGGATTTGTACCAAAGAACTTTTTAAGCATGCACATGCAATTTTAGTAGACGCGCACGTTGTTTTCTGCCAAACCACAAGTTAAGCTTGCACATGCTCCTTTTGGCAGAGCGCGCATGTGGATTTCTGCCAAACGACGTGCTAAGCACGCCCATGCTGCTCTTTCCATCACACGCGCATGGATTTCTGCCAAACCACTTGTTAAGCAGGCACATGCAGCTTTTGGTAGCAGGCGGACATTGTTTTCTGCCAAACCACAAGCTAAGCATGCACTTGCAGCTTTTGAGAGCGCGCACACGTGGATTTCTGCCAAACCACGTGGTAAGCACGCCCATTCTGCTTTTTTCAGCACACGCGCATGGATTTGTGCCAAACCATTTGTTAAGTATGCACTCATCTTTCGGTAGACGCGCACGTTGTTTTCTGAAAAACCACAAGTTAAGCATGCACAGGCTGCATTTGGCACTGCGCGCACGTTGATTTCTGACAAACCACGTGCTAAGCACGTCCATGCTGATATTATCGGCGCACGCGCATGGATTTGAGCAAACCCATTGCTAAGCATGCACATGCAGCTTTTGGCAGAACGGGCATATGGATTTCTGCCAAACCACGTGCTACGCACGCCCATGCTGCTGTTTTCAGCACACGCGCATGGATTTGTGCCAAACCACTTGTTAGGTATGCACATGCATATTTTGGTAGACGCGCACGTTGTTTTCTGCCAAACCACAAGCTAAGCATGCACATGCAGCTTTTAGCAGAGTGCACACGTCGATTTCTGCCAAACCACGTGCTAAGCACGCCCATGCTGCTCTTTTGCGCGCACGCGCATGTATTTGTGCCAAACCACTTGTTCAGCATGCACATGCATCTTTTCGTAGACGCGCACGTTGTTTTCTGCCAAACCACAAGCTTAGCAAGCACATGCAGCTTTTAGCAGAGCGAGCACGTGGATTTCTGCCAAACCACGTGCTAAATACGTCCATGCTGCTCTTTTCGGCACACCCGCATGCATTTGTGCCAAACCACTTGTTAAGCAGGCACATGCAGCTCTTGGTAGCACGCGCACTTTGTTTTCTACCAAACCACAAGCTAAGCATGCACGTCCAGCTTTTGAGAGCACGCGCACGTGGTTTCAGCCAAACCACATGCTAAGCACGCCCATGCTTCTTTTTTCAGCACACGCGCATGGATTTGTGCCAAACCACTAGTTAAGTTTGTACATGACCTTTTTGTAGACGCGCGCGATGTTTTCTGCCAAACCACAAGTTAAGCATGCTCATGCTGCTTTTGGCAGGGTGGGCACGTGGATTTCTATAAAATCACGTGCTAAGCACGCCCATGCTGCTCTTTTCATCGCACGCGCATGCATTTGTGCCAAAGCACTTGTTAAGCATGCACATGAATCTTTTGGTAGACGCGCAATTTACTTTCTGCCAAACAACAAGATAAGCATGCACTTGCAGCTTTTGGCAGCACGCGCACGAGGATTTCTGCTAAACCACGTGCTATGCACGCCCATGCTATTCTTTTCAAGCCACGCGCATGGATTTGTGCCAAAGCACTTCTAAGCAGGCACATGCATATTTTGGCAGAGCGCGCACGTGGATGTCTGCGTAACCACGAGCTAAGCACGCACATGCTGCTCTTTTCAGCACACCCGCATGGATTTTTGCAAACCAACTTGTGCAGCATGCACATGCATCTTTTGTTAGAAGCGCACGTTGTTTTCTGCCAAACCACAAGCTATGCAAGCACATGCACCTTTTGCCAGACCGGGCATGTGGATTTCTGCCAAACCACGTGCTGAGCACGCCCATGCCGCTCTTTTCAGCACACGCACATGGATTTGTGCCAAACCACTTGTTAAGTATACACATGACCTTTTTGTAGACGCGCGCGATGTTTTCTACCAAACCACAAGTTAAGCATGCTCATGCTGCTTTTGGCCGAGCGCGCACGTGGATTTCTGCGAAACCACGTGCTAAGCACGCCCATGCTGCTTTTTTCAGCGCACGCGCATGCATTTGTGAAACCACTTGTTAAGTATGCACATGCATCTTTTGGTAGACGCGGACGTTGTTTTCTGCCAAAACACATGCTAAGCATCCACATGCAGCCTTTGGGAGAGCTAGCACGTGGATTTCTGCGAATCCACGTACTAAGTACGCCCATGCTGCTCTTTACAGCACACGCGCATGGATTTGTGCCACACCACTTGTTCAGCATACACATGCATCTTTTGGTAGACGCGAACGTTGTTTTCTGCCAAACCACAAGCTAAGCATGCACATGCAGCCTTTGGTACCACGAGCGCTTTGTTTTCTGCAAACGACAAGCTAAGCGTGCAGCTGCAGCTTTTGGCAGAATGGGCATATGGTTTTCTGCCAAACCACGTGCTAAGCACGCCTATGCTGCTCTTTTCAGCACACGCACACTGTTTTCTGCCAAACCACAAGCTAAGTATGCACATGCAGCTTTTGGCAGAGCGCTAACGTGGATTTCTGCCAGACCACGTGGTAAGCACGCCCATGCTGCTCTTTTCAGCACACGCGCATGGATTTGTGCCAAACCACTTGTTAAGCATGAACATGCAGCTTATAGCAGCACGCGCACGTTGTTCTCTGCCAAAGTACTAGCTATGCATGCACATGCATCTTTTGGTAGACGCGCATGTTGTTTTCTGCCGAACCACAAGTTAAGAATGCACATGCTGCTTTAGGCAGAGCGCGCACGTTGACTTTTGACAAACCACGTGCTAAGCACGCCCATGCTGCCCTTATCAGCGCACGCGCATGGATTTGAGCAAACCCCTTCCTAAGCATGCACATGCAGCTTTTGGTAGCAGGCGCACGTTGCTTTCTGCCAAACCACAAGCTGGGCATGTACATCCAGCTTTTGGCAGCGCGCGCACGTGCATTTCTGCGAAACCACGTGGTAAGCACGCCCATGCTGCTTTTTTCAACACACGCGCATAGATTTGTGCCAAACCACTTGTTAAGGATGCACATGCAGCTTTTGGTAGCACGCGGACGTTGTTTTCTGCCAAACCACAAGCTAAGGATGCATATGCACCTTTTGCCAGAGCGGGCATGTGGATTCCTGCCGAATCACGTGCTAAGCACGCCCATGCCGCTCTTTTCAGCACACGCGCATGGATTTGTGCCAAACCACTTGTTAAGTATGCACATGCGTCTTTTGGTAGACGCGCACGTCGTTTTCTGCCAAACCACAAGATAAGCATGCACATGAATCTTTTGGCAGGGCGCGCATGTGGATTTCTGTCAAACCACGGGCTAAGCACGCCCATGCTCCTCTTTTCAGTACACGCGCACGGATTTGTGCCAAACCACTTGTTAAGCACGCACATGCATCTTTTTGTAGACGCGCACGTTCTTTTCTGCCAAACAACAAGTTAAGCACGCACATGCAACTTTTACCAGAGTGTGCATGTGGATTTCTGCCAAACCACGTGCTAAGCACGCCAATGCTGCTCTTTTCAGCACACGCGCATGGATTTGTGCCAAACCACTTGTTAAGTATGCACATGCGTCTTTTGGTAGACCCGCACGTTGTTTTCTGCCAAACCACAAGATAAGCATGCACATGCAGCCTTTGGCCGAGCGAGCACGTGAATTTCTGCCAAACCACGTAATAAGAACGCCCATGCTGCTATTATCAGTGCACGTGCATGGATTTGAGCGAACCCCTTGCTAAGCATTCACATGCAGCTTTTGTTACCACGCGCACTTTGTTTTCTGCAAACCAAAAGCTAAGCATGCACATGAAGCTTTTAGCAGAACGGGCAATGGATTTCCGCCAAACCACGTGCTAAGCACGCCAATGCTGCTCTTTTCAGCCCACGCGCATGGATTTGTGCCAAACGACTTGTTGAGTGTGCATATGCATCTTTTGGTAGACGCGCACGTTGTTTTCGGCCAAACCACAAGCTAAGCATGTACATGCAGCTTTTGGCAGAGCCAAACGTGGATTTCTGCCAAACCACGTACTAAGTACGCCCATGCTGCTCTTTTCAGGGCACGGGCATGGATTTGTGCCAAATTACTTGTTAAGCATGTACATGCATCTTTTGGTAGACGCGCACTTTGTTTTCTGCCAAACCCCAAGGTAAGCATGCACATGCTGCTTTTGGCAGAGTGCGCACGTGGATTTCTGCCACACCACGCGCTAAGCACGCCCATGCTGTTCTTTTCAGCGCACGCGCATGGATGTGTGCCAAACCACTTGTTAAGTATGCACATGCATCTTTTGGGAGACGCGCGCGTTGTTTTCTGCCAAACCACAAGTTAAGCATGCACATGCTGCTTTTGGCAGAGCGCGCACGTTAATTTCTGACAAACCATATGCTAAGCACGCCCATGCTGCTATTATCAGCGCACGTGCATGGATTTGAGCAAACCCCTTGCTAAGCATGCACATGCAGCTTTTGGTACCACGCGCACTTTGTTTTCTGCAAAACCACAAGATAAGCATGCACATGCAGCTTTTGGCAGAGCGCGCACGTGGATTTCTGCAAAAGCACGCGCTCAGCACGCCCATGCTGCTCTTTTCAGCACACCCGCATGGATTTGTGCCAAACCACTTGTTAAGCGTGCACATGCAGCTTTTGGTAGCACGCGCACTTTGTTTTATGCAAACCACAAGCTAAGCATGCACATGCACCTTTTGCCAGAGCGGGCATGTGGATTTCTGCCAAACCACGTGGTAAGCACGCCCATGCTGCTCTTTTCAGCGCACGCGCATGGATTTGTGCGAAAGCACTTGTTAAGCATGCACATGACTCTTTTGGTAGACGCGCACTGCTGCTTCTGCTGATCCTTCTGCTGCTCCGAAAGCATATCCGTGGCGGTGAGGGAGGACTCGCATATTTGTACTTTCTGATGATTGGGCTGGCCTGACACTGGGGAGCGAGACAAGGCATCCGTGTCCGAGTGTTTACGGCCAGAGCGGTAGAGCACTCGAATATCATACTCTTGGAGTCGAAGCGCCCACCGAGCGAGGCGGCCTGAGGGATCTTTCAAGGATGACAGCCAGCAGAGTGCATGGTGATCCGTGATGACGTCGAACGGGCGGCCGTAGAGGTAAGGACGAAACTTAGTTATGGCCCAAATGATAGCCAGGCATTCTCTTTCTGTAACGGAATAGTTTGCTTCCGCTTTTGTGAGTACGCGGCTAGCGAAGGCAACAACGTATTCATCGAAGCCAGTCTTTCGTTGTGCAAGAACAGCGCCAATGCCGACGCCACTGGCATCCGTGCCTGTTTCTGTCGGTGCGCTTGGGTCAAAATGTCGGAGTATGGGGATGAGGTTAGAAGACGGCGCAGCGTCGTGAAGGCGGCATCGCAAACTGGCGGCCAGGCCAAGAGGTCGTGGTTACCCGCGAGGAGCTGCGTCAACGGCGTTATTATGGTGGCGAAGTTGCGGATGAAACGACGAAAATAGGAGCATAATTCGATGAAGCTGCGGAGTTCTTTTGTGGCCTTTGGTCGTGGGAATTCGGCAACGGCTTGGAGTTTGGTTGGATCTGGGAGCACACCATCTTTCGAAACAACGTGGCCAAGGATGACTAGCTGCCGGGCGGCGAAGCGACACTTCTTTAAGTTGAGCTGGAGTCCAGCATCGGCAAGGCGAGTGAGCACGCGTTTGAGGCGGAACAGGTGAGAAGACAAGTCTGGGGAAAAGATGACAATGTCATGGAGATAACAAAGGCATGTCTCCCATTTGAGTCCCCGGAGGATGTTATCTATCATTCTTTCATATGTTGCAGGCGCATTACAGAGGCCAAAGGGCATCACGGTAAATTCATATAGGCCATCAGGCGTAACAAATACTGTTTTCGGGCGGTCTGCGTCAGCCACGGCGACCTGCCAATAACCGGATCGTAAGTCTAAGGACGAAAAGAATTCAGCGCCTTGGAAGCAGTCCAGTGCGTCGTCGATACGGGGAAGAGGATAGACATCTTTCCGGGTTATCTTATTTAGACGCCCATAGTCCACACAAAAACGAATAGTCCCATCTTTCTTTTTTAACCAGCACTACCGGGGAAGCCCAGGGACTGTGTGATAGCTGTATAACGCCGCGTCGAAGCATGTCTCCTACGTGCTCATGGATGACGCGGCGCTCCGTCGCGGACACACGGTATGTACGTTGGCGTAGCGGTGCGTGGCTTCCGGTGTCGATGTGATGAACGACTGTGGAGGTGCGTCCTAAACATTGTTTTTGGAGGTCGAAAGAAGTTCAAAATTGGTTAAGGAGGTCACGTGCGTGCGATCTGCGTGCGCTGACTCTGCGTGCGCTGACTCGTAGTGAGGTTAGGGTCAATAAATGGAGCAAACGTTC
The DNA here is from genome assembly GCF_050947875.1 of Dermacentor variabilis. Lineage (NCBI taxonomy): Eukaryota > Metazoa > Arthropoda > Arachnida > Ixodida > Ixodidae > Dermacentor > Dermacentor variabilis. Next base: position 5,827,389 of record NC_134576.1, on the reverse strand, counting down.
GGTCACATGCAGGCGCAGGCGCAGAGGCAGGGAGAGCCATGGCGTCAACGTGAAGAGGAGTCGTGTCATCAGGCACATCGTACACAGAGCTCGTGTCGAATACGTCAGCAAAACCGAGGCACTCTCCACGATGTAAGCTTGATGGACACGAAAACGGATTCGAAACGTATAGTGCGCTAGAGCCGTGGCGAAAGGGAAGGAGGGCAAAGGGAAGCAAGAAGGGATGACGGCGTGCAGCAAGTTGAGATGGCGTGAAAAGAACTGTGGAATCGCAGAAAGCAGTACAGGAAACGGGTACAGACAGACAGACAGACAAAGAACTTTTATTTTGGTCCTGAGAAGACGATGAGTGTCCCCGTTAGGGGGCAGCGTCTGCGGGCCGCACCCACGACGGAGCCGGGAGGTTGAGACTCTCGGCGATATCGCGGGCTCTCTGGACAGCCCTGAGTTGCTCTCCCTTGGCGGAGCTGGTGACGAGCCGGAGCCAGTCTTCCTCCGAAGAGGGAGACCCTGAGCCCCCGCACAAGTCGAGGCACTGCCAGAGCATGTGCATAAGTGTGCATCTGGGATGTACACAGCGCGGACAGCCCGGGTTGATGCCACCTAAGAACTTTGAGCAAATAAATGGAGACGGATACGTCTCCGTCTGCAGCATTCGCAGGGTGATTGCCTGTGGTCTGTTTAGGTGTGGGTGTGGAAGTGGAAACTTCCGACGCCCTAGTTGATAGTGCCTGCAGACCTCGTTAAAAGTAAGGAGAGGGTCCCTGTGCCACTGCCATCCCCCAGCCTCCGATTGCCCACTTCCGGCGCGGCGGGTGAGATCTCGCGCCTGGGAGTGAGCAAGTTCGTTGGCGTTGGGGACGGCTTCATGAGCATCGCTGCCCATGTGACCGGGGAACCAGATTAAGTGCTTTTTGCCTGTCCAAGTTGCTACAGAGAGAACGCGAGCGGCTTCCTTGCATACCGAGCCTTTCATGAATGCTCTAACGGCAGCTCGCGAGTCTGTGAAGATAGTGGAACGGTTCGTGGTGGCCATGGCGATGGCTACAACCACCTGTTCGGCTTTGTCGTCGTTCACATTTTGATGCGTAAGCGACGTCAGCAGCTCCCCCCGCAGCGATGTGGCCACCGAAACAAAATGATTGGAAGCAGCGTATTGCGCAGCGTCGACGAAGGCGACGTTGTCCTCAATCTTAGCCGCCAGGCTAAGGAGGGCCCTGGCCCTCGCTTTACGTCTGCCGTAATTGTGCTGAGGGTGCATATTTCTAGGTATCTGGGATACTGAATACATTTCTCTGACTTTGACGGGGGAGCACGCACCCTCTGTTTGGTGATGCACGAACCTTGACTGATATGCGCTAGTAGCTGTCTGCCGGCTTCCGTGGAAGCCAGTCTTGCAACTTGTGACATCTGCTGCGCCTCGACTATCTCTTCAAAGGTGTTGTGGACACCTAGCTCCAACAGCCTTTCGGTACTGGTGCTCTGTGGGAGACGCAGTGCCTTTTTTATGCTCTTGCGAATGATTGTTTCTGCTCTAGCCGCGTCCCTTCTGCTCCATTTGTGGGCCAGGGCTATATAGTTAATGTGGCTGATTAGGAAGGCGTGGAAGATTCGCCTTAGATTATCCTCCGGTAGCCCCCCTTTTTTGTTGGCCACCCACGTTATTAACTTTGTCATGGAATCGGCTTTGGTTGCGATGCGCTCTAAGGTGTAGTCATTACTGCCGTCCTCCTCCAGAAACATGCCCAGGATTCTGATTCTGTGTGCTACCGGAATGACGGATCCGGTCTCGGTGTTGATAGAGATATCGGGAGGTGTCCCTTTCTTTGCACCGATTGTGGGTCGGTATAGTAGCAGTTCCGATTTCTTAGCCGACAGGCAGAGTCCTGCCTTCGCGAGAAACTCCTGAACGACTGTGATCGCTGTTTGTAATTTCTCTTCGATGTACCCGTCGCTACCTCCCTCGCACCAGACTGTGATGTCGTCGGCGTAGAAGGCGTGACCGATACCCTCAATCTCGGCCAGCTTTTGGGAAAGAGCTCTCATGGATAAGTTAAATAAAAACGGGGAGAGGACTGCCCCTTGCGGGGTGCCTCTGGGTCCGAGATCGAATGTTCTCGAGCCCAGAGCTCCTAGGCGAATAGTGGCTTTTCTATCCTTTAGGAAGGAGCTGACGTACTTGTAGAATTTTTGTCCTAGACCTGCTTCTTTAATCGATTCGAGTATGTGAGAGTGCGTTACCTTGTCGAAGGCCTTTTCTAGGTCCAGTGCCAGGACGGCTCTGGTGTCTCTGGAGGCCTTGTCAATAATCTTATGTTTTAGAAGCAGCATTACGTCCTGTGTGGACATGCAAGGTCTGAATCCAATTTGATTACACGGAAATAGATTCCTTTCCTCTGTGAATTTAGTGGCCCTATTGAGAATAACGTGCTCAGGGACCTTTCCCACACAGGAAGTGAGTGAAATCGGCCGGAGCGAGCCAAGCTCTAAGGGTTTCCCTGGCTTCGGGATGAGGATTACGGTCGCGTTACGCCACTCCAGTGGTACCTCGCCTGTCTCCCAAACCTCGTTGATTTTATTTGTGAGGAGCTCGATGGCCCCATCATCCAAATTCTTTAAGAGTTTATTTGTGATCCCATCGGGACCCGGTACTGATCTGCAATTGAGTTCGTATAATACCTCTCTCACCTCCGCGTACGTGAAGGGGGCGCCCAGAGGGTCCGTTTCGTTCTCGTGCGTCGCAGAGAGGTAGTCATTGTTTGAGCCGGGTTCGATACAGAGGTACCTCGAGGCCAACTCGTCTGTAATTTGTTTCTCGGTCATACCAGAGTTTTTTAAGTTGTGGATGAGCCTATCAATAGTGTGCCTCTGATTGGCTTTGGATTGTTTGTCCCCAAGCAGATGCTTGAGGATGTTCCATTTTGCTCCGCTCCTCATTTGCCCGTCGACGGCGTTGCATACTTCGTCCCATTGTTGCCGAGCGAGGGTTTGGCTATGTTCATCTATTTGCTTATTAAGTTCTGCAATCCTTTTGCGTAGGCGTCTATTTAACTTTCGCGTTTTACATTGTGCCTGTAGCGTGTTTTTGGCTTCTAGCAGGTGTGCTAATCTACTGTACATGCGCTCTACCTCTTTGTCCGTCTCTATTTCCTTTGTGGAAGCAGCAACGTCTTCTCGGAGGCAGGCGAATAATTCCTCTAACGAGCTGCATTTAGTCTTGTCCTTCTTTCTGATAGCTCTAAAGAGGTCCCAATCCGTTACTCTGAATTTTGTGAGAGGCGGTGATGACACTCTTATTGCGAGGCTGCTGATGTAGTGATCACTGCTGAGGTTCTCTTGAAAATCGGTCCCTACCGGTTCCTCCGCATTCCTAACCATGGTCAGGTCTGGCGTGGTATCCCTGCTGACTGAGTTGCCAATTCTGGTGGGATATTTTGGATCGGTGACCAAGGTGAGACCGCAGGCTGCTATCTGTGCCGCAAGGGCCTTGCCCTTGGCCGTATCTTTGATGTAACCCCAATCTTGGTGTTGTGCGTTAAAGTCCCCTGCTATGATAAGCGGATGATCGCCTGCAATTTGACATGCCTTCTGGAAGAGAGCGTTAAACGTCTCCCTTCTGTCGGCTGGCGAGCTGTACACGTTCAGAATGAAAACGGATTGGTTGAGTTTAGCGTTTTGGATGAGCTCGATCATGATGTGCTCGACTTTTAAGTTCGGCCTGACGTCGTGATGTGAACAGGCGAGGCTCTTTGAGACGAGTGTCGCTATTCCTCTTTTGCCCTCCGAAAAGTGCGCTTCTGCATGGTAGTCGCGAAGAGCGATCACATCGGTGAGTGTTTCCTGGAAGAGGATTACTGACGGCCTTTCGTTAGCAGAGCTAAGTAGTTGTTGCAAGACTGCCTTCCTTTTGCGGAAGCTGGCGCAATTCCATTGCCAGATAACTAGATTGCTTGAGTTAGCCATTTTACTTACGCAGTGGGGGCGTACCGAACAGCGCAAGCTGTCTGTCGGATTCTAAAATTTGGAGCCTCGCTGTGTGCTCGTTCAGTTGGAGCTTGATGGGGCTAATTTCGGAAACTATGTCCTATCTAAGCTGGTCAAGGAGTTGCTTAATCCCCGAGACGTTAAGCGTCTCCTCGTCGTCCATGGGCTCGGGGCTCGCCCTGCGTTTAGCGCCTCTGTTAAGAGAGGCGGCTGCTGCGGCAGCTTGGCCGCCGATCGCGCGTTCTCTCTGCTGCATTTCCTGCAATCATGACTTAATTTCAGACAGTTCCTTTTTAAGAGACGCGTTTTCGCGCTCGAGTGATTGAATTTTGCCTAGCGTTTGCTCTTGGAGTTGCCCTTGCTGTGCGGGAGCACGGGTCTCACCTGTTTTGGCTGCCTTTTCCGCCCAGGTGGGTTGTGAGTTGATCCGGACCCGGGATCTGCTCCTGGATCTCGATCTAGAACGTTCCGCGGTGGCGTTCCTGGGAGCGTTGGTAGTTGGCGTTGTGGCTGGAGCTGGGGTTCCTCGACCCCCAGCGTTGCTCGTTGCATTGTTCTTCTTGTTGCCGCGTTTCCTTCCTCTTCTGCGTCGTCTCCTCACGACATAAGGAACTTGATACCTGTTTTTGCAAGTTCGGTCGCCGGTGAGGTGAGCGTCTCCGCAAAGCGCGCACTTGGGTTGCACACATTCATGTCCGTCCGTGGTTTGCAAAGTTCCGCACCTTTCACACACTTTTTCGGTCGGTCTGGGGCAAACGTCGTGCCTGTGACCGACTCGTCCGCAGTTGCGGCAAGTGTCTATTTGCCTCTTGTACAGCGTGCAGCGCACTATGTTGGGGCCGCAGCGGACATAGTTGGGCACTTTCATGCTATTGAACAGTATGATCACGGTAGCCGACTCTCTTATGCGCCTGACTCCCAGCACCATCGGGTTTCTGGGTGTGACAAAAAGGCTTTGCAGTGCAGCTTCGGGCAGGTCGGCATCGACGCCTCTGACCACGCCTCTGCAGGTATTACCCGGAGGCGTAATGTATGCCGCGATAGGGTGCCGTTTATGCGCCAAGATAATCTCCCGGACCTGGGAGTATGCATTGGCGTTCAATTCGGAGGGTGTATTTATAACAAAGATATTCTGCATTGCATTCGCACACACGATATCCTCCTCGGCTGCCACCGGGGGCAGCTTGGCCGCCATTAAAATGGCGTTCGTGACTTTGATCTGACTGCATTTTCGCACGTTCAGCCCTCCCTCCGGGCAGACGACAACTCGGAAGTGGGATTTAGGCAGGCGCGGTAGCCTGGAGGCTGCGGCAACCTTTCTTAGCTGGCTGGCTTGTTTGGCGCCAACGTGGGCGCCTTTTTGCTTTGCCTTGCGCCTCTCGTTCTCGACGCAGGTTTTGTCCACGTTCCGCTTTCTGTGAGCGGTAATCCAGCCGTTGGACTCGGCGTCTTCTTTGCAGATTTGCTCTCCCTCTACCATTGCCTCGTAAGGCATGGCAGAATGTCCTAGAACGCTCTTGGGTGTCGGCTAAGCGAGCGGCCGCGCCTTCCCGCGCTACGGCGGAGCCGATGTCGCGCTAAGCCAAAATAGGCTTAACCCTTGGTGTCGGAGAAAGGACCCACAAAAAAGGTTTCAGTGGACCTACCGTGATAGATGCGCCATCCAATTGCTCCTTGTAACTTCCCGGAGTCGTTCCAGTAGAAATTGTGAGGAAAAAGTACATTGGAACAAGTAGGTCAACTTCGGTTGGCGGAGCTGATGCAGACACGTCCGCACGTCACGCCGCCATCTAGCGTCTCCATATAAGCGTCGGTGGCGACGAACACCCGAGCAGAAGGTGGAGGCAAATCTTCAGAAGGACTGCCGCAAAGTGGAGCCAGCGCAAGTTCCGCACGGACACAATCAATAACAGCGTGATGAGATGAGAGGAATTCCCATCCTAGAATGATGGCATGAGAGCAGCGAGGAAGAACAACAAACTCGATGTGGTGTGGACTGTATGGCGACACGGGCGGTACATGTTCCTAAGGGCTCAATTGGCTCAGCGCTTGCTGTACGTAGCGAAATGGCAGAAAACGGCGTCGCGACTTTTCGGAGCGTACGGCGAAGCTGGTCGGCAATCACGGACCCTGCGGCACCCGTGTCGACAAGCGCGTGAACGGCGACACCTTCGGCAAAAACTTCAATGATGTTCGTAGGCAATAAACGAGGGCTTGAGCAGTTCGGAGAGATCGCAGTTCTTGCCTCCGGAACTGCGCCTTTTAGTTTTCCTGCACAGCAGGAGGGCGGCGGACGATGTAGGAGAGGGAACGTCGACGGGGAGATGGAGACCGACGTGTGTTGAAGCTTCGGGGAATAGGAGATGAAGGAGCGAAGTGAGGAACTCGTGGAGAATAGCGGGACTGGGAGTCAGTAGTATTCCCTTGACATCTCGCAGTATCGGGAGGACACCAACCCCGCCGGCGGCAGAACCGTGCCACGTGGCCAACAAAGCCACACGCGAAGCAGATCGGCCGGTTGTCTTGGGTACGCCACGGATTATCAAGAGGGGGCCTAGGTAGCGGTGCACTGTTTTGAGCTGGGCGTAGGGGCTGCGGAGGCGCGCAGAAGCCGCTTCTGGGCAAGTAGTTCGCAGCTGGAGAAGGCGAGGCGTAGAAGCCGCTTGTGGGGGTGTAGTGCGCAACTTCAAGCGGCGGCCTTGGCCTGGCAACGACGGCAGCGTACGTGAGCGGAACCGGCGCTGAGGGTGGCTGATTAGCGAGAGGTAGTGCGTCGCTGACTTGTTCGTGTATGACGCGTCGGAGTTCCGGGGACAAAGACTCAGACGAGTGGGTAGCAGGCAGCAGTGACAGTTGGCGCGTGACTTCTTCGCAAACGAATTGCTGGATTTGGTCGAGGAACGAAGAGTGGGCGGGAGCAGCACTAGAACTGTCAGTTAAAGCCGAAATCGTGTCGTCGGGCGCGGCAGCTCGGCGCCTAGTAAGACGTTGTTTGCGGAGCTCATCGTAGCTCTGACACAGTGTAATGACATCGTCAATCATTTGAGGATTTTTCGCCAAGAGCATTTGGAAGGCGTCATCCTCTATGCCCTTCATGACATTCTTGATCTTTTCAGAGTCGGGCATGGCGGGATTAATGCGCCGGCAAAGGTCAACTACGTCCTCAATGTAGCTTGTGAAGTTTTCACCCTTTTGCTGAGCGCGACTACGCAAGCGTTGTTCTGCGCGAAACTTGCGCACAGCAGGGCGACCGAAGACTTCTTTGAAAGAATGGGTAAATGCTGTCCAGGTGGAGAGGTTGGACTCGTGATTCCGGAACCAGAGATTAGCGACTCCAGAAAGATAGAAGATGACGTTAGTCAGTTTAGCTTTGTCATCCCATTTGTTATGCGCACTCACGCGATCGTATGACGACAGCCAATCCTCCACGTCATGGTCGGCGTTGCCGCTGAAGACCGGAGGATCTCGTTGGCGTAGAGCACCCACCAAAGCAGACGACAGGCGATGCCAGGGGAGAATCAGGCTGCGCGGCGTCCTGAGGCATGGCAGAAACGGTAGGGAGCGTCCGGCTGCGGAGTTCCAGGTTTGGGAAGGGCCCAGCACCTCCACCAAATGTCAAGAGGCGTTATAGTTCGGTTGCTAAAACGCTTAGATAGCAGAGCACCGCAGCGAGAGGACACAGAGCTTCGGCAACACAGGCACAAGGCTTCCAAACACTCGTTGTAGTCGTCTTTCTCTAAGCAGTGCCTACTGCTCATTCTTCTTCAGTACGAAAGAAACATTTTTTTTTACACTCGGAATGACCATGCTTACGTAGCCGCTTAATGCGACAAATTTCATGTCAGTAACGCTGTGCCAAGGTGGGTACTGGGAAGCTATGAAGCGCGCTGCCCGGTTCTGAATGGCTTCGAGCGACTGAATCAAGTAAACCTGGTGAGGGTTCCATATGGCTGAGGCATACTCCATTTTAGAGCGGACGTATGTTTCGTATGCTAGTTGCCTGATGGATGGAGGGGACATACCCAGATATCTTCGGATGAAACCAAATGTTCTGGAACTGTTAGCACAAAGTTTCGTGATATTGACACGTGTACTTATCTTTATCGGGCGACCACGTTTCGCCGCTTAACAAATGTAATCGCACAGCGAGGGACGCGCCTTTATGTATCCGACGTTTCTGGAAAGTTATCGATGCTTCTACCCGGCTGTCTGTTGTCGCCGAACCTTGTGTTATCTGATTTCATCGCCTGCCGCGAATGGTGTAGAACTTTGTGGAAGGCACGCGGGTCCGAACGATTAGTCTGGAACATTCGACGACTGGCTGTATAAAAGCCGACGCGCTTGACCCGCTGATCAGATTTCCGACGATCGCCGACCGTGTTCGCCGCTATCGTTGTGCTATAAGTGTAGCCTGTTTTGTGGGCACAGGTTCACCCAATAAAAGCTAGTTTTGTATTCCACCGTACTGCTTCTTTCTTCACCGTCACTACCACGTGACATCTGGTGGAGGTGCTTTTCGTTCATGTACGGGATGCCCCCGACAAGCCGTGATCCCAGCCCAGACCGCAAACAGAACACCAACGTAGTCCCGGACCACCGAGCAAGCCGCCGTCTTCAACAGCTGCCCCCGGAGCACGGACTTCTACCTGAGAAGACCAAGAAGATTGTGGCCAAGGCAACCCCAATGGCAGCCCCAGCGTCCCCCATCGTGCTGCAGCAGCCCAGGGAACTACCGACGTTCCGCGGTTCCACATTTGAGGACCCGGAAACTTGGCTGGAAACGTATGAGAGGGTCGCTACGTTTAACAACTGGGCAAGCGACGACAAGCTACGACATGTCTATTTCGCATTGGAGGACGCCGCCAAGACGTGGTTCGAGAATCGAGAAGCCACCTTGACGACGTGGGACCTCTTCCGAAGCGGCTTCCTGCAAACATTTCAAAGCGTCGTGCGAAAAGAGCGAGCCCAAGCTCTACTGGAGACAAGAGCGCAGCCGCCGAGTGAGACGATCGCGATCTTCACTGAGGAAATGAGCCGTCTGTTCCGCCACGCCGACCCCCAAATGTCCGAGGAGAAGAAAGTACGTCTACTAATGCGTGGTGTAAAAGAGGAACTTTTCGCCGGTATGGTAAGAAGTCCACCGAAGACCGTCGACGAGTTTCTTCGTGAGGCGACGAGCATCGAGAAGACACTGGAATTGCGGAACCGGCAATTCGACCGACGCACCAAGCCAACAAGCTACTCCGGAATTCAATCACTGGCCACGGACGATCTATGCGAGACCATCAGGGCCATTGTGCGCGAAGAACTGCGCAAGGTCTTGCCATCGTCGCAGCCTCAAGTGGCCTCGGTCGCCGACATCGTGAAAGAAGAGGTGCACCGATCGCTAGGAGTTCCTGAACTGCAACCACAATTACCGCAGCCCCAGCCAGAAGCGATGACATACGCCGCCGTCGCACGCCATCCAGGTACCCCTCCGCGACCACGCCAGGGCCCTGCAACGACGCAATTCCGTCGTCCACTGCCGCCGCCGCCAGCACACCCACCCGTCGCCCAGCGCACCTACGCGAGGAAGACGGACATTTGGCGCGTCCCCAACCACCGTCCGCTCTGCTACCACCGCGGCGAAGCCGGCCATGTGTACCGCCAATGCCCATACCGCGACCTGGGATTGCGAGGCTTCGCCGTCAACGCGCAGCGCCCGAGGGAAGGTGAACGACCTCGTGACATCGCCGACGACCTCGCCGCTACTCAGTGGAGCACTCGACGACCATCGCGTTGGTCATCACCAGGCCGCTACCTGTCGCCGCAGCGCCGACCATACACTGGCCTAGCCCGGGGCCGGTCAGCGAGCCCATATCCGGAAAACTAAAAGCAGCAACCGATGGAGGTGCGGTTGCTGTTCGTCGAACTGACGAAGATCCTCCGGCACCGGCAAAGACGCCGAAGAAACTACCTCGACGAGATAACGACACGCCGCCGTCCCGACGAAGTCTAGAAGCAAAGAATACGACGACGAAAGACGACCTGACGACGCGACGTTCCAACTTCAGTTCAACACGACGCAGCCGTGATCCGACGCCACGAACTAACTGCAACGCCAGACAAAGAACCACCGACCTCGACGTGCTTCTCGACGGTCACGCATTCACTGCCTTAGTCGACACAGGGGCCGATTACTCCGTAACGAGTGGACACATCGCCGCCCAATTGAAGAAGGTTAAGACTGCATGGGAAGGCCCCCAAATTCGGACCGCTGGAGGACACCTCATTACGCCGACTGGATTCTGCACGGCAAGAATTACCATTCATGACCGGACTTACCCTGCCACCTTCGTTATCCTCCAACAGTGTCCACGAGACGTCATTCTCGGCATGGACTTCCTGAATCAACATGGCGCAGTCATCGACCTGAAGTCGAAATCGATAACGCTGTCACAAGATCAAGCGATACCGCCGGAGAGCTGTCGTAGTCACCACGCCTTGAGTGTGCTCGAAGATCAAGTGAGCATCCCGCCGCGTTCCAGCATTATTATTTCCGTCGGCACTGAAACACCCGCTGACGTAGAAGGCGTCATCGAGGGCGACCAACATCTACTGCTCGACCGTGAAATTTGCGTTGCAAGAGGGATCGCTCGACTCCACGGAGGGCAAGTGGAAGTTATGCTAACCAACTTCAGCCAAGAGTTCAAGCACGTCAACAAGGGCACGACAATCGCATACATCGAGGAAATTGTGGAAACCACTAATGCCTTTGTCCTCTCGGATTCAGCCGCATCTACCCCGATGAGCATTATCCCCGAACCAGAGTTCGACGTGAATCCAAGTCTTCCTATGAGTAAGCAGCAACAGATCAGAAGTCTTCTCAGACGATACAAAGACTGCTTTTCGACGTCATCGAGGATTCGACAAACACCAGTTGCAAAGCATCGCATAATAACCGAAGAGAGCGCTCGACCACTCCGCCAGAGCCCTTACCGAGTTTCGACGCGAGAACGTGAAGCTATTAGGCAACAAGTCGACGAAATGCTGCGCGACGACATCATCCAGCCGTCGAAAAGCCCGTGGGCCTCTCCTGTAGTCCTGGTAAAGAAAAAGGACGGAACCCTACGCTTCTGCGTCGATTATCGTCGAATGAACAAGATCACGAAGAAGGATGTGTACCCCCTTCCACGGATAGACGACGCATTGGATCGGCTCTGCAACTCTAAATACTTCTCGTCGATGGACTTCAAGTCTGGCTACTGGCAAATAGAAGTCGACGAGAGAGATCGCGAAAAGACTGCCTTCATCACGCCGGACGGCCTCTACGAGTTCAAGGTCATGCCATTCGGACTGTGCTCGGCGCCTGCAACGTTTCAGCGCGTCATGGACACGGTGTTAGCCGGACTGAAGTGGCAGACGTGCCTTGTTTACCTGGATGACGTCGTTGTCTTCGCCGGAAATTTCGACAATCACCTTAGGCGGCTTGCGACAGTGTTAGAAGCCATCAAGTCATCAGGGCTCACTCTGAAGCCGGAAAAGTGCCGTTTCGCTTACGATGAGCTTTTGTTCCTAGGCCACGTGATCAGCAAATCAGGAGTACGCGCCTACCCACAGAAGACAGCTGCCATCGCAAAGTTCCCGCAGCCAACCGACAAGAAGGCAGTGCTCAGATTCCTTGGCATGTGTGCCTACTATAGGCGCTTTGTCAAGGACTTTTCACGCATCGCGGAGCCGCTAACACATCTAACCAAATGTGATGTCGCGTTCAAGTGGGAAACGCCTCAGGCCAAGGCATTTCAAGAACTCAAACGACGCATGCAGTCGCCGCCGGTACTTGCACACTTCGACGAGGACGCCGATACCGAAATCCACACTGACGCCAGTAGCCTAGGCCTCGGTGCCGTCCTAGTCCAGAGGAAAGAAGGACTTGAAAGGGTGATATCGTATGCTAGCCGGTCGCTGTCAAAAGCGGAAAGCAACTATTCTACGACTGAAAAGGAATGCCTCGCCATCATTTGGGCTACAGCTAAATTCCGCCCTTACCTCTATGGCAGGCCATTCAAAGTCGTCAGTGACCATCACGCACTGTGTTGGCAAGCTAACTTAAAGGACCCTTCAGGACGGCTGGCGCGGTGGAGCCTCAGACTACAAGAATATGACGTCACGGTAATATACAAGTCCGGAAGAAAACACTCCGACGCCGACTGCTTATCGCGCGCCCCCATCGATCCCCCGCCGGAGGACGACGAGGACGACGACGCCTTCCTTGGTATAATAAGCGCGGAAGACTTCACTAAACAGCAACGAGCCGACCCGGAGCTAAAAGGCCTCGACGAGTATTTGGAAGGGAACACCGACGTTGTCCCTAGGGCATTTAAGCGCGGGTTCTCTTCGTTCACGCTACAAAACAACCTGCTCGTGAAGAAGAACTTCTCACCAGTCCGCGCCAGCTACCTTCTTGTTGTACCGTCAACGCTGCGTCCAGAAATACTGCACGCCCTACACGACGATCCAACCGCTGGGCACCTCGGATACTCCCGGACGCTGTCAAGAATACAGGAAAGGTATTACTGGCCGCGTCTGACCGCCGACGTCGCCCGTTAAGTCAAGACATGCCGAGACTGTCAACGACGCAAGACACCACCGACAAGGCCAGCAGGATTACTACAGCCGATCGAACCTCCTCGCCGACCATTCCAGCAGATTGGGATGGATTTGTTAGGGTCGTTTCCGATATCAACATCCGGGAATAAGTGGATCGTCGTGGCGACGGACTATCTCACCCGTTTTGCTGAAACTAAAGCTCTACCAAAAGGCAGCGCAGCCGCAGTGGCAAAATTTTTCGTGGAGAACATCCTGCTGCGACATGGTGCCCCAGAAGTCCTCATCACCGACAGAGGAACGGCTTTTACAGCAGAGCTCACCCAAGCCATTCTGCAGTACAGCCAGACAAGCCACAGGAGGACAACTGCCTACCATCCGCAGACGAATGGTCTCACGGAGCGCCTGAACAAGACCCTCGCCGACATGCTAGCAATGTACGTCGACGTCGAACACAAGACGTGGGACGCGGTCCTGCCGTACGTAACCTTTGCGTACAACACGGCGGTGCAAGAAACAAGACAGATCACGCCGTTTAAGCTGGTTTACGGCAGGAACCCGACGACGACGCTTGACGCCATGCTGCCGCACGTAACTGACGAAGAGAATGTTGACGTCGCTAGCTATCTCCAGCGCGCCGAAGAAGCCCGACAGCTCGCCCGCCTGCGAATCAAGAGCCAGCAGAGTACCGACAGCCGACACAACAACCTCCGACGACGCTTCGTCGAGTACCAACCTGGCGACCGTGTTTGGGTCTGGACCCCGATACGCCGACGAGGACTCTGAGAAACTACTCCGACGCTATTTCGGACCCTACAAGGTCATCCGACGTATTGGCGCTCTGGACTATGAGGTCGTCCCAGACGGCATTTCGCATTCACAGCGGCGCCGCGCACGATCTGAAGTGGTCCACGTGGTGCGCCTTAAACCCTTTTACGGACGCTGACAAACTTCGCCATTTTTGTTCTGTTCTTTGCTACGAGTGCTTTTGTTTATTACCTTCGTTTGTTTGCAGCATCGGGTCGATGCTTTTTAAGAGGGGGGTATTGACACGTGTACTTATCTTTATCGGGCGACCACGTTTCGCCGCTTAACAAATGTAATCGCACAGCGAGGGACGCGCCTGCATGTATCCGACGTTTCTGGAAAGTTATCGATGCTTCTACCCGGCTGTCTGTTGTCGCCGAACCTTGTGTTATCTGATTTCATCGCCTGCCGCGAATGGTGTAGAACTTTGTGGAAGGCACGCGGGTCCGAACGATTAGTCTGGAACATTCGACGACTGGCTGTATAAAAGCCGACGCGCTTGACGCGCTGATCAGATTTCCGACGATCGCCGACCGTGTTCACCGCTATCGTTGTGCTATAAGTGTAGCCTATTTTGTGGGCACAGGTTCGCCCAATAAAAGCTAGTTTTGTATTCTACCGTACTGCTTCTTTCTTCACCGTCACTACCACGTGACAATATGAAACACGTGCTGTGAGCGGTTAGTCAAGAATTCTTCTATCCATTTAAAGATATTAGAGGGGAGGTTCAAATATGAAAGTTTTAGTGGTAAGCGTTTGTGAGGAACCTTGTCGAACGCTTTTGCATAGTCCAGAAAAATAGCATCGGTCTTTAGGTTAGAGTCAAGATTAGCATGCAAATGAATAAAAATGACCAGCTGTGTTTCGTATGAGAAGCCTTTTCGAAAACCGTGTTGCGCAGGATGAAAGAAGTTGTGACAGTCGAGGAAGCTCATTACATTGGAGTAGCATAAGCATAAAAATAGCGCACAAATATCCTTATTATTTTTCAAAAGCTTTGAGTTAATGTTGTCAATGCCGGATAAAGATGAAATTTTCATGGTTTCAATTAGGGACAAAATGTCAGATGACATGAAGACAGCTGGTGGCATCGCATAATTTATCAGTGATGGTGGTGCTGAAAATGATGGCGGTATTTCAGTTTCTTTCGTAAATACGAATGAGAAGACAGAGTTAAACACAGTAGCGCACTCAGCATCAGTGAAAACTGTTCCTGACTTATGTGTGATGGTTACTTCCGGTGCGTGATGCGGATTGATAACTTGCAAGAACTTTCTGGGGTCACTAGTTAGCATATTCGGCAAGTCCGAGTGAAAGAAAGGTATGCTTGGCATTAGAAATAGCGGCGAGATATGATCTTTCAGCATCGTGATATTTTACCCATGCGCTATGCGTTCCCTGAGAGGTGGCTGGACGGTAAAGACGCCTCTTATTGTTCTCCAAACGTTTCAGTGCTTTAGTAAACCATGGCTTTGTGAATTAGTGAAAACTAATTTGGGGGATGAATCCATTAGTTAGACTTTCTAGTTTGTCTTTGAACAGTAACCAATTTTCTTGAACAATGCGGGAATGAAAATGTGACGAGAAGACTTGAAAAAACGCGTTAAGTTCATTAATTATGGCGTTATAATTTCCTTTGTCATAAAGACGGGTGGTTTCACGGTATTTGCGGCGCCGGTTTGGCGTAAGGAGAAGGTTAGCGTGAATTACTTTGTGGTCGCTTATTTCAGGTATGTATGTAATGGGCTGAACGCTGCCTGGGTGATTGGTTAATAAGAGATCTAAAATATTTGCACAGTTCTGTGTTACGTGGGTAGGTTCAAGTATTACCTGAGTAAGGTTGAGTTTGTTGCAAAAATCTGGGAATTCCCTTGTTTCTCCATTGTTAGCTATAAGTGCGGGCTGACTATGCCAGTCGATATTCGGAAAATTAAAATCGCCAAAGAGGAAGATATGTGAATTAGGATGCTTTGTGGACAGTTGACTTAGTACGTATTAAGCTGACGGGAAATATCCTGGCTACTATGTGGTGGCCCGTAACAAACGCCTAGTAAAACTGTGTTAGGTGCTGCGTGAAAGATTAGCCACAACATTTCGAGGTCAGATGAATCTTGTATTAGGGAACATGATAAATCTTGGCAGACGGCAATGAGTAATCATCATACCTTGCTGGTGAAGCAGCGCACTGACACAGACACAGTGAAGACAAACAGGAAAAGACGACACTCGCTGCACTCGCAACTATTTTCGAGTGTCGTCTTTTCCTGTTTGTCTTCACTGTGTCCGTGTCAGTGCGCTGCTTCACCAGCAAGGTATGATGATCACTCACCAACTAGCCCAACTTTCCATTTTACTGGGCAATGAGTACGCCCCCTCCTTATGAATCTTTACGGTCTTTCCGAAAAACTTGAAAGTTTGGTAGATCAGTGAGTATTTCGTTGTCTGTCATGTCACTGCTCAGCCAAGTCTGAGTTAGTATAAGTATGTTGATTCTTGATGACGAAACAGGGCTAGAAATAAGTTCACACTTAGGAATAAAACTACGAATTTTAGTGTGTATAACGGAGAGCGAGGGGCTAGATAAAGAAGCGTTCTTGGTACGGTTTCCAGACAGTTCACGATGAGGTGATTGCTAATCTGATAGGGAGGGGCGAGTTACTATTTCCTTGACTGTTTGCGTGGTTTCATCGAACATGTAGCGCTTGGGACCACTATGTACTGTCTTAAAATTCAGAGCAAACTTTGTTGTCTTTTCTTTAGCAAACGCGACTAAGTGCTTTCGCGCATTTCGTATTTTGAGGGAAAAGTCCTCGCCGACGCTGAAGGTAGTTTCTTTAAACTTATTACCATTCGATAATATGACATCCTTGATCTTAGATGAAGTAAACTTGACGATGATTGGACGAGTGTGGTTGGATTTTTAACGCCCAAAGCGATGGGCGCGTTCAATGTTCTCAGAGTTAATTGTAATACTCAAGTTCTGACAGCAATGGTTGATGACTGTTTCCTCAGAGCCTGCAAAATTTTCGGAGGGGTTAGTATCGGGAATGCCATAGAATATAAGATTACTGCGGCGTCAGCGACTTTCTGCATCCGCAATTCGCGCATCTAGAATGTCTAAATGTCGAGCACTCAGATTTCATTGTTTCGAAATCTGTTTGAAGATCTGAATATGCTTGGAAATGAACCTCCAGATCGGTCATTCGCTTAGTCAAGCCGGCTATAGCAACTTCAGTGGAATTGATCTGAGTTTTGAGGTCTTGTATTTCGAAAATGAGCGTGGTTGACTGGTGGATATATTTTTTAGTTGAGCGAGCACATCCTCAACAGTGTAAGGGCCTGGGTTAGTTTAGGTTCGACATCACATTCCAAGAGCAGCAAGGCACGCAAAACATTGCCGCAATCAGCTACAAGAAAAACGTAGCACTGCGGGCTCGGCACCTGCACGAAGAAATAGTTGCTAGTTTTTTTTGCAAACAGAGAAGACTTGTTACTAATCTGCATGATGAATACCTGAGGATTAGTGACTTGTGCGGGAGCAAAGCCACCGAGCCCACAGAGCGGCGAAGGTGGTTGTAGCACTTTTATATCGGCGGGTGATGACTGCGGTGATGCGGCTTTCCATTGAGCATCCAGAAATAGAAAACCGGGTAGTGGCGCTGTCGGATAGGATGAAGCGTTGATGTCGGGCGGAAGCAGGAATAGGATGCCGTTATCACAGCAGCTGGGTGCTGTAGTCGAATCAGTGGCGGAGGAAAGGGCGAGGAGAGCAGCGAAGAGCGCGTTGGCAACGACGGCAAACACCTGCATGACGAGTACCAGAGGATTAGTGACTTGTGCGGGAGCACAGCCACCGAGCCCACAGAGCGGCGAAGGTGCTTGTAGCACTTTTATATCGGCAGGTGATGACTGCGGTGATGCGGCTTTCCATTGAGCATCCAGAAATAGAAAACCGTATAGTGGTGCTGTCGGACAGGATGAAGCGTTCATGTCGGGCGGAAGCAGGAATAGGATGCCGTTATCACAGCAGCTAGGTGCTGTAGTCGAAACAGTGGCGGAGGAAAGGGCGAGGAGAGCAGCGAAGAGCGCGTTGGCAGCGACGGCAAACACCTGCATGACGAGTACCAGAGGATTAGTGACTTGTGCGAAAGCAGAGCCACCGAGCCCACAGAGTGGCGATGGTAGTTGTAGCGCAGAACACCTCTACAAACTTAGAGAAGGGAAACTGTACCTTCCACAGTGCAACGGAAATAAGAGTAGCGGTGGCGTTGCGAACTAAAGTATACGACCTGGAGATGGCACTGGCAGTGTTATCATCATCATTAAGTAGTGAACAATATGGCCGTTTCGGTAGCGGCTGGTGGGGTTCGTTGTGCGGCTCGCTCGCTGGTTTTTGGGTGTTTTGCTACCGCTTTTGGAGCGGTGATCGTGTGTACAATACTCTAAAATTACTATCGCCACCTTTATTATATCGCCAGGTGACCGAGAGGCCTCAACTGGCAAAAAAAGATACGTCAGACAAGTAAACATACATTGTTTATTGTCAATCGTGAATGAAGCAGTACATGACCACAATTTTCATACAGGCCAGGTGGAGCTAATGCTGTCTGTTACTGAGCTTACAACATACAGAAACACAGATAGTAATCTATTTAACTGAATTGAAAGCTCAAATCGAGATAAGTTTTCTCAGCCGCCGTGGTTGCTCAGTGGCGATGGTGTTGGGCTGCTGAGCACGAGGTCGCGGGATCATATTCCGGCCACGGCGGCCGCATTTCGATTGTGGCGAAATGCGAAAAAACCTGTGTACTTAGATTTAGGTGCACGTTAAAGAACCCCAGGTAGTCAAAAATTTCCGGAGTCCTCTACTAAGGCGTGCCTCATAATCAGAAAGTGGTTTTGGCACGTAAAACCCCTTAGTTCAATTTTGAACTCTTCTCATTCTGCTCGGCGTGCCGCTAAAGCAATAACAACGATATTGTGCTCGGCTACACTCGTACTTGTGTTACGTACAGTGCTGTTTGACGTGTTTCATACTATACGTATGTTGTCTGCATTCGACGATTTCAGCTAGATTAAAAAAAGAAACATAAGAAGTGCTCGGTAAAGATGTACTGTCAGTAAGGTAAGCTCGAGCTGCAATGTCACATTGTTTTCATAACATATTGGCGATTGGCGCGAAGTCTAGAGGGAAAAAAACGTTATGCTAAATTTTAGATCACATATTGTGTATTCTTGATATTTCTACTGCACATTTAGTGTTCAGCTGCAGCAGTAAAGGCTTTGTCACAAGTGGAGTACTCGTAGGAAGGCGAGGAACATTATGGAGACGATAGTGCTTACAAGGACCTCTGCCAATATTGTGTGTAAACAAGCACACTAAATAAACATATAAGTATGCCCAAATAATGCTCACGGATCCTTGTAAAATGAAATTTACGGTTTCATGTTGAAAAAAACATCCCGGTTTGCGTCTTCAAACAATGCAAAAAGTTTACAAGGAGATGAACACTTCGGTTGAGTAACAGAGGTGCGCAAGGGAAGCCTGAGCCTGCAGCCAACGTTTCAACAATCAAACATATTTGCGAGGGCCGTGACGAAGATAAGTTCCCACGCTGAGGCTTCCCTTGCTCCTCCGCTGTTGATTGGCTGAATGTTAAGCCTAACTTAAAGTATATTTCATAAACTCTTTGTGAATAAACACACTGTCCTCAGGTATGTCATCTGCTGTTTGAAGAGAAAGAAAAATTGACTTTATTGGTTCGTCATGTTTGAGAAGTGTGGAGTAGACCAGTTGTGTGAAGTTGCCTGTTCTAGCTATTTCCTACGGTACGGAGCTACCCTAGTTACTGATTTTTGCAAATGAAGAATGCAATATCCAGGTTTAATTCTCACCCTATCACTTACCATCTTAACAGTGCTCCCTTAGATTTTATCATGTCCTATAAATATATTGGTGTACACATTACAAATAAATTAAATTGGACCAATATGGAGTATGTCATTAACAATGCAATTCACCTACTCGGGTACTTACAGTGCAACTTTTCCAAAGCGCTGTCTACATTAAAACACCTTTACAAGACTCGAATACGCTCAAAACTTGAATATGCATCCGCAATATGGGATCCCAGTCTTGTTAGTCTTACCACTTCACTTGAACTAGTACAAGATAACTCTGCTCGTATTATTCTAACTGTATTGTGAGCATAAGCTTATTGAAACTAACCAGCACTCATTCCCGTAGCTAGTCGCCATGTTTCGCTATTTCATAAAATTTTACGTCATACCACACTTCACGACGACTTCATACCATGGCCTAAAGTACATTTCAAACAGCATCGATCATCGTAGTAAAGAAGGGATTGATTCTTGCTACACGAAGACTTTCAATCTTTCATCCCCTGTGCATCTCAGGAATGGAACCACCTTCTCTCAAGTATCGAAGCCATCACCGATAACAAACATATTGTTGCAGGAAGAAAGCAGGCCCACGAGTGTAAAATAATGTATATTTACAACTGATGTTAATGGCGTTCAGGCAACTGCCAGACTTCGTCTTCGTCTAGTCCAGTCCAACTTCTTCCTTCCCTTCACCGTAACATCACCCTCCCGGCGGGGTAGCTCCGTCCCGGTGCAAGTTATAGAGCATCACTTAATGGGGGGACATAGGGCTTCAGCCTGGCGACGTGAACAACATCGCTGGTGACGTTGGAAGGCACTGAAGGCTGACCGACTGGGGCGATCTCATACGTCACGTCGGACAGTTGGCGCAAGATCTGGTACGGACCAGAATAACGACAAAGTAGTTTTTCCGACAAGCCGACGCGACGTGAAGGCGTCCAGAGAAGGACAAGGCAACCAGGTGAAAAATGGGAGTCTCGGTGCCGAAGGTCGTAGCGTCACTTTTGAGAAGCTTGCGAGACTGTGAGGCGATGATGGGCGACTTCTCGGGCCTGGGCGGCTAAGTCAATAGCATCGCGAGCGTAACCAGTGCTGGGTGATTGTACTGCGGAAGGTAGCAACGTGTCAAAGGGCAAGGTGGGGTCGCGGCCATACAACAGGTAAAATGGTGAAAATCCGGCGGTGTCGTGACGGGACGAGTTGTATGCGAAAGTGATGTATGGTAAAGCGACGTCCCAGTCGCGGTGATCGTCGGGAAAGTACATGGCCAGCATTTCAGTTAGCGTGCGGTTGAGTCGCTCGGTGAGGCCGTTCGTTTGAGGGTGGTAGGCGGTAGCAATCTGGTATTCTGTAGAACAGGAGCGGAGCAGATCTTCGACGACCTTCGATAGAAAGTAGCGGCCGCGATCCGTCAGCAACTGGTGAGGGGCGCCGTGGTGCAGCATGACGTCATATAATAAGAAGTCGGCGACATCTGTAGCGCAGATGGAGTAATTTCGCTCGTGCGATGGCATATCTCGTGGCATAATGGGCTGCTACAGCAATCTATTTGTTTCCTTTGATGGAAATGGGAAAGGGGCCAAGGAGGTCTAGGCCCACCCGGTAGAAGGGCTCTGTAGGGATATCAATTGGTTGCAGCAAACCAGCGGGAGGCATAGCAGGCGTCATCCGGCGCTGACACAGGTCGCAAGAGGCGAAATAACGGCGCACAGAGCGATAAATGCAGGGCCACAAGAAGCGTCGCCACAGGCTGTCGTATGTACGAGTGATGCCGAGATGTCCAGCAGTAGGAGTGTCGTGAAGTTGCTGGAGCACGGCTAGTCGAAGGTGCTTGGGAATGACTAGGAGGAGCTCCGGGTCGTTAGGACGAACGCTACGACGGTATAAATTTCCATCGCGCAAGGTGAACATCCGGAGGGACGGGTCATTGGGCGAGGAGCTTAGGCGTTCCATAAGTGTCCATATTGGCGCTGCTCGTCGCCAATATGGAGGAAGCCGGAGAGGGATAGAACACTGATGTCCGAGTCTGCATCGGTATCGTCCGGTTGATCCACGGGATTGCGGGACAGGCAGTCAGCGTCTTTATGCAGGCGCCCTGATTTATACGTAATAGAAAATGTATATTCTTGTAGACGCAAGGCCGAACGTGCAAGTCGTCCAGTTGGGTCCTTCAAAGAGGAGAGCCAGCAGAGGGCGTGATGATCGGTTACGACGCAGAAGCTCCGACCGAAAAGGTACGGCCGAAATTTCGCGACCGTCCATACGAGCGCGAGACATTCTCTCTCAGTAATGGAGTAATTTCGCTCGGGCGTGGAAAGAAGGCGGCTATGTAAGCGATGACACGGTCTTGGCCCTGTTGTCGCTGAGCGAGGACAACGCCGATGCCATGACCACTCGCGTCAGATCTTACTTCAGTTGGCGCAGAAGGGTCAAAGTGTGACTGTATTGGGGAAGTTGTAAGCCGCTCAATCAGGGTAGAGAACGCTTTCTCCTGCAGTGGTCCCCAAGAGAAAGAGGCGTCTTTCTTAAGAAGGTCAGTGAGAGGGTGAACTATGTCGGCAAAATTTTTCACAAATCGCCGGAAATAAGAGCATAAGCCCAGAAAACTACGGACATCGTTTGTTGAACAAGGTACAGGAAAATTTCGCACGGCGTGAACTTTCTGTGGATCAGGTTGGATTCCGGCAGCGTTTACGAGATGGCCGAGCATGTTAATTTCACGGCGACCGAAATGGCACTTGGAGGAGTTCAGCTGAAGGCCAGCCCTGCGAAACACGGAGAGTATTTCATTTCATTTCATTTTATTACCTTAAAGACCCCGTTCGGGGTATTACATAAGGGGTGGTTAACATGTGAACATAGGAAAAGGCAGGTGTTACATTGAAATACAAGTTTCAACAGTTTCTAGAAATTGTGAATGACATGTGATGGCAGCGACATTAATGGGTAGGTCGTTCCAGTCCTTGGCAGCTCGAGGAAAAAATGATGATTGAAAAGTGACAGTTCGTGTTCGAGGACGAGAAACTTGGAGTTGATGGCTAGTGCGCTGTGACATGCGTGAAGATGATGGCGTGACGTAAGGCGGGCGGCTTAGTGAGCTGTAAAAAAATTTGTGATAAAGAGAGAGCGTGGCGATGCGACGACGAAAAGCAAGAGATGCCAAGCTAGATTGTGCCTTTAAGTGTGAAACGCTGATGTTATATGAATATGAAGAATGGATGAATCTAGTCGCACGATTCTGAACCGACTCGAGTGCATTGATGATATATGTTTGATGAGGGTTCCAGATGGCGGCGGCATATTCCAGTTGTGGCCTGACAAATGATTTGTATGCGAGTAGTTTGACGTGCTGTGGAGCATGACGAAGATGACGCCTCATGAACCCAAGGGACTTGTTTGCTGACGAGATTACGTTAGTAGCATGCGTATTCCAGGAAAGGTCGTGGGACAGGGTTACGCCTAAGTACTTATAGGTTAGAACTGATTCTAGTGGGACGTTTGCAATTGTGTAAGTAGACAGATAAGGATTACGACGGCGGGAAATTGAAATAAATTTGCACTTGTTAGGGTTCAAGGCCATTTGCCAACGGTTGCACCATTCCTGCACGTTATTAAGGTCATTCTGGAGAGATGCTTGGTCAGAGATGTTAGTCACAGTACGATAAATCACACAGTCGTCAGCGAACATACGAATAGGACAAGATACATGCAGCGGAAGATCGTTAATGTATATTAGGAAAAGAAGCGGTCCTAAGACTGAGCCTTGAGGGACACCTGAAGTGACAGGGAGGGGTTCGGAAGAGACGTTATTGACAAAGACGAACTGGGAACGATTAGTAAGGAATTCTTTTATCCATTGTACTACAACAGGATCCAAGTTCAATCTAGATAATTTTATTAGCAAGCGGTTATGAGGCACTGTGTCAAAAGCTTTAGAGTAGTCTAGAAAGATTGCATCGGTTTGAATGTTGTTGTCAAGATTAACGTGGAGATCATTAAGGAAGATAGCTAGTTGTGTTTCACATGAAAGCCCTTTACGAAAACCATGTTGTGAAGGATGAAAGAAGTTTTCCGAGTCTAAAAAGTTCATGATATGCGAGTATATGACATGTTCCATGATTTTGCAAGGAACACTAGTTAATGAAATGGGGCGGTAGTTTAAGGGGGAGTCTTTGTTACCTGCTTTGAATACTGGAACGACCTTTCCCACTTTCCAATCATCCGGTAAAGTACCTGTAGACAATGATTGCGTGAACAACAGAGTGAAACATGCCGCGGATATATGCTTAGTATTCATTAGGATCTTTGAGTTAATTACGTCTACACCAGAAGAAGTACATAATTTGTTTTTTTTTTTCAATGATTGATAGTATACCATCTACCGAAAATACAATGGGTGGCATATGTGATGTTATGTTAGTAGATAGTGGAGAGTCCGGAGTGGTAGTTTCTTTTGTAAACACGAAAAAAAATGCTGTCTTGAATATATCGGCGCACTCGGCGTCCGTGGCGGTGTCGCCTGCTGCATTCGTCACGCTGATGGTACGAGCTTCTTTGGGATTTAAAATGCGCCAGAACTGCCGAGGATTTTGAGTAAGTAGCTTGGGCAGGTCGACGTTATAAAAAGATTTTTTAGCAGTGCGAAGGGCACTCATGTAGGCGTTCTCTGCCGTGTAGTATCTTGACCAAGCCTCGGTGCTTCCAAGACGCGTGGCTAGCCGGAAGCGACGTTTCTTTTGGTTTTCAAGCTTCTTTAAATCTCTGGTGAACCATGGCTTATTTTGATTAGTGTGCATAGTTATTCTTGGTATATGTTTGTTTACGAGTTCATTAATTTTATTTTTAAATAGTGTCCAGTTTTCTTGAGGCGAGCGCATATGGAATAATGTCTCAAAAGTAGAAAAGAAGTCACGTAACTCGTAATTAATAGCGTCGTAGTTCCCTTTATCATACAGTATGGTTGTGAGGCGCCGCAGCTGGCTCTCAAAGTTCAGCGAAAACACAATCACATCGTCGAGGTAACACAGGCATGTAGATCACTTCGAGCCGCGCAAGAGAGAGTCCATCATGCGCTCGAATGTAGCTGGCGCATTGCATAATGCAAAGGGCATGACTTTAAATTGGTACAGAGCGTCCGGTGTGACGAAAGCGGTTTTCTCGCGGTTCATCTCATCGACACTAATCTGCCAATAGCCGGAGCGGAGGTCAATTGATGAAAAGTATTGGGATCCGTGAAGGCAGTCAAGAGCGTCATCAATGCGAGGCAGGGGATAAACATCCTTCTTTGTTATCCTGTTGAGGTGACGGTAGTCAACGCAGAAGCGCCACGAGTTGTCTTTCTTCTTTCCTAAGACAACTGGTGATGCCCACGGGCTACTTGAAGGTTCAATGACGTCCTTGTCCATCATCCTGTCTACCTCTCTTTGTATGATGGCCCTTTCTGTTGCGGAGACACGATACGGCCGCCTATGAATGGGGCTGGCGTCACCGGTGTTGATGCGATGCGTGACAACAGATGTCTGGCCAAGTGGACGGTCGTCCAAATCAAAGATGTCCCGATAAGATGACAGGAGGTGACGAGGAGCTGCTGTTTGCTCGAGAGAAGGTCATCATCATCATCATCATTATCAGCCTGGTTACGCCCACTGCAGGGCAAAGGCCTCTCCCATACTTCTCCAACAACCCCGGTCATGTACTAATTGTACTAATGTACTAAAGAAGGTCAGGGGCGATCATCTTAGAAACATAGTCCGTAGGCGTTGAGTACCGAGGAGTGGGTGACAATGGTCCGTTGGTACTGAGGCAGGATTCAGAGGTCAAAGAAGAAATCTCAAATGCTTTCAAAGGACTGATATGCGCAATGACGATACCGTGTGGCAGCACGTGCGATGAAAATCTAAAATTGAGGATGGGCATGCGAGTGCAGTTTTCGTGGATCCGGACTAAGGTGCTCGGCAGGGCAATATTGCGCGACCAAACCACGTCAGTAAGCGGCGACACGACGTACTCGCCATCAGGTACGGTAGGAGAGGGCGTCAGGAGGACATTTGTAGCCGCTTGTGGAGACAGCCTTGCAAACTCAGCCGAACATAAGCGGTGTGCAGCACAAGTTGTTGTGTCGGCAGGAAGCGGCAGATCCAACTGTACAACACCTGCGGAGCAGTCAATTTGGGCAGAGTGTTTCGAAAGGAAGTCGAGGCCGAGAATTAGGTCGTATGGACGATGTTCAAGGACGATAAATAGAACAACGGTATAATGACCCCCAATGGTCACACGTGCTGTGCGCATTCCAAGGACAAGTGAAGTACTCCCATCGGCGACTCGCACAGTGCCCAGTACGGCGGGTGTCAGAACCTTCTTGAGCCTTCGGCGGAGAGCAGCGCTCATAACTGAAAGCTGCGCTCCTGAATCAACGAGAGATATAACAGGAACGCCATCAACTTCGATGTCCAGTAGGTTTCCACATGTAGGCAGGGTCAACAGAGGATTTGTGGGCCGGGTCGTAGTTGCAGCTTCACCTCCCGGAGCTGCACCGCCTAGTTTCCCGAAGCGAAGCGACCGGTTGCAGAAGGGGACGAAGAGCGGTGGACGAGAGACGAACGGGAACTACGACATTGCGGAGACGGGGAGCGGCTAGATCATGGTGCAGCACTGTCGGCGTTGCTGTTCCTAGTCGGCGTATAGGGCGAGAAAGCGCGATTGTCTTGTACTTGGTGGTAGTGACTCGGACAGGACCACCGAGGAGGTGACGACCAGTGGTTGCGGCAATGACGGGCGCTGTGTCGAATACCGGAACAATTAAAGCAGATGGGTTTATCATCCGCTGTGCGCCAGTCAGCTGGGTTGCGACGGGGTGGCGGAAACCTTTGCGTCTGGGAGCGAGCGGCCGGAGAAATCTAGTAGGTGTTTGTATGGCGGACCGAGCAAAGAGATGGAATGCCCCAACTTGCTATTTCCTCCCGAACGACCGCTTGTATGAGGGAGATAGCGGGCACGCTTTCCCGACAGTCGGGACGAACTGAGCCGGAGCCATGGCCTCAAGCTCACGGCGAACGATGCGCGTGATATCTTCCGGTCCTGCGGGCTGAGCGAACCGCGGTGAGACTTCGCAAGAAGATGTCGCGGCGGTATTGGGCAATGGGTCGAAAGTTTGTGCGACGCGGCGGCCCTTCGCTTGTTCGAAGCGCCGGCACTCCTTTACAATTGCATCCACAGTGGCACAGTCCTTACACATCCGGAGATTGAAGGCATCGTCTGCAATACCTTTCAGTATGTGACCAATCTTGTCTGCCTCGGTCATTTTGTCATCAGCCTTGCGACAGAGGGCCAGCACATCCTGTATGTACATGACATAGGATTCTGTGGACGTCTGAGCGCGGCACGCAAGTTCTTTTTTTTCTGCCAGCTGACGACCGACAGGTCTGCCAAACAGGTCTCGAATTTTTTCTTTGCCGACATCCCAGCTCGTTAGGTCAGCTTTGCGTGTGCCGTAGCTTCGCGTGTGTCGTACCATTGCTTCGCAGTTCCTCGTAGACAAAATATCGCGTTTGCTAGCATCGTTGTTGGATCCCGCCTGTTGTTGTCGCACACTCGCTCGTACATGGTTAGCCAGTCCTCGACGTCGGCGTTGTCCGTGCCACAAGATGTCCCTGGGTCCCGCGGATGAGTGAGGATGACCGTTGGCACGGGTTTCTGAGGCGTTGTCGCTTGTGTCGGTTGATTTGCCATTGTGGCGGCAGGTAGATGACGTCCGCTGCGAAGTTCCGTGATTGTACCCCGCACCTTCCACAAAAATGTTGCAGGAAGAAAGCAGGCCCACGAGTCTAAAATAATGTATATTTGCAACTGCTGTTAATGGCGTTCAGGCAACTGCTAGACTTCGTCTTCGTCTAGTCCAGTCCAACTTCTTCCTTCCCTTCACCGTAACAATATTTTGCAATACATTAGCTAACATGGTATAATCAGGAGAATCATTGTAGCACCAAAACTCACTGCTCTTGTTTCTTTGTTTTACTCTGCTGCTCTGTAACCACTGCCCTCTTTAATGGCATACGGCCCTGGGCGTACTTTAAATAAAATATTTATTAATAAAGTGAAGAGTGACTGCCAGAGTTTCAGTGAACATGAAGCATAATTTCCTCAAAATTGCTCTGAGCGGTTTTGAAGGGTTTAAAATTCTTTGCAGGTTCATGTAACAAATTGATGCTATGAAGGAGCATGTGATACTTGTTGGTAATGCCCGTCAATCTGATTTTCAAATAGCACATGACAGAATTTGTGCATTACCAAGTAGGAGCTTGCTACATGACGAGAAAAGGGACAAGTTGGAACTCAACTTGTTACTTCTCCGATTGTCATAAAATGCCCTTAAAATCAAGCAAGCTTGCATGTCAAATTTTAGCATTCCCGCTCGGTACGATACAAAACTGTAGACTGTTGCTTTCCTGATAGGGCTCACAGCCCTCTTTCTGGTAAACTTGCAAACATTTCGTGGTGAGGCACGTAGTCCAAGAGTACCTGTTGTTATTATGGTGTCCGTTGAGCTTCTTATGGCTTGGCGTGGGCAGTATGCGAACCAATAATCTCTCTTTTGTCCTTCTTCCTGAAAAGAGAAATCATGAAACTGTGACAAACATGCAAGCAAAGAATGGTGAAACAGAAGTTTGTCGAATAAATGAACAAATCACAGTTCTAGTTGAAGTGTTCAGAAATATACCTGGCGAGGATTCTGCCTCTGGTGACACATTCACTGGTGTCTTGTACGTCCAGAGACAATAGAGGCTGAAGTAGTGATCAAATAGGAACAGCATCTTGGAGGCTGGAGGCAAAAGAAGGAAGACCCAGTTACTATGGAGGAAGCGTGGGTGAGTTTGTGATTCATGTATGAAGAACAATGCACAAAACGCTCCATGACAGAAAACACAAACAACACTGTTATGAGTCTGCATTTCTTTCAATAGTGTCTTTGTGCGGGCTGTGCTTTGTGAAGTCTCGATGAAATTTTTCGCCAGCTACTAGGTAATAAACACAGTAATTTTATTGTGTATCAAAAAATAATAATTGAACTGTATCACCGGAAGTACACTTGCACTAATTTGCTCCGAATTTATCGCAGTGCATCCTTTCTGCAGACACAGCCAAAACTATTTATTTTTTATACTGTACTCCATGTGAGGAATTTTAGCAATGTGGCATAATAACAAGAGCCTTGCTTGAATTTCTTTTGAAGAGCAATATCTTTATTATGATTTTACATATTGAAAAACGAAATGACTACGGCAATCTGTTTTACACGCCTTGCACCCAATGAAATTGAAAGTTGAAAATGCGAAGCAGTGTTTTTTGACTCACCGGTGCACACACCCAAAGCAGCAAGGTTAATCCGCTTTCTTGGGCAGTTTCCAGACAGACTGTGCTCGGTTCCAGCGACGAGTTTTCACGCTAGCTCGCACATTTTTTTTCAAGCAACCCGTCATTACGCGGCCAGACTCGGTAGACTACTGACGACGGAAGCCATGTATGTAGCCATTATGCCAGTGAAACGCCGCAGCTGATAAAATTCACCGTCTTTAAACACGACCGTCGGGTAGCGGCTATCGAATGTCGGATGCATAAACTGGCTGAGATATTATTGTTGGCTAATAAGGACGAACCTGCGTGATGCTGCACAAAGGCAACGACCACCCCGTTCGCAAATATAACCGCCGTACAATTTGAATCGATAAACGGCACTGACTGCATTCGATACTAGTGGGCTACTGCTTATCACACGTCAGTGAGGTCTCAAAACCTTTATTGAAGTAATAAAGCACAGGCTTTAATAAAGTAAGTTTAATAAAAACAATGGTCTGTTTATTTTGTAGAAAGTTCCACGTTAACTATGTTTGACGGTTATTATGTTTTCATTTATAGATGAAACATGGATGGATGGATGGATGTTATGAGCGTCCCCTTTGGAACGGGGCGGTGGGCTGCGCCACCAAGCTCTTGCTATTATACTGCCTAATGTCCTACCTAGGCTAAACAATAAAAAAAGAGAAAAAAAACACTATGAACTACCCCACCCAAATTTTCTGATCCTCTATTTCGAACTGTGCTTTTGCACGTCTCCGTTTTTTGACGTTTCCCTACTTTTTTTCAACTAACCCTCTAATCGCCTCTTACTAATGCCTATTGCGGACCTGTTTACTTTTCCACTGCTTTCGCTGAACCCAAGTGCTTCAAGGAGGCCTGTGGCGCCTAAATCGACCGCTGGGTAGACGTCTTCACAATGTAATAACACACGCTCCATAGTATCCCTAGATTTACCGCAGCAAGCACATGCTTCTTCTTCCGTCTTATATCTCACTTTATAGGTGCGTGTTCTAAGGCATCCCGATCTCGCTTCGAAAAGTAATGACCTTCCCTTTGAGTTATCATAAATGGTTTATTTCCTGATTTCGTATTTTTCTCTTAAGTAGTTACTCATGGCAGGTTTCTTTTTCATTGCCGCCACGCATGAGATTATTTCAGCCTGTCTGACTTTCCGCTTGACCTTCTTTGTTGCTGTGTTGCCCACCCTACACGCCGCATACTTGTTGGTAGGCTTTCTAGTTCTTTTGCTCCACTGTGAATCAATGTTTTTCCTGTACAGATACCTGAACACTCTCCCAGCCCATTTACTTTCTTCCATATTCCTCAGCCGTTCTTCATACTCAATGTTACTGCGAGCTTCCCTCACTTCAAAGCTAGTCCAGCCCATATCAGCCTGCAAAGCTTCATTTGTAGTCTTTCCGTGAGCGCCCAATGCGAGGCGACCCACTGACTTTTGGTTCCCGTCGAATCCTGATCTTACCCCTGATCACGGAGTAAGACATTTAGGAGGTGAAACTCCCGTCATCACGAGCGAGCGCAGGCGAACACATAAGGTCACAATTGTTGTATGCGCCGACGGCGCCGTATACAGTGGCGGCGCCCTGCGGCGCGTCGTAGAAGTCGCAGCGAAAAAAAAATGCAGCGCCCGGGCAGGCCGCTCCAGCGCGCTCTCAACGGCGGTGATTTATTTCCAGGCCGCCAGGCGCCGCCAGCACGATAACGGCTCCGCGGGCATGTGACTTTTTCTGGTCGCCGCAAACAGCGGAGTTTCCACTCCTAAATGCTTCTTGCTCCGTGCCCCTGATTTAAAGCAAACAACTGCATTTCCAAAAGTAAGCCCTGGAACCATTACACCTTTCCACATACCTCAGAGGACCTCGTACCTATTGTATCCCCGTAGCGCTCTGTGCTTCATTATGGCTGCATTTCTCTTCCCCTTTACTGTTATGGTATTTTCCTGTGTTTCCATATACATATTGCCTTCGTTTATTCGTATACCAAGGTATTTATATTCTGTTACCCGAGGTATTTCTTGGCCCTGTATCTCCACTGTCTGTTGACTGTTTTCATTGAATACCATAACACCTGATTTTCTAACACTAAATTTCAGACTTAAATTGTTGCCTTCCTGTCCACAGATATTTGCGAGACGTTGCAAATCACTTTGCTTATTAGCTAGCAACACAATGTCGTCCGCATAAAATAAACCTAGGAGTTGCTGCAGTACTACTGTACCTGCTTGTTTGTATGAGAGATTAAACCCGATATTACTTCCTTCTAGCGCCCTCTCCATCCAAACCATATACATCATAAACAGCAGCGGGTATAAAAGGAATCCCTGCCTCAGTCCCTTGTTGATATGAACTTTCTCCTCGCTCCTCATCCCTTCCCATTCAACGCAAAGGGTATTTTCTAGGTAAATCTTTCTCAAAAGCTGTAGACAATCGTTACCTAAGCCTTCCCCTTCCAGAATATCCCACAAGGTGCTGCGGTCTACGGTGTCGTAGGATCCTGTACTGTCTAAAAAGGCTACATACAACAATCTGCTTTCTGCTTTTGATATTTCAATTCAATGAGTAAGAACAAACAAGTTATCATCCAAACGCCTACCTATTCTGAAGCCATTCTGAAGCTCTCCCAAAATGCCATTATTCTCTGCCCCTGCTTGAAGATTTAATTTTATTGCCTGCATTGCTAGCCTGTATATTACCGATGCAGCGGTGCGTAGAGTGCAGCGGTGCAGCGGTGGCGTAGAGGCAGAACACCCGCCTCGCGTGCAAGAGGTCCGTGGTTCGAATCCCGGTGCCGGCAATTTTCCACCGGTTAAAAAGAAATCCGCGTGTTGATAAAATTGCACAAACAGGCCTGGAGTGTGGCCTGATCCCGGTGACCAGAACCGGTAACGCACTCCCTCACCAGAGCAGGATTGGCCACCCTGGTGCAGTACTTGGCCACAACCTCCTATGAACACAACAATCAAACCCCGGCCCTCAGTCCCCAGCAGCTGCGAAGCAACTGACCACGGCGGCGGTCAGACCTGCGCCGCAGCAGAGGGTGCTAAGAATCACTGGCTCCGGACAGGCCGCCATTGGAATATGAACCTGGCAACGTTTAACGCTAGAACGTTATCTAGTGAGGCGAGTCTAGCAGTGCTATTGGAGGAATTAGAGGGCAGTAAATGGGATATAATATGGCTCAGTGAAGTTAGGCGGCCGAAAGAAGCATATACAGTGCTAAATAGCGGGCACGTCCTGTGCTACCGGGGCTTAGCCGATAGACGAGAACTAGGAGTCGGATTCCTGATTAATAAGAATATAGCTGGTAACATACAGGAATTCTATAGCATTAACGAGAGGGTGGCAGGTCTTGTTGTGAAACTTAATAAGAGGTACAAAATGAAGATTGTACAGGTCTACGCCCCTACATCCAGTCATGATGACCAGGAAGTCGAAAGCTTCTATGAAGACGTGGAATCGGCGGTGGGGAGAGTGAAAACTAAATACACTATACTAATGGGCGACTTTAATGCCAAGGTAGGCAAGAAGCAGGCTGGAGAGAAGGCAGTGGGGGAATATGGCATAGGCACTAGGAATAGCAGGGGAGAGTTATTAGTAGAGTTTGCGGAACAGAATAATATGAGGATAATGAATACCTTCTTCCGCAAGCGGGATAGCCGGAAGTGGACGTGGAGGAGCCCGAACGGCGAGACTAGAAATGAAATAGACTTCATACTCTGCGCTAACCCTGGCATCATACAAGATGTAGACGTGCTCGGCAAGGTACGCTGCAGTGACCATAGGATGGTAAGAGTTCGAATTAGCCTAGACTTGAAGAGGGAACGGAAGAAACTGGTACACAAGAACCAATCAATGAGTTAGCGGTAAGAGGGAAAATAGAGGAATTCCAGATCAAGCTACAGAACAGGTATTCAGCTTTAACTCAGGAAGAGGACCTTAGTGTTGAAGCAATGAACGACAATTTTGTGGGCATCATTAAGGAGTGTGCAATGGAAGTCGGTGGTAACTTCGTTAGGCAGGATACCAGCAAACTATCGCAGGAGACGAAAGATCTGATCAAGAAACGTATGAAAGCATTTAACCCTACAGCTAGAATAGAACTGGCAGAACTTTCAAAGTTAATCAACAAGCGTAAGACAGCTGACATAAGGAAGTATAATATGGATAGAATTGAACATGCTCTCAGGAGCGGAGGAAGCCTAAAAACAGGGAAGAAGAAACTAGGAATTGGCAAGAATGAGATGTATGCTTTAAGAGACAAAGACGGCAATATCATTACTAATATGGATGAGATAGTTCAAGTGGCTGAGGAGTTCTATAGAGATTTATACAGTACCAGTGGCACGCACGACGATAATGGAAGAGAAAATAGTCTAGAGGAATTCGAAATCCCGAAGGTAACGCCGGAAGAAGTAAAGAAAGCCTTAGGAGATATGCAAAGGGGGAAGGCAGCTGGGGAGGATCAGGTAACAGCAGATTTGTTGAAGGATGGTGGACAGATTGTTCTAGAGAAACTGACCACCCTGTATACGCAATGCCTCATGACCTCGAGCGTACCGGAATCTTGGAAGAACGCTAACATAATCCTAATCCATAAGAAAGGGGACGCCAAAGACTTGAAAAATTATAGACCGATCAGCTTACTGTCCGTTGCCTACAAAGTATTTACTAAGGTAATTGCAAATAGAATCAGGAACACCTTAGACTTCTGTCAACCAAAGGACCAGGCAGGATTCCGTAAAGGCTACTCAACAATAGACCATATTCACACTATCAATCAAGTGATAGAGAAATGTGCAGAATATAAGCAACCGTTGTATATAGCTTTCATTGATTACGAGAAAGCGTTTGATTCAGTCGAAACCTCAGCAGTCATGGAGGCATTACGGAATCAGGGTGTAGATGAGCCATATGTAAAAATACTGGAAGATATCTATAGCGGCTCCACAGCCACCGTAGTCCTCCATAAAGCAAGCAACAAAATCCCAATAAAGAAAGGCGTCAGGCAGGGAGATACGATATCTCCAATGCTATTCACAGCGTGTTTACAGGAGGTATTCAGAGACCTGGATTGGGAAGAATTGGGGATAAAAGTTAATGGAGAATACCTTAGTAACTTGCGATTCGCTGATGATATTGCCTTGTTTAGTAACTCAGGGGACCAATTACAATGCATGCTCACTGACCTGGAGAGGCAAAGCAGAAGAGTGGGTTTAAAAATTAATATGCAAAAAACTAAAGTAATGCTTAACAGTCTCGGGAGAGAACAGCAATTTACAATAGGAAGCGAGGCACTGGAAGTCGTAAGGGAATACATCTACTTAGGGCAGGTAGTGACGGCGGATCCGGATCATGAGACGGAAATAATCAGAAGAATAAGAATGGGCTGGAGTGCGTTTGGCAGGCATTCCCAAATCATGAACAGCAGGTTGCCGTTATCCCTCAAGAGAAAAGTATATAATAGCTGTGTCTTACCAGTACTCACTTACGGGGCGGAAACCTGGAGGCTTACGAAAAGGGTTCTACTCAAATTTAGGACGACACAACGAGCTATGGAAAGAAGAATGATAGGTGTAACGTTAAGGGATAAGAAAAGAGCAGATTGGGTGAGGGAACAAACGCGAGTTAATGACATCTTAGTCGAAATCAAGAAAAAGAAATGGGCATGGGCAGGACATGTAATGAGGAGGGAAGATAACCGATGGTCATTAAGGGTTACGGACTGGATCCCAAGGGAAGGGAAGCGTAGCAGGGGGCGGCAGAAAGTCAGGTGGGCGGATGAGATTAAGAAGTTTGCAGGGACGGCATGGCCACAATTAGTACATGACCGGGGTTGTTGGGGAAGTATGGGAGAGGCCCTTGCCCTGCAGTGGGCGTAACCAGGCTGATGATGATGATGATGATATTACCGATGTAATCGTCAACGGTCTATACGAGTGAATTCTGTCTTTCTCCCCCTTGCCTTTATAAATTAAATTCATTCTACTTTGTCGCCAAGTGTCTGGTATCCGTCTATCTTTTAAAGTTTTTTCCACTGCTTTCACCAGAGCTTCCTTACTTTTTGGCCCTAGTTCATTAGTAAGCCTAACCGGAACCTCGTCTTGCCCTGTGGGTGTGGGCTTAGGAATTTTCTCTTCCGTTTCTTGCAGTTTAAATTTGTCAGCACCAGCTCCTTTTCCACTTGCGCCTGTTTTATGCTCTTTTTTTCTTCAAATACAACCTCGTCCTTGCCTTGGAAAGATTCGGCTGTTATTTTTCGGATGTAATTTATTGCTGCTTCTCCTTCCAGTCTGTTTTCATCTTCGTCTAGGATATGTTGTATTGTTGTTGACTTCCTGCCTAATAATTTTATGTGGTTCCAAAATATTCTAGGTGCGGCCTTCTTTTTCTCACGTATTTCTGACAACCAACGTTCGCTTTCACCTTTTAATTTTGCTTGCACCAGTATTCGAACCATAGAATTTTTCTCTCGGTATATTTCCCATTTACTGGTTACTTCATCCTGCGGAAACTGCGCCTTCTTTGTCTGCCTGTGCTCTCGAAATGCTTTCTGTCGTTCGGCGATCGTTTTTCGTATCTCCCTGGTCCACCAGCTTTTCGATCTCTTTCTTCCTTTCCAACGAACATGTTGCTTCTCTTTCCGTATTCCTGTCGTTATTACACTTAGAAGCTCACCATATTCCCACTTTTTACTTGGCCATTTGCCAAGTTCTTACTCCACCCTTGTGGCTATATTTGCTATTTGTTCAGCATTCAAATTTGGACTGGCCATCTTGCTCTCCTTGCTCTCTTTCCCAACTACATATGCCATTTTTAAAATGATGCATTTATGGTCACTCGCTCTGCTGCTATGCCCTTCCTCATCGATGACCATTTCTCTCAACTTATCATGAATTCCTTCTGTCATCAGACAATAATCAATGGTTGATAGCCGGTTTGCCACTTCCCACGTGATCTGCCCTTCACACTTAGGCCCTGTATTCACGATAACGAGGTTATGTTGCTCACAAAGGTCTAGCATTGACTTCCCGTTTTTGTCGGTATAGCAATCTAAATCCTGTATGTGGGCATTCATGTCCCCTAGTAGGACAATTTCAGCACCATTCCCGAAACCTTTAATATCAGCGCTTATGCATTCCACTGACTCACTATTCTTCTTTGTGCAATTTTTTTCCGGTCCACAAATACGTAACGCCCAGTCAAGTTTGTTTCCCACTCATTGTGCCTGATAACCAGATGCTCTTGACATTTTGAATTTGCACTGTTCCATTTGGCTCCCTCATGGATGAGCATTCCGACTTCCCCTCCCTTTCTTTCCGACTTAGTTCTGCTGCACCCTTCCCAGACATAATTCTCATAACTGGTGGCTCTTCTGAGTCTCTAAGGTGCGTTTCTGTAACCGCATACACCCCTGTTTGATCTTTATGTAACTGCTCCTCAGTCTCTGCCCACTTTTCCTTTCTTCTGCCGCCCTGCATGTTTATGTAGCCTATTGCATGGCGAGCTCTTTTTCTTGCTTTCCTCCTTTTTTCTGTTATCAATGGTGATGCTCTTCTGAGGTTCCCCTAGGGGACCTTCTTCATTACTATCTACTCTGACCTCCTGAGCGCCCTCGGGCCCATTAAAAAAGCAACAACGCGACCACGAAGTCGCCAGCCCACTTCTCGTGCCAGCCTGAAGTTGAAGTGGATCCCGTCTCGTTTGAAATCACCACAACTTCTCACTTCCCTGTTTACTTCGACAACCTCGAAGCCTTTCTTTCGGCTCATTTTCCATGTTGCCTCATTAGCAGGCACAACGGCTCTTTGTAGTGACCGACACGTACAGGCACCTCCGGCACCGTGCACACCACGATCTGCACCTGTGGGGATAGCTCGCGGAAGTCGTCCACCCCCTTCGCCAAGCGCTGGGCTAGTCCAGTCCCTTTCCTGTTTAGGACGTCATTTAGCCCAACTGCTACTATGACAATGTTGCGCACGTGGGCATTTTCTGCGAGCTTTTCTTTTGCTCGCTCCATGACAGAACCCGGTGTCCACCCTGGAAATGTCCCTACGGCCGCTCTTTTGTCGCCTTTCACCCTCTCCACAATTGCGTTTGAGCACCCAGCCAAGTTTCTGTCGCCCGCGATAATCACCCTTTCACTCTCTCCTACCTCGCCCCTCTTCCCTTTGTCCTTTTCCGCCTGATTCGGACTCGACAAGGGGCATTGTCCCCTGGGCTCCTGCTTTTTCCGCGTGGCGGCCTCAAGGTTGGTGCCGCTCTTTCCAGCTAACCCTTCATCACCTTGCATGCGTTCCACATATTTCGTTGAGCGCCCGCGGCCGTCGCGTCGGGGGTCAACGTTCCATTGTCACGCATATTTTCGTTCACAATGGCGACCCTGTTCAGCTTTTCCTCGGCTGCTTCAAGTCTCTTTTAGACTACCTTCCGTGCATCACGCTCCCTGTTGAACTCATTTTTGAGCTCTTGTACCTGTTTGAGAAGCTCGTCCTGGAAAGCCTCCATTTTCTGCAGCCTGGTATCGACATCACATTGTGTGCCAGTTGATTCGATGCTCTCTCCAATCTCATCCATCTCCTCATCTGCCTTGAGGGACCCCCCGCGCACTGCTTGCTTTCCCGTCTTTCTCGCCATGTATTGCACGGCTTTTTGCAAATACTACAATACTATAATAATGCTACTACTGATGCAAATACTATAATACTATATCAATGCAGAGTGCATGCCTGTTAGTAAAGACCGATACGCACAGGATCCAAATCCTCAAAATGGCGCAAGGAAACTCTCACCACTGATTCCAAAACAATTAATGCCGCGGAGACCGAAGGTATGACACGCTCTCGCACGCGCTCAACCACGCGGCCACGCTCTTAAGTTCCTACCAAAACACGCACAGTAAAACCACTAATAGCTATTTGTCTTGCCACTTCCAAGCTACCATTTAAAGACTACAAACACTCGACGTCCCTCCCGGCTGCACGTGTAGGAGTACGTGGCACTAA
Organism: Dermacentor variabilis; assembly: GCF_050947875.1. Lineage (NCBI taxonomy): Eukaryota > Metazoa > Arthropoda > Arachnida > Ixodida > Ixodidae > Dermacentor > Dermacentor variabilis. Next base: position 5,789,735 of record NC_134576.1, on the reverse strand, counting down.
AGGACTCTCTAACCATCCTGCAAAAACAAATGCACACGAAGCACACCCGCGCACCCGAAATACGAAAGACAAGAAAAGGAAAGAAAAAGAAAACCACCCAATTACTACTTAAAGGCAAAAAATCAGCAAATAAAGAACAGAAGCAAGCTCAAAGCATGCAGAAAGCTTATGATTTTGTCGCCGCCACGGAGCACCGAAAAGCACGTCCATTCGCCACAAAATCCAAACAAGCACTACAAGGTATACGTTAAGCACAAGTTACACGTTAACTATGTTTGACGGTTATTATGTGTGCATTTATAGATGAAATATTGAGCCGCGTTGAGCGCTCTAGCAGAAAAAAATACAAATAAAGTAGGCGATAACTGGTGACACGCGCGTGGTAGAAGCGAAATGCCATACTAAAACGCTGATGCCACGCACGGAAGTGGCGTCACAGTAATGATGACGTTGTTTAAATAAGTAATGCGTGTTCCGGTTTATAGCTTTGCGCGCGCTGCTGGAGCCGCTTCAGGTGTTCAGCTTAGCTAAAACACAATTTTACGGTTTCTTACTGTGTTGTGTGATACAATGTTGTTCTAGTTAGTTGCGCTAGAAGAACCGGATGGTGTTCGAGCTTGCGATCTCGAGCCACACTTGGGCGCAACGTTGGAGCAGCTCGTTTCCTTATGCCTTGGAGCGCGTTTATGGTTGGTATAGTGCGATCTTGTGCAGCTCCTGTTAGGTTTTTCAGTGCTGTTGCTCTTGTTTGTTGAATTTACTGATGTGAATGGGGAATATGTGGGCTCTTAGTTTGGCAGAACTTTTTGCTCTTATGGTAAAACCATTCAAACTCGTTCCAAGTGCTTGTTGCCGCAGTTGCCACTTAGTGTTATGCATCGATCGCGAAAAAAATATTGTTTCATCCTTCGTAGGATCGCTGTTGCAGATATTGCCTGAGTAAGTGAGCTGTTGCAATTTTTATATGGCACTCGATGTCGCATTTACCTCTACCGTTTCTTGTCTTTCATGTTCGTACTGTTCCCTTGTTTATCTCGGATTTTGGCGGCTTGCGAACCACGACTTACTTGAGCGCCTGCTCGCCACAGTTCAAAAGGAACATGTTGAGCAATCCCAATGTAAACTATGAAGACCAATATTGCAGAACGTGGCCCAGCCGCTCATAGTTCTACTCTGGCTCAATTTTGTTGTAAAGCTTGGCTGTCTTGAAGACCAAGAAATTTTCTTAAATTTCTTCCAGCTAGTTTGCTAAGCTGCTATTTAGTATTGCTTCTTTTGATGGTGCTATGCGAGGTACCGGAATCTTGGAAAAACGCTAACATATTCCTAATCCATAAGAAAGGGGACGCCAAAGACTTGAAAAATTATAGACCGATCAGCTTACTATCCGTTGCCTACAAAGTATTTACTAAGGTAATTGCAAATAGAATGAGAAACACCTTAGACTTCCGTCAACCAAAGGACCAGGCAGGATTCCGTAAAGTCTACTCAACAATAGGCCATATTCACACTATCAATCAGGTGATAGAAAAATGTGCGGAATATAACCAACCCTTATATATCGCTTTCATTGATTACGAGAAAGAGTTTGATTCTGTCGAAACCTCAGAGTCATGGAGGCATTACGGAATCAGGGTGTAGAAGAGCCGTATGTAAAAATACTGAAAGATATCTAGAGCGGCTCTACAGCCACCGTAGTCCTCCATAAGGAAAGCAACAAAATCCCAATAAAGAAAGGCGTCAGGCAGGGAGATACGATCTCTCCAATGCTATTCACAGCGTGTTTGCAGGAGGTATTCAGAGACCTGGATTGGGAAGAATTGGGGATAAGAGTTAATGGAGAATACCTTAGTAACATGCGAATCGCTGATGATATTGCCTTGCTTAGTAACTCAGGGAACCAATTGCAATGCATGCTCACTGACTTGGAGAGGCAAAGCCGAAGAGTGGGTCTTAAAATTAATCTCCAGAAAACTAAAGTAATGTTTAACAGTCTCGGAAGAGAACAGCAGTTTACGATTGGTAGTGAGGCACTGGAAGTGGTAAGGGAATACATCTACTTAGGACAGGTAGTGACTGCGGATCCGGACCATGAGACAGAAATAATCAGAAGAATAAGAATGGGCCGGGGTGCGTTTGGCCGGCATTCTCAGATCATGAACAGCAGGTTGCCATTATTCCTCAAGAGAAAAGTTTATAACAGCTGTGTCTTACCAGTCTTACCAGTAGAACTTGCCACAGCTGAGAGATATCTTATGACCAACCCACAGCACAATGCACAAAATGGTTGGCGTGATTTCATACACCCTTGTCTCTTGGTACGAGAACACAATTGGGCTAATTTGACAGGTGTGTAAAGGAACAAATGGAACATTGTATCTAGCAGGCATGATCTTGAAGCTGTGGGTAAATTTGTGCACATATTTGTACATGAGGTGTACAATTTCTACACCTCACGTCTAGTGGCATATGTTCCGCTTACATCTGATTAGCAAGTCCTTGTCGAGCTGCTCTTCAGCTTTTGGGAAATGGATTCGGCCATGGCACGTATGAGCTATAGGATAAACCTGCTTTTAAAAGCCTGTCGATCTGATCTGCCTCATTTTGCCATCAGTGATAAATAATTCACTGCTGTTACAGTAGCACCCACTTGAATATAGTCCAAGGTCATCCCTTCTTGGTCCCAAAACATGGGCGCCTTACCTTACCTGCAGAAATTTGGATTTTAAATTCCTTAGGTTGAGGGGAATAAATGTCTTCAATTTTCTTTGTTTTGACGTTGTACAAAAATAACCGTGTGCCAATTCATTAAGAGTAACCCACAAAAAACAGATGCCTCTCTTCGCAATAGCGTACAAGCTTCTGGCACTGCCCAGGCAGCGCGTCGGTGCAAAAGCTATCATTGCTTCGCAAGACAAGTTGAGTCAACACTGGCACGGTGGACTGGTCTGCCAGTGTTGTGCTAATATCGAAACTACATGCATGCTCTTGCTTAGAGCAACAGAAATGGCACGAATTTTGCTTTGTTACTGAAAGCCAATAGCAAAATTATTCGCTTTCACATAGACAAATGTTGTACACTGCTGCGCACGTTTTTGGAGTGATAGAAGGGGTCTTTTTTGGTGAAGGGCCAATATTCAGAGCAAAGGAAACACACAAATTTTTTTTTTTACTTTGCCACACCATATATGAATTTATGCTTTGAAATAGCAATTCAGAAGAGTCTGTGAGCATGACTCGGCTTGATATTCGAGTAGCTCGCTCTTTCATGGCACTGCTTCGACGCTCTAGTGAGCCTTCAATTTTTGCTTACTTTAGCGTGTTCAGTGATTAGCCGCTTCTCGAGCTAATGCACGGAGGTAATGATGAAGTGTGACCATTATATTCATGCCACTGAAATATGTATGCATTTCGCTGGATCTGCTACTGCGGCCACACATTTTTTTTATCGTACAAACTGCAGCCCGTTAGGGCTATGGCAGGAGTGGGTGTACATGCAAGTAAAACTAATGATATGCAGAAGCAGGAACACAGAAACACAAAAATGTAAAGGAACTATGCATCAGCAATAACATTTAAAATTTGAGAGATGGGTAACAAATGAACTTCGGCAGGTAACAAATTCCACTATTCAATCATGCGGTGGAAAAAACTATTGGAAAGTGTTAGTGCGTGGATGGAGTGGTCTGATATTAGGCATGATAAGCTCTAGTTGAAGTCGAGCAAACAGGCGTTAAAAGGGAGGGATCTGATAGGTGACAAGGAGAGTTCTTATAAGAATAGAAAAGCTTCAGAGATTCTATGTGCCGTCGTCTAGAAAGAAACTGGAGGTTTAATTCCGCAAGAGCAGCTGACGCTGAAAATTCTGTCAAAGCGACGGTAAACAAAACGAATAGCCTTCCTCTGGACCAATTGAATACAATTAATTTCACATTGTTTATATGGGTTCCATACGGAGGAAGCATATTCTAAAATTGGGCGAATCAGTGCTTTGTATGCTACTAATTTAGTGTCCCTCGGAGCAGCAGACAAAGTCCGGCGGATCTAACCAAGTTTTTTTAAAGCTTTACTACAAATGTAATTGTATGTTTGGACCAAGACTAGGTGGGTGTAAAAATGACGCCTAAATATTTGTATTGAAAAACTCGTGTTAGTGGTACACCGTTGCATATATAATCAAAACATATGGGCATCCTTCTGTTAGTAAAATACATTATAACAGTTTTATCAAAATTGATGCTCATTTTCCAGGTAGCACACCAGTCACAAAATGAAACAAAGGCATCTTTAAGGCGCTGATGATCAGCGAGTGAGTCAGCTGGGCTGTACATAACAGAATTATCTGCATAGAGGCGTATTTTTGAAGTAACATGGTCTGGAAGGTCGTTGATAAACTATAAGAATAGTAGAGGGCCAAGTACAGGTCCCTGTGGGACCCCTGAGGTGACGTCGACTACAGATGAATCCGCAGAATCATAGCATACAAATTGGGAACGCAAAGAAAGGAAACTGGAATTCCAAGACACTAACTGAGGGTTATTTACAATATTATGGAGTTTCAAAAGAAATTTAGATTGCAGTACAGTGTCGAAAGCTTTGCTATAAAGTCAATGAAAATGGTGTCAATCTGATTACCTAAGCCGATGTAATGGGAAAGGTCATGAGTCAACACCGCAAGTTGAGTTACAGTGCTAAAACTTTCTCGCAAACTGTCTTTTCTTGGCACGAAACAAGCACTGTGAGGTTTATGGAATGCTACTTTAATAGGCCACATCTACTTCGTATTGGCCTTTAGTGTCCCATTAAATGGCCATATTAGGAAGCACCTAAACCATTCAAATAAATTTCATGGTGTGCATCTTGGCACGCTTTGCAAGGCCTACTAATGTGAACTGTGCTTTTCGCGTGTTATGATCTTGGGCAGTGTATGAGTTTATGGAGGCATATGTTATTAGAACGATCCTGCATGTGTTAGTTAATATAATTCATTTTAATTGCATGTGACCTTAGAATCAGGCTAGTAGCCAATAAACTCTTGTAAGCTACCCCAAGGCATTTAGGCGGTCAAAGTTAGGGCCGTCGACCATTTGTCTGCTCCTAAGCCCAATTAATGGCAAATCAGTTCTGTGGAAGCCCGCAAAATCAAGGAAGGTTCAAGAAAAGGAAGATTCTCATCAACCTGACTTTAGCAGAATGTCCTGGGTTCCATCCCAGGACCTGGGGAAAATTTTATCAGCTATGAAGCTTTTTTTTTCAAAGGAATCCCTTAAGGGTTTTTAAAAAAACTGCTTTCGGCTGAGGAACCTATGAAGCCATCGTTGTTTTAACAGACATCACATGATATAGCCATAGGTATGTACGATTGTATAACACATAATCACTGATAACTTCACAATCCATGCTTCTCTTTCATGTGCTCGTCCAGTACACACGTAGAACGCAGCAGTCTGCATGTTGTAAGCTGACTTCAAATGGCTGGAGTAGAAATCATGCCGTCAGTGTCACACAATCATAGTCACTGACGTCTTTTTGCTTTCGTTACACACAGTTCATTTTACACAAACATGTCGGTCCGCCTAGCAACACTTCATGTTAATCATAACAATGTTGGGTTACCAACAAAATGTTACCATAACATTGGTTCCCATAATGCATGGGAGTCGCTCCATTTTGATTTCCGACTTGTGTAAATGTTTAACCCTTCTGCTGGAATGTAAATTAACAAGTCCTTATGGTTAATTACGTGAATGCAATAATGACTTGCAGGCTAAGGCAATCTTTTCTGACTTGCGACAGAAGCACTGTGAGCAGAGGTGTATGTACAAAGAAGTTGTGGGAAGGCTAGGTTCGGTCGTCCTGGTCACCAATTTATGGGCGGCAGCATGAAGAGGTAGCCACGGCTTGTTCAAGCCAGCTAGCCATGGTGTCACGGGATCTTGGGAGCAGCCGTTCAGGTCGCGTACACTAGCATGTTCTATTCTTGCTCTGCCTGTGCGTGAGCCCATCTTCTTTGCCTGTGTTGGAGGCGATAGTCGCGCGGCTACAGAGCCCATCTCCTAGGGCGAAGTGCAATTGAAATAAAGGCCAATGGTAAAGCCCAGGTAAAATGTGGAGACGGTGTCGTCATTGGTAGTGTCGGGTTCACGCAATCTGAGAGATATACACCAGGCAGCACCGGCAGCATAGGTCGTTAGTGAGGCGCAGCCACAATGATACCAGAGTGCGAAATTGCAACCTGCCACAGGCACTCGTAGCACGGGCCTCTAGAAGTCGGAGCTCCAAAAGTAGACCGTCTGGCAGCTCGGGACTTGCGTGGAGATAGCGCAAGTGTTGGTCACTCATATTGTTGACGTAGAAGTGATTTTCGAGCTGAAGAAACCGGATGGCAGAGTTGCTCCTGCAAAACTTCGGTAGGCCATGCATCCGCGGAAGGTGTGAGCACAACATCGGAAAGCTTGCCTGCTGCTGCTTGCAGTGGAATCTCGAATGCCGATAGCATCAGGGTAGCAGTGGTCACTCAATGCATCACGAATGTTGTGCTTGTGGCAACGCCGTGTCAGCGAGAGTGAAATTTGCGCCTTGTGGAGTCGGTGGCTGACCCTCTGAATTGGCGAGGAGTGAGTTGCCCCGAGTGGAAAGCAGGCAGCTTGGGGAACGTCTAAGGAACGAGAGCGACGAGCTGTAGAGTAGCCGAAAGCGCTTGCGTTTAGCCCAGTGTATTTCTTGGAAAGAATCGTCGACCAGCTGCCTTTGAGCTGGGGAGGAAGCTCACGGACCAAGTAGAGGTTTGATGCTCGGGTCGGCGCATGCTAACGACTGCCATGTGTGGACGCAGGTGATGTAGTACGACCAGATGTAGAATGACACGATAGATGGCGAGAGCTGTTGTGAGGGAGCACCATCTGGAAGAGAGGGAGCGCTCGAGGTGACATAGTGAGCAAGGACGGCTGCCCACGAGTCCTTGTACAAGTCAGAGCAGAAGCTGAGAGCCGGAGCCTGGAACCTTCTTGAGAAGGAAATGATTGCTTAGCGGGATGAGCCAGATGTCCAGCATCTGGTGCTGGTCCTGGCATGACATGCGCTGGTGCTGGCATGGCAGGGCTCAGTTGTTTTGGTCACCAAGTTGTGGGAAGGCTGGGCTCGGTCAGCTGTGTCATCACTTTGAGGGAGGTGGAGCGAAGAAGTAGCTGCCGCAGCCACTGTTTGTTTAAGCCAGCCAGCCATGGTACCAAGGGATCTCAGGGCAGGCTGACACCGCGGCTGCTTTAGTCAAGTGCGCTAGTGTGATCTATTCTCGCACTACCTGCATGTGAGCTCATCTTTTTCGCCTGCGTTAGAGGTGACAGTCATGCCGCTACGACGTATTAAACATGTTTACAGCTTGAGCATCTCTGAATTGCATGAGCTATTAAATACACCCATCATGTAAGTGCAGAGCCCTTCCGCTAAGTCTATCTGACAGGAGTCCTTTGTCTTGTAAATGTTCATGTTTTCCCTGTCCATTGTACAGCTGTATCCTGCTACGTCTACTTGGTTAGATGCCAACGCGAAACTTGGAGGAAAAAGCGAAGCTAGATCCTTATTAAATGATTTCAATGTGGTAAAATGCTTAGAATTATCAGCATTCAAAATTAGCTCTCATTACAAACCACATTTAAATTTGTGATTAACTCTGATTAACGCATGCAATCCACGTGCGCGCTCTGCCAAAAGCTGCAGGTGCATGCTTAGCTTGCGGTTTGGTAGAAAAGAGCGTGCGCGTGCTACCAAACCTGCATGTGCAAGCTTAAAAAGTGGTTTGGCACAAATCCATGCGCGTGCGCTCAATAAAGCAGGATGGGCGTGCTTAGCACGTGGTTTAGCAGAAAACAACGTGCGCATCTACTAAAAGAGACATGTGCATGCTTAACAAGTAGTTTGGCACAAATCTATGGGCGTGCGCTGAAAAGAGCAGCATGGGCATGCTAAGCACTTGGTTTGGCAGAAATCCACCTGCGCGCTCTGCCAAAAGCAGCATGTGCATGCTTAACTTGTGGTGTGGCAGAAAACAACGTGCGCGTCTACAAAAAGAGTCATGTGCACGCTTAACAAGTGGTTTGGCACAAATGCATGCGCGTGTACTGAAAAGAGCAGCATGGGCGTGCTTAACCCGTAATTTGGCAGAAATCCACAGCCGCGCTCTGCCAAAAGCTGCATGTGCATGCTTATCACGTGGTTTGGCAGAAAACAACGCGCGCGTCTACCAAAAGATGCATGTGCATACTTAACAAGTGGTTTGGCACAAATCCATGAGCGTGTGCAGAAAAGAGCGGCATGGGCGTGCTTAGCACGTGGTTTGGCAGAAATCCACATGCCCGCTCTGGCAAAAATTGCATGTGCTTGCTTAGCTTGTGGTTTGGCAGAAAACAACGTGCCCGTGCTACCAAAAGCTGCATGTTCATGCTTAAGAAGTGGTTTGGCACAAATCCATGCGCGTGTGCTGAAAAGAGCCGCATGGGCGTGCTTACCACGTGGTTTGGCAGAAATCCACATGCCCGCTCTCGCAAAAGGTGCATGTGCTTGCTTAGCTTGTGATTTGCATAAAACAAAGTGCGCGTGCTACCGAAAGCTGCATGTGCATGCTTAACAAGAGGTTTGGCAAAAATCCATGCGGGTGTGCTGAAAAGAGCAGCATGGGCGTGCTTAGCCCGTGGTTTTGCAGAAATCCACGTGCGCACTATGCCAAAAGCAGCATGTGCAAGCTTAACTTGTGGCTTGGCAGAAAACAACGTCCGCGTCTAACAAAAGATGCATGTGCATGCTTAACAAGTGGTTTGTCACAAATGCATGCACGCGCCTTGAAAAGAATAGCATGGGAGCACTTAGTGCGTTGTTTGGCAGAAATCCACGTGCGCGCTCTGCCAAAAGCTGCATCTGTATGCTTAGCTTGTAGTTAGGCAGAAAACAACGTGCGCTTCTACCAAAAGATGCATGTGCACGCTGAACAAGTGTTTTGGCAAAAATATATGCGGGTGTGCCGAAAAGAGCAGCGCGGGCTTGCTTAGCACGTGGTTTGGCAGAAATCCACGTGCGCGCTCTGCCAAAAGCAGCATGTGAATGCTTAACTTGTCGTTACAGAAAACAACGTGCGCGTGCTATCAATAGCTGTATTTTCATGCGTATCAAGTGGTTTGGCAAAACTCCTAGGGCGTGCGCTGTAAAGAGCAGCATGGGCGTGCTTAGCACGTGGTTTAGCAGAAATCCACGTGCACGTGCTGCCAAAAGCTGCATGTTAATGCAGAGCTTGTGGTTTGCAAGAAAGAAAACTGCGCGTCTACCACAGATGCATGTGCATGCTTAACAAGTGCTTTCGCACAAAACCATGCGCGTGCGCTGAAAAGAGCAGCATGGGCGTGCTTAACCCGTAGTTTGGCAGAAATCCACATGCGCGATCTGCCAAAAGGTGCATGCTTATCACGTGGTTTGGCAGAAAACAACGTGCGCGTCTAACAAAAGATACATGTGCATGCTTAACAAGTGCTTTGACACAAATGCATGCGCGTGCCTTGAAAAGAATAGCATGGGCGTACTTAGTGCTTCGTTTGCAGAAATCCACGTGCGCGCTCTGCCAAAAGCTGCACGTGTATGCTCAGCTTGTGGTTAGGCAGAAAACAACGTGCGCTTCTACAAAAAAATGCATGTGCATGCTGAACAATTGTTTTGTCAAAAATCTTTGCACGTGTGCCGAAAAGAGGAGCACGGGCGTGCTTAGCACGTCGTTTGGCAGAAATCCACGTGCGCGCTCTGCGAAATGCAGCATGTGCATGCTTAACTTGTGGTTTGGCACAAATCGATGCGCGTGTACTGAAAAGAGCAGCATGGGCGCGCTTAACCCGTAATTTGGCAGAAATCCACATGCACGCTCTGCCAAAAGCTGCATGTGCATGCTTATCACGTGGTTTGGCAGAAAACAACATGCGCGTCTACCAAAAGATCCATGTGCACGCTTAACAAGTGCTTTGGCAGAAATGCATGCGCGTGTACTGAAAAGAGCAGCATGGGCGTGCTTAACCCGTCATTTGGCTGAAATCCACAGCCGCGCTCTTCCAAAAGCTGCATGTGCATGCTTATCACGTGGTTTGGCAGAAAACAACGCGCGCGTCTACCAAAAGATGCATGTGCATACTTAAGAAGTGATTTGGCAAAAATCCATGGGCGTGCGCTGTAAAGAGCAGCATGGGCGTGCTTAGCACGTGCTTTAGCAGAAATCCACGTGCGCGTGCTGCCAAAAGCTGCATGTGAATGCTTAGCGTGTGGATTGGCAGAAAAGAAAGTGCGCGTCTACCAAAGTTGCATGTGCATGCTTAACAAGTGCTTTGGCACGAATACATGCGCGTGCGCTGAAAAGAGCAGCATGGGCGTGCTTAGCACGTGGTTTGACAGAAATACACGCGCCCACTCTGCCAAAAGCAGAATGTGTATGCTTAACTTGTCGTTTAGAAGAAAACAAGGTGCGCGTCTACAAAAAGAGTCATGTGCACGCTTAACAAGTTGTTTGGCACAAATCCATGCGCGTGTACAGAAAAGAGCAGCATGGGCGTGCTTAACCCGTAGTTTTCTGAAATCCACATGCGCGCTCTGCGAAAGCTGCATGTCCATGCTTATCACGTGGTTTGGCAGAAAACAACGTGCGCGTGCTACCAAAAGCTGCATGTGCATGCTTAGTAGGTGGTTTGGCACAAATCCATGTGCGTGCGTTAAACAAAGCAGCATGGGCGCACTTTGCACGTGGTTTCGCAGAAATGCACGTGCGCACTCTCCCAAAAGCTGCATGTGCATGGTTTGCTTGTGTTTTGACAGAAAAAAGCGTGAGCGTGCAACCAAAAGCTGCATGTGCATGCTTAAAAACTGGTTTGCCACAAATCCATGCGCGCGCGCTGAAAAAAGCAGTATGCGCGTGCTTAGCACGTTGTTCAGCAGAAATCCATGTGCGCGCGCTGCCAAAAGCTGCATGTGCATGCTTAACAAGTGGTTTGGCACAAATCCATGGGCGTGCACTGTAAAGAGCAGCATGGGCGTGCTTAGCGCGTGGTTTAGCAGAAATCCACGTGCGCGTGCTGCCAAAAGCTGCATGTGAATGCTTAGCTTGTGGTTTTGCAGAAAGAAAAGTTCGCGTCTACCAAAGATGCATGTACATGCTTAACAAGTGCTTTGGCACAAATCCATGCGAGTGCGCTGAAAAGAGCAGCATGGGCGTGCTTAGCGCGTGGTTTGACAGAAATCCACGTGCCCACTCTGCCAAAAGCAGCATGTGCATGCTTAACTTGTGGTTTGGAAGAAAACAACGTGCGCGTCTACAAAAAGAATCATGTGCACGCTTAACAAGTGGTTTCGCACAAATCCATGCGCGTGTGCTGAAAAGAGCAGCATGGGCTTGCCTAACCCGTAGTTTGGCAGAAATCCACATGCGCGCTCTGCCAAAAGCTGCATGTGCATGCTTATCACGTGGTTTGGCAGAAAACAACGTGCGTGTGCTACCAAAAGCTGCATGTGCATGCTTAGTAAGTGGTTTGGCACAAATCCATGTGCGTGTACTGAAAAGAGCAGCATGAGCGTGCTTAACCCGTAATTTGGCAGAAATCCACATGCGCGCTCTGCCAAACGCTGCATGTGCATGCTTATCACCTGGTTTGGCAGAAAACAACATGCGCGTCTACCAAAAGATGCATGTGCATATTTAACAAGTGGTTTGGCACAAATCCATGTTCGTGTGCTCAAAACAGCGGCATGGGCGTGCTAAGCACATGGTTTGTCAAAAATCCACATGCCCGCTTTGGCAAAAGGTGTATGTGCTTGCTTAGCCTTAGGTTTGGCAGAAAACAACGTGCGCGTGTTTCCAAAAGCTGCTTGTTCATGCTTAACAAGTGGTTTGGCACAAATCCATGCGCGTGCGCTGAAAAAAGCAGCATGCGCGTGCTTAGCACGTTGTTTAGCAGAAATCCATGAGCGCGCACTGCCAAAAGCTTCATGTGCATGCTTAGCTTGCGCTTTGCATAAAACAAAGTGCGCGTGCTACCTAAAGCTGCATGTGCATGCTTAACAAGTGTTTCGGCACAAATCCATGCGGGTGTGCTGAAAAGAGCAGTACGGGCGTGCTTAGCACGTGGTTTGGCAGAAATTTACGTGCGCGCTCTGCCAAAAGCAGCATGTGCATGCTTAACTTGTCGTTTGGCAGAAAACAACGTGCGCGCGCTTTCAAAAGCTGTATGTTTATGCGTATCAAGTGGTTTGGCAAAAATCCATGGGCGTGCACTGAAAACAGCATGGGCGTGCTTAGCACGTGGTTTCGCAGAAATGCACGTGTGCGCGCTGCCAAAAGCTGCATGTGCTTGCTTAGCTTGTGGTTTGGCAGAAAAGAACGTGCGCGTGCTAACAAAAGCTGCATGTTCATGCTTAACAAGTGGTTTGGCACAAATCCATGCGCGTGTGCGGAAAAGAGCTGCATGGGAATGTTTACCACGTGGTTTCGCAGAAATCAACGTGCGCACTGTGCCAAAAGCTGCATATGCATGCTTAGCTTGTGGTTTGGCAGAAAACAGCGTGCGCGTGCTACCAAAAGCTGCATGTGCATGCCTAAAAAGTGGTTTGGCACAAATCCATGCGGGTGTGCTGAAAAGAGCAGCATGGGCGTGCTTAGCCCGTGGTTTGACAGAAATCCACGTGCGCGCTCTGCCAAAAGCTGCCTGTGCATGCTTAGCTTGTGGTGTGGCAGAAAACAAAGTGCTCGTCTACCAAAGATGCATGTGCATACTTAACAAGTGCTTTGGCACAAATCCATGCACGTGCACTGAAAAGAGCAGCATGGGCGTGCTTAGCACGTGGTTTGACAGAAATCCACGCGCCCACTCTGCCAAAAGCAGCCTGTGCATGCTTAACTTGTGGTTTGGCAGAAAACAACGTGCGCGTCTACAAAAAGAGTCATGTGCAGGCTTAACAAGTGCTTGCGCAGAAATCCATGGGCGTACGCTGAAAAGAGTAGCATGGGCGTGCTAAGCACGTGGCTTGGCAGAAATCCACCTGCGCGCTCTGCCAAAAGCAGCATGTGCATGCTTAACTTGTGGTTTGGCAGAAAACAACGTGAGCGTCTACAAAAAGAGTCATGTGCACGCTTAACAAGTGGTTAGGCACAAATCCAGGCGCGTGTACTGAAAAGAGCAGCATGGGCGTGCTTAACCCGTAATATGGCAGAAATCCACATGCTCGCTCTGCCAAAAGCTGCATGTGCATGCTTATCACGTAGTTTGGCAGAAAACAACGTGCGCGTCTACCAAAAGATGCATGTGCATACTTAACAAGTGGTTTGGCACAAATCCATGCGCGTGTGCTGAAAAGAGCGGCATGGGCGTGCTTAACGCGTAATTTGGCAGAAATCCGCATGCCCGCTCTGGCAAAAGGTGCATGTGCTTGCTTAGCTTTTGGTTTGCATAAAACAAAGTGCGCGTGTTACCAAAAGCTGCATGTGCATGCTTAAAAAGTGGTTTGGCACAAATCCATGCGCCTGCGCTGGAAAAAGCAGCATGGGCGTGCTTCGCACGTGGTTTAGCAGAAATCCACATGCGCGCGCTGCCAAAAGCTGCATGTGCATGCTTAGCTTGTGGTTTGGCAAAAAGAAAAGTGCGCGTCTACCAAAAGATGCATGTGCATGCTTAACAAGTGCTTTGGCACAAATCCATGAGCGTGCGTTGAAAAGAGCAGCATGGGCGTTGTTACGTTTCGCCTACAACGCGCGGTATAGCCGGCGCGGATGCAGCGGACGCCGGGGCTTCGTTCAAAGCGGCGGACATTTTGGCCCGTTCGGCGCCGCCGCTACGCCTCCCCGCCAAGCACGTCCAAGCACGTGTATGCTGAGCAGCACAACGACCATCCGGGAGCAGTGCAACGAGCCCTGTGTGATGACTGGTTGCCTGCAGCGGAACGACTGCGCTGAATTCTTGGCTGCGAGGTTTGGTGAGTGCGGGACTTTCTTCTTCTGAGTTTTGCCAGGCTTTTGTTAGTGTCAGAAACAGAGCTGGTAATTGTGGTTGTCGTTGCTGCCGGGTTAGTTTGCGGCAAGACAATAGTAGGCAGTAGAGAAAGCAGCATTCAGAGTATCCATGGATTGGAAGTCGTTGCGCAAACCGAAATTGCTGGAGCTTGCAAGAGAGTTGGGTCTGGATGTCTCAGACAAACTCAGAAAACCAGAACTGCTAAGGGCTATTCTTGAGTTAGAAGCGGAGGATGACGAGCTGTCGGAATGCCTTGAGACCATTGAGGAGAGGGCAAAAAGACAGGAGCGTGAACTTAAAGAACAGAAACAGAAAGAAAAAGATGAGCGTGAACGAAAAGAACAGAAAGAAAAAGAAGAGCGTGAACGAAAAGAACAGAAAGAAAAAGAAGAGCGTGAACGTAAATAACAGATAGAACGAGAGCAACAAGAGAAAGAAAGAGAGCGCCACCATCAACACGCTTTGGAAATGAAGCGTCTCGAGTTAGAGATGGAACGCGCTCGTAATGGAAGTCAGGCACACGGTGCAGGAGAACGAGTATCGTTCAAAATGACTGACCTGATGCGGCCGTTTAAGCTTGGAGAGGACATTGGTTTGTTCCTGGTTAACTTTGAGCGAACGTGCGAGAAGCAGGGGTTCTCTCGGGAAACGTGGCCACAGCGCTTGCTCACTTTGTTACTCGGCGAGGCGGCCGACGTAGTCGCTCGCTTGAATAGAGAGGAGGCAGAGGATTTCGACAAAGTGAAATCGAGTCTGCTAAAGAAGTACAGGCTGTCAGCGGAGGCGTTCCGTCGGAAGTTTCGGGAAAATGAGAAAGGCAAAAGTGAGTCATATACAGAGTTTGCCTACAGGCTTATGTCAAACATGCAGGAGTGGTTCAAAGAAGAGAAAGCGTTTCGTGACCACGAGAAAGTTCTGCAGTGTTTCGGGTTGGAACAGTTTTATAGTCGGTTACCTGAGAACCTGCGGTACTGGGTCTTGGATAGGCCAGACGTTTATACGGTGGCTAAAGCCGCCGAGCTAGCCGAGGAGTTTGTGACGCGTCGGGCTCGCGGAGCTAAGGACGGTCAAAAGGGTGAATTTGGCTCCAAGTTTGAGAGGCCAAAGTTCACACCCATGAGAGCAAGGGGCGACACACGTAGTGCGGATGCGAGTGAAAGCAGTCCGACCGAACGTAAGGAGACGGCGGCAGCCGAAGCCGAACGCAGAAAGCGGTTCCAGACGAGGCAAGCGCGCGTGTGTTATACGTGCCAGAAGCCGGGTCACTTTTCGGCGCAGTGTCCGGAAAAAAAAACAAAAGTCGTGTTTTTGTCATTATGCAGCACTGACGAGAACATGAAGCTTCTCGAGCCTTACATGCGAGACCTCCTCGTGAACGGGAAAAAGTGCCGAGTGCTTCGCGATTCCGCAGCTACGATGGATGTAGTTCACCCCTCTTACGTAGAACCCGATATGTTCACGGGCGAGTGCGCATGGATCAAGTAAGCCGTGGAAGCTCATAGCGTGTGTCTGCCCGTAGCAAAAGTGTTTATTGAAGGACCTTTCGGAGCGCTTGAGACGGAGGCCGCAGTGTTATCTATGCTGCCCCCCCAGTACACGTACCTATTTTCGAACAGGTCCGATCACCTCCTGCTCGAGAAGGGGCTTTTGTTCGGTGAGGCTAGCGTTCAGGCCTTAACCAGATCGAAGGTTCGGGAGCTCGCTGCAAAGGCGGTAGTTGCGGGGCCGACGTTGTCGAACAATGAAAAAGGGTCAGAGGCGCAGCAAGCTGATATTCAGAGCACGCCCGAACTGAATAAAATTGAGCCTGTAACGTTAAATACACCAGATACTGGAGAGGAAATTACCGATGCAGGAAAGTTAGAAGAGCTATCTGCAGATTTGCTCATCGCGCCTACGTCAGCCGGACTTAATAGGTTGCTAAAAGTCAGCAGGGCGGCTTTGATAGCCGAGCAAAAAAAGGATGGCAGCCTAGAAAACATACGCTGCATTGTCAAGGAAGGTATCGCCAAGAAAAATGCTCGCTTTGTGGAAAGAGGTGGGGTCCTGTACCGGAAGTATCTAGACCGCAGGGGAGTGGAGTTCGATCAGCTGATCGTGCCTCAATGCTATCGTCAGGATCTGTTGCGCTTGTCGCATGGGGGTTCGTGGTCCGGACACCTAGGAGTTAAGAAAACTAAGGACCGTCTCTTGCAAGAGTACTATTGGCCAGGGTGTTTTCGGGACGCAGACCACTTTGTGAAGACATGTGACACCTGTCTGCGGGTGGGCAAACCAGGGGACACATCGAGGGCGCCGTTGAAGTTGGTACCTATCATTACGGAGCCTTTTAGACGGCTCCTTATTGATGCAGTGGGACCTCTGCCGGTAACAACCACGGGGTACAGACACATTTTGACTGTGATCTGCCCAGCGACAAAGTTCCCTGAAGCAGTGCCGCTTAAAGAACTCTGCTCAGTTGAGATAGTCAATGCACTACTGTCCATATTTGCGAGAGTTGGTTTTCCTGCGGAAATCCAGTCAGATCAGGGCACAGTGTTTACTAGCGCTTTGACGGCAACTTTTCTCGAAAGGTGTGGGGTAAAGCTGTTACACAGCTCAGTGTACCACCCACAGTCGAATTCCGTTGAGGAGCTCCACTCCGTCATGAAGCGTGTGTTGAGAGCTTTGTGGTTTGAACAACAAACTGACTGGGAGCTGTGTCTGCCTGGGGTGATGTTTGCATTGAGGACCGCGCCGCATGCGGCTACGGGGTTTTCGCCAGCTGAGCTAGTGTATGGTCGCTCGCTGCGATCTCCGCTTCGCATGCTTCGAGACGGATCACTGCCCTCTCCAATGGCTGCAGACCATCTCTTTCACAAATGGCCGCCTCCTGCGCTGTAGCCTCGCTTTGCAACAATATTCCTTTGAGGTGCGTTACAAAAAGGGGAGTCTCAACGGTAACGCCGATGGCTTAAGTCGGAGCCCCTAACGTAAGAATCAGCCTCAAAGTTATTTGTTACTGATGTTTTTCTTCCTGAGGCAGGATTTTTTTTAACATATTGCTTTTGTTTAGTGTTTCAAAGTGATGACGTGCTTTCTAGTGCAATTTTCCAATTTGTGGACGCGTTCTGAGTGCTGCTAGACTACTGTAAGGAACTAGCCAGTGGTATAAAAGGGGAAAGAGCATGGCAGGACTCGGTGAGGGTTGTTTCGTGCTTGCTGACTGAGCGGTTCAGTTTCGGCGTAGTTCTAACGCTTGCCGGGAACGAGAACAAAAATGTCAACTCTCCCGAAGTCACTTTGCTGTGTCCTGTGTGAACCTGAACGAGAGAACGAGGTCTTCTCTGTGCGCTGCGCTCAAGAAACGCCGACGGACGCCCGACTTCGGTTATGAACATCATCGAGCGACATCCCTCCGGACAGCGGATGCAGTCCCCTGACCATCGGGATCTCCTTCCCCCGGCGGGGCGGTCTGTTACGTTTCGCCTACAACGCGCGGTATAGCCGGCGCGGATGCAGCGGACGCCGGGGCTTCGTTCAAAGCGGCGGACATTTTGGCCCGTTCGGCGCCGCCGCTACGCCTCCCCGCCAAGCGCGTCCAGGCATGTTCCAATGCCACGTGTCTTCGTGTGCGTATGTGTGTGTGTGTGCATGTTGGTGCCCACGCTTGTCGAAGCGCGGCAGCCGGGGAGAGGAGCTCCCCCAACTGCGAAGCGAGGAGGTCTTGACGGCGCCGGCCCGGCGGATGCGTCACCTACTCGTCTCAACGTGCCCGAGCGGCGCCGTCACGTGCGCGTCTATAGAGGCGTTCCTTCTTGCCCTCAACTGCGAGAGTATAAAAGCAGCTGCCCCCGGACGCCGAGAGAGGCTCCGATTTCTTCTGTTGAGTAACGTGCTCTCCCGTCTCTCCACTTCGGTCGACCTGACCGCCCGCTCTTATGCGATGATAGAATAAACAAGTTGTTCTCTTAGCAGTCGACTCATGCTTTGCCAGGACCTTCGGATGCTTCCACTTGTGCCCCAGGCCGCCAGGCCAACGCTACCCTTGGGGCTTGCGACCCAGGTGCAACAACGGGTGTCAGCGCTGAGATTACAACAGCGTGCTTAGCACGTTGTTTGACAGAAATCTACGTGCACGCTCTGCCAAAAGCAGCATGTGCACGCTTAACTTCTGGTTTGCAGAAAACAACGTGCGTGTCTACAAAAAGAGTCATGTGCACGCTTAACAAGTCGTTTGGCACAAATCCATGCGCGTGTACTGAAAAGAGCAGCATGGGCGTGCTTAACCAGTAATCTGGCAGAAATCCACATGCGCGCTGTGCCAAAAGCTGCATGTGCATGCTTATCACGTGGTTTGGCAGAAAACAACGCGCGTCTACCAAAAGATGCATGTGCTAACTTAACAAGTGGTTTGGCACAAATCCATGCGCGTGAGCAGAAAAGAGCGGCATGGGCGTGCTTACCACGTGGTTTGGCAGAAATCCACATGCCCGGTCTGGCAAAAGGTGCATGTGCATGCTTAACAAGTGCTTTGACACAAATTCATGCGCGTGCCTTGAAAAGAATAGCATGGGCGTACTTAGTGCGTGCTTTAGCAGAAATCCACGTGCGCACTCTGCCAATAGCTGCATGTGTATGCTTAACTTGTGGTTAGGCAGAAATCAACGTGCGCTACAACCAAAAAATGCATGTGCATGCTGAACAAGTGTTTTGGCAAAAATCTATGGGCGTGTGCCGAAAAGAGCAGCGCGGGCGTGCTTAGCTCGTGGTTTGGCAGAAAATCACGTGCGCGCTCTGCCAAATGCAGCATGCGCATGCTTAACTTGTGGTTTGGCAGAAAACAACGTGCGCGTCTACTAAGAGTCATGTGCACGCTTAACAAGTGGTTTGGCACAAATCCATGCGCATGCACTGAAAAGAGCAGCATGGGCGTGCTTAACCCATAATTTGGCAGAAATCCACATGCACGCTCCGACGAAAGCTTCATGTGCATGATTATCACGTGGTTTGGCCGAAAACAACGTGCGCGTCTACCAAAAGATGCATGTGCATACTTAACATGTGGTTTTAGCACAAAACCATGCGCGTGTGCTGAAAAGAGCGGCATGGGCGTGCTTAGCACATGGTTTGGCAGAAATCCACATGCCCGCTCTGGCAAAAGGGGCATGTGCTTGCTCAGCTTGTGGTTTGGCAGAAAACAACGTGCGGGTGCTACCAAAAGCTGCATGTTCATCCTTAACAAGTGGTTTGGCACAAATCCAAGCGCGTGTGCGGAAAAGAGCAGCATGGGAGTGCTTACCACGTGGTTTGGCAGAAATCCACGTGCGCTATGCCAAAAGCTGCATATACATGCTTAGCTTGTGGTTTGGCAGAAAACAGCGTGCGCGTGCTACCAAAAGCTGCATGTGCATGCCTAAAAAGTGGTTTGGCACAAATCCATGCGCGTGCGCTGAAGAAAGCAACATGCGCGTGCTTAGCATGTTGTTTACCAGAAATGCATGTGCGCGCGCTGCCAAAAGCTGGATGTGCAAGCTGAGCTTGTAGTCTGGCAGAAAACAAAGTGCTCGTCTACCAAAAGATGCATGTGCATGCTTAACAAGTGCTTTGGCACAAATCCATGTCCGTGCCCTGAAAAAAGGAGCATGGGCGTATTTACTACGTGGTTTGGCAGAAATCCACGTGCGCGTTCTGCCAAAAGCTGCATGAGCATGCTTAGGTTGTGGTTTGGTAGAAAAGAGCGTGCGCGTGCTACCAAAACCTGCATGTGCATGCTTAAAAAGTGGTTTGGCACTAATTCATGCGCGAGCGCTCAAAAGAGCAGCATGGGCGTGCTTAGGACGTGGTTTAGCAGAAATCCACGTGCACGCGCTGCCAAAAGCTGCATGTGCATGCTTAGCTTGTGGTTTGCAGAAAGAAAGGTGCCCGTCTACCAAATGATGCATGTGCATGCTTAACAAGTGCTTTGGCACAAATCCATGCCCGTGCGCTGAAAAGAGCAGCATTGGCGTGCTTAGCACGTGGTTTGACAGAAATCCACTTGCCCGCTCTGCCAAAAGCAGCATGTGCATGCTTAACTTGTTGTTTGGCAGAAAACAACGTGCGCGTCTACCAAAACATGCATGTGCATACTTAACAAGTGGTTTTAGCACAAAACCATGCGCGTGTGCTGAAAAGAGCGGCATGGGCGTGCTTAGCACGTGGTTTGGCAGAAATCCACATGCCCGCTCTGGCAAAAGGGGCATGTGCTTGCTTAGCTTGTGGTTTGGCAGAAAACAACGTGCGCGTGCTACCAAAAGCTGCATGTTCATCCTTAACAAGTGGTTTGGCACAAATCCAAGCGCGTGTGCGGAAAAGAGCAGCATGGGAGTGCTTACCACGTGATTTGGCAGAAATCCACGTGCGCGCTGTGCCAAAAGCTGCATATACATGCTTAGCTTGTGGTTTGGCAGAAAACAGCGTGCGCGTGCTACCAAAAGCTGCATGTGCATGCCTAAAAAGTGGTTTGGCCCAAATCCATTCGCGTGCGCTGAAAAAAGCAACATGCGCGTGCTTAGCATGTTGTTTACCAGAAATGCATGTGGGCGCGCTAACAAAAGCTGCATGTGCATGCTGAGCTTGTGGTGTGGCAGAAAACAAAGTGCTCGTCTACCAAAAGATGCATGTGCATGCTTAACAAGTGCTTTGGCACAAATCCATGTCCGTGCCCTGAATAGAGCAGCATGGGCGTATTTAGTACGTGGTTTGGCAGAAATCCACGTGCGCGTTCTGCCAAAAGCTGCATGAGCATGCTTAGCTTGTGGTTTGGTAGAAAAGAGCGTGCGCGTGCTACCAAAACATGCATGTACATGCTTAAAAAGTGGTTTGGCACTAATCCATGCGCGAGCGCTGAAAAGAGCAGCATGGGCGTGCTTAGGACGTGGTTTAGCACAAATCCACGTGCACGCGCTGCCAAAAGCTGCATGTGCATGCTTAGCTTGTGGTTTGCAGAAAGAAAGGTGCCCGTCTACCAAATGATGCATGTGCATGCTTAACAAGTGCTTTGGCACAAATCCATGCCCGTGCGCTGAAAAGAGCAGCATGGCCTTGCTTAGCACGTGGTTTGACAGAAATCCACGTGCCCGCTCTGCCAAAAGCAGCATGTGCATGCTTAACTTGTTCTTTGGCAGAAAACATCGTGCGCGTCTACCAAAAGAGGCATGTGCGTGCTTAACAAGTAGTTTGGCACAAATCCATGGGCGTGCGCTGAAAAGAGCAGCATGGGCGTGCTAAGCACGTGGTTTGGCAGAAATCCACCTGCGCGCTCTGCCAAAAGCAGCATGTGCATGCTTATCCTGTGGTTTGGCAGAAAACAATGTGCGCGTCTACAAAAAGAGTCATGTGCACGCTTAACAAGTGGTTTGGCACAAATCCATGCGCGTGTACTGAAAAGAGCAGCATGGGCGTGCTTAACCCGTATTTTGGCAGAAATCCACATGCGCGCTCTGCCAAAAGCTGCATGTGCATGCTTATCACGTGGTTTGGCAGAAAACAACGTGCGCGTCTACCAAAAGCTGCGTGTGCATGCTTAACAAGTGGTTTGGCACAAATCCATGCGGGTGTGCTGAAAAGAGCAGCATGGGCGTGCTTAACGCGTAATTTGGCAGAAATCCGCATGCCCGCTCTGGCAAAAGGCGCATGTGCTTGCTTAGCTTTTGGTTTGCATAAAACAAAGTGCGCGTGTTACCAAAAGCTGCATGTTCATGCTTAACAAGTGGTTTGGCACAAATCCATGCGCGTGTGCGGAAAAGAGCAGCATGGGCGTGCTTACCAGGTGGTTTGGCAGAAATCCACGTGCGCTCTGCCAAAAGCTGCATGTGCAGGCTTAGCTTGTGGTTTGGTAGAAAAGTGCTTGCGCGTGTTACCAAAACCTGCATGTGCATGCTTAAAAAGTGGTTTGGCACAAATCCATGCGCGTGCGCTGAAAAAAGCAGTATGGGCGTGCTTAGCACGTTTTTTAGCCGAAATCCACATGCGCGCGCTGCCAAAAGCTGCATGTGCATGCTTAGCTTGTGATTTGGAAAAAAGAAAGTGCGCGTCTACCAAAAGATGCATGTGCATGTTTAACAAGTGTTTGGCACAAATCCATGCGCGTGCGTTGAAAAGAGCAGCATGGGCGTGCTTAGCACGTTGTTTGACAGAAATCTACGTGCCCGCTCTGCCAAAAGCAGCATGTGCACGCTTAACTTCTGGTTTGCAGAAAACAACGTGCGTGTCTACAAAAAGAAACAAGTGGTTTGGCACAAATCCATGCGCGTGTACTGAAAAGAGCAGCATGGGCGTGCTTAGCCCGTAATCTGGCAGAAATCCACATGCGCGCTCTGCCAAAGCTGCATGTGCATGCTTATCACGTGGTTTGGCAGAAAACAACGTGCGCGTCTACCAAAAGATGCATGTGCTAACTTAACAAGTGGTTTGGCACAAATCCATGCGCGTGTGCAGAAAAGAGCGGCATGGTCGTGCTTACCACGTGGTTTGGCACAAATCCACATGCCCGCTCTGGCAAAAGGTGCATGTGCATGCTTAACAAGTGCTTTGACACAAATTCATGCGCGTGCCTTGAAAAGAATAGCATGGGCGTACTTAGTGCGTGGTTTAGCAGAAATCCACGTGCGCGCTCTGCCAATAGCTGCATGTGTATGCTTAACTTGTGGTTAGGCAAAAATCAACGTGCGCTACAACCAAAAAATGCATGTGCATGCTGAACAAGTGTTTTGGCAAAAATCTATGCGCGGGTGCCGAAAAGAGCAGCACGGGCGTGCTTAGCACGTGCTTTGGCAGAAATTCACGTGCGCGCTCTGCCAAATGCAGCATGTGCATGCTTAACTTGTGGTTTGGCAGAAAACAACGTGCGCGTCTACCAAAAGATGCATGTGCATACTTAACAAGTGGTTTTAGCACAAAACCATGTGCGTGTGCTGAAAAGAGCGGCATGGGCGTGCTTAGCACGTGGTTTGGCAGAAATCCACATGCCCGCTCTGGCAAAAGGGGCATGTGCTTGCTTAGCTTGTGGTTTGGCAGAAAACAACGTGCGCGTGCTACCAAAAGCTGCATGTTCATCCTTAACAAGTGGTTTGGCACAAATCCAAGCGCGTGTGCGGAAAAGAGCAGCATGGGAGTGCTTACCACGTGATTTGGCAGAAATCCACGTGCGCGCTGTGCCAAAAGCTGCATATACATGCTTAGCTTGTGGTTTGGCAGAAAACAGCGTGCGCGTGCTACCAAAAGCTGCACGTGCATGCCTAAAACGTGGTTTGGCCCAAATCCATTCGCGTGCGCTGAAGAAAGCAACATGCGCGTGCTTAGCATGTTGTTTACCAGAAATGCATGTGGGCGCGCTGCCAAAAGCTGCATGTGCATGCTGAGCTTGTGGTGTGGCAGAAAACAAAGTGCTCGTCTACCAAAAGATGCATGTGCATGCTTAACAAGTGCTTTGGCGCAAATCCATGTCCGTGCCCTGAAAAGAGCAGCATGGGCGTATTTAGTACGTGGTCTGGCAGAAATCCACGTGCGCGTTCTGCCAAAAGCTGCATGAGCATAGTTAGCTTGTGGTTTGGTAGAAAAGAGCGTGCGCGTGCTACCAAAACATGCATGTGCATGCTTAAAAAGTGGTTTGGCACTAATCCATGCGCGAGCGCTGAAAAGAGCAGCATGGGCGTGCTTAGGACGTGGTTTAGCAGAAATCCACGTGCACGCGCTGCCAAAAGCTGCATGTGATGATGATGATGATATGTGGGGTTTTATGGCGCAAGGGCCACTCATGGCCAAAGTGCGCCAAGCAATGTTTTAATGGAGTCTGTGATGCAAGTAATGATCAATGGCGTCATGGTTGGCTATAACAATGGAACCTGGCTGTATAGGGGCCTTAAAACAATAGTAAAATTAATATGTATCTATTAAAATTGTCACAGTGACTTTTTAGATGTACTATGAATTTAAAAGATATGTTCTCATGGAGGGATGGAATAAAATATGTAAATGCTAATAGCACTATTGCCTCAAGATGCCCTTAGGTGCAAGAACCTGTACGCACGTGCTCTACAAAATGCTGCTATCGCAGCAGCATCGTCTGGTAAGATGCTGATCTACGAATACCTTCGGCCTATAACTTGCAATGAATTAACATCTTCCAGAAAGTTAAAAACTGACTTTCTGTGAAAAAATGGGTCAGCACCAAGCAACATTGCAGGATGATAAGGAATGTTTTGTCGGTAGGCTAGAGGGAAATGTTTTTTCCTTTCAGTTTCCATTTCTCTACACTCCAGCAAGACATGGAGGACGGTGAGTGTCTTGCCACATCTGCAGCATATGGGAGGTTCGCTACCGGTCAAGAGATAAGAGTGCGTGCCATACGTATGACCTATCCGAAGGCGGCAGGAAATGACCTCGATTCGCCGTATTTTTGTTATCGGTGGGAAATTTCGTAATTGTGGCTCGATCAAATGGAGTTTATTCGAGGTTTCTGTGTCCCACTTGTGTTGCCAATGCCTTCGAATTTTTTTGCGCAGAAATGGCTTTAAGTCTGAGGCAGGGATACCTACGCAACAGCTGCCAGCTTTCGTTGCAATGGATGTGGCAATTTCATCTGCAAGCATGTTGCCCTTAATGTCTCTGTGCCCAGGTACCCAACATATTATGACGTGCTGATTAGATGTATATGCTGTGCACAGGAGCGAATATAACTCATTGAGTACAGGACTGTTGCGTTTCTGGAGTGACATTAGAGATTTTACGACACTAAGGGAGTCTGTGAATATAATAGCCTTTTGCAATTTCATTTTCTTGATATGTTTAACAGCTGTCAGTACAGCATATGCCTCAGCAGTGAATATGCTTGTTTCGGGGTGCAGGACGTTGGAGTCTGAAAATGATGGACCGATGGCTGCATACGAAACGCCGGCATGCGACTTTGAGGCATCTGTGTAAAATTCCTGGCAAGAGTACTTCGACTGAAGTTCAAGAAAGTGCATTTCAATGTGTACCTGGGGAGCGTTCTTCGTTATTTCAACGAACGAAGTATCACGCTCAATGAGCTGCCATTGCCACGGCGGACATAGCATGACAGGAGCCATAAGAGGATTTTCAAAAAGTGGAACATCCATTTCTTGACTGAGTTTCCGTACACGCAGTGAGAAGGGTTCTCTAACTGCCGGTCGATTATTAAATAAAGTTGCAGATGTCAGGTTGTTTACACTTGGGTAAGAGGGATGCTCACGGTTTGCATTTACCTTCAGAAAATACATAAAACTTAAGTACGACCTCTGAAGATGAAGCGACCACTCATTAGCTTCAACGTAAAGACTCTCCACAGGACTTGTCCTGAAGGCACCGGTCGCCAGGCGGATACCTTGGTGATGGACAGGATCCAGCATCTTCAATGCACTAGGGCTAGCCGAATGGTAAACTATTGCCCCATAATCTAAGCGTGTTCGAATGAGGCTCTTGTAAAGGTTCAGGATGCATTTCTTATCGCTACCCCACGTTGTGTGTGACAAAATTTTAAGAATGTTCATGGTTTTTAGGCATTTGTTTCTGAGGTACTTCAGGTGTGAAATAAAGGTTAATTTCATGTCTAAAATAACGCCTAAAAATTTGTGTTCCGTGCTCACAGGTATGTGCTGTCCCTGAAGTTCGACTTCAGGATTTGCTATGAGACCTCTTTTTTGAGTGAAAAGAAGACAGGTACTCTTGCTGACATTGAGCATAAAGCCATTTTCATCAGCCCACTTAGACACCTTGTTTAAACAAAGCTGTACTTGTCGCTCGCAGATAGCTAGATTACATGACTTAAATCCAATCTGAACGTCATCAACATATACTGAATAAAATATACTACGCGGTATTGATGAGCGCAAGGAATTCATTATGATGATAAAAAGTGTGCAGCTAAGCACGCCACCCTGCGGTACCCCACTTTCCTGTAGAAATGGTCTCGAGAGGACATTACCAATCCTGACACGCAATGTTGCGATTTGACAAATAGCTTTCGATTACAATAAGCATTTTTCCGCGGATGCCCAACTCTGATAAGTCACGTAGAATTCCATACCGCCACGTGGTGTCGTAAGCCTTTTCCATGTCTAAGAATGCAGAAAGAAAGAACTGTTTGTGTATGAAAGCGTCCCGAATATATGCTTCAATGCGAACGAGGTGGTCTGTCGTCGATCGGCCTTCCCTAAAACCACACTGATATGGGTCAAGGAGCTTGTTTGATTCAAGGAAGTGCAAGAGCCTGCGATTTATCATTTTCTCAAAGAGCTTACATAGACAACTTGTGAGTGCTATGGGCCGGTAGCTTGCCACAGAGAACGGATCTTTACCTTGTTTCAAAACAGGGACTACTATCGCCTCTTTCCATGCCAATGGAATGTGTCCTGTTTCCCAGATAGTGTTGAAAATAGACAACAGAGCCATCTGCGTGTCAGGGTGAAGATGTTTTATCATTATGTACATGACTCTGTCGGCTCCTGGCGCCGATTTCGTGCAGCCGTTCAAGGAAGCTTTGAACTCAGCAATGCTAAATGGATGATTGTACGGTTCACTTCCGCTAGCTTTACGGTTCAGTGCCTTACTTACAGCAATCTGTTCATGTTGCTGGAATGACTGCGAGTAGTTCGCAGAGCTAGAAACTCGCTCGAAGTGTCCTCCCAGAGCGTTAGCCTGGTCTTGAAGGCTGTGGCCTTCATCATCAACCAAAGGCATGTTGTAGGTTTGTCGAGTAATTAATTTTCTTAGCCTGTTCCAGACTTTTGCTTCTTGTGTATAGGAATTTATGCTTGTGACGTATTTTTCCCAGCTTTCTCTTTTAGCGATACGACGCGTTCGTCTGCCTTTGGATTTCACGTGCTTAAAGTTGATGAGGTTTTCTGCCGTTGGAGATTGACGTAGTAAACGCCAGGCTTTGTTTTGCTCCTTACGCGCATTCTTGCATTGCTCATTCCACCACGGCACGCGCTTCTTTTTTGCAGTCCCCTTCGTTTGTGGAATGCACTCTATTGCAGCGTCAGTTATAAAAGCGGTAAAATAAGCAATAGCTTCGTTCACACTAAAATCTTTAAAAGTGTTTCGCTGCATCTGGGTGATTTCCTCAAATTCTTTCCAATCTGCGGATGCAACTTTCCATTGAGGGGTGTGTGGCAGGAATTCATTTTGTTCTAAAGCTTTGAGGCAGATGGGAAAATGATCACTCCCATATGGGTTTTCGACTACCTCCCATTCTAGGCAAGGTACAAGTGTAGCCGAGCAGATAGCTAAATCTATCGCAGAGTACGTGCCATGTGTTGTGCTATAGAATGTCGGCTCCTTTTTATTTAATATGCATGCACCTGAAGAAACAAGGAAATTTTCTATTAAGCGGCCTTTGACATCGCATCGAGAGTCTCCCCAGAGAGTATGGTGCGCGTTGAAATCTCCAACGAGTACGTAGGGCTCAGGCAGCTCATCGATTAGACTAAGAAATTCTGTTCTTTGGAGTAGATAATAGGGTGGTATATACACAGAAGAGATTGTAATGAGTTTACCTAACAGTAAGGCTCGAACCGCAACTGCCTCAAGAGGCGTTCGGAGTTCCAAGGCCTGGCATGCTACACGCTTATCAACTATAATCGCGACACCACCGGACGAAGCAAAAGCATCGTCACGGTCCTTGCGAAAAATGTTAAATTGGGGTAGAAATCCTGTCTGTGTAAGTTTCAAATGGGTCTCTTGTACACACAGCACCTTTGAATAATATTTACGCAAGAGTTCCTTGACATCATCGATGTTATGTAGGAGACCCCTGACGTTCCATTGTAATATTTGTGTCTCCATAGCTAATAGTGTGTGTGTGTTCTGTGTGTTAGGAGAGGAAACTTGATTTAGATTACAGGGCCTTCCCAGGCCCTGTAATGCGGAGTTTGTCTTTCTTTCCGCCATCCTGAGACTGGCGGCGGTCCTTGGGCGCTTGCTGCGCCGTCTGGCTTGAAGTAGTGTCCATTGCCTCTTGAGAGGCACTGGACGTCCGCTCTTGTGAGCGGCGCGTTTGTCGTGAAGGCTTCACCTGAGCAGATGAGACCTTCGTGCCTACCAACCCTGAGGTCGATGGGCCCTCTTTCTGTGACGGCGAGGCAGCGTTGGCTGCCATCGCCGAGGGGGCTGGTGGCACAACCTCGGCCACACACTTTGTGGGCCGGGCTGATGCCGGAGTCTGCTGCACCGTTGCCCCCTTACGCGCCGCACCAACATAGCCTGCGGTATGAATGAATGAAACACGTTTCCGCGCTTCTTGAAACGATATATTCTCTTTAACTTTCAGTGTAATAATATCCTTTTCTTTTTTCCACGTCGGACACGATCGGGAATATGTGGCGTGATCACCGTCGCAGTTCACACAGTGGAGTGCGCCAGTGCAGTTGTCGGAAGCGTGCTCTTGACCACATTTTGCGCAAGTGAGACGGCCTCGGCAGCTTTGTGAGCCATGGCCAAATCTTTGACATTTGAAACATCTACGTGGATTTGGAATGTACGGTCTTACTCGTGTTTTTGTGTATCCTGTATCGAGAAATTCTGGCAGAAGACTTGTAGCAAACGTGAGAACAAGATGTTTTGTAGGAATTTCTTTGTTGTCGCGCTTGATCGTTATTCTTTGTACTTTGACAACTTCTTGTTCCTTCCATCCTTCGAGTAGTTCTTCTTCACTCAGGTTCAAAAGATCGGCGTCTGATACCACACCTCTGGATGTGTTCATAGATCGATGTGGCGTCACTGTGACTTCAACATCACCAAAAGCCAGAATATTTGAAATCTTTTCACATTGGAGCTGGTCACGTACTTCAAGCAGTAGGTCGCCGCTAGCCATTTTAGTAATCTTGTATCCAGGACCAAGAACATCGGTGAGAACTTTCGCAACAGTGAATGGTGAAAGGGTTCTTACTGTCTTATCAGGGCACTGACTATGTACGACGTGGTAGCGTGGGAAAGATTCCTTGCGTTGGGCAGAGAATTGAAAAGTTTCTTCGGTGCGCCCTCTTTTCGAAAGAGGGCGATCAGGAAGTCGGGGAAAGGTGCTTAAAGCCATCAATAACTTATTACATTTCGGCAGCTATGCCAGCCACCCACCATCGAGCCCAACAAGGGGACGCTGCGAGACCCGAAGGAAACGCAGACGCCAGCTGTACATAGCTACTATAACCCAATATAATAGATCCAAGGTTGTAGGAACTACACCAGGTTAACCCTCGCTGCCTGGAGAATTGGAAGTAAACGAAGTGAGAAGAAGACAGGAAAGGTGGAAAGTGAGAGAGAAAGATGAAGGTTTAAGAGAGAGAAAGATAGGAAAAGGCAACTACCGATTTCCCCCGGGTGGGTCAGTCCGGGGGTGCCGTCTATGTGAAGCAGAGGCCAAAGGGGTGTGTTGCCTCCACCGAGGGGCCTTAAAGGTCCAAACACCCAGCATCAGCTCAACCCCCAGGATCCCCCTTTCCCCAGACACGGCTAAGCCGCGCACGGCTACACGCGGGAGGGGCCAACCCTCGTGTGCTCGGGTACGTGGTGTCGCAACACACCAAACGCCTGCTGACGCAGACGCCCCTGCGGGGGCAGCATAGGGAGGGACCATGAACGCATCATCTTGAAAATGGGATATGTAGTTGGGAATGAGAGCAAGGAGCGCAAAATGGCCACTCCAAATTTGAACGCTGAACAAATAGCAAATATAGTCACTAGGGTCGAGGAAGAACTTGGCAAATGGCCAAGTAAAAAGACGAAATATGGTGAGCTTCTAAGTGTAATAACGACAGAAATACGGAAAGAGAAGCAACATGTTCGTTGGAAAGGAAGAAAGAAACCCAAAAGCTGGTGAAACAGGGAGATACGAGAAACGATCGCCGAACGACAGAAAGCATCTCGAGAGCACAGGCATGCAAAGAAGCCGCAGTTTCCGCAGGATGAAATAATCAGTAAATGGGAAATATACCGGGAGAAAAAGTCTATGGTTCAAATACTGGTGCAAGCAAAATTAAAAGGTGAAAGTGAATGTTGGTTGTCAGAAATACGTGAGAAAAAGAAGGCCGCACCTAGACTATTTTGGAACCACATAAAGTTATTAGGCAAGAAGTCAACAACAATACAACATATCCTAGACGAAGATGAAAACAGACTGGAAGGAGAAGCGGCAATAAATTACATCCGAAAAATAACAGCCTAATCTTTCCAAGCCAACGACGAGGTTGTATTTGAAAACAAAAAGAGCATGAAAGAGACCCAAGTGGAAAAGGAGCTGGGGCTGAAAATTTTAAACTGGAAGAAAGCGGAAGAGAAAATTTCTAAGGGCACAGCCACAGGGCTAGACGAGGTTCCCGTTAGGCTGATAAATGAACTAGGACGAAAAAGTAAGCAAGCTCTGGTGAAAGCAGTGGAAAAAAACTCTAAAATATAGACGAATACCAGACAGTTGGCGACAAAGTAGAATGAATTTATAAAGGTAAGGGGGAGAAAGATAGAATTCACTCGTATGGACCGTTGACCATTACATCGGTCATATCAGGCTAGCAATGTAGGCAATCAAATTAAAGCTTCAAGCATGGGCAGAAAATAATGGCATTTTGGGAGAACCTCAGAATGGCTTCAGAATAGGTAGGCGTTTATATGATTACTGATTTGTTCTTATTCAGTGTATTGAAATATCAAAAGTGGAAAGCAGACCATTATATGTGGCATTTTTAGACATTGCAGGAGCCTATGACAACGTAGACCGCAACATCTTGAGGGATATTCTGGAAGGGGAAGGCTTAGGTGACGATTGTCTGAAGCTTTTGAGAAATTTACCTAGAAAATACCGTTTGCGTCCAATGGGTAGGAATAATGAGCGAGGAGAAAGTTCATATCAAAAAAGGACAGAGGCAGGGGTGCCCTTTATCCCCACTGCTGTTTAGGATGTACATGGTGAGGATAGAGATGGCGCTAGAAGGAAGTAATATTGGGTTTTTTCTCTCATACAAACAGGCGGGTACAGTAGTAGAGCAGCAGCTCCCAGGTTTATTTTCTGCGGACGACATTGTGTTGCTAGCTAACAAGCAAAGTGATTTGCAAGGTCTGGCCAATATCTGAGGACAGGAAAGCAACAATTTAGGTTTTAAATTTAGAGTTAGAAAATCAGGTGTTATGGTATTAAATGAAAACAGTGAACAGACAGTGGAG
Source organism: Dermacentor variabilis (assembly GCF_050947875.1). Taxonomy (NCBI): domain Eukaryota; kingdom Metazoa; phylum Arthropoda; class Arachnida; order Ixodida; family Ixodidae; genus Dermacentor; species Dermacentor variabilis. Next base: position 5,758,518 of record NC_134576.1, on the reverse strand, counting down.
ATACAGGGCCAGGAAATACCTCGGGTAACAGAATATAAATCTCTTGGTATATGGATGAACGAATGCAATAGATATATGGAAACACAGGAAAAAACAGCAGTGAAGGGGAAGAGAAATGCAGCCATAATGAAGCACAGAGCGCTATGGGGATACAATAGGTACTAGGTCTTCCGAGGTATGTAGAAAGGTGTAATGGTTCAAGGACTTACTTTTGGAAATGCAGTTGTTTGCTTTAAATCAGGGGTACAATCAGGATTCGACGGGAACCAAAAGTCAGTGGGTCGCCTCGCATTGGGCGCTCACGGGAAGACTACAAATGAAGCTGTGCAGGGTGATATGGGCTGGACTAGCTTTGAAGTGAGGGAAGCTCGCAGTAAAATTGAGTATGAAGAACGGCTGAGGAATATGGAAGAAACTAAATGTGCTGGGAGAGTGTTCAGGTATCTGTACAGGAAAAACATTGATTCACAGTGGAGCAAAAGAACTAGAAAGCCTACCAACAAGTATGCGGCGTGTAGGGTGGGCAACACAGCAACAAAGAAGGTCAAGCGGAAAGTCAGACAGGCTGAAATAATCTCATGCGTGGCGGCAATGAAAAAGAAACCTGCCATGAGTAACTACTTAAGAGAAAAAAACGAAATCAGGAAATAAACCATTTATGATAACTCATAGGGAAGGTCATTACTTTTCGAAGCGATATCGGGATGCCTTAGAACACGCACCTATAAAGTGAGATATAAGACGGAAGAAGAAGCATGTGCTTGCTGCGGTAAATCTAGGGATACTATGGAGCGTGTGTTATTACATTGTGAAGACGTCTACCCAGCGGTCGATTTAGGCGCCAAAGGCCTCCTTGAAGCACTTCGGTTCAGCGAAAGCAGTGGAAAAGTAAACAGGTCCGCAATAGGCATTAGTAAGAGGCGATTAGAGGGTTAGTTGAAAAAAAGTAGGGAAACGTCAAAAAACGGAGATGTGCAAAAGCACAGTTCAAAATAGAGGATCAGAAAATTTGGGTGGGGTAGTTCATAGTGTTTTTTTTCTCTTTTTTTTATTGTTTAGCCTAGGTAGGACATTAGGCAGTATAATAGCAAGAGCTTGGTGGCGCAACCCACCGCCCCGTTCCAAAGGGGACGCTCATAACATCCATCCATCCATCCACCCGGGTACCTGCCTGATATTTATCTGCATGATATATGTAGCCTCCGCGCAACAGCCACGACTCTCTAGCAGCACGATCAATCGGAATAAGACTCCTCACTTGTATCGACCCCTCATCTTTGAGATTTCAAAAGTGCCGTTACGCGTTACATTCGAACGCAAACGGCTATTCAATAATTTTTAATTGTGAATTCTGAAGTCGAATACGATCGGAATAGCAAATACCGTTCGATTAGACTACGTGATTCTACTTCATTTCGCCTGCTGACACGTTGGAGATCGCCAGACAAGCCACGGCGATTACACAGGTCGACTTCCCGGTCTCCCCAATTCAGTATGAGCACGTAGGCAATAACATTTCCCTAACACTGCTGTTCAACCATTGACGCCCAATAATTCCTTTTCTCGGAAAGTCGATTGCATCAACTGGGGCTACGGCAGCTTTAAAAAAAACACGCTTATTCCGTTCGGGAGTTTTCACTTTTTAAATGAGCGCGCTTATATTTGACAAGTTTTCTCTTACATATACATATATATAGACATATATATATATATATATATATATATATATATATATATATATATATATATATATATATATATATATATATATATATATATATATATATATATATATCTTTAAGTTTACCTAGAAGTGCATTGGTCACCTGCATCTCTTCGCGCCATGCAGTTAATAAACTTAATTTATTCCACTATAATATTGTTTTCTGTTATCATTGCCCCTGATCGACATTCCACGGACAAGAAGCGCGCGTAAAATGACGCGATATCAATCAAATTTTCTTACGTAGCCTCATCTTGCAAATAGGCGGCTTCATGTGGCAAAAATTTGTTGTTACCTTTAGAAAAGAATAGTAAAAATAGCAGTTCACAGGGATAAATCTACAATCAGTACCGCCCGACAAGAGTGGCGGGCGCACAAAAGCAAGTAAAACCGTAAAACATTTCACTGCACAGACTTTCTGCGAGGGAAACGGGGCGTCAGCCGTCGCCCGCGAAACGAACGCGCTCGCTAGCAGACGACGCACTTGACAACGACAACAGAATTGGAGACGTCATGTTGTATGAATATTGCCTCAAATATGTATACGTAGCAAAATGGTATCACTATAAATTTGCAGTTGAAATAAAGCTCCATTATAAGCACGCACGCGCGCATCTCCCGCAGCGAAATTACGTTGAACCTGCCGCGCAGCGCGTCCACGCTCAATCTCCCTCAATAATATCAAAGTAGAGAGAGGCTCTGATGATGACGCCAGCGATAGGCTGATCGGTGACATGTGACCTCGCTCCGCCCCTTTGCTGCCATGAAAGTTCCTGCGCGCCGGGCAAAGTGCGCGCGTTTCGCCTGTTGTGCTATGCACATTGCTGTGATAATTTCATTCCGGGAGGACCGAAATGTCTTGTTGCTGTGTGGTTGGGTGCCGAAACCGGACGAACGATGGCAAGAAGGTATTTTGCATCCCGTGCGGCAACCAGAACCTAACCAGAAGAAAAGTATGGTTGCACAGAATTGGACGGAAAGACTGAACCATGGGTAACTGCACGACTATGCAAGGAAAGTAACGTAGAGCGATACGAAGGTGCGAGAGAAAGTATACACCTGTGTGTGTGCAGAGCTGCGATAGTATTTCATTCGCGCGCATGAATGTTGACGGCCGAAGTTTGTGGAGATAATTGATTTTAGTGCATTATGAGCCCGTTGCTTAGCAAGTACAATATGACCTGGCATGCAAGTAAATAGTGGGGCAGAAGCGCATTAACTCTTTGACGAATATACGCATTGCGTTACGTGCGATAAAAAATCACAAATTTCATCAGTGAATTCTACTTTTACAGTTTCCTGTGTTTGTGCGCGCGTTGTTAACTGCGCTTTACAATATGTCCAATAAGTCATTTCCAACTCCGCATATCCTAATCATATTTTCTGCATTGCATATGTGAATAAATATATTCCTAAGTGCCTGCATTACTCTGCTTTTAAAAACAAATACTGCATAGCCACTGCTATTTGCCATCCAATAATAAAGTATAATACAATAGATCAAAGTACAATACATACACCTGCGAGCTCGTTCCTTCCAAGTTTCTCTTACACTGGAAGATGTTTCAGTTATCGGCGATGCCATTTTACTGATGAAAAACACACAACTGCAAATTAACATAAGAAAAACGCCAGAAGCGATACACGGATCCCCAGCAAAACACAGTGCAGTAATAGTTAGGCCAATGCGCGTGCGTTTCGTATAAGGGCCCTCGAATTCTTTCGGGGCTTTAGCGGTGCACGGAGGCGAAAAGGCATAAACACAACAATGCCCGTCATGATTCAAGTTTACGTGGCGACGTCGCACGGTTCACGAGAACAGTCAACCGCATTCACACACGCGCACACACTACGCTTGATCTTGGTGTGCCGCGAGATCAGCTCGCGCTGGCAGCCCGAACACGATCGAGGAGACTCGCCAACACGATCCATACCGCCGCCTCAGAAGGTCACAACAATTGCACTGGCTCGTAGCATTAAGCCACAAAATACAACAGTCGTGTAATCGCTACACCACAGACACACTCAGCGGCAAGAAGAGTGTTGGCACACTCGTTTCCACACACACACACAGGATGTTGTTTAGTTGCCGTGAAAGTCGCACGTTTCAGCGACGTTATGTCGAAAGTTTTTCGATCCAAGCGACTGTCAGCCTTCTTTTTTAGACGAATTATTCGTTCAAATTAACCGCTATGTGTACGAAGCACACTAACAAGCAGAGGAATTCACAGAGCAAACGGGATTAAGCGCAAGCAATCGCCAAGGCTCACGGGGTGATTGAGTGCAAACGAACGAAAGGTAAACATGCGGGATCGAGGCAATCAAGCAGTCATTCCACTCTCTTGAGCGTTTTTCTTTCAGCCCTCATTTGAAATTAAAGCACTAGATTTAGCAGTTCAGGCCCTTCTCTAGTTTTTCACCACAGTCAGGCACCAGTAGCGTTTTATTTCCACGCGTGCGCAGATATGTTTTCACCTCACGAATGCCGGCGTGCGTCTATTTGTCGCACAAAAATCCCTCACGTGACCTGATCCTAGGTGCCTAGGGACAGCATCGTTTAGGGATTTTCGAGAAGGCGCGATGCTGGCGCCGAGCGGCGCCGTGGCGTGTTCGTCCTCGGCGTGATCGCATGTGATCGTTCTCTGGACCGCGCATTGTTCAACATTGCTCATGTGATTATACGTGCGTTGCTTGTGTGTTGGTTGTAGGTTCTGTGTTACTTGGCGGAAAGCCATGAGTAGTAGCGGTGCGGCACTGCGGCTTTGGCCTCGGTGAGCCCTGGCAGTACAGAATCTGCGTGGAACTGCGTGAGAACCAGGCGGTGGTGACAATTGAAATATCGAAGCGGCCTAGCGCCTCGGCAGCGAAGTTTTGCGAACCGCGATGTGGCGTCGCCGTGTCCGACTTTGCTTAACGGACATCGAGGGATGTGCTGCTCGCTGCAAGTCATGTAAATGCAACTGCGTGGACCGCCCACTGTTCAGCGCTGAATGTGTGTTTGGTGTGCTGTGCTTGAAACGAGTGGTGCAGCCGTGCAACGGCGGCGGTGGAGGAGCAGAGTGGCTTAGGGGCTCCATTTGCGCTTTCACAGACATGTGCTCCCGTTTTGGTCTCATTAGCGGCTGTCGCGAGATTGTGGTGTGCTCCTTGCCTAGTATGAAGTTTACGATGCTAACACACAGCATGTTCACGTTTTCCGTGCTATATGTCATTTGCATGACGACCGAGTTGAAAACGAGGCATATGTCTGTGTTCTTTGCGTTTGTATGTTGTAAATTACTTTCTATTGTGGAAGTTCTGGCAGTCTAGCTTATTAAGCAAGAAGTACGAACGTAAACATATAAACATATTTCTGAGTGTCTGAAATTTAGAATTGCCCAAAATACCCTTAACGACTGATAAGTGGGATACACGCCCTGTGTGAATCAGCTACATTTCATTGCAACACTCTTCCGTGTGGTAGACGGATGCATCGTGTGCGTTTATTTCTGTACTGTTGTAAAAATCATCTGTTTATTCTTCTTCGCCGCAGTGCATTCTAGTTACGCGGTGAAGCGTACTAAAAGTGGGAGGGGGCCGTTATCACCCACCATAGTATGTCCACTTAGACAACCTGAGAGGCGGCGGGTGCACGAGTGTACAATCAAAGAACTCTTATTATGTCCAGTGACAGTGGCCTCTTTTCCCAAAACAACAGTTTTTACAACAGTACAGAAATAAACGCGCACCATGCATCAGTGTACCACACGGAAGAACGTCGCAACATACGGTAGCTGATTCTCACAGGCCGTGAAGCCAACTTATTAGTCGTAATTAAAGGGTATTATGGGTAATTCAAAATTTCAGACACACATATGTGTTTATGTTTGCGTTCGCACTCCTTGCGTAATAAGACTCCCAGAACTTCCACAATAGAAAGTAATTTACAACACACAGACATATGTCTCGTTTTCAGCTCGGCCGTCATGCAAATGACATATAGCGCGGAAAAACGTGAACATGCTGTGTGTTAGCGTCGTACACTTCATACTAGGCAAGGAGCTAGCACACCACAATCCCACGACAGCCGCTAATGAGACCAAGACGGGAGCACATGTCTGTGAACGCGCAAACGCAGACCCTAAGCCACTCTGCTCCTCCGCCACCCCCGTTGCACGGCTGCACCACTCGTTTCAAGCACAGCACACCAAACACACATTCAGCGCTCAACAGTGGGCGGGCGACGCAGTTGCATTTACATGACTTGCAGCGAGCAGCACATCCCTCGATGTCCGTTAAGCAAAGTCGGACATGGCGACGCCACATCGCGGTTCGCACAACTTCGCTGCCGAGGCGCTAGGCTACTTCGATATTTCAATTGTCACCACAGCCGGGTTCTCAAGAGATCACGGGTCACACCACGCAGATTCTGTACTGCCAGAGCTCACCGAGGCCAAAGCCGCAGTGTTGCACCGCTACTACTCACGGCTTTCCGCCTAGTAACACAGAACCTACAACCAACACACAAGCAACGCACGTATAATCACATGAGCAGTGTTGAACAATGCGCGGTCCAGAGACCGATCACATGTGATCACGCCGAGGACGAACACGCCACGGCGTCGCTCAGCGCCAGCATCGCGCCTTCTCAAAAATCCCTAAACGATGCTGTCCCTAGGCACCTTGGATCAGGTCACGTGAGGGATTTTTGTACGACAAATAGACGCACGCCGAATGCCGCGGCGCTGCGGTTTAGCTTCGTCACCGCCTGCTGCAGGAAATTCTTAGGTGGCGCGCGCGGCAGATATCACTCCCTGTAAAAAGGTGAAAGTGAACGTTGGTTGTCAGAAATACGTGAGAAAAAGAAGGCCGCACCTAGAATATTTTGGAACCACATAATATTATTAGGCAGGAAGTCAACAACAATACAACAACATATCCTAGACGAAGATGAAAACAGACTGGAAGGAGAAGCAGCAATAAATTGCATCCGAAAAATAACAGCCGAATCTTTCCAAGGCAATGACGAGGTTGTATTTAAAGAAAAAAAAGCGCATGAAAGAGACGCAAGTGGAAAAGGAGCTGGTGCTGACAAATTTAAACTGGAAGAAAGCGGAAGAGAAAATTCCTAAGCGCACAGCCACAGGGCTAGACGAGGTTCCCGTTAGGCTGATAAATGAACTAGGACGAAAAAGTAAGGAAGCTCTGGTGAGGGCAGTGGAAAAAAAACTCTAAAAAATAGACGAATACCAGACAGTTGGCGACAAAGTAGAATGAATTGAATTTAAAAAGGTAAGGGTGAGAAAGACAGAATTCACTCGTATAGACCGTTGACCATTACATCGGTAATATACAGGCTAGCAATACAGGCGATCAAATTAAAGCTTCAAGCATGGGCAAGGAATAATGGCATTTTTCTGAGAGCTTCAGAATGGCTTCAGAATAGGTAGGCGTTTGGATGATAGCTTGTTTGTTCCCACTCAGTGTATTGAAATATCAAAAGCAGAAGACCGTTGTATGTGGCCTTTTTAGACATTACAGGAGCCTACGACAACGTAGACCGGAACATTTTGTGGCATATTCTCGAAGGGGAAGGCTTAGGTAACGATCGTCTACAGCTTTCGAAGGAGCCTTTTCAGCATCAGAAAAGCTGGCAAAATATATGTTGATTGACGGACCCGTACCGTAAGGCAGCTGCCGGATGCTCTACGAATAATCGTAAAGCACCAGTGGGTTGCGTAGAAGCTGTTGTTTATGAGCTTCCGCTCTAGAGCAAAAACAATGTAAACACCTCAAGAGTTGATTAGCAAGTAATACTGGAAAGCACAAGTCTAGTGGCCAAGGATGTGGTGAAGTGCTGAAACACTCAACAGACACACCTTAAGTGAGTGAGTGAAAACTTTATTGCAAATGTCCGGCGATTTGGGCGGGGTGGGGCCATAAGCACCCCAACCTAGGTGACGGCTTCAAGTCGTTGGGCTCGGGCGGCTTCCTCGGTGTGCCGGACGTACGGCCCACAGTTGATCGGCGAGGTCGTGGCTGAGCAGGGCCGCCTCCCAACGCGCCCCTCGGTTCGAGACTGCTTTCTACCCCGTTCGTCGGGGACTCCTGCTGCTCGCTACCGGTGCATGCCCACAGCATGTGCTGCAGCGTCGCTCTGGCTCTGCACGCTTTACAGTCGTCGGACGGATAAATGTCGGGGTAGTAAAGGTGAAGGATCGCCGGGTTAGGATATGTGTGTCTGCAATTGCCTCCGGGCAACCGCCTGTTTCTTGTTTAGTTTGGCGTGCGGTGGTGGGTGTTTACATCTGTTCAATCTGTAGTGTTGCGTGATGTCTCTGAAAGTGGTCATGCGATCCCCCCACGTCCACTCGCGCATCGCTCTCGCGGTGGGCGAGACGTCGGGATTGCCGGCGGACGCCACGGCTCGGCATGTAAGTCCTCGAGCCGTGACGTGGGCCGTCTCGTTTCCCGGGAGCGGAGGGTCCGTGTGGGCGGGGGTCCATACGAGGAAACTGTCGTTTTTGCGGCAAATATTACCCTGTTCAATTTGGAGAATGCGGGCCGCTTCCCGAGAGATCCGGCCGCTAGCGTAGTTGCGTATCGCTGCCTGCGAGTCGCTTATTATCACCTCGGCATCCGTGGTGGCTACCGCAAGGGCTATCGCTGCTTCCTCGGCCGCCTCCGTCTCTTCCGTGCTTATCGTCGCGCTCGCAACGCAAGTTCCGCTGTGGTCCGTGATTGCGACCGCGAAACCACGTCGCCGCTCGTAACGGGCGTATCTACGTAAACAGTTTCTCTGTTGCTGCCGTATTTCTTTTGTAAATCTCGCGCACGCCTGTTGCGCCGGCCAACGTTATGCGTCGGGTGCTTATTCTTGGGCAATGGCGAAACGGCGATGCGCTCGCGAATCGGTGTAGGTGTCGCGACCTTTTCGCCTTGCTGTGTGTGGTAGCTGATGCCCAGCGCCTCGAGGATGTGTCGTCCGGTTCTGCTTTTTGACAAACGCTTGTACTGCGCGACGTTGTGCGTTTCTATTATCTCGTCTATTGTGTAAACCCAATTCGAGAAATTTATCCGTGCTGGTATTGATCGGCAATCCTATGGCATGGTGGTGGTAGAAACATTTTATTCAAGAAGTTAATAAGGGAGTTGCTTGCTGTGCGCCTGAGTGGCAGCCCCTATTCCGGGACGCCATTGAAGATGGCCGCTGCCCGGGCGCGTGCCACCAAGGAACGTTGAGCTTCCAAGGTAGAGCAGCCGAGCAGGTACTCTTCCCAAGCCTCTCTAGTAGGGATGGGGAAAGGGGATGAAAAGGAAAGTGGAGTGGCGGGGCACGAAGCCACAACGTGAAAGGTATCGGCGAGGACCTGACAAGTCGGGCACGTGCCTGAGATTTCCGGCATGAAGTGCCGGGCGACCGCCGGACTAAGGAAAGTATTGGTCTGAAGGCTGCGTAGTAGTCGTTCGTCCGCTTTCGCCAAACCGCGTGCAGGGTTAGGGTAGAGTCGGCGCGAAGTGCGATAATAATCCAGAATATCGCTGTAGCACGTGAGGCTCGAGTTGCCAGGATCCGACACAGGACATGAAGGGGCAGCGGCCCGGAGGAAAGAAGCGCGGGCAGCGGCATTCGCCGCCTCGTTGCCGGGAAGACCTGTGTGGCATGGGGTCTAGACTATTCTGATGGAGTGAGGGTTGAAGCGCCAGGAGGCGGCCCGAAGGAGACTAGCCGCCAGCGGGGCGATGGAACCCTGGATGTATCGAGAACAGGCTGAGCGCGAATCTGTCAAGATAGTGCGAGTGGTGGGGTGGGAGGCGGCCAAAGCGATGGCAACCTCCTCTGCATGAGTTACAGTGTCAGCTCTGAACGAGAGGCCATCGACGTGGTGACCCTCGGTGATCACAGCGGCCGTGAAGTGACCTGAGGGGGAAGGGCCCGAGACGTCTAGGTAGAATACGCCGGGGTGTTCGGAGTGGCGCGCATGGAGGGCAGCAGCACGCGCTTGCCTGCGACCGGGGTGTTGTTCGGGATTCATGTTGCGGGGGAGCGGCTTCACCCATAGCTTCTGGAGCCAGAGTTCCGGTATCGGGGAGGGAGGGACCGGGTTAGAGATTGAGCTGAGGCCAAGTCTGTGTAGCAGGCGGCGCCCGCAAGACGTCTGCGACAGACGAGTGAGTTGATTGACGCGATGGGCTTCCCGCAGCTCCGCGAAGGAGTTGTGCACCCCCAGGGCCGCAAAGCGGCGATTGGAAGTAGCGATGGGCAGGTCCAGCGCGCGTTTGTACACGGAACGGAGAAGAATATCCAGCTGGTGTTCGTGGTGACGACGCAGGCGAAGGTATGGTGAGGCATAGAGGACCCGACTAGTCACAAACGCTTGGGCCAACTGGAGGGACTGGGTCCCTCGGAGGCCGCCACGCTTGGTAGAGACCCGCCGAATCATACGACTCACTTGTTCGCTGGTGCGTCGGAGAGCAGCTATGGTACCCTTAGGGTCCAGGGAGGACGAGAGGTTAAACCCGAGAATCCTAAGGTCCTGGACCGACGGGACAGGGCCGGACGGGAGAGTAATCTGGGGTGGCGGTAGGCGGGAGACTGATAGGAGTGCCGATTTGGATGGAGAACACTCTAGGCCGCAAGAAGCGGCGTAAGTGTCCACTAGAAGGGCCGCCTGTTGTAGGCGTTCCTTGATTTGAGCCGGAGAGCCGGTATTGGTCCAAATTGTAATATCGTCAGCATAGAGCGCATGGTGTATCCCCTCGACCTTCTGCAGGAGGGAGGGGAGGTTCAGCATGGCCAAGTTGAAGAGTAGAGGTGACAAGACCGCTCCTTGAGGTGTACCCCGTGTGCCTAGTGGGTAAGGGCCGTGCTCAGCGGAATCGAGGCGGATTAAGACGGCGCGATTAGAAAGAAAAGCGCGGATGTAGTCGAAAGTCTTCTGTCCGCAGTCTGTGGTGGAAACATTAGCGAGAATGCTACTGTGTTTGACATTGTCGAACGCGCCCCGAAGATCGAGAGCGAGAACGGCTTTGTCATTTTGGCGCGCAGTAGTCAGCTCTGTGACATCGTGGTGGAGCTGTAGCAAGACGTCCTGTGCCGACAGATGCGGGCGAAAGCCAAACATCGTATCGGCAAAGGTCCCCCTAGCCTCCAGGTAGGCGGAAAGGTGGTCGCGGACCATAGTTTCCATGAGTTCGCCGGCGCAAGAGGTGAGAGAGATGGGTCTCAGGGCCTCAATGCTAACCGGCTTGCCCGGCTTGGGGATGAACGTGACCAGCGATGTGGTCCATTCTGATGGGAGTGGCGAGCCGTTCCATATCGAGTTAATAAGGTGGAGCAGCGACAAAAGAGCCTGGTCGGGGACATTGGCTAGGAGCGACACTGTGATGCCATCCCGGCCGGGAGCTGTGCCCCGCCGCATTTTCGCCATGCAGCGCCGCCCGCAAGTCGGGAAGCGTGTATGGAGCGTCGAGGCTGGAGTTGGGGGAACCAGAATATGTGTATTCCGGGCCCACGGGGTCGACCGTGCGACAAATGTATCGGTCGCAGAGATCCTTCGCGAGTTGATCCGTCGTGCCCTGATAGGCATGCAAGGCGCGACGGAGTTGACGCTGTGTTTCTCCACGGGTGGTGGAGGGGTCCGGAAGGCTCCGGAAGATTCGCCACGTGCTCTTGGAGCTCACTTGGCCTGCTGCCTTCGTGCAGGTGTCGGTCCAATTTGAATCGGCAAGCTGCACAGAATATGCAGCCGCTTGTGTGGTGAGCGCCTCGATACGGGAGCGGAGTTTGCGGTTCAGCTTGTTTCGCCGCCAACGGCGTATGAGGCCGCGGCGAGCATCACAGAGATGTAGGAGGTGTCGGTCGATAGCAGGAGTCACGTTAGAGGTGGCAAGGGTCTGTGCGTGCGCTCGTTGCGTATGAAGGGCATAGGATGCCCACGCCGCGTATTAGTCTGAATCAGGGATCGGGGAGAAGGGTTGAGATCTGAACTTGGTCCAGTCGGTAAGACGAGGGGCTGGGGCCTGGCCCCAGTGTTGGCGCATTTTCTGTCGTGGTGTGAAGGCAATGCGGAGCAGAAAATGATCGCTACCGAGGGTTTCATCGAGATTCTCCCACGTAGCATCGCGGATGTTACGGGTGAGGGAGAGGTCCGGGCAAGTGTCACGTGACACCGAATTACCGCAACGTCTGGGATGTACGGGATCAGTGAGCAGCGTGAGACTAAGCGAGGAGATGAGCTCCTTAAGCTGTCGGCCTCGGGTCTTTTCGTAGTGGTAGCCCCAGTGAGGGCTGGGGGCATTAAAGTCGCCGACTATCACCAGGGGTTCACGGGCCGCCGTACGCAAGGCCTGATAGAAGAGTTGCGCGAAGGAGACCCCCGAAAGGTGAGGGGGGCAATACACGTCACAATATGAATCAAGGGTTGGCCCCCCCGCAGAGGGAGCACTGAGACCATGCAGTAGTCATACGGGAGGTCCAGATCGAGATTGATATGAACCACTGTGTACATCTTATGCACGAGGAGGCAAGTGGTGGTGCCGCCTACGTAGGGGCAGTAGCCGGGAAGGGTTGGGGTTGAGCCAGATTCCTGGAGTGCCAAGACGGCCGGTTTAGAGTCAAGTGATTGGAGAAATAGGCAAAGGTGTGAGCGCTTTCGCCTGTTCCCGAAACCTCTGGAGTTTCACTGTACGATATCGAAGCGGGACGGCAGATTTGAAATGAGTGTACGATTGGCAGCCATCATGAATGTCCTAGATTTTATATGTCATCCTCCATGCCCTGTTCGGAGCCTTGGGAGACAGGAAGGGGGATGGAAGCCGGGTTGCCCTGTGTCGAGGTGGTGGTGGCCACCTTGCGGCGCCGGGCAGCGGAACCGACCCTACTTCGCGAGGTAGTGCGGGACCGTGATGTTTTGGATTTGAACTGAGTTATCGCCCAGGCCTGAATGGCCTGCACTACCTCAGCTACAATGTTTTGAACAGAAAAAGTGGCGATGTGGTGGAGGAGCAGATTGTAAAGGCGGGAGACGCGCTCCTCGAGGGGCAAAGTTGAATCAATCGGCAGAGGAGCCTTAGCTACGGTAGCCGGGGGAGTACTCGATGTGGGCGCCGCCTGAGCGCTAGGCTTGAGGGGGGCGGCCAGCGGGGCCGTCTGGGTAGGGACGGCAGGGCCGGGCGCCTGCGAAGTGTGCTATTGCAGGGATGCAACTTGCTTAGTCAGTAATGCAATTTGCCGCTGAAGGTCCGCGTTCTGCTTGCGAAGGGCCGCGAGTTCAGGGGAGGGAGGGGCAGTAGGTGGGGGAGAGAGAGGCTTGGGAGCAGCAATTCCTGCCCAACTACGCACCTCTGGTGGCGCCGTCGAGACATCGAGCGGCGGAAATTCTTGGGCTTCAGCCGGGCGCTGGGAGCCAGGCTGTTTCGGGTGGGCACCCTTCTTGTCGTGGAGTGGTGGTGACGTGAGCGCTCGAGGATGTGCCGAGGGCGACGTGGGCTTCCGGTATTTACCCGTGCAACCTCTGGCCCCGGTCTCGTGAGCACCGTGACAGAGGAGGCACTTGGGTTGGCAATCGTGGTCGGTGAGGCCTTCGGGAGCGAGGGTCCCACATTGGGTACAGCGGTCTCGGTTTGGATGGGGGCACACCGACAGCCGGTGGCCTATGGTGCCGCACTGAGGACAGGCCGGGATTGCCTTTTTATACGGTCGAACGTACGTCGCCACGCAGTGGTAAAAGAGGAAGCGGGGGAGCTTCGTACCCTCGAAGGTAACCACGGCCGCGGTGGAGTCGCTGAGTTCACAGACCGCAAGGATGGTTCCTTGGGGCCAGTGAAGTTCTAGCTTTATCTTTTGAGGGGTCTCGGCAGGGTTGATGGTGATAACCCCCCGGCAAGTTTCCCCGGTAGGCTTGGCGTGACCTCGGACGGGTAGCAGCTGGTCCCCCACCGGCAGCTGGAAATCTCCGAGGAGTTGTTCAGCCTTGGGCAGCACGGTGGTGCTGCAGATGATGATGTTTTTTGTCCCAGATCGGCCACACTTGCACTTGTTTGGTGGTCAGGCCACCCAGGTAAGTTCGGATTGCGTCGCCCAGACGATCAGCCGAGGAAAAGGTTCTGAGCTCGCAGGGAATGCGAGGCTTTAGGACCACGATGTAGTCGTCTCGGGAGAGGCGAGGAGTTTGACGCGGACGCCACTTGCGTTGCTTCGCCAACGGCGAAGAAACAGAGGTGCGCGCGGCGTTTGTGGGACGCCGCGCATGTGTGCCTTGCGCAGCTGCGGAATGACTGTCAGCTGCGGCATCTCGGTGCAAGGACGCGGGCTTGCATTTCGCTTGCTTGCGCTACCAGATATTCACCATGTCTTCGAGGTATTTATTCTCCGATGGCATAAGTTGGTCGGAAGAGGAAGTCTCCATCGTAATCAGTTGCAGTGAGGCAGGGTCGTAGCCCGTAACCGCAGTGGCTGCCGCCATGGTCGGGCTGAAAGCCACGACGAGGGGCGCTAGGCGTAATGAGACAAAGCCTAGCGAGGCGGCGTGGTAGCCGGGAATGAAAACAGTCTCTAGAAGTGCCGAAAATTGGCCCACCTGGACGAGAGTGGTATCCGGACAAAGCACAGAACTTGGCGATCAAGATAAAATTGGTTGTGAGGAGGATCACGGTGATAGTGCGCAAAAATAAGGGAAAATCCCCGGAGCCAGAGCGAAGAACGTCCGACGCCGCCGAGCGCTCGCAGCGCCCCCCCCCTTATGGCAGGTTTGTACGCCTTGCGGATGAGGCGGTCCAGTTTATATCGTTCGGCCACCTGCCACTTGAGGTAGGAGGCGACGTACTTTATGTGACTGGTTACCAACGCCTGTACCAGGCGGATCGTATTGCTTTCTTTCATTCCACTATGTCTGTTCGTGATACGTTTCAGTAACCGGATCGTTTTATTGACCGCACGCTCTAGTCTGCGTACGGTTTCGCCGTTGTGGCCGTTGGCCGAAAGGTGCAAGCCCAGTATACCCTAATTTTGTGAACATGCGGGATGACGGTGCCGTCAGATGTGATTCCTCTAATTTCTCTGTCGGCGCGCTCGGCTGCGGAATCGGCGTTCTTGGTTTCGTGGCCCCTGCGCGTGGGTCCGTAAAGCAGGAGCTCCGATTTGGCCGCGGAGCATTCGAGGCCCGTGTCACGCAGATACTCCTGCACCGCGTCGACAGCCGCCTGTAAGGTTTGCTCTACGTGGCCGTCATTTCCCTCAGCAACCCAGAGCGTGATGTCATCGGCGTACAAGCTGTGGTGGAGGCCTTCCATCTCTGCCAGTTTCTGGGGTAATCTGAGAAGCACGACGTTAAAGAGCATGGGCGAGATGACAGAGCCCTGCGGTGTGCCCGCGCAACCTATGTCTATGTCTTGCGATTCCAGTCCGCCGATCACTATGCGGGCATGGCGACCCGTAAGGAAGTCCCGTACGTAGTCGTACGTTCTCTCGCCCAGTCCCAATGCTCGTATGCTTTCAAGTATCGCGGCGTGTTTTACGTTGTCGAACGCCTTTTTGAGGTCAAGATCGAGTATTGCTTTTGTGGATCGCGTGGGATTGTCTACGACGTGGTGTTTGAGTTGAATCATGACGTCCTGCGTAGAAAGGCCACGACGGAACCCCAGCATCGTGTGCGGCAGCATGTCTCGGTCCTCGAGGTAATTGGTAAGGCGAGTGAGAACCGCGTGTTCCATGACCTTGACGACGCAGGACGTCAGGGATATTGGTCGAAGATTGTCGATCTGTACCCGTTTGCCCGGTTTGGGGATCATAATTATGCGCGCCGTTTTCTACGAGCTCGGTATCACGCCGGCATTCCAGCACACGTTAATGTAATCCGTCAGCCGTTCTATCGACTCGTCGTCCAAGTTGCGGAGCGTTTTATTGGTTACACCGTCCGGGCCCGACGCCGATTTTCTGTTCAGTTTGTGCAGTACCGCCCTCACCTCTGCTACGCTAAAGTCCACATCTAGCTGCGCGTTACTCTCCCCCGCGTACGCCGGATGCGCGACGGGGCTGGTTGCCTTGACGTAACGGGTTCGCACGGCTTCTAGAAAGTCCGCGGACGTGCCTTCGTAGTCGTGTACTAGCTTGTTGATCTTATGCGCGTACGCTGATTTGGTCTCCTCAGGATCCAAGAGATGCCGGAGGAGGTGCCATGTCTTGGCCATTCCTAGCTGGTTCTCAATACCGTTGCCCGTCTCCTCCCATTGCGTTTTGCATACCTGCAATGCGTCTGCGTAGCGTTCGATTGTGTCGTCGACGCTTCCACCTGTCTTGCAGGCTGCGCTTGGCTTCCCACATGTGTAGGAGCTTACTATCTATCACGTCTAGGTGTGCTTCCTGCGGTACTTCCCGCGTTGCCCCTTCAACGTCCCTCCTGAGCGTTCCAGTCCAGCTCTCGATGTCGTCGATAGCCTCACTGCTGCGATTATGCTCTTTCCGAGCTTTGCGAAGCGCGTCCCATTCTACCAGCCGATATTGGTTGCCCTTGGTGCCGTCCCGATGACCGTGGTGATGATAGTTCGGTCCCACGTCGACCTGGATCTCGATCACCGAACGATCGCTACCAAAGTCCTCCTGCGTGTTATGTCACCGCACGCCAGCGACGTTCTTTGTAAACGTAAGGTCGGGCGAAGTCTCCGCACATACGCTGTCGCCCTTGCGTGTGGGCGCGGAAAGGTCCGTAACGAGCTCCAGCCCCTCATTCTGCGCGTCTTCCCACAGGCGCTTACCCTTCGGCGTTTCGTACTTGTACCCCCACGTCGCGTGAGGCGCGTTGAAATCACCCGCGATGATTAAGACCCGTCGCCGGCTGCCTCGCTAGCCTTTCGCAGTAACGCGCTAAAGCGGTATTTGCCTTTAAGTCTACTGTACACGTTCAATACAAACAGACCGCGCCCTTTCGTCGGAATAAGCTCGAGCAGTACGTGCGGTATTCTAACGTTCTTGAGTTCGTGTTGCGCGACGGTGAGGTTGCGTCTCACTACTAGCGTTGCAGCGGCCGGCGGTGCTCCCGCGGTCACGGCCTCGTCGATCGCTTTGTAACTGGCCAGCTTGACCACGTCGTTGGTTTCTTGTAATAGTATTACGTCGGGCCGTTCCCGGTTGCGTAGGAATTGTTGAAGATGTCCCCGTTTCCTCCTGTACCCCCTGCAGTTCCACTGCCAAATTGTGAACGTGTTCTGTGTGTTACGCTGTCGTGGGCGTTGTGTTTGTGTGGTGACGTGTCGAGCCATGGTGACTGTCCGCGTTATTATTTGCCGTCCGGCTGATCCTGCACCTTTTCGTATGGTACCGGCCTAAAGTACGGTTTCCCAGTCGTCCGTACCGGGCGACCCGCCGCGCCCGGGAGCCGCATTTCATTATTGTTTATGCGCGATTGGAGCGTTGCGACCATTTGAGTGAGTTGTGCTATTGCACTGCTCAGCTGTTCGGTTTGCGCGGTTTGCTGAGCTATTGCGCGGTTCAGTTCCTTTATTTGATGCGCTTGTTGCGTCATCATCGCGTCTACGTAGTCTTCGAGTCTGTCGACTAGCTCGCGGAGTTTCTGCTCGCTCGTTTGCAATTTGGTCTCGGTCTGTTGCGGGTCTAGCGCCTTGCGTTTAGTAGGAGCTGTTGCAACTGGGTCGCAAGCCCCAAGGGTAGCGTTGGCCTAGCGGCCTGGGGCACAACTGGAAGCATCCGAAGGTCCCGGCAAAGCATGAGTCGACTGGTAACAGAACAACTTGTTTATTCTAGCATCGCAAAAGAGCGGGCGGTCAGGTCGACCAAAGTGGAGAGACGGGAGAGCACGTTACTCGACAGAAGAAAACGGAGCCTCTCTTGGCCTCCGGGGGCAGCTGCTCTTATACTCTCGGAGTTGAGGGCAAGAAGGAACGCCTCGTCAGAGGCGCACGTGACGGCACCGCTCGGGCACGTTGAGACGAGTACGTGACGCACCCGCCGGGCCGGCGTCGGTCAGACCTCGCTTCACAGTTGGGGGAGCTCCTCTCCCCGGCTGCCGCGCTTTGACAAGCGTGGGGGCACCAACATGCACACACACACACACGCGCGCACTTGAAGACACGTGGCATTGAAACATGCCTGGACGCGCTTGGCGGGTAGGTGTATCGGCGCTGAACGGGCCAAAATGTCCGCCGCTTTGAACGAAGCCCCGGCGTCCATTGCATCCACGCCGGCTATACCGCGCGTCGTAGGCGAAACGTAACAGACCGCCCCGCCGGGGGAAGGAGATCCCGATGGTCAGGGGACTGCATCCGCTGTCCGGAGGGATGTCGCTCGATGATGCTCATAACCTAAGTCGGGAGTCCTTCGGCGTTTCTTGAGCGCAGCGCACAGAGAAGGCCTCGTTCTCTCGTTCAGGTTCACACAGGACACTGCAAAGTGACTTCGGGAGAGTTGACATTTTTGTTCTCGTTCCCGGCAAGCGTTAGAACTACGCCGAAACTCAACCGCTCAGTCAGCAAGCACGAAACAACCCTCACCAAGGCGTGCCAGGCTCTCACCCCTTTTATACCACTGCCTAGTTCCTTACAATAGTCTAGCAGCACTCAGAACGCGTCCACAAATTGGAAAATTGCACTAGAAAGCACGTCATCACTTTGAAACACTAAACAAAAGCAATATGTTAAAAATCCTGCCTCAGGAAGAAAAACATCAGTAACAAACAACTCTGAGGCTGATTCCTACGTTAGGGGCTTCGACTTAAGCCATCGGCGTTACCGTTGAGACTCCCCTTTTTGTAACGCACCTCAAAGGAATATTGTTGCAAAGCGAGGCTCCAGCGCAGGAGGAGGCCATTTGTGAAAGAGATGGTCTGCAGCCATTGGAGAGGGCAGTGATACGTCTCGAAGCATGCGAAGCGGAGATCGCAGCGAGCGACCGTACACCAGCTCAGCTGGCGAAAACCCCGTAGCCGCATGCGGCGCGGCCCTTAATGCAAACATCACCCCAGGCAGACACAGCTCCCAGTCCGTTTGTTGTTCAAAACACAATGCTCTCAACACGCGCTTCATGACGGAGTGGAGCTTCTCAACGGAATTCGACTGTGGGTGGTACACTGAGCTGTGTAACAGCTTTACCCCACACCTTTCGAGAAAAGTTGTCGTCAAAGCGCTAGTAAACACTGTGCCCTGATCTGATTGGATTTCCGCAGGAAAACCAACTCGAGCAAATATGGACAGTAGTGCATTGACTATCTCAACTGAGCTGAGTTCTTTAAGCGGCACTGCTTCAGGGAACATTGTCGCTGGGCAGATCACAGTCAAAATGTGTCTATACCCAGTGGCTGTTACCGGCAGAGGTCCCACTGTATCAATAACGAGCCGTCTAAAAGGCTCCGTAATGATAGGTACCAATTTCAACGGCGCCCTCGATTTGTCCCCTGGTTTGCCCACCCGCTGACAGGTGTCACATGTCCTCACAAAGTGGTCTGCGTCCCGAAAACACCCTGGCCAACAGTACTCTTGCAAGAGACGGTCCTTAGTTTTCATAACTCCTAGGTGTCCGGACCACGAACCCCCGTGCGACAAGCGCAACAGATTCTGACGGTAGCACTGGGGCACGATCAGCTGATCGAACTCCACTCCCCTGCGGTCTAGATACTTCCGGTACAGGACCCCACCTCTTTCCACAAACCGAGCATTTTTCTTGGCGATACCTTCCTTGACATTGCAGCGTATGTTTTCTAGGCTGCCATCCTTTTTTTTGCTCGGCTATCAAAGCCGACCGGCTGACTTTTAGCAACCTATTAAGTCCGTCTGACGTAGGCGCGATGAGCAAATCTGCAGATAGCTCTTCTAACTTTCCCGTGTCGGGCATTTCCTCTCCAGTATCTGGTGCCTTCAACGCTACAGGCTCAATTTTATTCAGTTCGGACGTGCTCTGAATATCAGCTTGCTGCGCCTCTGACCCTTTCTCATTGGTCGACAACGTCGGCCCCGCAACTACCGCCTTTGCAGCGAGCTCCCGAACCTTCGATCTGGTTAAGGCCTGAACGCTAGCCTCACCGAACAAAAGCCCCTTCTCGAGCAGGAGGTGATCGGACCTGTTCGAAAATAGGTACGGGTACTGGGGGGGCAGCATAGATAACACTGCGGCCTCCGTCTCAAGCGCTCCGAAAGGTCCTTCAATAAGCACTTTTGCTACGGGCAGACACACGCTATGAGCTTCCACGGCTTACTTGATCCATGCGCACTCGCCCGTGAACATATCGGGTTCTACGTAAGAGGGGTGAACTACATCCATCGTAGCTGCGGAATCGCGAAGCACTCGGCACTCTTTCCCGTTCACGAGGAGGTCTCGCATGTAAGGCTCGAGAAGCTTCATGTTCTCGTCAGTGCTGCATAATGACAAAAACACGACTTTTGTTTTTGTTTCTGGACACTGCGCCGAAAAGTGACCCGGCTTCTGACACGTATAACACACGCGCGCTTGCCACATCTCGAACCGTTTTCTGCGTTCGGCTTCGGCTGCCGCCGTCTCTTTAGGTTCGGTCGGACTGCTTTCACTCGCATCCGCACTACGTGTTGTTCCCCCTTGCTCTCATGGGTGTGAACTTCGGCCTCTCAAACTTAGAGCCAAATTCACCCTTTTGACCGTCCTTAGCTCCGCGAGCTCGACGCGTCACAAACTCCTCGGCTAGCTCAGCGGCTTTAGCCACCGTACTAACGTCTGGCCTATCCAAGACCCAGTACCGCACGTTCTCAGGTAACCCACTATAAAACTGTTCCAGCCCGAAACACTGCAGAACTTTCTCGTGGTCACCAAACGCTTTCTTTTCTTTGAGCCACTCCTGCATGTTTCACATTAGCCTGTAGGCAAACTCTGTATATGACTCACTTCTGCCTTTCTCATTTTCCCGAAACTTCCGACGGAACGCCTCCGCTGACAGCCTATACTTTTTTAGCAGACTCGATTTCACTTGGTCGAAATCCTCTGCCTCCTCTCTCTTCAAGCGAGCGACTACGTCGGCCGCCTCGCCGGGTAACAAAGTGAGCAAGCGCTGTGGCCACGTTTCCCGAGAGACCCCTGATTCTCGCGCGTTCGCTCAAAGTTAACCAGGAACAAACCAATGTCCTCTCCAAGCTTAAACGGCCGCATCAGGTCAGTCATTTTGAACGATACTCGTTCTCCTGCACCATGTGCCTGACTTCCATTACGAGCGCGTTCCATCTCTACCTCGAGACGCTTCATTTCCAAAGCGTGTTGACGGTCGCGCTCTTCTCTTTCTCTTTTTGTTCTTTTCGTTCGCGCTCATCTTTCTCTTTCTGTTCTTTAAGTTCGCGCTCCTGTTTCTCTTTTTGCTCTTTAAGTTCGCGCTCCTGTCCTTTTGCCGTCTCCCTCTCCTCAATGGTCTCAAGGCATTCCGACAGCTCGTCATCCTCAGCTTCTAACTCAAGAATAGCCCTTAGCAGTTCTGGTTTTCTGAGTTTGTCTGAGACATCCAGACCCAACTCTCTTGCAAGCTCCAGCAATTTCGGTTTGCGCAACGACTTCCAATCCATGGCTGCTCTGAATGCTGCTTTCTCTACTGCCTACTATTGTCTTGCCGCAAACTAACCCGGCAGCAACGACAGCCACAATTACCAGCTCTGTTTCTGACACTAACAAAAGCCTGGCAAAACTCAGAAGAAGAAAGTCCCGCACTCACCAAACCTCGCAGCCAAGAATTCAGCGCAGTCGTTCCGCTGCAGGCAACCAGTCATCACACAGGGCTCGTTGCACTGCTCCCGGATGCTCGTTGTGCTGCTCAGCATACAGTCAACCGCATATCTTCGCTGTTGGCCTCCGTTGTCGCGATCTCACCGCTGGCAGACAGTTGTTGCAACTGGGTCGCAAGCCCCAAGGGTAGCGTTGGCCTAGCGGTCTGGGGCACAACTGGAAGCATCCGAAGGTCCCGGCAAAGCATGAGTCGACTGATAACAGAACAACTTGTTTATTTTAGCATCGCAAAAGAGCGGGCGGTCAGGTCGACCGAAGTGGAGAGACGGGAGAGCACGTTACTCGACAGAAGAAAACGGAGCCTCTCTTGGCCTCCGGGGGCAGCTGCTCTTATACTCTCGGAGTTGAGGGCAAGAAGGAACGCCTCGTCAGAGGCGCACGTGACGGCACCGCTCGGGCACGTTGAGACGAGTAGGTGACGCATCCGCCGGGCCGGCGTCGGTCAGACCTCCTCGCTTCACAGTTGGGGGAGCTCCTCTCCCCGGCTGCCGCGCTTTGACAAGCGTGGGGGCACCAACATGCACACACACACGCGCGCGCGCACTTGAAGACACGTGGCATTGAAACATGCCTGGACGCGCTTGGCGGGGAGGCGTATCGGCGCTGAACGGGCCAAAATGTCCGCCGCTTTGAACGAAGCCCCGGCGTCCATTGCATCCACGCCGGCTATACCGCGCGTCGTAGGCGAAACGTAACAGACCGCCCCGCCGGGGGAAGGAGATCCCGATGGTCAGGGGACTGCATCCGCTGTCTGGAGGGATGTCGCTCGATGATGCTCATAACCGAAGTCGGGAGTCCTTCGGCGTTTCTTGAGCGCAGCGCACAGAGAAGGCCTCGTTCTCTCGTTCAGGTTCACACAGGACACTGCAAAGTGACTTCGGGAGAGTTGACATTTTTGTTCTCGTTCCCGGAAAGCGTTAGAACTACGCCGAAACTCAACCGCTCAGTCAGCAAGCACGAAACAACCCTCACCAAGTCGTGCCAGGCTCTCACCCCTTTTATACCACTGCCTAGTTCCTTACAATAGTCTAGCAGCACTCAGAACGCGTCCACAAATTGGAAAATTGCACTAGAAAGCACGTCATCACTTTGAAACACTAAACAAAAGCAATATGTTAAAAATCCTGCCTCAGGAAGAAAAACATCAGTAACAAACAACTCTGAGGCTGATTCCTACGTTAGGGGCTTCGACTTAAGCCATCGGCGTTACCGTTGAGACTCCCCTTTTTGTAACGCACCTCAAAGGAATATTGTTGCAAAGCGAGGCTCCAGCGCAGGAGGCGGCCATTTGTGAAAGAGATGGTCTGCAGCCATTGGAGAGGGCAGTGACACGTCTCGAAGCATGCGAAGCGGAGATCGCAGCGAGCGACCGTACACCAGCTCAGCTGGCGAAAACCCCGTAGCCGCATGCGGCGCGGCCCTTAATGCAAACATCACCCCAGGCAGACACAGCTCCCAGTCCGTTTGTTGTTCAAAACACAATGCTCTCAACACGCGCTTCATGACGGAGTGGAGCTTCTCAACGGAATTCGACTGTGGGTGGTACACTGAGCTGTGTAACAGCTTTACCCCACACCTTTCGAGAAAAGTTGTCGTCAAAGCGCTAGTAAGCACTGTGCCCTGATCTGATTGGATTTCCGCAGGAAAACCAACTCGAGCAAATATGGACAGTAGTGCATTGACTATCTCAACTGAGCTGAGTTCTTTAAGCGGCACTGCTTCAGGGAACTTTGTCGCTGGGCAGATCACAGTCAAAATGTGTCTATACCCCGTGGCTGTTACCGGCAGAGGTCCCACTGTATCAATAACGAGCCGTCTAAAAGGCTCCGTAATGATAGGTACCAATTTCAACGGCGCCCTCGATTTGTCCCCTGGTTTGCCCACCCGCTGACAGGTGTCACATGTCCTCACAAAGTGGTCTGCGTCCCGAAAACACCCTGGCCAACAGTACTCTTGCAAGAGACGGTCCTTAGTTTTCATAACTCCTAGGTGTCCGGACCACGAACCCCCGTGCGACAAGCGCAACAGATCCTGACGGTAGCACTGGGGCACGATCAGCTGATCGAACTCCACTCCCCTGCGGTCTAGATACTTCCGGTACAGGACCCCACCTCTTTCCACAAACCGAGCATTTTTCTTGGCGATACCTTCCTTGACATTGCAGCGTATGTTTTCTAGGCTGCCATCCTTTTTTTTGCTCGGCTATCAAAGCCGACCGGCTGACTTTTAGCAACCTATTAAGTCCGTCTGACGTAGGCGCGATGAGCAAATCTGCAGATAGCTCTTCTAACTTTCCCGTGTCGGGCATTTCCTCTCCAGTATCTGGTGCCTTCAACGCTACAGGCTCAATTTTATTCAGTTCGGACGTGCTCTGAATATCAGCTTGCTGCGCCTCTGACCCTTTCTCATTGGTCGACAACGTCGGCCCCGCAACTACCGCCTTTGCAGCGAGCTCCCGAACCTTCGATCTGGTTAAGGCCTGAACGCTAGCCTCACCGAACAAAAGCCCCTTCTCGAGCAGGAGGTGATCGGACCTGTTCGAAAATAGGTACGGGTACTGGGGGGGCAGCATAGATAACACTGCGGCCTCCGTCTCAAGCGCTCCGAAAGGTCCTTCAATAAGCACTTTTGCTACGGGCAGACACACGCTATGAGCTTCCACGGCTTACTTGATCCATGCGCACTCGCCCGTGAACATATCGGGTTCTACGTAAGAGGGGTGAACTACATCCATCGTAGCTGCGGAATCGCGAAGCACTCGGCACTCTTTCCCGTTCACGAGGAGGTCTCGCATGTAAGGCTCGAGAAGCTTCATGTTCTCGTCAGTGCTGCATAATGACAAAAACACGACTTTTGTTTTTGTTTCTGGACACTGCGCCGAAAAGTGACCCGGCTTCTGACACGTATAACACACGCGCGCTTGCCACATCTCGAACCGTTTTCTGCGTTCGGCTTCGGCTGCCGCCGTCTCTTTAGGTTCGGTCGGACTGCTTTCACTCGCATCCGCACTACGTGTTGTTCCCCCTTGCTCTCATGGGTGTGAACTTCGGCCTCTCAAACTTAGAGCCAAATTCACCCTTTTGACCGTCCTTAGCTCCGCGAGCCCGACGCGTCACAAACTCCTCGGCTAGCTCAACGGCTTTAGCCACCGTACTAACGTCTGGCCTATCCAAGACCCAGTACCGCACGTTCTCAGGTAACCCACTATAAAACTGTTCCAGCCCGAAACACTGCAGAACTTTCTCGTGGTCACCAAACGCTTTCTCTTCTTTGAGCCACTCCTGCATGTTTGACATTAGCCTGTAGGCAAACTCTGTATATGACTCACTTCTGCCTTTCTCATTTTCCCGAAACGTCCGACGGAACGCCTCCGCTGACAGCCTATACTTTTTTAGCAGACTCGATTTCACTTGGTCGAAATCCTCTGCCTCCTCTCTCTTCAAGCGAGCGACTACGTCGGCCGCCTCGCCGGGTAACAAAGTGAGCAAGCGCTGTGGCCACGTTTCCCGAGAGACCCCTGATTCTCGCGCGTTCGCTCAAAGTTAACCAGGAACAAACCAATGTCCTCTCCAAGCTTAAACGGCCGCATCAGGTCAGTCATTTTGAACGATACTCGTTCTCCTGCACCATGTGCCTGACTTCCATTACGAGCGCGTTCCATCTCTACCTCGAGACGCTTCATTTCCAAAGCGTGTTGACGGTCGCGCTCTTCTCTTTCTCTTTTTGTTCTTTTCGTTCGCGCTCATCTTTCTCTTTCTGTTCTTTAAGTTCGCGCTCCTGTTTCTCTTTTTGCTCTTTAAGTTCGCGCTCCTGTCCTTTTGCCGTCTCCCTCTCCTCAATGGTCTCAAGGCATTCCGACAGCTCGTCATCCTCAGCTTCTAACTCAAGAATAGCCCTTAGCAGTTCTGGTTTTCTGAGTTTGTCTGAGACATCCAGACCCAACTCTCTTGCAAGCTCCAGCAATTTCGGTTTGCGCAACGACTTCCAATCCATGGCTGCTCTGAATGCTGCTTTCTCTACTGCCTACTATTGTCTTGCCGCAAACTAACCCGGCAGCAACGACAGCCACAATTACCAGCTCTGTTTCTGACACTAACAAAAGCCTGGCAAAACTCAGAAGAAGAAAGTCCCGCACTCACCAAACCTCGCAGCCAAGAATTCAGCGCAGTCGTTCCGCTGCAGGCAACCAGTCATCACACAGGGCTCGTTGCACTGCTCCCGGATGCTCGTTGTGCTGCTCAGCATACGGTCAACCGCATATCTTCGCTGTTGGCCTCCGTTGTCGCGATCTCACCGCTGGCAGACAGTTGTTGCAACTGGGTCGCAAGCCCTAAGGGTAGCGTTGGCCTAGCGGTCTGGGGCACAACTGGAAGCATCCGAAGGTCCCGGCAAAGCATGAGTCGACTGATAACAGAACAACTTGTTTATTCTAGCATCGCAAAAGAGCGGGCGGTCAGGTCGACCGAAGTGGAGAGACGGGAGAGCACGTTACTCGACAGAAGAAAACGGAGCCTCTCTTGGCCTCCGGGGGCAGCTGCTCTTATACTCTCGGAGTTGAGGGCAAGAAGGAACGCCTCGTCAGAGGCGCACGTGACGGCACCGCTCGGGCACGTTGAGACGAGTAGGTGACGCATCCGCCGGGCCGGCGTCGGTCAGACCTCGCTTCACAGTTGGGGGAGCTCCTCTCCCCGGCTGCCGCGCTTTGACAAGCGTGGGGGCACCAACATGCACACACACACACGCGCGCGCACTTGAAGACACGTGGCATTGAAACATGCCTGGACGCGCTTGGCGGGGAGGCGTATCGGCGCTGAACGGGCCAAAATGTCCGCCGCTTTGAACGAAGCCCCGGCGTCCATTGCATCCACGCCGGCTATACCGCGCGTCGTAGGCGAAACGTAACAGACCGCCCCGCCGGGGGAAGGAGATCCCGATGGTCAGGGGACTGCATCCGCTGTCCGGAGGGATGTCGCTCGATGATGCTCATAACCGAAGTCGGGAGTCCTTCGGCGTTTCTTGAGCGCAGCGCACAGAGAAGGCCTCGTTCTCTCGTTCAGGTTCACACAGGACACTGCAAAGTGACTTCGGGAGAGTTGACATTTTTGTTCTCGTTCCCGGAAAGCGTTAGAACTACGCGGAAACTCAACCGCTCAGTCATCAAGCACGAAACAACCCTCACCAAGTCGTGCCAGGCTCTCACCCCTTTTATACCACTGCCTAGTTCCTTACAATAGTCTAGCAGCACTCAGAACGCGTCCACAAATTGGAAAATTGCACTAGAAAGCACGTCATCACTTTGAAACACTAAACAAAAGCAATATGTTAAAAATCCTGCCTCAGGAAGAAAAACATCAGTAACAAACAACTCTGAGGCTGATTCCTACGTTAGGGGCTTCGACTTAAGCCATCGGCGTTACCGTTGAGACTCCCCTTTTTGTAACGCACCTCAAAGGAATATTGTTGCAAAGCGAGGCTCCAGCGCAGGAGGCGGCCATTTGTGAAAGAGATGGTCTGCAGCCATTGGAGAGGGCAGTGATACGTCTCGAAGCATGCGAAGCGGAGATCGCAGCGAGCGACCGTACACCAGCTCAGCTGGCGAAAACCCCGTAGCCGCATGCGGCGCGGCCCTTAATGCAAACATCACCCCAGGCAGACACAGCTCCCAGTCCGTTTGTTGTTCAAAACACAATGCTCTCAACACGCGCTTCATGACGGAGTGGAGCTTCTCAACGGAATTCGACTGTGGGTGGTACACTGAGCTGTGTAACAGCTTTACCCCACACCTTTCGAGAAAAGTTGTCGTCAAAGCGCTAGTAAGCACTGTGCCCTGATCTGATTGGATTTCCGCAGGAAAACCAACTCGAGCAAATATGGACAGTAGTGCATTGACTATCTCAACTGAGCTGAGTTCTTTAAGCGGCACTGCTTCAGGGAACTTTGTCGCTGGGCAGATCACAGTCAAAATGTGTCTATACCCCGTGGCTGTTACCGGCAGAGGTCCCACTGTATCAATAACGAGCCGTCTAAAAGGCTCCGTAATGATAGGTACCAATTTCAACGGCGCCCTCGATTTGTCCCCTGGTTTGCCCACCCGCTGACAGGTGTCACATGTCCTCACAAAGTGGTCTGCGTCCCGAAAACACCCTGGCCAACAGTACTCTTGCAAGAGACGGTCCTTAGTTTTCATAACTCCTAGGTGTCCGGACCACGAACCCCCGTGCGACAAGCGCAACAGATCCTGACGGTAGCACTGGGGCACGATCAGCTGATCGAACTCCACTCCCCTGCGGTCTAGATACTTCCGGTACAGGACCCCACCTCTTTCCACAAACCGAGCATTTTTCTTGGCGATACCTTCCTTGACATTGCAGCGTATGTTTTCTAGGCTGCCATCCTTTTTTTTGCTCGGCTATCAAAGCCGACCGGCTGACTTTTAGCAACCTATTAAGTCCGTCTGACGTAGGCGCGATGAGCAAATCTGCAGATAGCTCTTCTAACTTTCCCGTGTCGGGCATTTCCTCTCCAGTATCTGGTGCCTTCAACGCTACAGGCTCAATTTTATTCAGTTCGGACGTGCTCTGAATATCAGCTTGCTGCGCCTCTGACCCTTTCTCATTGGTCGACAACGTCGGCCCCGCAACTACCGCCTTTGCAGCGAGCTCCCGAACCTTCGATCTGGTTAAGGCCTGAACGCTAGCCTCACCAAACAAAAGCCCCTTCTCGCGCAGGAGGTGATCGGACCTGTTCGAAAATAGGTACGGGTACTGGGGGGGCAGCATAGATGACACAGCGGCCTCCGTCTCAAGTGCTCCGAAAGGTCCTTCAATAAGCACTTTTTCTACGGGCAGACACACGCTATGAGCTTCCACGGCTTGCTTGATCCATGCGCACTCGCCCGTGAACATATCGGGTTCTACGTAAGAGGGGTGAACTACATCCATCGTAGCTGCGGAATCGCGAAGCACTCGGCACTCTTTCCCGTTCACGAGGAGGTCTCGCATGTAAGGCTCGAGAAGCTTCATGTTCTCGTCAGTGCTGCATAATGACAAAAACACGACTTTTGTTTTTGTTTCTGGACACTGCGCCGAAAAGTGACCCGGCTTCTGACACGTATAACACACGCGCGCTTGCCACATCTCGAACCGTTTTCTGCGTTCGGCTTCGGCTGCCGCCGTCTCTTTAGGTTCGGTCGGACTGCTTTCACTCGCATCCGCACTACGTGTGTTCCCCCTTGCTCTCATGGGTGTGAACTTCGGCCTCTCAAACTTAGAGCCAAATTCACCCTTTTGACCGTCCTTAGCTCCGCGAGCCCGACGCGTCACAAACTCCTCGGCTAGCTCAGCGGCTTTAGCCACCGTACTAACGTCTGGCCTATCCAAGACCCAGTACCGCACGTTCTCAGGTAACCCACTATAAAACTGTTCCAGCCCGAAACACTGCAGAACTTTCTCGTGGTCACCAAACGCTTTCTCTTCTTTGAGCCACTCCTGCATGTTTGACATTAGCCTGTAGGCAAACTCTGTATATGACTCACTTCTGCCTTTCTCATTTTCCCGAAACTTCCGACGGAACGCCTCCGCTGACAGCCTATACTTTTTTAGCAGACTCGATTTCACTTGGTCGAAATCCTCTGCCTCCTCTATCTTCAAGCGAGCGACTACGTCGGCCGCCTCGCCGGGTAACAAAGTGAGCAAGCGCTGTGGCCACGTTTCCCGAGAGACCCCTGATTCTCGCGCGTTCGCTCAAAGTTAACCAGGAACAAACCAATGTCCTCTCCAAGCTTAAACGGCCGCATCAGGTCAGTCATTTTGAACGATACTCGTTCTCCTGCACCATGTGCCTGACTTCCATTACGAGCGCGTTCCATCTCTACCTCGAGACGCTTCATTTCCAAAGCGTGTTGACGGTCGCGCTCTTCTCTTTCTCTTTTTGTTCTTTTCGTTCGCGCTCATCTTTCTCTTTCTGTTCTTTAAGTTCGCGCTCCTGTTTCTCTTTTTGCTCTTTAAGTTCGCGCTCCTGTCCTTTTGCCGTCTCCCTCTCCTCAATGGTCTCAAGGCATTCCGACAGCTCGTCATCCTCAGCTTCTAACTCAAGAATAGCCCTTAGCAGTTCTGGTTTTCTGAGTTTGTCTGAGACATCCAGACCCAACTCTCTTGCAAGCTCCAGCAATTTCGGTTTGCGCAACGACTTCCAATCCATGGCTGCTCTGAATGCTGCTTTCTCTACTGCCTACTATTGTCTTGCCGCAAACTAACCCGGCAGCAACGACAGCCACAATTACCAGCTCTGTTTCTGACACTAACAAAAGCCTGGCAAAACTCAGAAGAAGAAAGTCCCGCACTCACCAAACCTCGCAGCCAAGAATTCAGCGCAGTCGTTCCGCTGCAGGCAACCAGTCATCACACAGGGCTCGTTGCACTGCTCCCGGATGCTCGTTGTGCTGCTCAGCATACAGTCAACCGCATATCTTCGCTGTTGGCCTCCGTTGTCGCGATCTCACCGCTGGCACACAGTTGTTGCAACTGGGTCGCAAGCCCCAAGGGTAGCGTTGGCCTAGCGGCCTGGGGCACAACTGGAAGCATCCGAAGGTCCCGGCAAAGCATGAGTCGACTGGTAACAGAAGAACTTGTTTATTCTAGCATCGCAAAAGAGCGGCCGGTCAGGTCGGCCGAAGTGGAGAGACGGGAGAGCACGTTACTCGACAGAAGAAATCGGAGCCTCTCTTGGCCTCCGGGGGCAGCTGCTCTTATACTCTCGGAGTTGAGGGCAAGAAGGAACGCCTCGTCAGAGGCGCACGTGACGGCACCGCTCGGGCACGTTGAGACGAGTAGGTGACGCATCCGCCGGACCGGCGCCGGTCAGGCCTCCTCGCTTCACAGTTGGGGGAGCTCCTCTCCCCGGCTGCCGCGCTTTGACAAGCGTGGGCACCAACATGCACACACACACACACGCGCACTTGAAGGCACGTGGCATTGAAACATGCCTGGACGCGCTTGGCGGGGAGGCGTATCGGCGCTGAACGGGCCAAAATGTCCGCCGCTTTGAACGAAGCCCCGGCGTCCGTTGCATCCACGCCGGCTATACCGCGCGTCGTAGGCGAAACGTAACAGAGCGGATTGTGCGTCCTGCGCCTCCATGACTTCCTCCGCGCTCTCGACCGTTCGAGCAGCCGCGTCTGCGGCGACGGGTTTGGTGAGAGGAGGAAGAGAGGGGGTTGCTGGGGCCCCCTTTAACGTGGTAATTTTGCTCTTTAGCCTAGCATTTTCCTGCTGCAGTGTTTTGATGACGGATTCTAACTGATCCAGTCGCTTCTGTAACAGGCTTTCTGTTCCGTAGTTGCTACTCTGAGCGCTACTGCTGCTTCTAGTTGCTCCGGGGTTTCTATTAATGGCAGTCTCGGTTCGCGATAGCGGCGCCCGAGGTGCGCCTCCGGAGGCGACCGCCGCCCAGCTGACCTGTGGGGGGTTGGATCCTCGTCCTCCTTCCGCTGCAGCTGCATAGCTGGCACGGGCCGTCGACCTGCTTCGAGACCTCGCTGAGCGGGGACGGGAGCCAGTGCGA
Source organism: Dermacentor variabilis (assembly GCF_050947875.1). Classification (NCBI taxonomy): domain Eukaryota; kingdom Metazoa; phylum Arthropoda; class Arachnida; order Ixodida; family Ixodidae; genus Dermacentor; species Dermacentor variabilis. The sequence continues at coordinate 5,727,511 of NC_134576.1, read as the reverse complement.
GAGCGGGCTCGAGAACGAGTGCGGGAGCGAGCGCGGCTACGCGCACGGCTCTCCCTCGAGGTCGAGAGGCTGTCGGCGCTAGCTCGTCTCGGTGTGGGGCGTCGTCGGTAGCTCTCCTCTCCGTAGTCGTAGGTGCTGCTGCTGCCGTAAGCGGCCGCAGCCTCCTCGCGCATTCTGCGTTCCCATTGTCGTCGCTTGACTAGGTACGGCGTCTTGTACTTGGCTTTGCACTTGCGGTCCCTGGTAAGGCCTCGGTGAGGTCCCCGGTGACCCTTCCTACACAGTTGGCACACCGGCTCGCACCGATGGTCGTCGGGCGGGTTGCAGCATACGCACCCGCGGCACTTTTTGTCGTTCGGGTTGGGGAACACGTCGGTCCTGTGTCCCAGACGACCGCACTCGTAGCACATGTCGATTTGTTTCTTGGAGAGAGAGCACCTCATCAATATCCCGCCGTAGTTCACGTAACGGGGCACGTAGTAGCCGTCAACGAGGATGACCACGTTGCTCGTGTCCCCCATGCGCTTGGCATGCAGGACGTTCGGGTTTCTCTGGTTCACGAGATTTCTCACGACGTCTGCCGGCTTTTCGTCTAGCAATATGCCCCTGATGATACCTCTGGATGTGTTCTCCGGAGCCGCTCTGTAGGCGCTTGCTTCGAACTCGCGGTCGCCAATGCATAGCTTGCAAATGCTGCCGTATCGTCTAGCGCGATCTTCTGACGGAGTGCTCACCACTATTACGTTTTGACGCTCGTTGAGACAAGCGCTGTCCTCCTCAGCTGCCTCGCGTTCCACGCCTGCTGCGTTGCGTATGCAGCAATGAACGCGGTCCTTCTGGTATTTCGACACCTTGATGCCGTCCCGGGGTCGCACGATGACCTTGTAGTCGTCCGTGGACAGGTTGGACATTCGGCTCGCCATGGTGATCTTCCGCACGCAGTGCGTCGCTTGCTTTATAGGCATCGCCTTCTTGGAATACGCTGCCATGACTTGCTGGTTCGTCGCCGGCTCGTCGCCGGGTCGTCGTCTCCCGCCGCCTTGGTGTTACGCTTGATCTCGCACCATCGCTGCAGTTTTCCGAGCTCCGTCGGCGATATTTCCTCCCCTTCGACTTGCACGACTTCCATCTCGGAAGCCGGCGCAGCGGATCGGGGCTCCGCTGACGCTTAGGCATACCATGCCTCGTCTACCAGCCTGGCTGTCGTGCCGACGTGGCGATGCGGAAAATCTTCGAAAAGTGGGCGGAAAACGGGCTCACCTGCCGAAATCTGGTATCGAGAGAGTCCGTAGAACTTTCGCAAGCAGCTGGGAATACCGTGAACAGGATAGCTGTAGAGAATTCGCCGAAAACCATAGAAAATTAGCGGAGCCGGTGCGACGCGCGTTCGCACTCCGTGGCCCCCTAGCGGTTTCTCCCACACCTTAAGTGCTTAAAATTTCTAGCATATTGATGCAGGTTGATCAGACTTACTGCGATATTGGTTGCTTTACAATGAAAATAATAGTATTGGATAAGAGGATGCAAGCGACTCGTGTGGTGCTTAGTTATGCAAACCACATGGGTCCCAGAAATACCCAAACAGGGTTCTTGTTTACTCATGCCGCTTGCATCCACTATTCTAAAGCTCTCTAACGTCAGCAGTATAGAGGCTGTAAAAATATGGCTTTGAACTTCACAACTCCAATTTTGTTTCTTCTATACTCGTACAGCCTCAACACTACGCTGTCGTAAGAGCATCTGCCTAGCTCATTCCCACATTTTGTGACAAAAGCAGTGATCACTCAGAGTTGCCTGTCCTAATATTACTCCAAGAATTCTTTAAACAGTTCATTTTTAAGCACGAAGCATGCCATGCCCAACTATAAAATTAACCACGCAATAAGCTACTAGAAATAGCTAAAACATCAGCAGTCTTCTGAAGTCTGCTTGATTTGCAGCTCCTAAAATTGGATATTATTGAATTAGGGGAAGTACAGAACAGCTTAAATAAACATATGTCTTATCAGAAAGTTGAGGTGGTGTGCTGCAGGCTAATGCAGTGAAAGGAAGCAGTTTGGACATTGGTCTATTTTTGTCCCAAACCAGGAACCGCAGCTGAGGCGACTTCCACTTTGCTTTGACATCTTCAAATTACTTTCCCGGGCACATAATACTCAGTTGATGTGAGTTCAATGCACATCGCCCACATTGGGGATGCAAAGACGTATGGCCAAGAGGATGCCACCTTGACGAAGCAGACACCACAGGCCTCAAATTAACAAATGAGACCATCTGTCCCAACTGCCACACCCTCCATTAAAACCAGAAGGGCAGTACACTTACCTAGCATGGGCAACTGGGGCCTTCATCCAGAGTGTCAGTGCGGCTCTGTCCCAAGAGGCAGCGACCATTATCCAGTATAACACTTGATGTATGAGTGAAAATGTGCCACATTCCCAAAATCAGGGTTTCAGGTTGGGACCATCTCCGTGATGCACTTAATTGAGTCTGCAAAATGTGAAGGTGTTGATGAATCGCTAGCAAAACACATCCTTTACAAACTGCAAAGAGAGACATGCGAACTAGAGCTTACTGGGGCAACATCCAGCCTTGACAACCACCTGCTGCAACTTTGGGGTGAGCAAGCCAAGCTGCATACTGCGTACTTAAATTGTGGCTGCACGCAACAAACCCTGATCAATGTTCTGCACAAGACTGAGCAGGCCAGATATCATAGTAAGAAGCTTGCCAGAGACTAGTGGATGGACCACTGCGTGTCATTTGAACATATAGGTCTCAGTAAGATGCGACACATTCTCGGCTATAACAGGATGAACCAAACACTAATACTATTGAAAACACGCTGCTCGATCGTCCATGCACATCTGAGTAATTTGAGGAACAAGCTGCAGACGCTTTCCCCGACCACCTCTCAGTGACTGACCGTCACCAGAGTTGTACGCACCTTAATGACCACTTGCCAAGGAAGGAATGGAAAGCCTCTTTACGATGGCAGAACCGGTTGGTGCTCTCGAACATGTCAACACTTAAGGCGCACATGGCAAAGATGAAATCATTTTGCAGATGTTGAGGAATCTTGCCAAAACGAGGAAGCAAGCACTATTGCTTGTAATCAATGAAATCTGGAATATTGGAATTCCCCACAGAGTGGAAACACTTGGTCATGATGCCACTACCGAAACCAGACAAGACACCTGACTCCATAGCCAACCTTTTTATCACTCTCACTCACATTGACAGTGTGCAAATTGACTGAGGGAATATGCCTCGCGAGGCTGAACCACCATATGGGAAAGACAACACTATTTCCACCTGTGCCAGATTGGTTTCTGGCCTAAGGTTGACACGAGTGACAATAGCCTCTTTCTGCGTCAAAGCATCGCCGATACAAGTCGCTTTGGAGCAAATACATATCCGTTCTTAGTCACAGTCGAACCAAGAATGTTGAGCACAGTATGCAACGAGGAGGTACTGTTGGCTTTTCGTGAAGCCTGCCCAGGCATTAGGGTTGCCACTGTTGCCAAAGCCTCTTATGCAACCAACTGCTTGAAATATGAAGTTACAGTAAAGAGCCAAAGAACTTTTACCAACTGCACAGGTGGGAATGCAGGTGAAACCCGGATCAGCAGATTTGGTTGCAGGAGTGATTCGGCGATGAGCTAAGAAGGTGATTTAACAGTTGGTGATAAGGTATACCGAAATGTCCAGTATGTATTTGTACTGTTAGGCCGAAACAGGTTAATTTTCTCCAAAGCAATATCAAAAGCTCATCTTTCTTTTTTCAGGATGCCACTCATGTGCTTTAAGCAAGTGTGGACCGGGTTATATAAAGCTGCATAGGCAAAATGATACAACTAGATACAGCTGTTAGGTGTAATATCTTTTCTGGGCTAAATTCTTGTTCCTTGAACTCATTCGAGATCATTAACTGTAGCACCAAAGTAGTGGACGACTACCAGAACAAAGGCATGCAGTGTGCCCATCTCAATTCTTGTGCTTATGCCAGTCTTCTTTTTTACAGCAATAGCTGCTATGAGCTAACTCCTATGGTTGTTCTGATGTCTACTGGTGTTGCCACTGGAATTCCCAAATTTTTTGCTAGAATATTGCAAATAAGGTTCTCATTATGCTGCGAGGATTCAAACATATTATCAAAAGATTGGCAGTACACAATTCTATATTTCAGCCACTCTGCGGAAGGTACAGTAGTGGTGAATACTGATTCTGGGCAGCGCAATCAATCCAACAGGTGCCATGATTGGTTAACACCTGCTCAATGTCTGCGTACTGTGTACAGAGCTGGCGTCCACGCCTTCAAGTTCTGACACATCACCTTCGCACTTGTAAAGGCAGTCCTATGTTAATTTTTGTTCTTACATGTAATGACAGTGATTGGGTGCATCTGCTTCATTAAACTTCTTCAAGTGCTTGGCTTCTCAGATTTACTGGATGGGGCTGTTGGTGTCTCGTTTTCTTCAAGCACAGCGCAAGACCTTGCAATGGGTAGACCAAATATAGATTTGAGAAAGCCAAAACAAATTCAGCAATGAGAAGCAAAGGGCTGTTTTGGTGGAGACCAGTGGCCAAGTCCAGTTATGAAAGAGGAGGAAGAAAATTCGTCTGTCCACTTCAACACTGGGAGGCACAACTCCCATAAATAAATACGACTCGTGCTTATTTTACTTCTCTAAAGGAGATTACTGACTTCCATTGGCAAGTGTTCACTTCAACAAACACCGCATGAAGCAACTTTTCTGCGCATATTTCACCAGCTACTGCATTATTGTTTTGCGTTACGAGTCTTCATCTTGCCCAATTTTCTGTTTTGCACTAGGATGTTAGCTGTGCTATTAAGGTACTTAAATACTCGTGAATAGTGGTAGACGGGCACGTACCCAGGATTTTTTTCCGGGGGGGGGGGGGGGCGGGGTACTTTTCTAGTACAAATGTGAATAAAGCCCACCATTCGCCATTAAAACGCGTAAACCCGCAAACAATAAATTAAATGCGGTGTATTTTACACGTACGCCTGTGCGATACACCTCTCCTTTACATGGCAAACGAAAAACAACCTCAAATGGACTCGCGCAGGAAAGAAGCGCAGAAAGAAGAAAGTTTCAGTTTATTCGTCATTCAAAAAACAATGAGTAAACAACAAATAGTATGCAGACGAGGGTCCCAGAGTCAATGACTGCAACGGGACCCTCGGATCTAAAAAGAAAAAAAAAGCTGTGTACAAAACGTCGGTTAAAGCAGCAAATATACAAAGTACAAGGAAAACAAATGAATGCGCGTACTGCAATACATCGGTTAGAGAAAACAAACAAAAAAGTACATATATCAAAAAGCATAATTATACACAGAACATGTTATAGGACATGAAACTATTTACAAAACTAAATAAAGCATCTTAACTTATGTTTGAATACATTCAAAGATGACGTTAGTTTAAGTGAATAGGGTAGGTAATTACATATTTTTAATGCTGAAAACGAGGACGCCATTTTCCCATAGTTTTGTGTTACATTTAGGTAATAAAAAGTTGTAATTGTGCGCAAACCTAGTGTGGTTGTTATCAGTGAGTAATTTGTAGTCCACAAATTCGTAAGAAGGCTGTTTGTTAAGCAATTTAAAAAAGAAAACACTTAGATGATACTTAAACAAGCCAGATACAGGTAGTATAAAGTTTGCCTGTAGTAGCGGGAGAGCGTTTGAGTAAAAGGAATTGTTGGTGATTATGCGAATAGCCTGGTTTTGTATGTGTTGAATAGACGAGAGGTGGCAGTTATACGTATTTCCCCAGGAAGCAATACCATAGGTGATACGTCTGTGAATGAACGCAAAGTATAAAAATAATAATGCGTGTCCTGAAAAGAATGCACGTGATTTTATGAGAGCTTTTATGCCTAAAGCTGTTTTCTGTTTAACAAACGCAATATGATTAGTAAATTTCAAGTGAGAATCTAATTTTATGCCAAGGAACAAAACACAGTCCGCTGCAGGAATAAGGTGACTGTCGAGAGTTACTCGGGGGGAATACGTCACGATCTTCTGTATTGTTTTAAATAACATGAACTGAGTTTTGAGAGGGTTTAAAATTAAATTATTTAACTGACACCATTCAACAACTTTTGCTAGTTCATTGTTCAGTTTAAGGAGTAAGGTTGCTAAAGAGTTATCAGACATGAAAATAGTAGTATCGTCAGCATATAAAATGGCATTAGAAAGGTCAAGAACATCGGGTAAGTCGTTAATGTAAATGCAAAACAACAAGGGTCCCAGTATTGAGCCCTGCGGTACCCCTTGATTAACAACTTTCGAATCGGAATAAGCGCCCCCTACACAGACTGTTTGCTCACGGTCATGTAAGTAATCTTTAAGAAAAGTTAAAGCTCGACCTGTTATACCTAAAGATTCTAGTTTGGCAAATAAAATGGTATGATTCACAGTGTCAAAAGCTTTAGTAAAATTTAAAAATACTGAGCCAACAAATTTACCACTCTCAATAGAACACGTTATGTAATCGGTTCAGGCAATAAGAGCTAACTCGTCGAACTGCCAGGACGGAAACCGAATTGGCAAGATTTCAACAACTTAAACTTTGTTAGGTAACTGTTTATACGTTTCAGAAATAATTTCTCGATAAGTTTACTAATGGAGGACAAACTAGAGATAGGGCGGTAATTCGACACAAGAGATTTATCACATTTTTTAAGACAGGAATTACTTTTGCCTTCTTAAGCGAACTTGGAAAGGTACCGCATTTAAAAATTTGATTAATTATGCTGCTTAGTGTTTCCGCAATGCAAGGGGCAACAAGTTTTAAGTGATAGGCAGAGACATTATCTAGACCTGGGCAAGTGTTTTTTAGATTTAATATAGCAGAACAGACCTCATCGGCTGTGACGGGAAAAAGAAAGAATGTATGATTGCAACGGTTACATGGATAAGAAGAGGCTATCGGGCTATTGATGTACACTTTATGGAAGTAATCACTGAATGAGTTAGCTATGCAAGACGATGCAGTGCAAGTGTCATGTATATAAGTTATTTTATTAATGTTTCTACTAGCCTGAGGTGCATTCAAAAAGTCCTTGAAAAGTTGCCATTGTTTCTTAGGATTATATTTAGCTTTGCAGAATTCTTTCTCATAATAAAGCCGCTTTCATTTTTTTAGTAGGTTGTTCAACATGGTACTGTATTTTTACAGCGATGTGCTAGATTCACATTGAACACTGCCAATAACAAGTAAAGAAGCAAAATTGCACAATAAAGATTATTTTAGTAGAATATAACTTAAAAAAAAGCAGTTGGCAACAAAGGCACACGGACCGCGCGGAGTTAGGTTACTCCGCCAGCCAATCACAGAAGCAAACAAAATCGTCGTCGTGCGGCCTTTTCAGAATGGTGTCGTACTTGATACCTCCGGCGCGTCTGCTGTTCTTGAAGAGTCTTTCCATCGGCAGAAGCAGTGAGGTGTGCAACAGACATGGACCAAATGTATGGAGTCTTCAAAAGTCTGCGGTGCAGTTTATTTCACTGCTGCACTCGTTTTACTCATCAAACGTCACTGCCAACTGAAGTTAAACATCACAACAAATAGTTGTAGCGAAGCAAGCATGTTATTTCAGTTTAATAAAGAATTAGGCATTCCACATTCCACTATAATAGGCGAGGGAAAAGGTATAAAGTTACGTGCTAATAATTTCATTTTTGTAGTTACCTCTTTATTTGGGTAACAGAAAAAGTTTCAAGTACGAATTACTTGCAGCCCCGCGGAGGAACAGTGGCTGGCGGTTATGAGGGTGTTGGCGGGGCTTCATTGCAGACTTGAGTTGTATCCGACTATAGTAGCGTTTTTTTAATTAGCTCTGGAAAAACTACATATAAATACATATTTGCGAAACAATGACAGTTCTTTTGGATCCCTCCTTTACTGCTCTAACAAGAGCCACAACCGACTCGTATTGTTATTTGGGAAGTTACATAACCATGCGTGGCCGCCAGTCGCGTACAACTGCGTATGGCGCAGGAAGCTGCAATTCTAGACGTACTGTGCCCACTGCTGAAGGTTAGAAAAACACCTACATAAGCACAGCAGAGAAGCGGCTACGTTAGGCGGCTTGAATGATAACTGTAGAAGCGTCCTTCAAAACATATGGAATTATTCTCCACTTCGGGCAGCGTTTTCCCTGTTTTCTTTTTAAATAAACAGGTGTTGATCCATAAATATTTTCATAAACAATGGCTAAATTTGTTAATTTTCGCTTTTCCTTCCTGTTTGGCTGTTGTCTCGGCCCTCTCCTTTAGTAGACCGCTTAATTTCTCAACTTCTTGAGAGTCTTGCTTCCAGTTGCCAACTGTACAGCACGAAAAGTGCTCTACAATTAGGAAAAAACCAGACGAGTTAACGGGCGACAGTCATATTGCCTATGAGTTCAAGGGTTATTGCAGGGTTTGATGATGGACGCTGCCTCGCATTATTTTATTTTCCATCTTATCTAACCCATATCACGGGTATATGGTTGCGAGGATCTGGCAGCGTCGCGGCGAGCCGTCACTCTAAGAAATAATGAAACAAAAAGAAAAGTTAAACGCAATTGGCATTTTCTCTAGCCGCAACTCGTTCCACGTGCATACAAACCAGCTGACCATGATCTGAATCCCTTTCCTCATCCCTGGGTCAGTCTAGATGAAGAAGGTTGAACTAACGAAGCAACAACGATGTGCGTTACCGTTGAATAGATGGTGACAACAGAATGCATTTTGAGTTAGTCGCGTGGGCACCGAATTGATGAGGAAACTGGCATTCACATCCCAGGAGACGCCGATAACTATGCCATCCAAAAGGAGTGAAAAAGGCAACAAAATGTTGACCGCCGAATAGCTGTCACGTCTCAACATTGATTTGGCGGCGCTTTAGGAATATGTGTGAGAAGTGGTGGCGTGGGCGGAGAGGGGGGGGTGATGCGTCTTAATTTCGGGGGAGGGGGCCCAGCCCCCCCCCCTTTGTTACGTGCCTGGTAGTAGATAAAAAAATAAAAGAAAGCTGTAGCTTTTTGTGCGTAGACTATGCATACACCTGGTGTTCTCATGGCCATTTCTTCCCTATCTGCTAAACCCCTCTAAAGAAGAAAAGCTTATACACAATTATTGGAAGACGGAAGAAGACGCAAAGTGCGGATGCGTGTCGCGTCGGCTCCGCAGATTTTGAATGATTTTCGGCGTGCATTCGAAGAATTCACCGACGCCTTATTATCGAAAAGGAAGTGGAAGTTCCACGGACCACCCTGATATCATCCTCAAGTAGGTGGACCGTTTATTTTCGTCACATTGACCACTCTTATATAGCCACGCCGACACGGCCGTTAAGCCCAACCCAACGAAGCTGGTGGCTGGAGCCCCGCGAGGTCGCCTCTTTTCGGGTTAGAGCTGCAAGATGGCAGTGGTGAGCGTGGAAGGAGAGGATATAACGAGGGAAAAATATGAGGACGAAGCAGGTTGGCGTGTTTGTGAAGAGAGGAGGATGTGCCAACGAGCAGGCAAAATCTGACGGAACCAAGGATCAGGCAGCGCGCTTCTCAAGTGAGAACGCATTCAACAATAGGTCGAGGAAGGGACAGAAAGCAAGACAAATCACGGCGGCAAGCAGGATGCCCGGTTTGCCGAAAGCAGAGTGCAAGATAATAGTGCGCCCACGTGAGGGCTTCAAGGTCACCGACTATGGGATCAATCGCCTAGAATGCTGCGTCGCCAACTCCGCGGGAATCCCCAGGAAGGAATCGGAAGATGACACGGTGTGTGCCAACTACAAACAGAACATTCTAGTGATCAGCACGCCATCGGAGAAGCGCACCGAAAAATACAGGACTATAACTCGACTGAGGATGGGAGACAAGGAGTTCGAAGCCTACGCGTACGAGTCGGCTCCGGAGGATACATCTAAGGGAGTGATAAGACGAGTAACGCACGAGTTGTCTCCTAAAGAAATAGTGGAGATGCTTGTAAAACCAAGGAATCCGACGGTCCTCATGGGGAAAAGGATGGGAAACACCACGAACGTCATCAACCTTTTCGACGGGCATCACGTCCCAAACTACGTGAGATACGGAAGGGCACTGGTCAAGTGCTCACTATAACGGAAGCAAATAGACGTATGCTACCAGCGCGGACGCCTCGATCGCAGAGCCGATGTCTGCCCGAACCCGAACAGCAGAATTTGCAGAGGCTGCGGGAGGGAGAACCCGCCACAGGACCACGAGTGCGAAGCGAAGTGCCAGCTCTGCGGCAGAGACCACCCTACGGCGGATCGCCGATATAATGCCAGATACAAGTTACTGTACTTAGTAAAGAGGCGCTGCTGGGAGCGAGCCAGACGAGAGGAAGAAGCGATGTACTAAGAAAGGGAAGCTGATAGGCTGGACAGGCCAGGACGGGAAAACTGGAAACAACGGTCGGAACATCGGACAAGGAACGGATCTGGACTGGAAGATTTCCCCTAGCTCCCCAAAGGGGCCGCTTGACGTCCAACAACAGAACCAGATCGAGATCCAGACTCAAAACCAGTAATACCGGATCTCCCAGAGCACAAGGGGGAGGAGGATCCCAGAGTCTAAAAGGAAAGAGCAACGCCACCGGCGCCGCGGGACAGGTGAGCTGGGCGGACGCGGCTTCCGGGGCGCGTGCGGAGGCAGAGGCTGCTTTTCAAAACAGAGTTAAGACGCTAGACAAAGAATTGGCGCAGGTCAGGCAGAGCAATGTTGCGCTTATGGATGAAATTAAAGAACTCAGGGAAGAGAACGACCGTTTGAGAAACGGTAAAGTGCCATGCAACGAGGAAACCTCGCGAGTTACAAGGGAGGAAAAAGACACAGCAATGGGAGAAGACGTAGCACTCACCCCCATTAAACGTAAAACCGAGAACGCTCCAATTGAACCCCGAGTAAAGAAACCCAAGCCAGGCACGACGCTCCAAGGAAGACAGGAGGAATTTGAACAGAAAATCGAAACCAGCATCAAACACAACGAAACCAAATTTGAAACTAAACTAGAACAACTGGAAGTGAGGCTTGAGGAAAAGATAGAGGCAAAGATAGAGGCACTAGGAAAGGCGATACTACAGCAAGTGCAACGAATGATGGCTGACTTCGAAGCGAAACTAGCAATACAGGAACCCCAAACAAGTTGGGGGGGGGGGGGGGGGTACCGGTTAAGACGGCCATCAAGCCGTACACTAGGCCCCCGGTAGCCGCCGAGGGATTGTAGAACCTGTAACGCCGCCATGGACAGACGAAATAGATACGCGATTTGGCAATGGAATCGTAGAGGATACGACCGAAAACGATACATTTCGCAACAACACCTTAAAGACAAAGAAAATCCGGATATTATAATGATGCAGGAAACGCAAGGGCTGGCAAAATTGTCGGGATACAAGTCCTTTGGTACTGCAAAAGGGGAGACGAAGGTGCTAACGATGCAGGAAACGCAAGGGCTGGCAAAATTGTCGGGATACAAGTCCTTTGGTACTGCAAAAGGGGAGACGAAGGTGCTAACGACGTTCGTAAATCGAAATCATTCAGTCGTGCAACACGGCACGGAGGTTAAGTCAATCGATCACATTCTTCTAGAACTCATACCCATGCGGAAAACGAAGGACAGACTCCTTGTATTAAATATTTATAGCAGTCCAAAGTGCAGACACCATAAATTTCGATCGCTCTTTAAAAAAACCCTAGCTATAGCGGACAACCGAGCGGTAGTGATCGTAGCCGATTTTAACGCCCAACACACGGCATGGGGCTACAAAATCGAAACTCAAAAAGGCAGGAACCTATGGCTAGACGCGCAACAGGAAGGCCTGACCCTAGTAACCGACCAATCGCTTCCCACGAGAATAGGTACCAGCGTTTGCGCGGATACTACGCCAAATTTAAGATTCACCAAGAACATACGGGACACGCAGTGGACAAATACGCAACACGGCTTTGGGAGCAATCACAATATACTGGAAATAACGGTAAGGGCAGGACCGGGCAAGACAAAGGGTAGACCACTTAAGATTGTCGACTGGGACAACAGGAAAATAAGGGAGGAGGCCGATGACACGACACAAGGTATTGAGGAATGGACGGAAAAACTGAAGGGAAATGTGGTGGCAGCAACGAAAACTGTCCCGCCGGAGGCGCACTTATAGAACGTATACAGTAAGCTTCTACACATGTGGGAAGCTAAGACAGGGTTGCCGCGGAGATGGAAAAAACAAATACACAACCGGACGCTTCGTAATAGCCAAATTGAATAGGGACATAGAACACTACACCCAGCAGCTATGCAGACAATAGTGGGAGGGAAAATGCAACGACATGGACAGTCAGGATTGGCAAAAACGTGGAACATCCTTCGATATTTGTTAGACCCGGACAGAACCAAGTCGGCACATAGGCAAAATATAAATCGGCTAATACAAACGTACCGAGGGACAGAGCAGGACTTCCTCAAGGAAATCGAGAAAAGATACATCTCGCAAGCGATGCCCGTCATACACCCCGACTACACAGGGAAGGTAAATGACGAATTAGACAACAAAATCGACGAGTCAGAGGTCAGGGCAGCCCTACAGAAACTCAATACCAAGTCGGCACGTGGACTAGACGGGGTTTATTTATTTATTCAATTCATTCAAATACCCTGAAGGCCCGGCAGGCATTACATAGGGGGGGGGGGGGGGGGGGACAACAGCAAGTACAAAGCAACGCAGTACTACGATGTGTACAGAAGTCGCTGACCATTAACAATATATTGAAATCAAAAACAAAATATAAAGACACATAGAGCAATCATCAACAAACATTCAATTGTTACAGAGGGTAGTGTTATATATACACACATGTATAAAATGGGGAGAGGAGAAGAATGAAGGTTACAGCTCAAGGTGACGTTTCAGGCTGGTTACAAACGCTTCGTAATCAATGACAGATGCAATGGTGCCAGGCAGAAGATTCCATTGACGGATGGCTAGGACGAGCGGCGAATGAAAGAACAGGTTAGTGCGAGCAAAGATGGGTTCGACTTTGGTCATGCGTGGGAATATGCGGTGCGCTGGCGTGAGACGGGACATAGCAAAGGAAGAGTGGCTGTGATATAATTTGTGGAAAAAGGACAGTATGGAAAACGTTTTGCGTTTTTCGAGAAGAGGTAACTTGAGAGCTTTCTTTATTTCAGTCACGCTTGCCGTACGCGAGTAGTTCTTCGATATGAATCGAGCGGCTTTATTTTGAAGAGACTCCAATTTTGTTATTAAGTATGCTTGGTACGGGTTCCAAATCAAAGAGGCGTAATCCAACTGTGAGCGCACTAATGTGGTGTATGCTAAAAACTTAGTGTCTGTCTTAGCTAAACGCAGATTGCGTCTGAGAAATCCGAGCGTTTTAGAAGCCTTGTTAATGACCATATCTATGTGAATGTTCCATGAAAGGTCGGATGCTAAATGGATCCCTCAATATTTTATGACAGGTACCGTTCCTACGGTCATGCTGTTTAGAATGTAATGGCAAGGTTCGGAGTCAGTTTTTGTGGTAAATGTCACGATTTTTGTTTTCGAGGTATTAATTTCCATTTGCCATTGCGTGCACCAATTGTTAATCTTGTCTAAGTCCGATTGTAACTGAAGTGAATCTGAAGGTTCAATTATTTGCCTGTATATCACGCAACTATCTGCAAACAATGTGACTGTAGAACTGAGGTTATTGCTTATGTCATTAATATTGCTACGAGATAGTATTTCCAAGGACGAAGAGCCGAGCAGTAAGGAAACGATGACGACCATTTGAAGCTAGCGCGGGCTGTTGCCTCTTGGCCAAGCGCAGCGTATTTTCTTGTAAATATACTTGTACATAGCTTTTCGTCTGCGTCTTCCTCCGTAACATATCTGGTGGAGGTGGACGTTCCCTGTACCTCGTCACGGAGCTTCGCAGTGGACGGTACGTCGAGCCTTCCTTCATGGCTCCCGGCGACGACAACCCGACTCCGCTGGCTCCGACACCTGCTGCCACCTCGACGACCTACATCACTCTCCCCGCTCCCCGTGATCCTGGCGTATTCTCGGGCAAAGATGGGGAAGACGTCGATGACTGGATCAGCCTGTATGAACACGTCAGCCGCTTTAACCGGTGCGACCCTACTATTATGCTCGCCAACGTAGTCTTTTACCTCGGTGGCACATCTAGAGTTTGGTATCGCACGCACGAAGATGAGCTCACCAGTTGGGATTCATTTAAGACACAGATTCGAGACTTGTTCGACAACCCCTACGGCCACCAACTTGCCGCGCAGAAGGCGCTTTCCGGCCGTGTGCAGACGTCAACAGAGCCCTATGTAACCTACATTCAGGACGTGTTGGCTCTGTGCCGCAAAGTTGACACCCACATGAGTGAGTCCGACAAGGTTGCCCACATCCTCAAAGGCATTGCCGATGACGCCTTCAACTTGCTCGTTTGCAACAACGTAGCGACGGTGGATGCTGTTATAAAAGAGTGCCGCCGCCTGGAACTTGCTAAAAGCCGACGTATTGACCAGCAGTTTGCCCGTCTGCCCAACACCCCAGCGACATCTTCCTGTGCCGACACTCCTCGTCCCAACAACACTGCCGATGTTACCAGGATCGTCCGGCGTGAGATCGAGGCCGCCTATCCGGCTGCCTTCGACTCCAGTCCCACCAACACATCTGCAGTCACGGTCTCACTGATCCAGGCAGTTGTCCGCCAGCAGTTCGAAAACATGGGTCTCCACACCATCTGCTCGGCCCATCGCCCTGATACCCGCCCGGCTTCTTCGATTCCGCCCCGTCCCGCATCTTCTTACCCACCACGTTTCCGCAACCCATCTGAATGGCGCACTGCTGACGACAAGCCCATTTGTTTCCACTGCCATCGAATCGGGCACATTTCTCGGCACTGTCGCAGTCGCTGGAGTTCCCCGACCCGGCCTACTTATACTGCCTACTCTCGCCCCCCAGGTGGCCCGTCTCGTCCCTATGCCGCACGCTCCGATAACGCCGCCACTGATTCTCCTGCACCGAACCGCTCCTATTCTCGTTCGCCTTCGCCCCAACGACGACAATCTCGCTCTCCCCAGCCCCATCGCTCCTATTCGCCGACTCCCTTCGGACGCCGCTCCCAGCCGGAAAACTAGACGATGCAGCGCCTCGAGGTGACGCTGCATTGCTCCCTACGCCGCCAAATCATTTACTGACGTTGCCCACTCATCTGAACCTTCTTGACGTGCAAGTCGACGGTGTTTCTGTGTCTGCACTCATAGACACTGGGGCGCATTTGTCCGTAATGAGCGCTGACCTTCGTAACCGGCTCAAGAAAATTATCACGCCCGCCACAACGCCTGTTGTCCGTGCCGCCGATGGCGGAACAGCCCCCGTAATTGGTATGTGTACCGCCCACGTCTCCTTCGCCGATCGCTCAACAATCGTGCTATTCACAGTCATCGCTCACTGTCCCCACGACATCATTCTCGGCTTAGACTTGCTCTCCGCACATTCTGCTCTCATCGATTGCTCTGCCAGTACTCTCCGCCTCGACCTGCCTGTTCTGGATCCCGCTGAACAACTCCCTACTCGCCTCAGTTCCGTCGACTTCGTTCGCTTGCCACCTTCGGCACTCACTTACGTTGACTTCGTGTCATCCCCACCAGTCCCCGACGGTCACTACATCGCGGCTCCTACGCAAGACGTCCTCCTTAAGATGCGCCGTACTTAAGATGCCCAGACAACACAAAACATCCTCAGGATGTCCTCAAATGGTCAAAATGTCCTCATCCCGTAGCGGACGAACTGAGGACATCCCTAGCACAACCTGGTATCTTGTTCCAGAAAATGTACCTTATAGAACATCCTCAGGAAGTCCCGAAAAGAGCCTACATTTTTATCCCGAGAATGTGCGTGATAGGACGTCCTCTGGAAGTCCTGAAAAGAGCCTACATTATTATCCAGAAAATTATAAATGAATTATATATATAAATAGCATATTCACTGTCAATTAGCGATAGTGACAAAAGTTCACATGCCTGCGGCAACGAACGATTTGTATGCTAACCATCTTATCTATGCCATGAAATGTGCATGCCGGCATAAATCTGTCTTGGAATTAAGAATAAGGTAATTGCATAAATATTCAATTAATTATATATATATATATATATATATATATATATATATATATATATATATATATATATATATATATATATATATATATATATATAGTGAGAAAGCGTACATCTGATATAGATGGTGTCTGTAGCCTCTACACGTGCGCCAGGCAGGTGCAGGTGGAACGTAGATCCGCCCCTGCTGCTTAGCCACTGTGTGGAAAAAGGCGAACTCCACCTCTCTTTTGATGCTGTAGGCATTCTTCGGCTAAGCTTCCCCCGAAATCTGCCTATCTGTTCGTCTTTAACACTTATTTACGCGCTCCGTAGGAATACATGGGGTAACGTAACGCGCCATACGTGGGCTCAACCCGGTGTTAGTGCAATACCAGGCCGACCAAGGCAGCAGAGGTGAGTGGCCGATTTCGGTGGTAGTGCAGTGCCTGGAACACCCACAGTTTAGCTGAAGCAGGCTTAAACCTATGCAAATTTTCAAGGCAAGAATGCTGAAACTTATACTAAAATGTAGGTAGCAAGCTTGATTGGACGCCCCAGAAAAAGACTGATCCCACGCCCTCATAACCGCTAGCCACTGTTCCTCCACGAGGCTCCAAATAGTTCAAACTTTCCCTGTTACCTAAATAAGATGGTAACTACAAAAACAAAATTATAAGCGCGTAATTTTGGGCGTTCTCACTCGTCTGCTATAGTGGAGTGGTGAAAGCCAAATTTTTTATTGAGCTGAAATAAAACGCATGTTTCGCAGCAACTAATTATTGTCGAGTTTAACTTAAGTCGGCAGTGAAATTTCATGAGTAAAACGGGGTCAGCAGTAAAATGAACTGTACCGCAGACTTTTGAGGATTGAAATGCTCAGACTTCATATACTTTGTTCATGTCTGTTGCACACCTTATCGCTTCCTCCGATGAAAAGCCTCTTCAAGAACAGCAGACGCTCTGGAGGTATCAAGCACGACGCCATTTCGAAAAGGTCACATTGGCAGGCGGAGTAACACAACCCCGCGCGAGCCGTACGTGTGTTCGTTGCCAACTGCTGTTTTTTTAAGTTATATATACTATACAATGATTACTTCCTGTCCAAAAATTTCTCAGGGGAGTTTGCCTTACGTTTTTTCGCTCCCTAACATCCTTTTTCTCATATTTTTCTAGGTTGTACTTCAGTGGCTTGCTTGCACGAAGAGCCGGTACACATATATGGCGCAGACTAGTGCAGGCTCTCAACAAAAAGCAATCTCGGAGGGTTCCGGCACTTGTTGTGCATAAAAACAAGGCCTTTGAGATTGGCTAATGCTGGCAACGTTGTGCATGCAACAAAGTCAAGTCACGTCCAAGCAGAAAGCCAGTCAGCCGTCAGCGTTTCACGCGTTTTCTGTATTTACCGCGGCAGAGTGTGCAGCGACCTCCGTTGCGGTATCTTGTTCCTCGGAGGCATGCCCTCGGAATCGGAAAAAGGCGGTGAGTGCATATTATTAGTTAGTGAAATAAAAACCTTAAGTGGTGGAGTTTGTTGTGGTATTCTAGAGACGACTACTTGTTTACGCTTAGCGCCAAGTACTGTACCGTTGTGCACCATGTCGGCGAGTGACCGATGGTTTCGCCGCTTGAGGAACCGAAGAGTAGATGAATTCTTTATGATCCTAAATCCATTGAAAACTGGAACTAATAGCGAGCAGAATAATGTGTACCCATCTGGCTCTGGAGAGAGCACTTGGCGCAATCAACTTGATGCTGCTAGTGGGAGCTCATTGTTCAGCGATGTTGCATCGGAATCCGACCAACGTGAGCAGCCCAGCATCGAGCACCACTCCGTGTTCTGCAGCAGTACGGATTCCGAGTGCCTACAGGAGAAAATGAAGCAAACGAGTGTGCATCAAGAAGTGCAACCTGAGGTAGACGATGTCGGGCCGTTCAGCGACCAATTGCAAGCATGGGCCATTCAGTACGGCTGTTCCCACCGCTCAGTTACTGCCCTTTTGAGAATCTTTCGTGGTCATGAATGTTTTTCTTGTCTTCCACGATCAGCAAGAACGCTGCAAGATCAGCAAGATCAGCAAGAATCGGAGAAGGCCGATTAGGCCTTCTCCGATTGGTTTCATGACGCCCCATTGTCTATCCTAATTGGTTGGCTTCGTTTAGTTCCTTCTTTTGTGCCGCGCGTTCACGTGCCGGACGCTCTTCGGCGTCGTCGTTTTCCTCCTTCCAGCACGGAACTCGCCTCGGCGCGCGCACTCCTTGTCATCTGCTCCTCTCCGTTCCGACCACGGAGTAAGACATTTAGGAGGTGAAACTCCCGTCATCGCGAGCGAGCGCGGGCGACCAGATAAGGTCACAATTGTTGTATGCGTCGACGGGGCCGTATACAGTGGCGGCGCCATGCGGCGCGTCGTAGAAGCCGCAGCGAAAAAAAAAACGTAGCGCCCGGGCAGGCGGCTCCAGCGCGCTCTCAACGGCGATTTCTTTCCAGGCCGCCAGCACGATAACGGCTCCGCGGGCATGTGATGATGACGATGAAAAACTTTATTTATCCCTCTTTAAAGGGAAGGGGGCAATGGAATAGAGGGTGGGAGGTGGAACTACTTGAAGTAGGCCTCCTTTATCCTCTCAGCCCATTCCAGGATGGCCTCCTGAAGATCGGGCCTGGAGCTGCGCAAGGCAGCCTCCCACTGCTCCTCATCATCAGCCTGGTTAAGCCCACTGCAGGGCAAAGGCCGCTCCCATACTTCTCCAACAACCCCGGTCATGTACTAATTGTGGCTATGCCGTGCCTACAAACTTCTTAATCTCATCCGCCCACCTAACCTTCTGCCGCCCCCTGCTACGCTTCCCTTCCCTTGGGATCCAGTCCGTAACCCTTAATGACCATTGGTTATCTTCCCTCCTCATTACATGTCCTGCCCATGCCCATTTCTTTTTCTTGATTTCAACTAAGATGTCATTAACTCGCGTTTGTTCCCTCACCCAATCTGCTCTTTTCTTGTCCCTTAACGTTACACCTATCATTCTTCTTTCCATAGCTCATTGCGTCGTCCTCAATTTGAGTAGAACCCTTTTCGTAAGCCTCCAGGTTTCTGCCGTAGGTGAGTACTGGCAAGACACAGCTGTTATATACTTTTCTCTTGAGGGATAATGGCAACCTGCTGTTCATGATCTGAGAATGCCTGCCAAACGCACCCCAGCCCATTCTTATTCTTCTGATTATTTCCGTCTCATGATCCGGATCCGCCGTCACTACCTGCTCTAAGTAGATGTATTCCCTTACGACTTCCAGTGCCTCGCTGCCTATTGTAAATTTCTGTTCTCTTCCGACACTGGTAAACATTACTTTAGTTTTCTGCAGATTAATTTTTAGACCCACCCGTCGGCTTTGCCTCTCCAGGTCAGTGAGAATGCATTGCAATTGGTCCCCTGAGTTACTAAGCAAGGCAATATCATCAGCGAATCGCAAGTTACTAAGGTATTCTTCATTAACTTTTATCCCCAATTCTTCCCAATCCAGGTCTCTGAATACCTCCTGTAAACACGCTGTGAACAGCATTGGAGATATTGTATCTCCCTGCCTGACGCCTTTCTTTATTGGGATTTTGTTGCTTGCTTTATGGAGGACTACGGTGGCTGTGGAGCCGCTATATATATCTTTCAGTATTTTTACATACGGCTTGTCTACACCCTGATTCCGTAATGCCTCCATGCCTGCTGAGGTTTCGACAGAATCAAACGCTTTCTCGTAATCAATGAAAGCTATATATAAGGGTTGGTTATATTCCGCACATTTCTCTATCACCTGATTGATAGTGTGAATATGATCTATTGTTGAGCAGCCTTTAGATGTGTCGGCGAAGTCCGACGCATCTGATGCCTGAGCCCGGACTGTAAATCCTCGGGCACTGGCATGAGCCGCCTCGTTTCCGGCAAGGCCCGCATGCGCGGGAGTCCAGACTAATGCCACAGTTTGATGGAAAGGATGGGCCAAGAGGAGAGAAAAGGCTAGCTTAGAGACCCTACCCGCTCCGAAGTTATGTATGGCTGCTTTGGAGTCGCTAACGATAACTGATGAATTTGGAATTGTGAGGGCCAGGGCTATGGCCGCTTCCTCCGCCTCCTCCGAGGAAGAGCCAGGAATGGAGGTGGCCGCAGCGACCTGGCCGTGAGAGTTAATGACTGATATTGCGTAATGATTTCTGTTCCCATATTCGGCGGCATCAACATAGAGCACGTCTTTAGAGGTGGAGAATTGTTTTTGGAGAGCCTTTGCTCGCTGCCTCCTGCGCTGTTTGTGATGCACAGGGTGCATGTTTTTAGGAAGTGGGGGAATGCAGAGGTTCTCGTGTATGTGATGTGGAATGGTGTATTTAGCCTTGATGATGGGTGCCGGAGTGATAGAAAGAGTTTGTAGAATGTGTCGACCTGTTGCAGTGTTAGAAAGTCTGCTATATTGGGATGTGAGGTGGGCTTCTGTGAGTTCTGTAAGTGTGTTGAAAGTTCCAGTAAGCATTAGCCTTTCAGTGGAGGTACGTATGGGGACCCCCAGAGCGAATTTATATATTTTGCGTAAAAGAGTGTCGATCTTATCTGATTCTGATTCAAGGAAATGTAGATATGGTGTTGCGAATGCAATCTTACTGATAACGAAGGCCTGAATCAAGCGGAGAAGTTCGACTTCCTTTAGTCCGCCATGTTTATTGGAGACTCGCCCTAGAAGACGCAGGGTGTGATCGACTGTGGTGTGGAGTGTATGTAGGGTATATGTGTTGAGCCGGTTGCTTTGAATGCGTAAACCGAGCACCCGGAGCCTCTCCACTCTAGTAACGGGGATGTGGTTTAGGATTACCTCTATACTAGACATGTGTTTTCCGGCCCCCCGGTGGGATGTCAGAAGAAGTAGCTCGGATTTTTGAGGGGAGCATGTGAGATTCATAGCCCCGGCATGAGCCACGACGGCGTCGACTGCGGCCTGTAGAGTGTCTTGAATTTCTCCATCGGAGCCGCCAGTCGTCCAAAGAGTGATGTCATCGGCGTAGAGTGAAAACTTGAGATCGGGAATAGACCGCAATGCTTGCGCCATCGGCATCATAGAAAGGTTAAAAAGAAAAGTGGACAGCCCTGAGCCTTGGGGCGTGCCGTAGCTACCTAAAGCGTATGAAATGGATTGCTCTGTGCCTATGTGTATCGTTGCGGTACGGTTGGATAAGAAGGTACATATGTAGTCATATGTCTTTCCGCCAACCCCAATGAGATTAAGCTCTCGGAGGATGGCGGAATGTGAAACGTTATTGAAGGCTCCGTGGAGGTCCAGACTGAGCATTGCTTGCGTATCTAGACTGCTATTGGGCGTAATGATGTCATGCTTCATTCGAAGCATGATATCTTGGCATGAGAGAGATTTTCGAAGGCCTACCATTTCTGATGGATAAAGATTGTTGTCCTCCATGTATTTACTGAGTCGGTTGAGGATGACGAGTTCGAGTGTTTTACCTAGACAAGAGGTTAGTGATATAGGCCTGAGATTAGAAGTGTTGAGTGGTTTGTTTGGCTTTGGGATAAAAATTACCCTGGCATCTTTCCACGAACTAGGGAGGGTGCCAGTGTCAAAGCAGTGATTGAAGTACGCCTTGATGGCTGTGACAGAGTTGTCGTCTAGATTGCGGAGTATTTTATTGTTAATAAGGTCGGGGCCTGGTGCTGACATTGTGCGCAGGGTGCCGAGGGCATGGCGAACCTCTGCTTCCGTGATAGCGGCGCTAAGTAGGTCGTTGGGTTCGCGAGTATATTTCGGCATATCATACTTCTGAGCGGGAGGCAGATGTTTATGGCGGAGGTCGTCGAAGAATCCGTTGAGATTGTTTTTGTGTGCATGTAGCAGTTTGTTTATGCTATGGTTGTGGTGTGTGCGCGATGTGGTAGGGTCTAATAAGTGTCGCAAGAGCTGCCATGTGCGCTTGTTATCGAGGTTGTCATGCATGCTTTCACATACCTGGCCCCACTGCTGGCAGGCCAGTTGTGTGGCGTACTCCTGGATATGGAGGTCTAATTTGGCAATTCTGAGTCTTAAATTTCGGTTGAACCGTTGCCTCTTCCACCCTTTGAGAAGGGACTGTTTGGCTTCCCACATGTGCAGAAGCTTGGAATCAACCGTGGTGAGAGCGGTTTCGGGGCGCAGAGTGGTAGTGTGCGTCTGGGCGTCTGAGTGTAGTTGCTGAACCCATTCTGAAATGTCTTGAATGTTTGTGGGAGCTGATATCTGGCGGGCCTCTCGAAAATTGTCCCAATTGATAAGGCTGAGGTGTTTGGGTGCAAAGGGTTTGTGTTTTAATTGTAGTGTGATGGTAACGATGTAATGGTCGCTGCCGAGGTTAACTTGTGAGTTGTGCCATGTGACGTGTTGGATTCTGTGTGTAAGCGTAAGATCGGGGGAGGTGTCCTTAGCTACGCTATTGCCTAGCCTGGTTGGTGCATCGATGTCGTTATTGTAATGTGAGTCTGTGGTCTTGTATGTGGATCCATAGGGCTCTGCCCTGAGGAGTAGAAACGGAGTGACCCCACAAATGGTTGGGTGCGTTGAAATCTCCAAGGATTAGGAGGGGGTGGTGGGTGGCAGCGGCAATAGCTTGAGCGAAAAGGGAGTCAAAGCGGTGATGTTTGTCTTGTGGACGACTATAGATATTGAGAATGTAAAGGCCAGGTGCATTATTTTTGCGAGGAATAATTTCTAGAAAATCGTGCTCTATATCGACGCTGTCGAATTGGGAGTGATTGGCAGTGAGGTGCTTTTGCGTAAGAATTGCCGTATCGGGCCGGGAGACCTTATTGTTCTGATAGACATTATAACCCGGGAAGCTGATTAGTCCGTGAGTTTCCTGAAGCGCAATGACAGCTGGGAGATTAGAAGAGGAGGCTAGAACCTGCTGGAGGTGTGCTTTCTTTTTTCGAAACCCCCTACAGTTCCACTGCCACACTTCAAACTCGGAGAGGGTCGGGTTATTGGCCATTGTTAAGCGGAGCTGGTGGGGAGGCGGATCGAGCAGGTGCAGCTATGTTAGGATGATTCGCGGTGACTCCAGCTATCCAACTTGTAGTTTGTTGGATGTGTGCTTGTACGAATTCAATAAATTTGTCGAGCTTTTCATTCCTGGCTGTGTAATCTGTATTGATTTTTTCAATTGCAGTGAGTATATTATGGAATTTAGTCTCCAAAGCGGTTAGCCTGTCGTTATAATTTAAGATTGTCTCGTCCAGGGTGTCCTCTGATCGCAGAGTGCTCGGAGTTTTACGTTTGCTGGGGGGAGGGTGAAGCGGTTTCCGTTCAGTGGAGGGGCTAGTGTCCATGGGGCGGTGTGAAGAGGTTTCAGGTAGGGCTGATGGATGATGAGTCGAAAGGGTCGTGTTAGAGAGAGGGGCTTCAGAGGTTGAAGTAGAGGGGTGACGAGATTGGAGTTCTAATTGGAGCTCGAACGCCGGCCTCGGGCAGCAGGCGGCACGACAGACGGGGGCGGCGTTCTGGCCGGGCAGCTGGCGTAGAACTCGGGCCCGTAGCCCGACTCGTCTCGTCCTGCCCACGGGCGCAGAAGCTCACCGGCCTTGAGCAGCTGGCGGCACGCTCGGGTAGACGGGCGACGCACAGGAACGGGCTGGCAGGAGGCCCCGGTCGGGTGAAGTCCTGGTGGTTCGGGTCGGGAACCCGACGGCCCGTCTTCAACTCCCGGTCCGGTGGTTGACCTCCTCCTGGCGTCGCTTCGTGGAATTCTCCCGGCGTCTCCCTGTTCTGCCAGCGCACCACGCTTTTTCTTCTCTGGCCGATTAGGCCTTCTCCGATTGGTTGCATGACGCCCCGTGGTCTTTCCTAATTGGTTGGCTTCGTTTAGTTGCTTCTCTTGTGCCGCGCGTTCACGTGCCGGACGCTCTTCGGCGTCGTCGTTTTTTTACTTCTAGCACGGAACTCGCCTCGTCGCGCGCACTCCTTGTCGTCTGCTCCTCTCCGTCCCGACCACGGAGTAAGACATTTAGGAGGTGAAACTCCCGTCATCGCGAGCGAGCGCGGGCGACCAGATAAGGTCACAATTGTTGTATGCGTCGACGGGGCCGTATACAGTGGCGGCGCCATGCGGCGCGTCGTAGAAGCCGCAGCGAAAAAAAAAATGCAGCGCCCGGGCAGGCGGCTCCAGCGCGCTCTCAACGGCGTAGATTTCTTTCCAGGCCGCCAGCACGATAACGGCTCCGCGGGCATGTGACTTTTTCTGGTCGCCGCAAACAGCGGAGTATCCACTCCTAAATGTTTCTTGCTGCGTGGCACCACCGCACCATGTTGCGCACCACACATCACACACAGAGAAATATGTTTATATGTTTACATTCTTACTCCTTGCGTAATAAGACTGCCAGAAGTTCCACAATGGGGAACCAGCACTCGATAGGCGGCGCGTCGAAAAGGGTGCGTTGCACGCCGCCCTGGCGACGAAACGCGGCATATTCAAGCCTCTCGACCAGACGACACGTTCGCGGCCGTTTCATAGTTCGCATATATGGTTCGCATGTTTCCGTTTTCGCGCCGCTTCAAGTGGACAGTTTTCGTAAAGAAGCTAGCGCCATCAAGTGAATAAATAACGAAAGAAGCTTTTTAAGCTTTATATATTTTTCACAGTGTGTCGCGGCGAGCACGTGCGTTTAACGGTTGCGCCGTGTGCCGTTCCCATGCTTGTGTGGCAGCCCGCCTCGCAAATCTAGTTGCTACGGCGCCGGTTTTGCTGCGCTATGGTTTCGGAAGTATTAGTTCGCCTGAAGACATTCAATACTTCTCTGGCTAGACATAAGAAATTTTGATGTTACTTGGCCACAGCAGTCAATGGAGAAGAAAGCTTTATCGCATCAGCTGACTCGGGCAAGCAAAGGTTTGAGTGCTCCGCTGCTTGATCCGTAACAACCTAATTACATAAATTTACCGGATGCATCTCAGTGCCGAGTCCTCATCCGCATGCGCATCTTTAAAAACACATGGGCGGCTTAGTCGCGCGTGCGCCGGCAGTATGCGCACACAACTCGTATTACAATGCAGCTTCCCTGCCACATAATTGTTGGCAATGAATGGAAATTATTTACCTTTCGTATCGCTCGCTTGGTGTGGTGGCATTGGAAGGAGCTTGGCGCTGGTATTGCGAAGGAAAAATGGTTGGTACACATATCGGATGGTGCATGCTATTGCTCATTTTGTTTCCGACGAAATGCCGACTGCAGATTCTGCTGTTTGGCACTGGCTGCCACGGCTGACCGTCTTCACTATCGAATAAACCAAGCACACACGCAAAATTCGATTTAGAAACCAGCCCGACATCGCTTGACAGGGCGACAAGACGGGAACTTACTCCGCTCGCCTGACTGCTTTGATGCAACGCCGCCTCCGTTCTTGTTCCTAGGGTTTAGATGGAAAAACGCAGAAGGATACATTCTCCCTCATTCCGACGTAGTTTTGGCACTTGTATACGCAACAGTACCATCGGCGTCCTTTTGTTTTCCCTCGACTTTCAGCGCACGCAACGCCGCTACCAGCAACAATTTTCCTCCGCGAGAGCGGCTGCATTGTGCACGTTCTGACCGCCAGGGTGGCGCTGCAGGCGTCGTTAAAACTCCAGCGCTGGTTCCCCATAGAAAGTAACTTACAACACACAAACGCAAAGAACACAGACATATGCCTCGTTTTCAACTCGGTCGTCATGCAAATGACATATAGCACGGAAAAACATGAACATGCTGCGTGTTAGCATCCTAAACTTCATACTAGGCAAGGAGCTAGCACACCACAATCCCGAGACAACCGCTAATGAGACCAAAACGGGAGCACATGTCTGTGAACGCACCAATGGAGCACCTAAGCCACTCTGCTCCTCCACCAGCCCCGCTGCACGGCTGCACCACTCGTTTCAAGCACAGCACACGAAACACACATTCAGCGCTGAACAGTGGGCCGTCGACGCAGTCGCATTTACATGACTTGCAGCGAGCAGCACATTCCTCGATGTCCGTTAAGCAAAGTCGGACACGGCTACGCCACATCGCGGTTCGCAAAACTTCGCTGCAGAGGCACTACCCCACTTCGACATTTCAATTGTCACCACCGCCGGGTTCTCAGGAAGCACGAGTCACACAACGCAGATTCTTTACTGCCAGAGCTCACCAAGGCCAAAGCCGCACTGCCGCACCACCACTGATCACGGCTTTCCGCCAAGTAACACACAACCTACAACCAACACACAAGCAACGCAAGCACATTCACATGAGCAATGTTGAACAACGCGTGGTCATAGAATAAAGAGCGGTCTAGAGAACGATGACATAGAATGACATTTATTCTATGGAATGACGATGATCACGCCGAGGACGAACACGCCACTGCGTCGCTCGGCGCCACTATCGCCACCGAACACCTATACAAATTTAGAGAAGGGAAACTGTACCTTCCACAGTGCAACGGAAATAAGCGTAGCGGTGGCGTCGTGAACTAAAGTATACGACCACGGATGGCGCTGTACAACAGGGAACGGAATTAAATGACGAACAAATAGCGCAAATGGCGGCTGGCATAGAGGAAGCAATAGAGAAACATCCCATGGAAAAGTGGGATTATAATCAGTTAGAACTACTCATTAGTACAAAAATAAAAGAAGTAAAAGGAGTAAACCGCTGGAGAGGAAAGAGGAAGCCACGAAGTTGGTATGGTATGGTATGGAGAACTTTATTGGGTCCTGAAGGTCAACCATACGTTGACGCGGACCGCTCACACGTTGGGACTGTCAGGCCGAGCCCTTCAGCCACATCGCGGGCCTTCTGGACTGCCCGTAATTGGTCAGAGAGTGATTCACTGTGTAGCATTTGCCGCCACCATTCTTGTTCCTTGTCACGGTCTGTGAAGACCGCGGGGCACTGCCAAAGCATGTGGTCAAGAGTAATGGTGCCATTACACTTATTATAGTTGGTTTGAATTTCCCTCTCCGGATAGATCCTGTTAATAAAATATGTGTCCACCGATTAGCCCGGATGGCTAAGGCGATTGCTACTTGTTCTGCTACCGTGGGGTCCTTGGTATAGACGGTGATGGCATCCTGTATGTTACCTTGAGTGTCTACGACAACGGAGGTATACGCATCCTTATTTTTAACCCAGGCAGCGTCAACGAACACCGCCTGCTGCTTATGTTGATCTATGTCTTGAAGGAGTGCCTTCGCCCTTGCCTTCCGTCTCTCGAGGTTATGTGTCGGGTGCATGTTCCTAGGGAACGGGGTCGTCTTTATTGTTTCTCGTAGTCCCGCTTGCAATTGTGTTAATAATTCTCCTTCGTTGGTGTGGTTGTTAATTTCTACGCCAATTTCTTCAAGTAGCGCCCTCCCAGGGCGTGTCCCCATTAGTCTCTCCTGGTGGGCCACCTGTTGAGTCTCAGCTATCTCCTCTAGTGTGTTATGCAGCCCTAGGCGAAGTTGGTGGAATAAGGAAATTAGAGAGGCCATAGAACAACGACGGTGGGCATCTCGGGAACACAGAGAAGCAAAGAGGGCGCAGTTATCTGAAGAGGAAATAGGCCAAAAATGGGAATATTATCGACAAAAGAAACAACAAGTGCAGGTACTCGTCCAGGCTAAAATAAAGCAGCCCTCTGACCGCTGGCTGGCTGAAGTTCGCGATGCAACTAAAGGGGGTCAAGAAAATTCTGGAACCATATAAGCTGGCTGGGTAAAGCTAATCACAGAAAACAGGAACAGATTCACGATGCCGAAGGAAATTGTTTAGATGGAGATGACGCTGTGAACTACATTGGTTCAGTTATAGCAGAGTCATTTAGGAAAGACGATAGGGTAATCGCCCCAAATGAGGGAGCAATACAGAATAGCATAATAGAAAACAGCTTAGACCTGACCAATCTTAATTGGAAAAAGGCGGAAGCAAATGTTCGAAAATGCACGTCCGCGGGTATAGACGAAATTCCAATCAAGTTAATTAATGAACTTCGCCCAAGAAGCACGGAAACGCTGATAAAAGCATTGGAGGCAGTCATAACAAATAAGCAAATTCCGCACAGCTGGAAACAGAGTAAAATTAATATGATTTATAAAGGAAAGGGTGATAAAAAGAAGAACATAAAATCATTCCGACCAATTACGATAACATCAGTTATATATAGGCTGGCGACGCAGGCGGTGAAATTAAAAGTGCAGTTATGGGTAGAAAGTAATAGAATACTCGGAGAACTTCAGAACGGGTTCAGAAGTGGTAGGCGCTTAGATGATAGCCTGTTTGTGCTTACCCAGTGCATAGAAATAGCTAAGGCGGAACATAGACCTCTGTATTTAGTCTTCCTGGACATAAGTGGTGCATACGACAACGGGAACAGGGAACTCCTGTGGAACATGTTAAAAGCTGAAGGTATCGGTCATGTGCTAATTGATTTTCTACAGGAAATATATCGAGAAAATAATGTTGAGATAACATGGGAAGGAATTAAGAGTACGACAACTGTTGAGGTTCACAAAGGATTAAGGCAAGGTTGTCCTCTATCACCGCTGCTGTTCATGCTTTATATGATAAGCGTGGAAAGAAGGTTATAACGAAGCAATCTTGGGTATAATCTGTCGTACAGATTAGGCGAAAAGGTTGTTGAGCAACGACTACCGGGTTTAATGTATGCGGACGATATTGTACTGTTAGCAGATAGCCAGGAGGATTTGCAAACTCTGGTTAATTACTGTGGAGACGAAGGAGACAGTTTAGGTTTCAGTTTTAATGCAGCTAAGTCCGGCGGGATGTTTTTCAATGATACCACTGATCAGGAGCTTACAATACAAGGCCATGAAATACCCCGAGTGGCCGAATACAAATATCTCGGGGATATGGGTAAACAAAGGGTAGATGTACACGGAAAAGCACGAACAGTCTCTCATAGCAAAAGGGCGAAGAGATGCCGGTATAATAAAATATAGGGCATTGTGGGGGTACAACAGGTATGAGGTACTGAGAGGTATTTGGAAGGGAGTAATGGTGCCGGGGCTTACTTTCGGGAATGCGGTCCTGTGTTTAAGGGCAGAGGTTCAGTCGAGACTAGAAGTAAATCAGAGAGCTGTGGGAAGGTTAGCACTAGGTGCCCACGGGAAAACCACAAACGAAGCAGTACAGGGGGACATGGGCTGGGCATCGTTCGAAGCACGGGAAGCTCAGAGTAAAATCCTGTGCGAAAAACATCTGAGGAAATTGGACGATAACAGGTGGGCAGCTAAGGTGTTTAAATACCTATACAGAAAGAGCGTTGACTCACAATGGCAGAAAAGAACTAGGAAGCTAACCAGTAAGTATGCCAGACACGAGGACGAAGAAAGACAGAGCATTAAACGACAGGTTAAAAACGCGGAGGGTAAAAGTTGGATGGGTTCAATGGAAAAGAAGCATAGTGTGGAACTATACCGATACTGGAAACAGCAGATCAGGAAGAAAGCGTTTTATGATAACTCAAGAGGCAGTGCCCTACTCTTTGAAGGTAGATCAGGATTTCTTAGAACGCGGAGCTATAAAAAGAAATTTAACAAAGAAGATACATGTACTGTATGTGGTAAATATGTAGAAACAATGGAACACCTCATACAAAAATGTGATGGTATCAAGCCCGATGTCGATGCGGCCACAGTCACCCTTCCTGAGGCCCTAGGGTTCAGAGATAATAATAGTCATGTAAATAAATATGCGGTGGAAATTAGCAAAAGGCGATTGGAGGATTGGTGGCACAAAAGCAGAGAGGTGACATAAGATTAAAATGGTAGGAAGACGTATTTAAAGAAAATCAAGAAATTCAATAACACACAACACAGATAAAAATAAAAGGCAAAATAAAAATCTGAGCATGGTGGCAACTGCCATCACACCGTTTCAAAGGGGACGCTCCTACCTTCCATCCATCCATCCATCGGAAACAGTATTGCCGCTTTACCAGGTGTTCTGTGGCTTTACTGGGTTTCTGGCTGCTGCGCCTCGATCGTGCTATGTCGTGCTCCCTCCAGTTTGGTTGGTGTGTGGCAAACGTAGCGCCTATGTAGGCGCTCAGCGCTACATATATTCTGCTGCGCCTCGATCGTGCTCCCGCCAGTTTGGTTGCTGTGTGGCAAACGTAGCGCCTATGTAGGCGCTACGTTTGCCACACAGCAACCAAACTGGCGGGAGCACGATCGAGGCGCAGCAGAATATATGTAGCGCTGAGTCATATCGAGTTAAGGCACACTCTGAATTGACTTTTAAAGGCATCCCGAGCGGTTTTTCGCTTATTACGCCGCCGTTACCCCGAGTTGTGCCGCCGCGCTCCAGCTGTTGCATTTCGTGTAAGGCTACTGACAGAATGCGGTTTCCAGGTGGCACGATGGCCTCGACTGGAATAAACGCACACGACACCAAAGATTGAGTAAGCTTGAAAATATTTTATTTGCGTTTTACAAGTACAACAAAAAGCACACGTCCACGCATCCACACAAACGCGGTTACATAGTCAAGCACATAGTCAAGAAATGGCTCATTAATAAGGGTAGCACAAACGCACAAAAAAGAAGACCTAAGCTACAAAACGTACGGTCGGCTGCTAAGTATAATAATTTCCCTGTCACCGCGTGTCACTTTTATACAGCATCCTTACAGCACTACCAGGCCGGATAGTTTGGCGGAAGGAACGCAACAGCTTACGGCCGTCAGCTGCCTCTTCTTTACGGGTGTCATAATTATCCTAATCTCCGCATCAACGTCGTGCAAGTCCGCATACAGGTATCTGTATCTGAACCATATGTGCCAGCTTAATACATGTGTAGTGAAATTATGATAACCACTGCGTCTTATCAAACCTATATTGGTTTTGCAAATGCGCATTACAGCTGACAAAATGACATACTGTAAGTGAAGCACAACAGAACAAAGACAAAAGGAGGATACAACACTTGAAGAAGAAATGAAGAATTAGTAGGCGTACAGCATACAAGCGATGACGGAGAACACACAATGATGCATCGGGTGATCTGTGACATCGGTTTGCGTACTTACGGTGTTATGGAGACCAACGGCATAAAAACGTACCTTCAAGCGTACTCCCTCAACATCCGCCACATTCATTATGATAATCAACGCCTAAACAAAATGAGGCACTATTTTTTGCCAAGAGTAGACCTCTTTAAAGCAAATCTATGTAATGACTCGCAGACGAAACCAGCATGCTTTTCGAAAATGTTTTACCGCCGTAGTATTCGAACGCGAACGGCCAGGAAACACATCGATACCAATAGGCTGTCGGTTGTCGGTGGTTAATCAAGCACAAAAACGGCGCCGAATAAAACAACACACGAAGAAGGGGGACACGAGACAGCACGTAGGCGCTGCTGTCTCGTGTCCCCCTTCTTCGTGTGTTGTTTTATTCGGCGCCGTCTTTGTAATCATGCTTAACCAACTAGCCCGCCAACACATGCTCAAGTACAAAAACCTTGACTAAAAAGCAGCTCCAACAATCAAATAAAAAAAATCAACTGCTTATTTGCCTGAGGTAAAAAACATCCTTAGACACCTCGATTGTTTATGTTAATGGTTCGTGTAAAGTAAAAAAATTCAGCATATTTAGCGCCCCTGGCAGAGAAAGGACAAATTAATGTATGTGACCAAAGTATAGTAGCTCCACTTGCACGCTTACGCTGAAACGCGATGGATGGATGGATGGGTGGATGGATGTAATTATGAGCGTCCCCTTTGGAACGGGGCCACCAAGTGGGTTGCGCCACCAAGCTCTTGCTACTATGCTGCCTAATATCCTACCTAGGTTAACCAATGAAAAAAGAAAAAAAAAACACTATCAACTACCACGTCCACATTTTCTAATCCCCTATTGCGAACTGTGCTTTTGTACGTCTCCGTCTTTTGTCGTTTCCATACTTTTCTTCCACCAATCCTCCAATCACCTCTTACTAATGTCTATTGCGGACCTGTTTGCTTTACCACTGCTTCCGCTGAACCCAAGGGCTTCAAGGAGGTCAGTGGTGCCTAAATCGACCGCTGGGTAGACGTCTTCACATTCTAATAAAATGTGCTCCGTCGTTTCCCTAGCTTTACCGCAGCAAGCACATGCTTCTTCTTCCTTCTTATATCTCGCTTTATAGGCACCTCGTTTGATTTTTCGCCCTCTGTGGCCATTTGTTGAACTTGAGAGTACCGTTACTAGATTGCCTCTTTCAGTTTGCAAACTCCGCCGGGATGCGGCGGCAAATGTGGCCCCCTTCGGTTCCCGCTCGCGAGATGGCGCTTCTGACACCATTGGCCCGGTCGCATCATCGTTACGGAGCCTGCGCGCTGCGTTAAACGCAATTTACGCAGTTAGTTATGTGTAATGGGAGTTATTTTCGAGATAGTGAGTAAACATTATTTCCACTTCGCTACTAGAATATCGTTTGAGCCATTAGAGCGATGCCACCCGGCAGAGGTGCTACTGAGATGCCTGAACCTAGCTACTGCTGCGCGGGACTCCTATCTATTGAGCTGTGAGGATTCATCGGCTTCCTGTTCTTTTTAATTCAGTTTTGCATAAAATCACATGTTAGCGGTGAGCCACGTAAAACAGGCATCTGATGCCGCCGAAAATACTGAAACCTAAAGCTTAGAACCACCCTTTTGTTCCAGAACACTTAATTCTAGGATACGCGTTTATTAAACGCAAGATACTGAACTACTTCAGTGAAAGCTCGCCGTTCGTAAGGCTATAAAACGCGAAAAATGACAAGCACAAAAGCCAAATTGACAACAATTTATTGAATCAATGCAATAAAAATCAACTGGGAACCATTTTCCAAGAGCCAGAGTTACAAGAGACGCGCTTTCTTGTTTGCTATAGCCACCTTTTCCTTGCTTTGTAACCGATGGTTAAAATCTCTGGAGAAAAAGTGCATCCTTGTCACAATGACAAAGTTCAATATCTGGCATGTGAATGCTGGCATGTGGTCTGCACAGCCCAAGCGAGCAAGGCTACACTTATCGAGCTGTTCTAGTACCTTCCAGAAAATGTTTTCGCAGGCACCAGCCTCATCTAATGTGACAGAAACTACATCATTTACAAGTTTCATCACACTCAACAACTTAGCTGTACGATTTTCCATGCAGCCTTCCTTGAAACTTCTATAAGCCGTCAGATATGCATCACGGCAAACAACGGGCACTGGACTGCTTATGTCTTCTAAGCACAGAAGGCATGTGTGCTTTTCAAATTTGTGCACAACATATCCACTCAAGTAGTAGACAATAGCATCGCCCACTTCTCCTTTGAAGTAGGAGGGATTGTCGTCCTGCTTTCCAGGGTTCCTGGCTGTTTCTGACGTCATCTCCAGCAGCTTTTCTTCTATGCGTTCACGCAAGGACACATGTTTGGCGCGGTAAAACTCTCTCGTCCTCCTCAGTGTGTCCTGTACGCTGACAAGCACATTCCCTGGCACACCTTGCACACTCCCACGCAAAGCAGTTTTTATCGGTGTGTACAAACTCAGAAGGCGGAATCTTTGAGTGAAATTGACCACAGTAGGGTGAGATTCATCGCCTCCGAAGGAACGGACAAGTCCGAAGTGGCGCTGAAAAAGATACATGGTTTGTTAGGCCACAAGCAACTTCATCACTTCAACACTCATAAAGCAGCACCGATCACATTATCACCTCAAGGGGGTCCTGGTTCAACTTTGCCGTCAAAACATAGTGCGCACCCTGATCCAGTAAGAACTCGATGATGTCAAGCGTTGACAACAAAGTAACACGCAAGGACTCCGTGGTCAGCTGAGACGTAAAGAGCTTGAGACCTTTCTCCACGGCGTTCTTTTCTGTGACATTCAACATTTCCAAGAAGTCTTTGATGACTTGAAAGAATGAGGTAAAATGTCAGTAAATAGGCATCAACATGCATGAAAAGGTACTTTGGCCTGCCTGTATTTCCTTTGAGTGCCTTTTAATGCCTCTTTCAGGTAGCTTTATGTTCAAAGCATCAAACAGGTCATTAAGCAATTTGGTGAATGCTTCTGTTCCCCCAGAACCCATCATGCCTTCAGCACCGGCTTCTCTGTATATGCGGATGCCAATAGCTGTTCCACGGCTGAATAGCTGAAAAAAGTGCATTTATAAATTAGTTAAAAAATAACCAAAAATACTAAGCGTTGTATTTCACGGTACCTATGTAGCAAGTCGAACGCTCATCTTCTGGAGGTTGTCCGGGGCAACATGCGCTCTAGTCAGTTTTGGCACAACTCTCGTATGTTTGCTCTTTTCGGATTCATACAGCGCAACATAATGTGCAAAGTTGATCTGATGATCTCCCGCCTGAAAGAACCAATTTTCTGAGCTCCATTGCAACTAAGTGCACCTATTTCTTCTTACCATTCCATAGGTGTGCTTTTTCAAATGATTTCTGATGCATTTGACTATGTGTGGAACGTCACAGATAAAGAAGATCTTTTGTGAAGGCTCCCAGGGGAGCTCGATGCTGTTGCATGGCGATATCATGTTCCCCGATATTCCCAAGTTCGTCCACATTGAGCGGTTATTACCTGCTCCATCACTTACGACAACAAGCACTGAAGCATTATGCTTGTGAAGCTGCAACACGGCACTTAACAGGAGCTGTACAAGGATCCGTCCAGGTGCCGCACCTCTTGTGGCAAAAGATGCTATGGGTTGAACCCAGTTCTCAAAAAGCGGAACAAACATCAACACCAGTGCGTGGTCAGCAAGTTGGTCGGTGGTGGCATTTGTCACATCGCCATAATCAACAAAGCCATCCATCTTGTATGAGGTTTTGCTGAAAGCAACAGATTGCTTGAGCTTTACCTCATCGAGCAATAGAACACCGCACCTTCTGAGGCGGCTCTTCTCATGAAAATGCTCTCGGATACTCTTTAGCGATACCTCATTGAAACCGTACCTGCAGGGAATGCCACTAATAATCTGATGAAGGCGTGCTCTTGTAGGAAGTGGCAGAAGCTGCATATCAGATAACAGTTTGTAAGCTTTTGGGCTTGAAATCTGCAGCAGAAGGCATGCCATTAACCACTCTTCTGTGTACCGCCTCCCATTTTTCGATTTTGCCTTTGCTGCCTGAAAAGCAGTCCTGAAAGCGAGCTGCTGTTTATCTGGAAGAATGTCAAGTGCACGTTCCACTCTCTCTTCTGTAACATTCTGAAGTTTTTTTTTTCATGGTGGTTACTTCTTTCTTCGTCTTTTCTCTCTGCATAGTTGCTCTTAATGCCTTTCGACGCCGGGACTTCACTTTAGTGCTCCTATATTTCAACCTGTTGCTTGTCTTGCGACGCTGTGAGAAGAGCTTGTGCAAACTCCGGCATTCGTGGCATGTTGCAGTTAGAGACAGAAGTGTGCATGATTTGCGATGCCATGTTTCACCATTTTTAATGGCCACAGCTGATGACAAGACACAGGGGTAATTATCAGCAGGGCAACCTTCACAAAAATTCAGCCTTTCAATACATGAAAGTAGCAACTTTAGGTCGTCACATGATTTCAGTTCAATGCTCGCATCAGAAGCATACACAGCTGATTGCACACGTTGCCCCTTGGCACTGACAGAGGCGGTCATGTCTCTCGACACTAACACAGCCCTGTCGATTGCTGGGAGGTCTTCTCTCATTACCAGCTTGTACACCACGATTGTAGTGCCAACCACCTCAAGTAACCAACCCTGCAACCGTTGGCCTGCTGCTGCCATTCCACACAACTCATTGAAAAGCTGTATGTTATTCTCCTGCACAACATTGCTGTCAATGTCACCACTGCTTTCCCTAGAAACGCAGAAGTTCGACGTAGCAGCCTCTTTGTCGTTCTTTTTTTTTTTTTTGCCCTTTCGGACGCTTAGGCCGAGGCGGTGCACGCACGGTTGGAGCCTTGCGTTTTCGCGCTGGCTTCGACAAGTATTTAGGGCAATTGGGAAAAATGCGCGGCACGGCATCTTCCTTAAGAGCCCACTTGTCACGCGGTATGACAACCACGTCACCATGAACTTTGTGAATGAAGTCCTTCGCAATATCTTCCTCGTGAAAGTGGAGGTCGCAAACGGCGCATGAGCTGGACAGCTCCTTATCCGATCTGGGTATAGCCCGTCGCCACTGTTGAAGGCGGAACTCGTCAGCGGGTGGCTTAAAAAAATGTCTTTTTTCAGCCGTGGATTTCGTCGAATCGTAGCCACTTCGGCAACTAGTCACACAGCAACGAGGCATGTTTTCTCCGATTCAGGACACGCCACAGCCAGACACGATATATATGCACTTGCGATAATCAACGATGATCAACCGTAGTCCCACATTACGTTGAGAGGCTGTTCTTGCCTTGATTTGAAGTGAGCAAGTCAAACTACGTCGCACGATCCGCCCGCAAGACGCACAGCTCGGGCGCAAGGACGCCGCACGTGGTCGCGAATGTGACAACTTGCAGCGGGAGCACACGCCGCACGAGCTGCGTCGATAGGTCTTGTTGGCACTCACAGGGATAAGGATCACTACACAACACAGTTGAAGGTAACGAAGAAACACTCGGCACGGGGCCAAGCCTGCGTTGACTTCGCCAGAGAAGTTGCAAAAAGACAGACGCACCGCCGACACTCGCCGAAACAGCCGTCGCCACTGTCAGACCCAACGAGACCGGTCAAACAATAGAGTTAGTAGAACAACTCTAGAGGAAAAGCTGGGCCAGAAAAGTGGGAACCTCTAGGGCGCCGCCCTGTTGCTACTGCGTGCGTCTAATTGTCGTACAAAAATCCCTCACGTGACCTGATCCTAGGTGCCTAGGGACAGCATTGCTTAGGGATTTTTGAGAAGGCGCGATGCTGGCGCCGAGCGACGCCGTGGCGTGTTCGTCCTCGGCCTGATCGTTCTCTGGACCGCGCGTTGTTCAACATTGCTCATGTGATTGTACAGTACGTGCGTTGCTTGTGTGTTGGTTGTAGGTTCTGTGTTACTTGGCGGAAAGACGTGAGTAGTGGTGGTGCGGCAGTGCGGCTTTGGCCTCGGTGAACACTGGCAGTACAGAATCTGCGTTGTGTGACCCGTGCTTTCTAGAGAACCCGGCGGTGGTGACGATTTTTCAATCGTGGCCTAGCCTAGCGCCTAGCGCCTCGGCAGCGAAGTTCAGCGAACCACGATGTGGCGTCGCCGTGTCCGACTTTGCTTAACGGACATCGAGGGATGTGCTGCTCGTTGCAAGTCATGTAAATGCAACTGCGTCGACCGCCCACTGTTCAGCGCTGAATGTGTGTTTGGTGCGCTGTGCTTGAAACGAGTGGTGCAGCCTGGCAGCGGGGGTAGCGGAGGAGCAGAGTGGCTTAGGGTTTGCTCGTTCACAGACATGTGCTCCCGTCTTGGTCTCATTAGCGGCTGTCGCGGGACTGCGGTGTGCTAGCTCCTTGCCTAGTATAAAGTTTACGACGCTAACACACAGCATGTTCACGTTTTTCCGCGCTATATGTCATTTGCATGACGGCCGAGTTGAAAACGAGACATATAGTGTTCATTGCGTTTGTGTGTTGTAAATTACTTTCTATTGTGGAAGTTCTGGGAGTCTTATTACGCAAGGAGTGCGAACGTAAACATAAACACATATGTGTCTCTGAAATTTTGAATTACCCATAATACCTTTTACGACTGATAAGTGGCCTACACGGCCTGTGTGAATCAGCTACCGTATGTTGCGACGCTCTTCCGTGTGGTAGACTGATGCATGGTGCGCGTTTATTTCTGTACTGTTGTAAAAACCGTTTGTTTATTCACTCAATACAAATGTACGGCTTCTTCGCCGCAGTACATTTTAGGTACGCAGTGAAGCATACTAAGAAGTGGGAGGGGCCGCTATCAGCCAGCATAGTATGTCCACTTAGGCGACCTGAGAGGCGGAGGGTTCGCGAGTGTATGATTAAAGAACTCTTGCCCCTTTTCACTTTTAGTATGCTTCACCGCAGTACACTGCTTAGGCTTCACCGCGAAATATTAGTGTATTGCGAGAAAGATGATCCTACAAAGCCTAATTATGCAAAGTTTCTTTTAGTCAAGAGTTCGACGAAAGTTCGTCTGGTCAGGTAACATGATGATGAAGAAATTACGGCCACTGACCAAGTCAAGGTGAAAGAACACACAGAGACGTTTCGGGACCCGTACGGGTTCCTTGATCACACTAAGTTTCTTTTGTAGCTTGCTACACCGCAATACATGGGTGTAAATAAGCATCGTGCAGTAAAGCATACTAAGAGTGGAAAGGGCACATAGGTTTGCTCATTATCTTCAATTGTGATATAATTTGCAAGTGCATCTGTGCTCGTGGTAAGCTTCATTGACAATTCTTTGTTTATTACAAATTCATATTGCAGGGAAGCTTACTAAAGCACATTCGCCATTATGGTATGTGTTATTCACCTTCAATGCAGGAGCGCAATGCGGATTCTTGCCCCTGCTTTTGTCTGGACTGCACATGCTCTTTGAGAATTGATTCATTGTTCATAAGTGCACTGGTACTTTACTCTAAACTGGAGGGCTCAAGTTAATATGGAAGCACAATTTTTATTGAAGGGACAAGATGTTGCCGAGATGGTTGCAGCACAGCTTTTTTTTTTCTTCCGGGCACCTTTTATACTTGAAGCTTCCATTGGAGTGTTTCGAACCTCTTTGAACCAGCACATAGTGTATATAAAAATTGGACACTGATTGGGAACATCACCTAAGTTCATGCCTATCTATAGTAAAAAGATGTAGCACGACCAAACAAAATAAAAGAAGGGGGTGGGCTGTAGCAATACTAAGTGTTAAATGGTGCTTTATCCTTTTCCTTGAGTTTTCTGTTTTTGTGCTTTTTATGGATCCTCCGCAGTAACCATGCGAGTGCCGAACTTGAGCTTGTTGGTTTCAAGTCTCGTGGTTGTTACTAACAGAACAGTGTGATAAATGAACAAGGGCTTGGAGGCATCCGTTCACCTTGCTTGCCTCATGGTGCTGCTTCATAAGCACCATGAGCATCCAGGCCAACTAGGAAGGGAGGATCGTTGCAATTGCTTCTGAACTTTATTGCCACCAAACCAACAGTGCTCTCAATGACAGCTTTTGGACAGTAGAATGCTTGCACCCAGCAAAGTCTTGAGAAGGAAGCATTCAGGATGTGCAAAATGGGCGTTTGAAGCTGGCAGCATTACTGAAGGGGCTTTGCCCATCTGCCCTCTTTATGGATACACAAAGATGATTTCCTCTGTAAGAGGGATTGTTTCAGAGGTCGTTACATGGCAACAGTGTTGGGTGTTTAGTAGCTTGTCTTTGTCCACTGTTAATAACCTGTTCCTTCTCCAGTGCCCCGGTGAAGTGCCTACTTTTTGGACAAAATGTGCTCTCCATGCATGCATGCATTTTTAGCTTGTAAAGACGTCCATTACCCCTTGCCTCAAGCTGGTCCTTGCTGA
Source organism: Dermacentor variabilis (assembly GCF_050947875.1). NCBI lineage: Eukaryota > Metazoa > Arthropoda > Arachnida > Ixodida > Ixodidae > Dermacentor > Dermacentor variabilis. Next base: position 5,687,868 of record NC_134576.1, on the reverse strand, counting down.
TGTCACCCAAGAAGGCATTGTGGAGTATGGCAATGTACACTTACAAAACACTGTTGATACCAGTGAAACCAAATTAATGGAGCTGTTGTTCTTTTTTTGTCCACTCCATCTTTGTTACAATGAGCAATGTCCGAACAGAAGGCATATGTAGTTGGTTGTGCATAGCCTGCGCACTAAGACTTGTTGGCATGTTATGACCTTAGCACAGTGTTTATATGTAAAAACGTTCTGATGTGTTGATGACTTCCTTCTCTTTATCATACTTTGCCTGATGGAGCCAGCAAGTGGGTCAACCAGATGTTCAACAGGCTTCCCACTAGTTTTCCCAGAGTCTCCTTTACCAGGGTTTTCTTGACCTTGCACTGCACTTCAACCATGGCCACACCTGCTAAACCTATAGCATGCAATCAAAAAAGTGCTATACATCATGTTGCTCCAAACTCGTCACATGTGCTACAAGGCCTTGAGGAACATTCTCATTTATTTACGCCCTCATCATACCGTACGAAGCTTCGCATGATAAGTGCGAGAATTAACATCTGCTGGTTTTTCAGTGTTATTCCTGTCCAGCTTGCTGAAAGCTATCCTGAGTGTTTCAAAAGCAAATGACTGCTGCTGGACAAGAAGTGCTTAAAACAAGGGTCGCTATAACCATATATGTCACACGAAATGAAAAAGGCTACTGAGTATACAGGCGGTTTACTTCATATCCAATAAGCTTGGTTCTCCCTTTGCTAATGAGTGAACTCAACTTGCCCCGAATACATGGCCTGTGACAAACTATGTGCCAGATGCTGTGTCCCCTGCAAAGCTCAAGATGTGTACGAGATCCTGACACCCTGCAGCGGCTTCTACACTGGGCAAACAGGCTACTATAAAAACGACTGCCTTTACTAATATGCTAATAACATGAAAACGGGCAGAAATTTGGCTATTCATTGGGCCCAACTGCAGGTGCAAGGCACTCTTCCACCAGATGTGTGTTGTTCATTGAAACTGGAGCCATACAAATGCAGATAAAAGCAATGATGTTTGAAAGTAGTAGAGTTGAACTATATTCTGCACAAGCAGTGCTATCTGCAGCGCTGGTACCTTATAGCCACAATTCATGGCTGCACCACCATGCAAAGGCACTATTCTTGAATTATTAACTTCTATTATAATTATGGTGGCCATATATTGCAATTACATATCATCCACATTGTGTGCAGTATGGTTAAATGTCAATTATGATAGCCATTCCTAATCTGAAATGCAACAAAAGAGCAAATATAGGCAACAAATTGCAATTCAAAGAGACAAAAGACAACCAGTGCACAGGATAAGCGACAGACTTCCTTTTATTGAAAAAGAAATGTCACATGTGTCATGCCACCAGCAGTGGGTAGCAATCTTTCAAGCTTGGGTGACAGAGGCAAAACTTAGCAAAATACTACAATCGCACTGTAAAACGGCCTTGGACACAAAAAACCGACATCAAATTGTACAGAATGAAAGGGCAAGACTCCGTCTAATAACACTCTATGGCACCACATACTTGAAATGGTGTAAAAAATGTTGACATGCCCTACCCATAAAGAAAAAGCAACAAACACAGAAAACACGCCTTAAAATGCAATGTGCAGAGTCTGAAACCAAGAAAAAACAACCCGAAAAAGGTTTCGCTAAGTCTTTCAACGATTAAAATTGTCAAACTGTATCATCACTTCTTAATGAACCTGCACAGCTGAAAAGGAAGGAAGGAAAGCCCAATAGCAGGGCTGCAGAAAATGTCACCGAACAAGTATACTTTGCTTACCAACAATACCTGTGGTTTAGTTGTGGTCTGTGTAAAAACTTTTCTTGTTTAGAATGGTTTAGCGGATAGGGAAAAAATGACCATAAGAGCACCAGGTGTATGCATAGTCTACGCACAAAAAGCCACTGCTTTCTTACTTTTTTTTTCTCTCTACTACAATTCATGAGTTTTAAGTGCCTTAATAGCACTGCTAACATCCTACTGCAAAACACAAAATTGGGCAACTTGTAGCATAAAGAAAATTGCAGTTTCACTCATAATGGGAAACAATGATGCAGTAGCTGGTGAAATATGCGCAGGAGGCTTACTTCATGCAGTGTTTGTTGAAGTGAACACTTGCCAATGCAAGTCGGTAATCTCCTTAAAAAAGTAAAATAAGTAGGAGTCGTATTTATTTGTGGGAGTTGTGCCTCACATTGTTAACGTGGAAAGACTCGGCTTTTCTTCCTCCTCTTTCATATCCGGACTTAGCCACTGATCTACACCAAAACACTTTAGCTTCTTACTGCTGAATTCGTTGCGGTTTTCTCAAATCTATATTTGGGCTAGCCATTGCTAGGTCTTGCGCTTTGCTTGAGGAAAACAAGACACCAACAGCTCCATCCAGTAAATCTGAGAAGCCAAGCACTAGAAGAAGATTAATGAAGCAGGTGCACCCAATCATTGTCATCACATGTAAGAAGAAAATTTAACATAGGACTGCCTTCACAAGTGGGAAGGTGATGTGTAAGAACTTGAAGGTGTGGATGCCAGCTCTATATACAGTACACAGACATTGAGCAGGTGTTAGCCAATCATGGCACCTGTTGGCTAGATCACGCTCTCCGGGATTGGTATTCACCGCGACTGAACCTTCAGCAGAGTGGCTAAAATGTAGAATTGTGGACTGCTACTCTTTTGATCATATGTTTGAATCCTCGAAGCACAATGAGAACATTATTTGCAATATTCCAGCAAGAAATTCGGGAATTCCAGTGACAACACCAGTAACATCAGAACAACCAGGGGAGTTCGCCCATAGCAGCTATTGCTGTAAAAAAGAAGACTGGCATAAGCACAAGAATTGAGATGGGCATACTACATGCCTTTGTTCTGGTAGTGGTCCACTACTTTGGTGCTACAGTTAATGATCTCCACTGTCACTGGACATAATAAGAGTTCTTTAATTAGACACTCGCGCACCCGCCGCCTCTCATATCGCCTAAGTGGACATACTATGTTGGCTGATAGCAGCCCCCTCCCACTTTTAGTATGCTTCACCGCATAACTAAAATGTGCTGCGGCGAATAAGCCGTACATTTGTATTGAGTGAATAAACAAATGGTTTTTACAACAGTACAGAAATAAACGCGCAACATGCATCATTCTACCACACGAAAGACCGTCACAACATACGTTAGCTGATTCACACAGGCCGTGTAGGCCACTTACCAGTCGTAAAAGGTATTATGGGTAATTCAAAATTTCAGAGACACATATGTGTTTATGTTTACGTTCGCACTCCTTGCGTAATAAGGCTCTCAGAACTTCCACAATAGAAAGTAATTTACAACACACAAACGCAATGAACACTATATGTCTCGTTTTCAACTCGGCCGTCATGCAAATGACATATAGCGCGGAAAAACGTGAACATGCTGTGTGTTAGCGTCGTAAACTTTATACTAGGCAAGGAGCTAGCACACCGCAGTCCCGCGACAGCCGCTAATGAGACCAAGACGGGAGCACATGTCTGTGAACGAGCAAACCCTAAGCCACTCTGCTCCTCCGCTACCCCCGCTGCCAGGCTGCACCACTCGTTTCAAGCACAGCGCACCAAACACACATTCAGCGCTGAACAGTGGGCGGTCGACGCAGCTGCATTTACATGACTTGCAACGAGCAGCACATCCCTCGATGTCCGTTAAGCAAAGTCGGACACGGCGACGCCACTTCGATATTTCAATTGTCACCACCGCCGGGTTCTCAAGAAAGCACGGGTCACACAACGCAGATTCTGTAGTTCCAGAGCTCATCGAGGCCAAAGCCGCACTGCCGCACCGCCACTACTCATGGCTTTCCGCCAAGTAACACAGAACCTACAACCACCACACAAGCAAGCACGCACGATCGCATGAGGAATGTTGAACAATGCGCGGTCCAGAGAGCGATCACGCCGAGGACGAACACGACACGGCGTCGGTCGGCGCCAGCATCGCGCCTTCTCAAAAATCCCTAAACGATGCTGTCCCTAGGCACCTAGGATCAGGTCACGTGAGGGATTTTTTTACGACAAATAGACGTACGCGTGGCGGCCGGGGTCCTCGATGTCGATACCAGCGCCGCCGTTCAGGGTGGAGACAACCTCAACGGCGCCGCCATATTGAAGCACACAGGATCGGCTGTGCTAGCGCTCGTAACGGCGCCGTTCATGCTCTCGGCGCGCTTCGAGTGCTTTGATTTGAACAATTTTTTTATCAATATTACACTGCGCATCTCTTTACTCATAATAGCCGTTTCAACATCCGAGGGTCGAAGACGTAATTGTACGAATTAATTTTAGGGCCCCGAGTGGTCGAGGTTGAACAATTAATGTGCCGTCAGTTGACTATCACTTTAAACAGGCTATCATATTAAAGATCCGTTGCCCAGCAGGTGCTACCGCTCCGTGCGAGTGGAAGAAATTGTTTTTTTTTTCTACGTGGTTTTTGGTTTTTCAATCCCTGCGCTATGATAACAGCCGCGCGTCATCAGCCGCTCGCGCGCGGCGGTTGGTTTCGCTTCGGTAGCGTGAGCTGTTTCCGTTTGTTTTTCTCGCAAAGACAACCTGTCTGCTTTTTAATCTTTCAAAGTGTAACTGCGAGTTCCTCGCCTGTTTATTGCCCACAGGGGTGCAATCACATCTGTTTACAGGCTGGCGCTGGTATATACAAACGATGCCGCGTATACCAACGTTGCCACTGCGCCTGCGTTTTCTTTCACGAGGCCCATGAAAACTGATTGCACCTCATTGGCGGTAGGATAAACCTCTACTGCAAGTTTTCCACTCGTTTTATTTTTCTGACAGGCGCACAACCACCGAGCGTTCTTGCGTGCGCTCATATGCAGGCTTCGCTTGCGCTCTGGACATGGACACCGGTTGTTCTGCTACGATTCCTCCGTTTGTGAAGCGCATTTCTGCATATATTTTTCATTGTATTTATTTTACTCATGCCCATCTGTACTCATATATAAATCATGCTTGTACACCTACACAAAAAAGAGTGAATTTGAGGTCATTAAATAACTGCAGTAATTCTTTCCTAACAATTTTAAATCCGAAATAAAAGTAAGACTGAAAATTTATGCTTTGTGAAAAACAATCGACCAGAAAAGGTTTAGTAAAAAGCTGTAGTTTTGACGATGCCTGTGCATGCAATTCCTATTTTGCCTGCAAAATTGGGTGATGATGGGCTAGGATGTTGAAAATAACTGCTCCCTAAAGGTTGAGCTTCTAGTGCTGCAGAACTATATGTAACCTAGCTTGTCAACCTCACCCCTTACAGACAGCAAAGGCAACAAAACAAAAAACAGTGCAAATTATTAATTTCATGTCAAGTGCAGTCGACCATGAAAAAACGCAAACTACAATACAAGTAAGCAAGACAGAGGGACAGATGAGTGGGGTATGTACAGGGGGGTTTAACCTTAAAAGGAAAGCATAAAAACAAAGCATGGAAAAAAATGCAAATCTCCACATAAGCGAGCAAGACATAGGGGCAAGAAGTTGCTACGTGCACTGTGGTGTTACCTTTGCAACAAACATGAAAACAAAGCATGAAGAAAGATGCAAACTACAAAATAAGCCAGCAAGTCAGTGGTAAAAAAGCAGCTATTTACCGAGTGGTGCAAGATTTAAAGCAAGGTACTCTACGACAAGTTCACACCAGCCACAGTCTTGCTGCCATACCCAGGTAGCACAAAAGAGATACGTAACGTTTTCGTAGCGTTTATCCAAGACGATAAAAACGGGTTAAAGAAGACACGAATGAGAGAACTTCGGCGGGAAAACGTCGGATATCTCTGCTAATGTCCGGCTTAATTACTTTCTTGAGACGATCTAGAACAGGTCTGCAAGACGTATTCGAAAAGCTGGTCTAGAAATAGGATTGGGAAAGACACAAGTAATCCCTTTGCCAAAACTATTCGTAACCAATTTCTAAACGTTTTTAGGACGTTATCAAAAAGCTGGTCTAGAAGCGGTCTTGAAAGGTTTACGATCATCTGAAGCTAATTTTCGCGGGTGACGGGCGCGATCAGACATCGTTGTTCAAAACACGCGTTTTGTTTCGCCTCACGCGACTGGCCTATGCCGCGCAGACGTCGTCAGCCGCACCCGTTGGCACGGCCTAGGCCAATCGCGTGAGGTGAAACTGATCGGGCGTTTCGAACAACGATCTCCAATCGCGCCCCAGATGAGTAGAAGCGTCGGTGTTGACTGTAAGAGCCATGGCGCAGTGCCAAGCACTGTTCCCCGCATGGCCGGCGCATCCTCTACCAAGTCGCACGAAAATGAGCCTGTTAGGAATAATAAATCCTTAATACCGCCTTTAGTAAGCTACGATGCTTACAACCACAATGGGAATGACATTCTGCAAAGAACAAATGGCCACGTCTTGGCAGGTGGCCAGACCAAGCCCTTCATGCCAAGAGTGCATGAAATGAGAACATTGTGACAAAGCAAGAACACTTTATTAAAATGTAATGCTTATGCAAGGTTCGAACAAACTGTGTGAGAAATGCAAATAGAAATAAAAGTACATCAACAATGACAAAAGTCGCAGAAAGGATTCGTAATAAACTCGAAAGTGAACATTCACTAGCACATAAACAAAATTCCAAGTACACATACAAAAATGAACAGAAAAACCTGGAGTGTACTAAAGTGTCTAATTTATCATAGTAAAGTGCGCGTGCTATTAGATGGACTAGAGTTATGCAGAAGTGACATCGGAGCGAATGGAAGAAGTAGACTGAAAAATGCAAGAGTATGAATTGGATGGTAACTGCCTCCAAGCAATGTTACCAATCATCTAGAAGCTTGAAAAGAGCACAAAAAGAAATACCACCGCATACCATCATAAAACAATCCTGTGACAGAAATAAAAAAAAATGGGAACAATGCAAAATTGGAAATATTGCCTTTAGGATATATCAAAGAAGGTAATGGCGAGAAAAAATAACCATACAACAAAAAAGCAATAAAGTGAAATTAGTACAGAATACTTAAACGGGGGGTTCAGTGTAACAAGTGAACACTACTGTAGTACAGCGAACGATGAGACAGTAATGCTGCATCTTGCCACTCCAGAACGTGAGAAATGAATATGCAAGCCTCATATTAGAAACTTACATAAACATGGAAATAAACTAGAATGCACTGGAAGCTGCATTTGTGTAACAAAGGAAGCAATGGTCATAATAAATGGTAAGTGTTTTATATAAAGAGCCCTTTACAAGAGGCAAAGTTGTACCTCTCTGGCAAAAATAAGGTTGCAACGAATAATTTGCAAACCAGCAAATACATTAATTAGCACACTGACATGTCACACTTTGCGCACATCTCCAGTCTCCTAAAGTAAAAAAAAGCACTCTGAATGAGAAAAACGTTTAACACATGTAGCCCAGAGCAAATTCTTTGCCAGTTCACTCACACTTTCACATCCAAAAACATTTGCCACAAAGTCCAGGCACAGTTCCACTGATGTTTACCAATTCACCCCCACTTTCACGTCCAAAAATATTTGGCACACAGTCCAGGCAGAGCTTCATAGATAAACAGCTTGAGAGCACCCTACTGATTATTGTGCAGTCCCGCTGCTGGAAATAGAACTGCCGCACATGCTGGTAGTGGTTTCAATCTAGACACACTTGCTGCCCTGGACAGGTATGTTCAGATATCTGCACTGGTGCTCCATTTTGTCGAAGTAGACACATTGATGCACTACGCTGGTAATTGAAATGTTTTGAATGCACAAGTATTGGCTTCACCAGAAAGACTTGCCCACATACCACCACTGGCATATATATGCACTTGCCCTTCACTCAGTAGCATTGAACTTAAAGTGTTCCCTATGTGGGAGCCATGTGTAAAACCGGTGTCACACGACCACTCTCGATCGCGATCAAGCCCGATCCGGATCGAAATTATCGATGCGACTGGCTCACTCTCGTAGCTTGCGCAGAGGAGCCATCACGACCGAGAAATTCGATTTGTAACGGACTGGATAGCGGCTAAAAAAGCCCCGTGTGAAACCGGTATCAAATAATGCACAGACGTACGCTAGGAAAATGTGTTGCACAAGGACAAAGAACTGCGACATGCCCTGTTGTGCGAAGCGCGCGAACAGAACACATGTATATATATATTAAAAAAAACTGCAAGAGCGCTTCGCGAACTCCATGCGCACACATGGCACCCGCACGAACTCGGCAGGCCGCCGTAAAGCGCGAAGGGCGCACAGCGTACATTCCGACACATGTCCCAAACTGCAAACAATCGTACTACCTAAAGCATACAAGTTATTTTATACCAAGGGCATACTCGACTCACGCATGCAGTATGCGCAAGCGAGTTATGCAGCGTACATGCTGTATCCATTCGCCAAATAGTAAAATTGATAACAAGCACAAAGCTACAAGGGACTCAATACATTACTACCATTTGAGGCGTCAAATACAATCGAATTTGGCCGTTTCATATATTGGACACAATATATGGACACATGTGGTACCCGGTAATACCATGAAATACCCATCACGTGGGTAAAGGGGGCGAAAACACAATCGAGAACCTGAAGCGCGAACGATAAAAGCACGGTATGGTGCACGCAAAATTCTGTCAGTGCGCTGTAGCGCGAGGGAAGAAAACAGGGCGAGCACTTGACCTCACCTTTTGGGATACCGCACTAGTAGTGGATCATTAAAAAAAAAAGCCTGTTTGAACCAGTTCCCTTGTCTGCAACACTCTTGCTAAACGGGAGACTAAAATACCACGATGATGGCTCTATTGCGGAGATCGGCAAGGTGCGCACAGACAGAAATTTTGCCGCCGTTCTTCGCATTCTGCAAAATGCTTTCTTGTTAGGATCACGGATAGCGGCCGACCCCGACGCTAGGGACACACAGGCACGATTTCGTCCGTCTAACTTTCGTCCTTATACTGCCCTTAACGCCTTAATTACAGCGGCAGTGAAAAGGCGCCTCACATAACATGACAATGAACTTGAAGAGCTGATTAGTGCCCTCCACTCCGCGCCCTCCAATTGAAAACACTACTGATTTCCAAATTAAACTACACAAACAGATCGCACAACCCAAACTAATCACAGAACGTCGTTTTCTTGACGGCAAAACCCTGCAACACTTACATGACAAAGGGCAGCGGCAGCACATTCAGAACAGCCGCTATCATACCACAGCGCAATGCAAGTGCGATAACGTTATTATGCCCGGCTCAAACAGATCGCACAACCCAAACTAATCACAGAATGTCGTTTTCTTGACAGCAAAGCACTGAAACACTTACATGACAAAGGGCAGCGGCAGCACATTCAGAACAGTCGCAAACAGACCATAGTGCCATGCGAGTGCGATAACGTAACTATGCCCGGCTTCACGAATAACGTGGCCGCCTTGATCACATAACAATTGAAAACACTACTTATTTCCAAATTAAAACCACACAAACATATCGCACAACCCAAACTGATCACAGAATATCGTTTTCTTGACAGCAAAACACTGCAACACTTACATAGCAAAGGGCAGCGGCAGCACGTTCAGAACAGCCGCAAACACACCACAGCGCAATGCGAGTGCGGTGACGCGACGACGCCATGACGACGCGACTATGCCCCGGCTCGCCCGGCTGCCCGGCATCACGAATCACGTGACCACCTTGGTCACATGATTTGACGACGGTATCGCCACCTTGCGCAAGGTTGGATCGCGTTGATGGGTTGTTGAATATTGTAGAAGCCGCTAAAGAGGCTGACGCGCCGTGGCGTGGCGGTGGCGTTTTGAGTCGTTTGCAAAACGTATTCACCCCTCGTTTTTAAGCTGTCTGGCTTCCAACGTTATGAAAACGTATTCACCCCTCGTTTTTAAGCTATCTTGTTTGGAACGTCTTTGATGCGTCGATTTTGGTCAAAAATCCGTTTCAGACGTTGAATCCCTTAATACGACGTTTTCAAGACTTTGTGTGCTACCTGGGTAACCGTCGTCTGAATCATCAGGCTCGTTCAGCCAGCGGAGGTAGATACGCAGTCGCATGACAACAAAACGGCACATCAGTTTTCTCATAACGCTTGGGTGGTCAGCGCATTCACTAGGTGGCAGAGAAACTGATCGCTCAATAAGGCTCGTCAATGTATTGATTGGGTGATCCAAATGACAAACATCATTTTCCTGTGAAAATTTCTTAAAGACACATTCACAGGAAGAAACAAAGCGCAGTACCGTATGACTTACATACACCAAATTTCTAGAACCTTGATTGTACTCTTTGAGCTGCACAAGAGCATGCTCATCGGACGCCTCATCAGCAATCAGGGTCTCAGTACAGGTGGAGCATGGTTTGTTAGTAGATATAAAAGACTTCACCAAATACCCTGCCAAGTGAGCAATAATGTCATTTTCTACAAGAGACAATGGCTCGCCCTCTGTGCATTCATCATCGTACGAGGGTTCTTGAAATTCTTTCTGCACTTCTTGAATCTCTGCAGAGAAGAAATCCACTAAGTAGTTGCTGTCAGCTTCATAACCAGAGTTCTTAGGTACCTTGAGGAACTGGCAAACTGACACAATTCTGAGCGCATTTTTGACACCATATGCACTGGGCACAGGAGAAATCATCCTGATGACCGAAAACAAGTTCTCCAGGCAATCTTGGGCCAATCGTCCTGTCAAGAAGAATGCATAGCCACATTTCTTTAGCTGAAATTCATGCAGTTGAAGCACTACAGCAGTGGACATTAGCACCCCTGCCTGGCATGGCTTCCAGACCTTTTTGATGCCAATGCCTAAGCTCTCGATGACTTCAACAGCGAGTTTCAGCGTTGCAATAGCCTCTTCATATTTGCTTTCATTTGATAAGCTCAGAGCAACAACAGGATGCCGTGCAGTCATGATTGTGTACCACTTGAAAATTACTTCACAAAACCAGGCTGTTGTTTCAGCCTCGGGCGGCAGCTTCATACGCTCTACAAAGTACCTTAATTATAGCTGCAGGTGCTTCCCGGAATAACTGAACAGCTACCCCTACCTTCATCTTTGTGAAGTGGCCGTTGGAAATGAGCACGGTACTCAGGTGCCACCTTCAGTTGTTCTGAGTCCATCTTTAGGATTTCTTCTATGTACTCAATCGACACGTCACTGCTGCGTAAATTGTACTTTGCCACTATTTCTTCACTAAGTTTCATGGGATCTTTTCGCACGAGGTGCCCTCTAATATTTTTTAGCACATGTGAAGGATCCGGCATAAAAAACAATGACATAGAATTGTCACATGGGTGGGGAACAGTGCATCTAGTGACAGAGCAGCGGGAGCTTGACAGGTTTAAGCTCCGCCACATTGCACGGTTGGAGCTCCCCATGTCGCATGTCACGCACAGCACACGCAAAGAAATGTCTGCACAAAGGTTGATTAAGTGGACGACAAAGTCTCTCAGCTTCTCTCCATTGACAAAAGCACCTGTGTAGTGATAAGCAATCACCTGCTTCCAGCGGGTGTTTAGGCCCCCAAGCATAAAGACGAGTACATGGTTTGCTGCTCGGTCGGTTTCAGGGAGCGTCACCTTGCCAAGGAAGCCGTCACCACTGCGGTGTAGCTCGACACCCTTGCGAATCTCCATTTCATCGAGAATTATGACGCAGTCTTTTTCAATGTTTGACATTGCGGCCACTTTCACTTTCATCATATTTACTATATCAATCAAAACGCCGGACTTAAATGGCAGGTGCTGCAGTCGTCTGCACAGTGTTCTTCGTGAGGGAAGAGGATTGCCCTGTCCTAAAAGTAAGTCGTAGCCTGCAGAGCCACAAGCAAATTTGAGTTGCAGCGCTTTCTTTATGGTTTCTGCACTCCATGCACTGCCTTTCCGGCTCTTTCTCTTCAAGGCAGCCTTCTGGTCCTCGTTCAAGAAACCCAGATTTTTGGTCAGCGTTGAGAGGTCTTTTTCTAACCGCTTTGTTTTCCTGGCAGCAGTCTTTAACTTCTTTTTTGGTGTCGACAAGTTTTCTTGCAAATCAGTGTTTTTCTTTTTCGCATCTTGCAGAGCCTTTCGTAACTCACATACAGAGAGCGAGGAAATATCTTCATTGCTCTCATGCTCGACTGCATCTTCTTCGAAAGAAGAGGTACTATCTGGACTCAGTTCTGCGGAGTCTTCTTGGTCAGCGTCTGTAGCAAGTGTTGAGGAGGACTTGGTGCCTTCCTCGCCAGCAGGTCCACATTCGGCAGTTCGTCTCATAGGGAGTTTCCTTCGTTTAGGTTGAGCTGAATAATAAAAATAAAAAAAGCATGTCTCAATGCTTATTGAAATAACTGCAAATCGCGGAAATAATACGCTCCACTACAATTACTACTCACGTCTAAAGTCGAACAGCGTGGGCAGAGCTGTAGACTTTAACAAGCGGCGTCCATCCTGCCGATTTTTCTCAAACTGGTCCTCTTCAAAGTGGAGCTAAAAAAATAAATAAAACACCAAATGTGATTATTCACGTTTGTTTGGGCTGATACAAAAATACTTGTAAAAAATAACCAGTTATTTAAGGTGCTTAACAGAAAATGTTCATAAAAAATGTTGCCGTATTACCAAACCTCGCACGTTTCCAAACAACGCGCAGGCTACGACGGACGCCGAGCCAGAAAGCCCAGGAAAATTTTGACCCATAATGTGCGTTAGCTGCACGTTTACATGAGTACATCCTGCTCAGGTATTTAGCTCCGTCACGGAATAGCAACCACGATCAGGAACGAACATGCAGCGATAAGGTCTGCTTACGAACAGCGTAGTGCAAATATGCCCGCGATCATAACATCGGCCACGTCGCTTTCGAATAGCACGATGCAATTATATACCAATGAAAAAAAATCCTGTATGCACTTTGACATGAGAGCCGCAATTATCTATTGAGATCTCAAAGAAAACCGCAGGGCTTCGAGTGGCACCAGCACAACAGCCGCACTCTACAGATGAAGCAGTGTGTGCCTTCAGTAGCAAACAACGAGCACTTAACTTTTGGTTCGTCTATTTTCGCTTAACGTAAATGTAACTCTGCTGTCTAAACAATAGCGACGCGAACTTTGCAAAGGAGACGCCAGTGCTTTCTGTGAAAATATAAAACAGGTGTGCGACGTTACGATTTTTTGCTAGTTTTAAATATTCCGCGAATCAAAATCACCCTCGTCCGACTCTATAATCAGGGCACTACTCGCGTAGAAAAGCTAAGTTCAAAACGAAAAACACGCTCGCGCCCGTACGTATGCGCGTACCTATACGCTGCCTATGCAACAGCGGCGCACACGAGTTTGCTTTAATTGCAAAATACGGATCAATAAGACTTAACTGTTTTGCAACTCACCTCTCAGATATATGAGCTGTCAGTTGCGTTCCACCGATCCCGCTTTACTTGAGCTTCCCATTTCTTCCTTCGCTCCGAGTCCCGGGGGAAGCGAAAACAACGCAGGCCTCTACGTGTTGACCCGGAGCACATTGGCACACAACAGCCCGTCATGATGGCTCAGTGTTCGACTGCATGCTTGTCAGTCATACAGTCGAACACTGTTAAACAAGTTGAACCACCAGCGAGTGCCTCGAACAACGCAAGCTCAGCTGTTAGCACCGATCAACTGCGACCACTCTGACCGCCCGCCGTGATTCAATATGGCGTCGCAGCGAGAAAGAGGCGGCGTGGGGGTGGTCCACGACCTACTGTATAAGGGTCACCAACCCACGACCTTTATACAGTAGGTCGTGGGGTGGTCAAAGCACGACCTACTTATACAGTAGGTCGTGGGTCAAAGAATGGCACCACCCTGAACGGCGGCGCTGGCATCGAGGCACCCTAGGGCGCCGTTTAGAGCGCCGTAGTTTCTCGGGGCGTCTACATACCTCCGAGCGGGAAAATGATTTGGTAGCGCTTAGTTTTTGCGTTTGAATGCGTTAAAATCTGACCAGACTTTTTTCTCTACATTGTAGATACTGAGAGAATTTAATGATATTTCGCTGCTCTCATTCCACATGGAAACAGCGAGCATCGACTACGCAGCCGACACAGCGACGGTTTTTGCGACCACCTCTTCCCGAGATTAGCGCGCTTATGCCTTACCGAAAATATAGTTCATAGGAATTGCCGCGCAAGGCCGGCGCATTGGAATAACCTTGAATGTGTCGCCCGCACATAAGTCACATATTGGGATTGTAACATTACTTTAAATGGAGGAAGTTCATGCAATATATCAGCATTGTGGTGAAGAAATTCTAGAAAGTACAAAGCGCTTGCGACTTAATACATGTTTATTGGAAATAACACAGTTATTGCATAACATCACATTTTTACAAAACGCAGGGCTTAACCTTCTTGGCTTTGTTGGGGATGACACACTGATTTAAGCTTTTGAGGAAAAAGTGAATACCTAGTGAAAGTGAAAACCTAGACACCGATCCTGTTAGATCAGCGGAATGCCTCCTGCAGCCAATTTGTGACACATTGGCTGCTAGAAACAAGAAATTATTCACAACTTTTGCGTGCAGTCGCGTACTGCTAAATGCACGAGTGAACCTGCCCTCGTGTGTCCGAATGAGGTTGTATAGACATGCTGAGGGATACAGAAGCCCCCCCGGCCCCCGAGACGCGGTCCCGTATGACAACAGCAGAAGTCGGTCGAGAATACAAAGCTTGGATCATCTGTCTAAAACCCACACTAAAACCAGCCTCTTCCAGAACACGGAAAAGGTACCTATGGCTATATAATGATGTCGAAAGCCTTCTCCTGATCGAAGGAGCGAAGAATACCTGGAAGTTTCCTGGTATTTGCCCACAGGAGAAGGTCCCTTAGTGCTATACCGTGAAGCTGAGTAGAGCGCCCCTGGACAATACATGCCCGGTATGGACCCAAAACAGTGCTGAGCACTGGTGTGAGTCGCGTACACAGGCATTTTGCTATGAGCTTATAATCACAGTTCAGAAGCGTGATTGGACGCCATGCTCTCAGATCGGAGTTCCTCGACTCGTCCTTACAAAGGAGAGTGATTAGCCCCTCTCGTTGAGACGCTAAGTCCCTTCACCGAGTAGCCTGTTCACCAGTGATATGAACGGCTTCACTAACAGTGTCCAAAATTTAACATAAAATTCGACTGTCAGACCATCGGATCCTGGACTGCGATTACGCTTCATAGACTTCAAGGCCGAAAATAGCTCGTCCTCATCTATGGCTGAGTCGCACGCTTGTGGCGGCTCAGCTGGTGAAGCAAACGGAAAGACAGCTGGAGATAGGCAACTGGAGAGGCATACAAGGTCATGTAAAACTGCCTCGCCAGTGCAAGAACTGCATCTGGTGAGTCGACTATGCTACCATCACTTGGATCTATTAGGGAAAAGAGAGTTGTGTTCTTCCTTGAAAGATGCTTACGTAGGACGTTTCTGCTGCACCACGCTTCCATTTCCCACAGCTCTGCTCAGGCTGTGGCCCTCAAGCCGTCCCAGCGTCGCTGCAGGAGAATCCGAAGTTTCTTTCGGAGTGAGGCCAGAGCCGAAGCAACACCAGGCCCGCCGGACAGTGGCCTCGAGAGCAGGAGGATCGCGTCGGAGACGATTTTAATCTCCCCACGCTCCTCGTGCGCTCGAAGCTTGCCCCAAGACCTGAAGCACTCACGCACTCTGACCTTCACGTCATCCCATTCTGTGCCAGTTAGATTCGCTGTGTTGTGAAGCGATCGAAATTAAGGAAACGCGAGAAAAATACAGCTGCACTATACCGACCACAAGAGTTACTTTGCACTGCACCGTGGTCTACGAGACTGACAAGCTCACGGCGCCTCCGCGCTAGCCACCATACCCGCGCCCCCGACGGAAGCGCCAAATTCTACCCCAGTGGGAGGAACGCGTAGCGGGGCCTCCCTAGACAATGGCAGCGGCGCCGCGGTCTTCACACCTCCCAATTCTAGCCACCCTACCTACGTCACGCATCGAATAAAATGGCTGAATGTCCAGAATAGCGCCCGAGTTTACAGTCACGAAGCCGTTTGAAGCCAAAAGGACGAAGTTTAGGCAAATCCATGTACTTCCCATAATTCCCATGCTGGGACAACCGCTCCCATTGCAGCTCCCGTAGACACTAGCGCCAGAGTTCCTTCTAGAAATTCTCGTAGGAAACTCTATGGTTTAGGGTGCTGCAACAGCTTTGCAGAATAACTGATCTACATGGTCAATTTAAAAAAAAAAAGTTTGTGAGAATTACTTGACTTTCTCAAGTTTTTTCAGGTTGCTATACACCCCCGAGAAAGTTTCTGGCCTTTCAGAAGCAGAAGTGCACCGATTGTAGCAAATAACGCCTCCATCCCCTTGACAGTATCTACAGCCATGGTGCCATAGACATGTGCTATGCGGAGCAGCAGGCTATGAAATGGGATGAAATGATGTGGTTGGCAAGACTGATGCAATGTCATACAGACAGACATGCACTAGACGGAGCCTCGCTGTTTTACACAGTATTAATTTGAATGTCAGTGGTTAGGAAAGCCTCTCTTTTACCATATTGTCACAGCACTGCGCAACTGAGGCAGAGAAAGAAGTAGGGTGCGCGCGCGTGATCTCGGGGGTACTCTGCACCGGCTGGGCCTGGCCTGTAGCTTCCCTCTCGGACCTCGTTTCACCCTGTAAATAAACATCATTCGTAACATCTTTGGTGGACACGCGGGGTAAATCTTGGACGATCCTGGACGACCCAGCTCTACCAACTGTCCGACGGAGTAGACGCTTGGCCGGTTTACGACCACAAGCAGCGGACATGGCTGATTCCAGAGAAGGCAATGACGACCCCACCTGCGGCGGACCAGACAGCAATCACGCAGGTCAGGCTGGCTACTGGACACCGCTGCGAGAGCCACCCACCTTTTCGGGGAAAGCGACTGAAGACGTCGACGACTGGCTTAAACACTACAACAGAGCGAGTTGCCACAACCACTGGAGCACTACGAAGCAGCTTGATAACGTGTTTTTTTTTTTCTTGCTGGAACCGCGCTCCTCTGGTTTGAAAACCACGAGAGCGTTCTAACAAGCTGGGATAATTTTGTAGAATTCACCAAGTGCTTCGGGGACCCGATCTCTAAGAAAAAGAAGGCTGAGTAGACGCTTTCCCGATGAGCTCAATTACCTGGCGAAACGTGTACAACGTACATAGAGGCCGTTCTGAAATTATGCAGAATCGTCAGCGCTACCATGACACGAAGACAAAGTAGAACATCTGCTTAAAGGAATCGCTGAAGGTGCTTATAATTTTCTTGTAACGAAGGAAGATCTTAGTACTCCGTCTGATCTGAAGAAACACTGCCGGACGTTTGAAGCGCTGAAAGTGAGAAGGATTGGGCCAAAGTTTGGACGCTTGGACAATGTTACTACTATTGCAAGTGTGTCTGTCCCAACCCACGACGACATCTCCTCGGTGATTTGGCAAGTGGTTAAGAAGAGCTTGAACGCCTTAAAGTTGTTGACGACGCTCATGTGTGCCATCAGTGTGCATTTGATCATCGCTCTCGTGTGCCACTAGCCACCTCAGAGATACCGAGAACCTAGCAGGACCTATGCTGACCGTGCGGAGAGCAACAACCTGCCACCGCAACCGACAAGTCTCGGGCACCGACAAGATGCACCACAACAATTTGTTCCGCGGGCTCTTCCCTCCCACAACCGGCCTGAGAGTATGTTTCCACCCATGACACCCATGTCACCTGTGTCACCCACGACAAGCCACGACTCCCGCATTTGCTACAGCTGCAGTGTGCCTGTACACATTGCTACGTATTGCCACCGCCGTCAGCAGCGTGCTCCATGGTTTAATTCCTACACACCCCGCGTGCCCGCTGACGAGCCTTGATCGTATCCCAGTTCCTTCCAGCAGCTGCAGCAGGGACGCGTGAACCGCAGCGACTCCTCGGTTTCTGATCGCAGCCTCACACCGACGACACTCTCCATCCCCTCGTTGTCGCTCATTATCACTGCCGCCGCTGGAAAACTAGCTGGTGCGACTGATGGGGGTGAGGCCGCAATATGTTCATCTTCATGAAGACTCCCTTGTGTAAAATTGTTTGAAAACAAAGTGTGCATTTCAGTTGACAATGTGAGTGCTTTTGCTTTAGTTGACACCAGGGCGGCAGTTTCTGTTTTGAGCCTGTCCTTCAAAAATTGTCTTGGACAAAAAGTTATGTTTTCTTTGGATCGGAACGCTACCTTTCGTGGAGTTGGCGGGGAAATGTTACGCCCACTTGGGGTCTGTTCTGTTTCAGCTACGATAGGGGACCAGACATTTCGAAGAGAATTTGCTGTGCTTGCATGTACAACGCACGACATTATTTTAGGAATTAATTTCTTGCGTGAGTGGGGGGCAACTTTGGATTGTGGAAGTGGCGCGATTTCTCTTCGCCGCGACGTGCTAACTGCAATGACAGATAGCACCAGTGATGCCGCCGACGTTCTCTCCGTGTCACAAGATGTGTGTTTGCCCCCTCAGACTGCAATGTTTGTACCTGTGAATACTTCTCGCCTTCCGAAAGGTTCTTGTTGTGGTTTAGCCGAGCCCGATTATAACAATGCTCTCAAGAAAAATGCGATAGTCCCTTGCTCCCTCGTTGTCACCACTGATGGTTATACTCGTTTGCAGACAGTGAATGCTTCAACCCAATCCACAACATTGCCGCTAGGACTTGGCATTAAGTTTTGATGAACAAGCCATTGTCAGCGTCGGAACGGTCGAAATGTCAACTGCCGAAAAAATATCCAACCCCGATTCCAACCATGATAATTCTGCTGACTTTAAGCGCATGATTAACAAGTTGCCGTTTCTAGTGAGCAGTTTCTGCTGGAAGCTGTGCTCGCTCGCTACGCCACAGTGTTTGATTTTGCTCAAGGCCAACGAGCGTCCCATACACCACCGGCATCTCATATGCAACACCGCATCCATACAGGGCAAGCAACGCCAATTCGTCAGAAGCCCTACCGCCAGTCACCTTCAGAGAGAAAAGTCATCACCAAGCAGGTCGAAGAAATGTTACAGAAAGGAGTGATCCAGGAATCATGTAGCCCTTGGGCTGCTCCTGTGATCCTTGTGAAGAAAAAAGACAACTGATGGAGATTCTGTGTGGACTATCGCCGCCTAAACACCGTCACAAAGAAAGACGTGTACCCCCTACCACGAATAGATGACGCTGTCGACTGCCTCCACTTCGCGTCGTATTTCTCTTCTGTTGATTTATGGTCAGGATATTGGCAAATTCCCATGCACCCCTCAGACGAGGAAAAGAAAGCCTTCGTGACACCTGACAGTCTCTGAGTTCAATGTTATGCCCTTTGGCTTATGCAACGCTCCAACGACATTCGAGCAATTTATGGATACCGTGCTCCGCGAACTCAAATGGAAAATTTGCATGTGCTATTTAGACGTCATTATCTACGGCCGAACATTTCACGAGCACAACCAGTGCCTGCAGCGATCGTTCTTGACTTGACATAAAAATTGTTACAGTGCAAACACATGCAGCCACAAAGTCACAAGGACGGGACACAAGCGCTGACTGTATCCAGCAAGCTGACCTTATATTAAACTCGAAGAAATGTCATTTCGGTGAGCGTCAAGCCCTCGTACTAGGCTTTCTGGTCGACAAAGATGGCATACGACCAGACCCTGAAAAGATGGCAACGGTTCGCGACTTCCAACAGCCACAAACGGTGAAAGATTTGCGAAGCTTTTTGGGCCTTTGCTCATATTTCCAGCGCTTTATCAAGAATTTCGCACAGCTTGCCTCTCCCCTCACGTCTCTCCTTCACAGACACCCCATACTTGTGGACTGCTGACTGCGAGTCGGCGTTTCAACAACTGAAATTTTTGTTGACTTCTGGACCGGGACTGCGACATTTTGATCCGGAAGCGTCAACTGAGCTACACACTGACGCCAGCGGTGCGGATGTTGGCGCTGTGCTTGTCCAGCTCTGCGGTGGCCGTAAGCATGTCATTGCCTATGCTAGTCGGACACTTACAAAAGCGGAGACAAACTGCAACGTTACTGAACTCGAGTGCCTAGCAGTCGTCTCCGCCATTCAGAAGTTCCATCCGTATCTACATGGCCGCGCATTCACTCTGTTGGCTGGTTGGGCTGCGTGACCCGTCTGGTCGGTTGGCCCGCTGGGCTTTGCACCTTGAAGAGTACAGCTTTTCCGTTAACTACGAGAGCAGACGCTTTCAAATGGATGCTGACTGCCTATCCCGTCTCCCTTTGCAGCACACTAAAGCTGAGGATGATGACTTTGATGACTACCTAGTTTCCATCTCTTCCGACTTTCCAGACCTGCATACCTTCGAGAGCCAGCAGGAACACCGTTTACTTTTCGTAATGGTTTGCTGTACAAAAAAAGATTACTCAGCTGATGGCCCCCCATTGTTTCTAGTTGCGCCCGAAAACCTGTGTCCTGCTGTCCTTCGTTCCATGTATGACGATATCACGTCCGGGCACCTTGGCTTTGCATGCACACTACACCGACTTAGACAGAGATTTTTCTGGCCAAAGCTCTGGAAAACAACGAAACAGTATGTCGCCAGTTGTACTGTTTGCCAGTGCCATAAGCAAACAACGATGGCCCCAGCAGGCTATATTTACAACCAGTTAGGCTACCGACGTTACCCTTTGAAAAAGTCGGCATCGACTTGCTTGGCCCGCTCCCAAAGACGGCAGCTGGCTACCGCTGGATTATAGTATGTGTAGACTATATCTTACTCGCTACACGGGAACGGCGCACTTATCTGCCACTGCAGCAGATGTCTCTTCATTTTTGTTGCATCACGTCATACTCCGTTACGGCGCTCCCCGGGTTGTCATCAGTGACCGTGGATGGCAATTCACTGCCGACGTCATTGAAGAACTTTTATGGTTTTGTAGTTCTGCATATCGTCATTCCACTCCTTACCACCTGCAAACCAATGGCCTCACGGAGTGGACGAATCGAACCCTTACCAACATGTTATCAATGTATGTCGCTGCTGACTACAAGAATTGGGACGCCGTCTTACCTTTTGTAACGTACGCGTACAATAGTGCCAAGCACGAAGTTACTAGATATGCGCCGTTCTTTTTGCTGTACGCACACGCTACCCAGAGCTTTCTGGACACTAATCTACCTTTATCGTGCCAAGAAGATCCTTCCATCGCCCAAACTCTGTGTCGGGATGAGGAAGCAGGTCGACTGGCGCATCTTAGGACGTTGTCCTCCCAAGGCAACAGTAAGATTCACTATGATGCATTAAAGCCCCTCAATTTCCCAAAGTAGCGCCATTCACTTCCCTCCTCCTCCGCTCGGCGCGGCCTCGTCGGTGGCGCCGCCGGTGGTGGGCCTGCCGTAGCAGACGACGGCTAACACGCTACGGGAGGAAATCCGCAGAAAAGTTCGTTCGAGCCCTGCGGAGCAGTTTTTTCAATCGAGATCTTTCTTCGCCAGTCGGTAACTGGCCTTTAGAATTTCGTCTTGGAATTGCGGAAGAAATAGAGAAAATTACCATTATTCAAGGAGTATTTAAGGCGTAAAGCGCGCGACGTTGAGAGTTCGTGTTGCTGAAACACGACGCAAGCACGCGGTGTACTCAAACACGCGCGTAATTACCAAAGTTTCAGGTGTTGACAGCGTGAAGGTATGTGTACGTGGTTTCGTAGGTTCATTCACGTACCTGCAGGACACTTTTGTTCGGTCGGCGCGTGAGAGATTCCGGCTGTGTGCGGTCAGCAATGCCTGGCAACAGGGCCGTTTTTTTCATTGCGGGTTGCTTTGGTAATCGTGACGATATATTATTTTTTTTTACAAGTACTGTTCCAGGAGGGCACATGTAATGGCTAACGGAGGCCTCTGAAGAGCACGTAACATTACACTAATGCAGGCGTCGCAGGGAGTGTTAACATACAAAATTGGCTGTCCGCGATCTTATACCCCCTTGGCATGCACAGGCTTCGGCAAGCCCCATCCAGCCCTGGTTCTAGCTTTGGTGTTCCCGTTGCCGCTTTGGTGCCCTGGAGGCGCCGTCAATAATACGAAATAATGACAAGTTGTTACAACTAGTAAATAAAATTTATTGAAGAAATACAATCGCGCCGAGGCGCCAACTTCTAAAGCAGCGCTAGCGCGCGAGTATTATGAAACGCCAACGAGGAATTTACCGGCCCACGTACGACTCTACGATCAAAGTGCACGTTAAACATCCCCAGGCGAGCTAGATAAAGTTATCCTGAGCCATCCACTACGACCTCTTAGCTTTAGTCGCTTCGGAACGTTAAAAACGTTAATCACCACAAACCAAATCAATGCATGCGGGCGTACATTCGAAGCTAAGACTGCGTCGTAAGTCATAGTGAGCCTTGCAAAAGCGTCGATAATGTGCTAACTTCTGGTGGAGCTCAAAACACACCCTGAATAAAGTCGCTTTTATGTCACAGGCCAGCTGCAGATGCGTGCATCTCACCGCAAGACAAAACTACATGAAACAAAGAGAGCACATTCGAAAAAAGAAGTCAAACAACGCGCTAAAAACCACGCAGAGCATGAACACACTTTTTCGAAGCGGAAGGCGTGAACTAGGCTCAAAATAAGAGGTTGTGAGTAGCCGTGGCCCTTACTTCACTAAGCCGTGCGTTCTTTGTCACTTCCTCGAAGTCAGCCCGCCCGATCCTGCGTATCCACACTTCTTTTTGTGTAGCGCCCGCCGGACGGCAAAGCAAAAAACTTTTTGCCCTCGCTGTGTCTGTTGCGGCAACCGAAGGCGCAGCAGCATGGCATCGCAATTATGTTCTCGGCCCTGCACATTCTATTACGCTAACGCACTCTGTCAGTCCGCCTGCCGTAGTTTCGTCGCGCAGGCCCAATAATGGAGGTCGGCGCGCGCTGGAAAGAAAAAAATATACAAAAGCGCGGCGCCTGCTCCGCGCTGGAAAGAAAAAAATACACAAAAGCGCGGCGCCTGCTTCCACGTGACACAGATTGGCCAATGGGGGAGCGGAGGAGGCTGGGGAGACAGGAGGCGTCGAGGAGGACCCGCCAGGGTGAGCGGGGTGTCGGAAAGATCTAAGAATGGCGCTACTTTTGAAAAATTGAGGGGCTTTATGATGCATGTCCCCGTCAGCTTTGCTCCCGGTGATTATGTTTTGTTGTGGACACCTGTTCGCAAAAAGGGATTGTACAGCAAGTTTCTCGCCACTTACACCGGACCATTCGCTATACTCAGCCGCTTGAGTGATGTGAACTATGTCGTCGCCAAAGTGACGGCAAGTAATCGGCGTTCACGTGCGACGCAAGTTGTTCACGTGGCCAGACTGTGGGGTCTCTCACACCCGTACTCTTGGGACAAAGGAACGACAACACAGTAGTGCAAACAATCACAAGGGCATTTATTGCACCTTTCATAGATCAGTGCCTGCTAGCCGAGCTGCTATCCACAAAACATGCCGATGTGCGCGCGACAAATCTAGAAGTCTGACTCACCGCGACCGGAAGCGAGCGAATATGTTCGCCCCATGCTGGATCCCAAGGCCTGGTCGTTCGCGTGTATGGTCACGCGAATCGTGGCGCGTTCGAGGGCGGCCACGCGAGGCGGTCTCGCAGAAGCATGGGTCGGCGCGCACGCGGGATAAGTCCCCGCCACGCGCCGACCCGCCGGGCAAGAGGGTCGCTGCACGTGCGGCACGGCCGTCCCGCTTCCTGTCTCGAACCCAACAGCCCGAGCGCCTTGTCTGCCGACGCCCGAGTAACCCCGCAGCGGCGCGACGCTCGCGCCATCTCTCGCACCGCGCTTGTACCACTCCAACCGCCGCGGGCGAAGCCGCCCTGCAGGAGACGAGCCATGCGGGAAAACTAATCTCAGGGGAGGCGTGAGAGTCACGCATCCCCACAAGACTCAAGCAGTACCATCACAGTTCCCTTTAACTCGCTCAACGAGCTTCGTCTGCCCCCAGGGAGAATGTCGCAGCACTGCACGACTGAGGCAGAGAAAGAAGAAGTAGGGTGCGTGCGCGTGATCTCGGGGTACTCTGCGCTGGCTGGGCCTGGCCTGTAGCTTCCCTCTCGGACCTCATTTCACCCTGTAAATGAACATCATTCGTAACAATATTGTAAATACTACTTTACCCTAGTCTATGTAGACTTCAATTAGGAAACGGTTCCCTGCTTCATTTCACTGTACCTTCTTGCAGGTCATGTAAGAAACCCCTTGCCAAGAAGTACAATATGGACAGTTCGGCTACGACCAGAACACAGCAATCCTTTATTCACACCACACCAGTCTTCCCATCAGATGGAGATGATCTCGTGTGCCTTGGTCTCTAGCAGCTTCTCCATGGAGGCAACATCTGCGTTCCATGCATCCAGCCGCTTCTTCATGCCTGCAATCTGTGAACCATCCACAATATCACCTACACAAAGCAACACACACTGCATGTATACAGGATGTCCCAGCAAGCTTTAGCCAGGGTTTAAAAGTATGCCACCAAATGCATGTTGTGCACGTATGGAGTCATTCACACTATTCTTTAAGTGGGGAGGCTACCCTCGGATGCCAACTTATTTGTTTATTGAGATATCTTAATGAAATTTTAAGGATAGTCTCATAGCAAAAGCATTAGCAGAACTACGAAATTTAATGAGTTATGTTCACTGGTTCTCAAGTTACAGCAATATGTCAGAATGGTGCACATGATTTTCTCATTCCAGGCCTGCAGAATTTTCAAAAGGTGCTGCAACTGTGAAATACACTATGATGATTCCCATATGGATACCTCAGAGCAAGACAGAGCCATCTTATAAAATTTTCTTGCTGAATAATTTTAGCAGACCACCAAATTTAGTGTTGGTGATTAAGATATTATCAATCATATTTTGATTAAATATCACAAATCACAGACACAAATATAAAAAATGGGCTTGTCTTGCCCTCAGAAATTTATTCAGACACACAATAAAAAAGACTTCTCGAAATCTGATGAACAGTTACAGAGATATGGCTCGAACAAGCAGCCTCACCAGCCAAAAGAGTCATTTTGAGAAAATGAGCTTCGAAAGTTTTGAGCACATATATTGGTCTAAAATAATCCTGCAGCGTAACTGGAGATGCCCTTTGGCACTCCCTTCTTTTGCTGCCTTTCCACCTTCTCTTACGATCGCTTCTTGGCCTTTTTCAAGTGCAGAGAATCTTTCTTGGCTGCCCGTTGAATGGTCAGGTGGCTAGGTGTTAGCCCCACTGATGAGCATAGCTCTTGGGTGGGCCTGTGGCAGCCAGCATTATATCTTAAAACTGCCTCATGCAGTGCTGTCTCCACAGCATGGAGTGAAATGATTCTGATGCATTCTGAGTCTTTGCTCCCAGGCAGCGTTGCAGAAGAGAAGCCTGTGAGAGGCACTCACAAACAGGTAACAGTGCTTCTGCAACATAGACCATCACTCTTGCTGGCATTATGATGACAACATGAGTCTGCACCCTCAAGGCACAAGTCGTGGTGAGGATCCTCGTCCGTCGATGTCACGTGGTGTACGATGCCATCACTGCACGGTGCATGGCAGCCACATCGTTAGAATATTTTCGTAGGGCCCAGTCATAAATACAGTTGAACCCGGCTATATCGAACTTGAAAAAAAAAAACGCCTATCAGTTCAATATAGAGCGTAATTCAATATAAGCCTGCTAAATAATCGGATGTCATAAAAGCACTTACCCTATATAAGATCACTTTATTGATGAAATTAGCTTAGTTTCGCACGGAATAGTCCTGCATTTTCTTCTGCTTGGGCAATTTCGCTGCCTGCAATGCACGCACTTCCTCACATTGTCAAAGGAGTCTGAGGACTTCTCCGCATT
This sequence comes from Dermacentor variabilis, assembly GCF_050947875.1. Lineage (NCBI taxonomy): Eukaryota > Metazoa > Arthropoda > Arachnida > Ixodida > Ixodidae > Dermacentor > Dermacentor variabilis. The sequence goes on along the minus strand of NC_134576.1, from coordinate 5,661,952 downwards.
TGCGCAGAAGCCCTGGACTAGTGTGAGCCCACCAATCACTTCGGATGATGTGGGCAAAAGACCGTCGTTGCTTTCCTCATTGTGCCTACTTTCACTTGTGCTCGGTACGATGTCGGCAATGTCGTCTTCGTTTGTCGGCTCTCCCGTAGTCGCGACACCATCATCTGCACTCACAAACTCGTTCACTGTTGATCCATCAACAGCTTCTGGAAATTTTGACAGCTCGCTCCAAACTTCGGCAACACCGGCAACGGCTTTGTCACATTCATCAGAATTTACAGTCATCACCGAGCATGCGAGAGCCGGCACGGCTGAAGCAATCTCAGATGAAACACTCGTACACGGCTGTGCGTACGCGTCGGGCGCCACGGGCACCAGGTCGAGAGTTTGACCGCTTTTGGCGGCGAGGAGTTATGGAGTCGCCATCTATCGGAAGCGACTCCCTGGCATAGTATGAGGGATCACGCGGCGCGCTCCTCATAGGTTTTGCTGTCAGCGCTCACTAAAAACACCACGTGCGAGCTCTCCCAGACATTTCTGTCAGTACTTTCGAAACGAGAGAAGTTTATTACTGTCCAAATAATAATCTTGGGCAAACTAAAAGCACAGAATCGTTTACAGATGCTATCTCTTTACCGATCGCGTACAGTGAACGCTACTGCGTGCGGTCGCCACAATGGAGTCTCTCGAACCGGCTTCTTGCGTGAAAGGTAGGTAAACGCTGAGAGCAAACTATGTGAAATATGTTCTTATAGTGTTTGTATAACTAAATGGAGCGTAATAGAACGAAGCCTCAATGCAGTGACCACACAGATTCGCAGCGACCGACTGCGTGTCTGCATGCTTGTCCGTGCACTGTTTCGCTTTCGCCGCATGCACATTTTAGCACCGTGCCATAAGCTTTAGGCCGCAGAATATGAGCATTTGACGGTATCTTTAGGTCGCAGAATATGAGCATTTGACAGTATACAAGCAACCATTGTTGCGTGGGCGCAAACAGAGCTGTTCAAAAATAATTGCGTAATAGAGACTTCGACGCCATCGTCATGATGAATTGTCACGACGAGATTGAATCGTCACAATGATTCAATCTTTTTTGTCTTCTAAATTCTCGGACGCTTCAATATTATTCCTCGAGTTGCGTCGCACTGTATGTTTATCGGTGTTCTCAGTGTGCGATTTCGTGCTCCTTCTTTTTTGTAATCCAGTGAATTAATTCATAACACAAACATGACCATATGCCATGCTTTTTTTTTAATGTGCTTCTTACCGCTCCCTTTCCACTCCAGTGAACTTGCCAGTATCTATAGCATCGACAAGTTCATAGACCAAACCGTCATGACATTAGTCGGGCGAGCGTCTCAGTGTGCGTTTTCCGAACATCGCAGACCCGGCGCCGTAGCAGAAATCTTCCTCGCGTCCGTGCTTGCTGCATATCCAAGTTGTAGCCGATGACTGTTTGCCGGTTTTATGTTTCGTGAGCCAAGATTCACGCAGCATTTTGTCTTGCGGCTATGTGTGAATAAGGCAGACACCGGGCTCTTTTGCGTACGTCCGGCACTTCAGCACCGAGCAGTAGCCTACCATGTTGCGTGCCTTCAAAGGCAGCCACTACCTATTGTAGTGCTTTCAAGCGTTGTAAAGGAGACACTTGAAGTGGGAAAATCTTGCCGCTAAATGAGGACCGCAGTGTATGAGGGAATTCAAACTCGTTTTCAGCTCGCTTCGGCGCTCCCGAAGCAGCCGAATTGCGGCCGCTATGTCCACGTGATCCCTAATAGCACGTCACGCCGACGGTGGCGCCAGCTTTTCCAGTGGTGGAGCTCGAGGCCATTAGCCCTAATCTCACCCTTATTCTTCAAGATCGTACTGAGAGTGCTCCTCAGAATCTTGCACGTTGCAGGGACACCCGACTTCTCACCACGTTCGACCTGGTTTATGATTTCGAGCTTCATGACGAAAGGCAAATTCTGCCACTTAATCACGGCAACACTGCGGGAGAGAAGGCCCACAAGGCACAAACACAATGAACCAGAAAAGCAGCGAGACAACTCGCACTTTCGCTATCTTGCACGACGAGGGCACAAGAGCCTCTGATTTTGAGCAAGCGCTGCGGGTGGGCCAGGATCATTTTTTGCAGGGGGTTGTCGGCGGCTCGTCCGAGGCAGCGCGGTCACGGTAGGAAGAGCGGTTGGATGGAGTGCACTGCCGAGCTTCCCCGACACCATGAGGGAAAGCCAACTTCTGGGGGCACTTTTCCGCTGCTTGACGTTCTATATATCGGGAGTCGCTGCTATTTTTTTTTTCAATGTAAGCGTAATTTTTGCTATATATACTCATTGTAACTATACCGTATCCGGAAATTGTTCGATACATAGAATAATTCCATGTAAACAGGTTCGATATAGTCGGATTTGACTGTAGTCGGTCAACTTGTTGATGAGGGCCTTTGTCAGCCTGCCCTTCCCACCTAAAGCCTTGTCACTTTTCTGCACAAGGTTGCGCAGTAGTGTCCCCATCCTTTTCTGGACTTGGTTCAGGCATTCTCCTTTCGAAATGGGGACCAGTCCATAAACATTTTCTGGCACAAGGGCAGAGAAGGTGGCACTGTCTCCATCAGACATGAGCATTGTGTAACGGAGGTTGTGCTTTGTCACCGAACATAGAAAAGGATGACAGCTGCCTCAAACTCCATCCTCCCAGACTTGTGTTTTTCTGCCACGCATGATCCTCCTGCCAGCTTGCATAGCCTCTAGGCTTTGGTCCTACGTGGCAACCAAAGCACTGGTTCGATAAAACAACGGTGTCCAAGATGAGGCCAGTATGATATTCAATTATTGCACCAACTCCAATATGGGACGTGTGGCCACGCTTGTGCCATGTTCCATCAAAGTTTACTGTAATATCCCTGCTGAAATATGGATCCATTTCCTTGTAGGTGGTTTTCACAGCAGAAGCAGATTCTGCAAAGAATTTGTCTATGCACTGTGTCTGCAGTTCCCCAATTTTCTTCAAGTGCTTCTGAAAAGTCTTATGATGCAGGCTACGATGGGACACGTTCATCACTGCCCAAAAGTCATGCAGGGCTGTTTGTCCCTTCCCTATCTGTTTCGTTGCCACAATGGCTCTTATATACACGTCAAAGGCAATTGAGTCATCCTGGCAGAACTGCATGAGCTTGCAACTACTCCACAATGTAAACATAGCAGCTCAAGCTTTGTTGCAAGTCCAAGTTGCGTGCCTCCTTGAACCTTCATCCCAGTTGCGAAGCACCGCTGGCACGGGGTCCTGGATAGCAGGTCGCTAGGGCATCCATTTGCACAAGGAGAAATTTTCGCCTTCACTTGTAGTGGTGGCAGCTTCAGGATCGCGCTCCATTGCTTGAAATTTTTGCTCAGTCGCTGACACAGCGCCAAGTCCTCGTTGCACAGCAGTGCGTTTTTTGTGCGCCGCCTCTTTCTCCTCACACGTCAGGAAACGTGTTTTCAAGTGCACAGTGGACGACGCCATCGCACTGTTCAAGGCTGATGAAAGAGAGGATGTGGAAACCGCTGTTGATGAGCACGAGACACCAGGCGTACTTGTCACAACAAATTCTTGAGCCGGTGGAGCAGGAGTCACATTGCTAGAAGAGTCAACGCAACCATGCTCTTGCGTAGATGAAACAGAAGCTGCCCCGCAGGAATTATCGGTGCGGTCATCGTCAGCGCGCGGGTGAGCAGCGAGCTTCGCCATGTGGACGAGCTTCATAGAACGCTTCCTTGCACCGAACGCATGTAGCATCTTGAGTTTCTTTGGGCACATCGTGGCCCAAACACACACAACACACAACAACACTGCACAAGAATTGGCACAACGACAGCACAACAATCGGCAGGCTAAACGCAACAATGGTCTCATAAAGACAGTAGAAACTTTGAGAATATGCGAACAGCTGAAGAGATAGACGATGGCAAGTGGAACACACAAAGGGTGCCAGCGATGGAGGAGTCAAAGCAGACAACGGCAGGACGTATTATGCAGAAGATCACTACGTCATCGCACGCAGCAGCCAGTGGGAGTCGCGGGCTCCCCGCGTCCTTGAGGAGCGCGCACTTCGCCCAATCTCAGCTTCGCATCTCAGCTGTGGGAAAGTTGAAAGGTCTCACGAGCCCTCCAATCATGAGCGATTTACACCTCTCTCGCATTGCCGCCGCCACCACGGGTGGCGGGAAAAAAATAGCACAAAAATGCATGAACAAAACAACACTAAAATGGCGGCGCTCGGGGGAGCGGTGGAGAAATGGCATTGACGCCAAGTAGGGGTATTTTGAGCGCTCGCTCGCCACTCGAGGGCTGCCGCGGCTCGTTATAAACTTTATTTGAAATAGTTTCGCGATGAATTAGACGTTGATATTTACAGAAATTGTCGTTTATAAGACATACTGCCCGAATATGTGGTTTTCCAAAAATCGACTTTTTCGTGATTTTTCCGTTTTCAAAGGCCGCGTCCCCCCTTAATTGCAGGAATACTCAGCGAAGTAGCCAAGTATGAACTATAGAGTAAAGCTTCCAATGAGAAAGTTGCAGTGTTCTAGGAAACGTAACTCCCCAGCTTCTAACTACCTACTTCTCACGTGATCCTTTTTTCTGCATTGTACAGGAAGCTCACGAATTATGAAAAAAGCATGTGGCATGCCCACTTTGCAGTGCTCTCCCACGTGCCACGTATGAACGAACAGCACATGCTTAAAAAGTGACAAGGCAGGCACTGACTGCGATTTATGGTACATGCAGTGTAAGCAAATGAGGCAGCACACTAAGCTAAATGCACCATTCCTTCATACACGGTGTGTCAAGCGCCAGAAAGTGTGCAATTGATGCTCCATCGCAGCATCATGTTAACGACAATGAGCAGCGAAGTGCTGAGGCTGTGGTGCTATATAACACCATCACCATGCAGGCGTCCCCGGACAGTGTGCATGGCATTAGGATCGGCACTGGTACTGCTGTTGAAAATGATGAGTGCAAAGCATGTGCATGCAGAAAGACAACAGTCTTCCATACTGGCAACAACAGGGAAGATTGAGATTTTTGCAATGGTAAGCAGTGTACGTGATCATGGACTCGGTCACGTTTCTTCCGAGTTCTGCGATATGGAATGTGCAGTGGGCCAGTACAACTTGTGCAGGGTGACTGTGACTATGACCTGGCAGTGAAATTGACTGCTGTAAGAGACATGCGACTCAGATCACAGCCGAATGGAGCTCTCCTAGAGCTGACAATGCTAAAATTTGCCATCATTTCAACATTAACCTCCTGGCTGTGTGGTGAAGTTGTGGCAATTTCCAGCCATAAGATACCCATCATGGCACATTCCAGTGACACATGAAATGGGCTCTGGCACCTGCTTCCATGCGAGGTCAGTATGAGCCAGCGTGCACAAGATGTGATCTCACTGCATGACAATTCACAAAGGCAACATGGCAGTGTGCTATGATAGTAATACTAGGATGACCCGGTGTCATTGCTTGTACATAGGCATGGGTATAGTGATAGAGCCTGTCTACCAGGTATGCAACAAACTATGTGGAACTTTGGCTTAGGCTGTGGAGCCTAATTATGAATGCTACACTAAGTGGAAGGCAATGCAACAGTGCCATAAAAACACTGCCAGCAAAGCTGGCCTCATACCTTACCTTAGAGTGAGAAGGAACACAACCACCTTGTGTGATGGTACCAGCCGGACTTTTACTTCTCTTCAAGAAGCAAAAGTCTCTTCTTCACAAGTTCATCGATGTGCAAAAGGAGGACTGTGGGTACCACATTCAAATGTGCATGCACTGCAAAATTTAGTTCAGATGCAGATATGTGAAGGGAGCTTGGTGGAACAAGCTGGTTAACAAATGAGCTCATCACCAGAGTGAGCACCCCATATTACGGTTCGTCTCTAAAATGTGATGATGACAACAATGACCCAATGCAGAAGGTGGTGATGGCAACGTACAGGCATGTCACGTCTGCTGATGGATGTTCAGATTGCAGCCTATGGTTCACACTGTAGGAAATTCGCGGCAGTGCCACAACGCTGCGTGAGCTACGGGAGAACCACTACAACTTGCCAAAAAACGTGGCAAAGGCAATGCCAGCAGTGTGAGAAAATTCTGCTCCACAGTTGTCAGCTAGGCAAGACTCGGAACTTGGGAGTTCAAAAGAACAGCATAAATCACTCTTTGTTGTGCTGTTGCAGAAGCTGTCCTATGCTTCAACACTGGAAACTTGCGTGAATCCACTGCAACTCTACAGCAGCCTCATTGTGTGTGGTAAGGCTGGCCAAGAAGCATCGCTTGCACCACCGATTGCATTTTGATGAGAATTTGTTGGTTTTGTTCCGATACAAATGCCCTGAAATGTTTTCCCCCGATATTAATTAGCAGCAAGTTCTTTTTTTTTCAATATGTTTATTTCTATTTTGTGCTTTTGTTCAATTTACTGTACTTTACTCGTTACCAAACATTGTACCTTTGTTTGACAATTTAATTAAGAGAAAATGAGGCATCCAGCCAATAGTTATTTTTTAAAGGATTTACCTTTTGCGACAAGCTTACTCAAGTTTTCACAACCGCAAGTAAAATCCGTGTCTTGGAGAGTAAAGAGCAAAAACTCCACTGGGGCACAATTTATTTTTGCAATTATTTTGCTGTTGCTGACTTTGCCTGCTTCAGAAACTTCTCCGTGTAGGTTTGCTCAAAGTAAGTACCACTCTGCTGCTTCTTGACCATCAGCAGACTTTCGAGTGTTTTCTCACACACAGATTAGCAAAATTCTGTTAAGAGTTTCGTTCACAGTGCTGAATATTTTCTCACATTCAGCATTGCTGTGGGGAATGGAGCGAATACCCAGTATAACCATTGAAATTCTGTGGAACCTGAGCGATCTGTTGACACATCGGATGCTTCCTAATTGTGACCACTGTACGTTGCGCCTTGGCTCATTCAATGTCGGCTGGAACCTGATATGCTTGCCAGTTGGCAAACTTGACTTTAAGTGCGTCGATTCCTTCTTCTTTTTTGATTTGCCACTCTGCTGGGGTAGGATAGCAGGGAACGCCATAATATGACCTGTGCTGTTGAATGAAGCAATTTCCAGAGTTTGTACTTGAGCAACTTCAGGCTTCTTGAGATTGACGTCTTCTAGTGGGAATTTGGGGTGAATTTAATCGCATGCAGCCATTAAGTACAGACGTACAGCAGAGAAGAACTGCTCTCTCTCAATGCAGCTGTGTCTCAACCACAACAGGGGCATAGCCAGGGGGGCCGGGGTTATGGGGCGTCAGCCCCCCTCCCTAAACTTCTTCATGCTGTCATGCACCGCCGACCAAAACAACCCTCGGCACCGGAAATCATTCTGGATTTTGTCTAGTATGTATTTTACATGCTTGAAAATGACATTTCGGCATGAAGATTGTGAACTCAGGCTGGATTTCGTGGCAACGCCCACGCACCTGGAGTCACATAATGCAAAGAGCCCCATCCGAGCACAGTTTCAAGGGCGTTTTGATAGTGAGCGGGATTGCCGCGGAATCTACGGAGAGCATGGATTTCAATTCCAAAGCTTTACGAATATAAACATCACAAACTTTTGATGCGAAAGATGCACTGACATTTCCAAAATCGTGCTTTAGATCTTCAATTTCGGATCTTTGTGGGTTTAATGTTCTCATAAACATTTGACGCCAAAGTTGCATTGACTTTTCTAAAGTCATACATGAAATCATGCGAAGAGACAAGCCAACTCAACATACTATCAGACAAGTTGACAAAGCACCAGCGAGGTCCGATGAGACGAACCGTTGTGATGGTTTATTTGTGCCGTCATGTATGTCACAGAAAAGAATATCAACATTTTTTTCACCTGCGCCAAAGCATCCACGTTGAGGCACTATTGGAGGCAAGCTCCACCAGTGGAAAAGCTGGCGCCACCGCCAGTGTGACGTGGCATGAAGGATCACGTGGACACAGCGGCCGCGTCGGCTGCTTCAAAAGCGCCGAAGAGAGCTGAAAATGAAAGCTTAATGTCCCACCTGCACTGTGGTTCTGATTAAGTGGTGAGGCTTTCCCGCCTTGGATGTCTGCTTGACAACATTTGAAAGCACTATATACTAGGTAGTGGCTGCCTTTGGAGGCATGGAGCATGGTAGGCTACTGCTCAGTGCCGCAGTGCAGGAAGTATGCAATGGAGGCCACTGTCAGCCTTATTCACACGTAGCCACAGGACAAGCTGTGTGAAGCTTGGCTTGCGAAACTTAGAACCAGCAAACAGCCATTGGCAACAACTCGAGTATGCAGCAAGCACAGACGTGAGGAAGATTTCTGCTACGGCGCCGGGACTGCCACGTTCGGTGAGTAGCACAAAACGCGCAGTGGGACGCTTGCCTGTGCTTGCTGCCCAGTTAATGTCATAAAATTTGGTCTATGAACCTGTTGATGCTAGATACTGGCAAGTTCACTGTAATGGAAAGGGAGTGGTAAGAACCACACTTAAAGAAGGGAATTGCACTAAAAAAAGACACGGACGAGTACGGACATGGACGATACCGATGGTAAGAACCACATTAAAAGAAACATGGCATATGGTCATGTTTGTGTTATGAATTAACGCACTAGGTTACGATACAGACGCAGCGGGAAATCACACGCTGCAAAATACCGGTAAACATTCAGTGCGATACAACTTGAGAAATAATATTGAAACATTCAAGAATTTAGAAAAAAAATTAAATAAAGGTAAATCGTTGCGACGGCACATCACAGTCGCCGTAGGCGTCGAAGTCTCTATAACGAAATTATTTCTGAACAGCTCTAATAGCGTCCATGCAACAATGGTCGCTTGTGTACTGTCAAATGCTCATATTCTGCTGCCTAAAGCTCACTGCACGGTGCGACAACGCGCTCACAGCAAAAGCGATACATTGTGCACGGACATACACGCAGATGCGCAGTCTGTCGCTGCGAACCTGTGCGATTGCTGCATTGAGGCTTAATTTTGTTATGCTCCATTTGGTTATACAGACAGCCCACTATAAGAACATATTTCACACAGTTTTCTCTCAGCGTTTGCCTACCTTTCATGCGAAAAACAGGTTCGGGAGACTCTATTGCAGCGATCGCGAGCAGTGGCGTTCATTGTATGTGTTCGGTAAACAGACAGTCTGTAAATGATTCTGTGCTTTCAGTTTGCCCAAGATTATTATTTCGACAGTAAGAAACTTCCCCCGTTTTGAGAGTACATACAGAAATGTCCAGGAGGGCTGCCGCATGGTGTTTTTACTGAGCGTCGTAAGCCAAACCAATGAGGAGCACGCCGTGTGATCCCTCATACTATGCAAGGGAGGCGCTTCCGACAGATGGCGACTCTGTAAGTCCTCGCCCCCAATATAAAGCCAGCAAAAATAACTATGTTCTTATTTATTTTTTCTACTCTGACTTGTGAGGACACATTGAGCCTCTTCAATATTTCTTGTTCTCATTAACCGCGGGCTGCCAGAGCCAGCCAGAGGTCATGCGTTTTTCACGTGTTGCCCTGACAACCGTACAGCGCACTTTGGTGCGCGTTCGTTTTTCTCTGGCCAAGTGGATTTTGGCCTCGCAGAGTTTTTGATGCTTTCTGGCTAGCCGACGAGAAAAAGAAGCAATGGTCGCTCAACATCGCCACTGCAGGGACTTGGCGGATTGTAATGCATTTGCTTGAGGGCATCACCTTCATTTCGATGTTATTGCAACCTCTCCGGAAAGTCTTTTGTCTCGCCAGTGTAGGATAAGGAGCAGCATGCATATGGTTCTGTGTACCAAGCGTCTCACATTTTCTTCTATATTCCTTCGGTAGCCACATTAGGTGCCCAAAGCAGACATTCCATTGTGGCCAACATGCTTTCGTTTACATTTCCTTTATTTCGGTGCCCCCGCCCCTCATAAAAAAAAAAAAAAAGACGTGGCGCAGCAAATCGTCGCATGGTGAAAGTTTGATTTGGTTACTTCTTCTTTTGACCCGCCCTGGTTGCTCAGTGGCTATGATGTTGGGCTGCTGACCACGAGGTCGCGGGATCGAATCCCGGCCATGGCTGCCGCATTTCAATGGGGGCGAAATGCAAAAGCATCTGTGTACTTAAATTAGGTGCCCGTTAAAGAACCCCAGGTGGCCGAAATTTCCGGAGTCCCCCACTACGGCGTGCCTCATAATCAGAAAGTGGTTTTGGCACGTAAAACCTCATAATTTTTTTTCTTCTTTTGCGGAGCGGAATGGGCCACGGCACTCTTCAGTTGCTGGACACACTTACTATATTGCTGCGAGAGCAATTATATGAACACTCAGGGCACATTCCTGTCGTCGTCGTCATGTTGCGTATGAAGTTCAAGGGCGATAACATCATCATTGCGCACTGCATGCCTTATGACTCCAGGAATTGATGGAAGTACAGATGATAGGAGTGCAGTCCAGCTGTTTTAAAAATCCTCCAGGTAGTTGAGTTAGACAAACCGAGCTGTGTGCCACGCTGCGCTTGCTAGCGTATGAATTGGCGGCCATGCAACACAAAAAGTTGGAGCGAACCTCATTATTTATGACTGAAGCTCTCTGCCTCTTTCCTGGGAAGCTTCTGGTTGGTTTGCATCAGCGACTCGTAGGTGTTGAGTATTGTCATCCGGCTCAGTCATGTACCCTGATGTCAGCTTCGAAATATTCTTGCAGCCTGCCATCTCTGTCCGCTTGCAGCTCCTAGGAAGAGGATCATGTCTGCTTTTTCCTCGTTGCAAAAAGGCATCACGAAATCGCTCATGCCTTAACAGCCAATGCACGATAGTCTGTCTATTGCTGTCTAGAAGTATAACCTACCCACCACCACCACGTCCATAAGTCGCTTTACGCAGCGAAATCGATAACGTTTGCTAGCTTACATCGAACAGCCAACGATTGCGTCACTGCCCTGTCGCTTTTTAAGCGGCAGCACACCTATGGCTATTTGTGCACAGAACGCTTGGGAGCAGTGCAATCACGACGCACAAGCAGGCATGTCAAGTGTTTTCTTTCTTATTTTTTTGCTGGCATCCACAGCGAGCTGAAAAACACTAGCACCTAACAGGTTGAATGACAGAAACTGTTTATTTGAATGTTTTGCAAACTGCTCTGCAACTTTCTAATTGGATTTGTTTTTCCTAGCTTCGTTGCTTGAGAAATTTGTTAATTAATCTTGACTAATTATCTGATTAAACAAAATACAAAAATAGCGTGACACACTGCATACAAAAGGGAGCAACATGCATTTGGTCAGGTTGTCAAAAGTGCATCGGCATATCTTTAAACTCTGGCTAAAGTTCTCTGAAACACCCTGTATAGTGCGCGTCAAGCAAGGCAAATAAACTTGTTGCACAATCACAGATCACAGAAATCTAATGCCGCCCCCCCCCCTTTTCCCTCCACTCGCTCCATGCATTGCGCGCGATGGAAGGGAGCACGCTTCCTCCCCACTTTTCTCCGTTGCGCACACAAGACACCATCGTCGGCTCACCCCCCCACCAAGCTTTCACTCGCACATCAGGCATGCGGCGCTCAATGACGATGTTATCTCCCTTGAACTTCATACGGAACATGACGACGACAGGAATGCGCCCTGAGTTCAGTTCAGTTTATTTTCCTTAAAGACCCCCGATTTCAGGGGTATTACATAAGGGGTGGGTAGAAGATTCGATTTAAGACTCGTTCAAGTAACGTTCAAGTACACATATATATACACATACATAGTATACATATTTAAGTATATTCACACACGTATACACACATATCAAAGACTATATATATAGACATACATACAAATATGTAAATACAAACAACATATATAAGGAAAAATCATGTACAATGTAGTTGGAGATGGTCAGTAACCTGTTGTAAAAATACAGATGGGCAGATTATGTCGACAATGGCAGCGGGGAGGCCGTTCCAGTCTGCCGCCATGCGAAGAAAAAACGAGGCTAAACAGATCGATGTTCGTGAGCGGAGTCGTGAAACCTGCAGCGAGTGGCTCGTCCGGTATGATATGCGCGCTGTGGGCGTGATATAGGGCGTTTGATGAAGGATAGGACTGTGAAAGAATTTGTGGTAAAGAAAGAGGGAAGCGATTTGCCGACGTAAAACGATGTCCGGAAGCCCAGATAGTGATTTCAGTGATGTGACGCTTATGTCATATGAGTACGACAACTAGATGAATCGAGCGGCGCGGTTTTGTACCGCTTCAAGAGCATCGATGAGATATGCTTGATGCGGATTCCAGACTGCTGAGGCGTATTCTAGTTTCGGTCGTACAAGTGATGTCTAGGCAAGTAATTTTACGTGATTTGGGGCTTTCCGCAAATGACGTTTTAGGAAACCTAAAGTTTTGTTAGAAGCTGAAATGATGGTATGCACATGTGTACGCCAGTTAAGGTCGTCTGATACAGTGACACCGAGGTATTTATAAGTGTCGGTTGATTCAAGAGCGAAATTATTAATTGTGTACGCAAACGTCCGAGGGTTATGGCTGCCGGTGAACGACATGCTTTTGCATTTGTTAGCGTTTAGTGTCATTAACCAAGTGGTACACCATTCTGAAATATTAGTAAGGTCACTTTGTAGGGTTATCTGATCCGAAGTGTTAAGTACGGTGCGGTAGATAACACAGTCATCCGCGAACATGTGCATATTACAAGATACATGCAAAGGCAAGTCGTTGATATAGATTAAGAATAGGAGTGGGCCAAGAACCGATACCGGGGGGATGCCCGACATTACTGGAACCGGAGTGGATAGGTGCTTATTTATAACAACGTACTGCGATCGATTAGTAAGAAATTCTGTAATCCATGTTAAGACAGTAGGATGTAAATTTAGCTGGGAGAGTTTCGCAACTAATCGTTGGTGAGGCACTTTATCAAACGCTTTAGCATAATCAAGAAAGATTGTGTCAGTCTGTATGTTACTATCGACGTTAGTGTGGATGTCATGTAGAAAAACTGTAAGCTGTGTTTCACATGACAACCCCTTATGGAAGCCATGTTGTAAAGGATGGAAAAAGTGATTACTGTCAAGGAAATTTATTACGTGAGAGTAGATCACATGCTCCATGATTTTACAGGGGACGCTTGTTAGAGAGATAGGGCGGTAATTAAGTGGGGAATTTCTGCTACCTGACTTGAAAACAGAAACGACCTTCCCTGTCCTCCAGTAGTCTGGAATGACTCCTGAAGAAAGTGACTGTGAAAAAATTAGGCTGAGATAAAGTGAGACGTTGTGCTTGGTGTTTTTCAAGATTTTGGTATTAATTTCGTTCATTCCAGCTGAAGATGACAATTTAATATTTTCTATTATGGATGAAATTCCATTTTCACGAAAATTTATCGTTGGCATGTCACAACGAAAGTCAAGCAAAGGTAAACATGCGGGTGCAGTCCCTTCATCAGAAAAGACAGTAGCAAACGTGGTGTTGAACAAGTTCGCACAGTCCACATCCGTAATCCCTTCGTTCACGTCACTGGTGAGTACGATTTCTCACGGTTCGTCGTCTTTCAGTGTTTTCCAAAACTGTTTGGGATTAGTTTTTAGTAGCTTGGGCAATTCTAAGTGGTAAAAAGAGTGCTTTGCTTGATGTATAGTAGAAAGGTAGTTTTTATCTGCTTCATAATATTTCTCCCGTGCTTTTGGTTGATCTCTAACCTTTGCAACCCAGAATAGATGTTTCTTTTTATTTTCAAGCCTTTATAATGTTTTCGTAAACCATGGTTTGTGACGACTGGCTCTGAAACTTATTTTAGGTACAAATTTATCGGTTAATTCCTTCAGCTTTTCTTTAAAACGTGTACAATTGACGTCAAGATTATGGTGGTTGAAAGTTGTCTCAAATGTGGGAAAAAATGTGCTAAGGTCCTCATTTATCGCTTCATAATCACCTTTCTCATACAGCTGTATCGTTTTCTTGTACATTTCGCACTTTGTTGGTCGAAAAGAAAAGCCGGCATGAATTACTTTGTGGTCGCTGATTTCATTGAGATAATGGACGTATGATAGGCTTTTGGGGTTGTTGGTTAATATTAGATCTAAGATATTGGATGTATCCTGTGAAACACGTGTTGCTTCAGAAACTAGCTGGGTCATGTTAAAATTGAGGCAGATATCGAGGAAGTTCCTGGCTTCGGTTAGTCCTGTCGAAGAACACAAATTGTCAGTGGGAAGTTATAATTGCCAAATAGTAGTATGTGTGTATTCGGGTGAGCAGCAATAAGCTGACACATGGTTTAAGCTGGCTGCAAAATTCGGAAGTTGTGTGGAGAGGTCTGTAACAAACGCCTAGTAGTATGGTGTGTGGGCGTGATTGGATAGTCACCCATAATATTTCCAGCTGTGACTGAATATTGATGACTGCACAAGACAATCGTTCATGGAATGCAATCAGTACACCACCACCGCGCGTAGATGCACAGTCATTGCGGTACACACGAAAGTTCTATAGGTCCGATAGCACTTCAGTATTACTCACGTCGTCAGTGAGCCACGTCTCGGTAAGTATTAGTAGATTACTGCTAGAGGACAACACAATGCTAGATATACGTTCACGTTTTTGAAGAAAACTGCAGACGTTAGTGTGAATCGCAGAAAAAGAAAGAGCATCGCTAGAGACAGCATATGCTCGGTTCTTTTCTTTCTTTTTTTGGTGCTTCGTCTGCTATGATAATTATTTGATGCTGTTTGTACTGTCGTCAAAAACGTAACGCTTTTTGTTCATATACAGAGTTTTGAAACGGACAGAAAATGGCTTGTTGCTTTTCGCAACAAAAGCAATCAGTTGTTTACGGGCACTTTGGACTGGGCGCGAGAAATCCTCACCGATGCCATAACTTGTCCCTGTAAGCATCCGGCCATTTGACAATATTGCAGCTTTGGTCTTGTGTAATGCAAGCTTTACTATTATGGGCCGGCAGCGACCAGCTGAGGGACGGCCGAGGCGATGCGCATGCTCTATATCCCTTGGTTACATGGTTAACTGTAAATTATCCCGGCAAAGGTTTGCGGCCAACTGCTCTGTTTCTGCGAATGCTTCCGAGGAGGTGCGGTTGGGGATGCCGTAGAAGATTAGGTTATTTCGCCTCGAACGGTTCTCAACGTCATCCATACGGGTTTCCAGCTCCGAAATTCGAGACGCAGTGCGCTCTATGCCAATCCGCATGATTTCAATTTCTTTCCACAGTGGTACCAATGCCTGATAATGATTTTCGAGATCTGTTAGTTTTTCGTTCAATTTACCTATTGTTTTGTCAGTATTGCCAAGTTGAGCTTTCAGGCCTTGTATTTCTGCAATTACCTGTGCTTGGCCGTTAGTCAGGTTACGCAATTCAGCAAGAAGGGCTTCAGTAGAAGGGCCAGGGTTAGATTCAATATCTCCAGCTTGGAGTAGTAGCGAGCGCATTACATCAACACATTCAGTAACAATAGTAACACAGTACCGTGGGCCGTCGAGTAGCATGTTAAGGTCGATGGTTCTTTGTCTTGCATTGCAGTTAGGTCTTGGCATCGGATCACAGCTGCATTGTATTGACCTGTGAGTGGAACGTTGCGTCATAAGGTCTTCTTTTGTTGGCATATTTTTTGTTTCTAGGCTTCATCAGGATGGCGGCATCACGTTGATATGTCGTCGAGATAGCTTTTTCGGCAGCGGTGGTGGAGGATCTTCGTCAGTTCGACAAACAGCAACCGCACCTTCATCGGTTGCTACATTTAGTTTTCCAGACATGGGCTGACAGACCGGCCCCAGGCTTGGCCAGTGCATGGTTGGCGCTGCGGCAGAAGGTAGCAGCCTGATGATGGCGAACGAGACAGCTGTCGAGGTAGTTGGCAATATCACGAGGGCATTCACCTCGCTGCAGGCATGGAGAATTGACGGCGAACCCTCATAGTCCCATTTCACGGTAGGGGCACCGGCAGTAGATGTTGCTCAATTTCTTAGGTATACAGTAGCCGACCGTTTGTTTGGACCTCACGGGGACTGCGGAAATGTCCGAATAAACAGGTGTCCGAAAAAGCAGATTAAGAAAAAAAAATGAAATCCTTTATTTCCACGCGCTTATTCGGGCTCGGTAGTAGGCTTGAAGAAATCGTGAATGAGCCGTTGCACGCTGTTCCGTTTACGCGCAGTCAGATAAGCCTGAATCTCGGAGAGGGTCGCACGGTCACTATAGACCTTTGCACTGAGGCTCCCACAGGCGCCACCATATTTGGACTACCGGCGCCGCCTAGCGTCTGCTTGGCGTTGATGCCATACTGGACTGTCGTTGCTCAGCCTAAGCCGGCTGAGCGCTGCTGTTGCTATCAACAAACCTACCTAAAAACGTTAGTTGCTATCATATCTGTGTTTCTTGGTATCTTCGGCCTTCACAGTCGTCTTGCCACTTTCGTGCTATTCTCACCACTGCCAAGAGGCATTGGCTATGCGTCGACTCGGAAACTTCCCCGCCAGCAGCGGCCGTATACTACTGCGCGCGACTGCCGAATGGCGAAGCGTCAGCTCAGCCCTGCAGCTGCTTTCACCTATGATTCTCCGTGTCTTAAGTCTCCTCAGCATCGTTTTGGACCTTTAGTGCAAGTATCACCAGTGTTGAGAGGTGTCGCTTTACGAATTAAGGTGAATTCTTTCCTGTTTTAAGCGCCCGTGGCTGCGAATCAGTCCGTGCGATGCAGAACAGCGTCGACGTCAGCCACTGTCGACTAGCCGCCTGGGGCACCCGTCCATATCGGGCACCCATCGTAATATTTTCATATTTACAACCCATCTAAATATTAGGGGATGGCGATGGAGACACACACACAGCGCACCTTGCCTTCCTCGCGTATCTGAGCAGAAGCATCGGCTCTGGATTCTCAGGTGTCCGCTTCCCATCGATAAAATGAATCGAGCAGACGCGCGACAACTCCGTATAGGGATGAATCCCTTACGATTTGCAGCGCTAATCCAGCGATGCTTCAGTACCGCTTCGGCAGGAAACCGAGACAACAGGTACATGTTGCAGCCGCAGTCCTCTAGCAGAACATTGTGCGTGCTGCACTGCACTTTTCTTGCTGCATTGCGCTTCTTCTGGTTGTTCAAACAACCATACACAGCGCAATGCTGCCCGGAGGTTCACATAGCCTGTGCGGATAAGCTTAAAATCGCGAAAACGTCGTGCAGTCAATGCGGAACTGCGCGCGTGACAGTCCAGCAAGATAGGGCAACTATGAGACGCTAGCTACTCTCGCCACCGGGGTCCTGATATCTGTTTCTGACTCTCTGGTTCGAGGCTTCCGGTGCAAAGGTCTATAGGTGGCTGAAAGCACAGTCACTGTTTGTGCACGCTCCGCATGCGACGGCAGCGTAGCACATTGTGCGTCATCTTACGACTCGGAGTCACCGTCTGGCGGTGCAGCAGAAACCTGACGAATGATCTCGCTGTCGTCGAGTTCTGCGCATGTCAGTACAGCAGTGCCAGCACCTGTGAAACTGTCAAATGAGACGGTGTCCGGAATCGCAATGCAACCACTGCGCAGGTCTCGGCAGAACATTTTCCACGTCAGTAGGGAGCACATTGGAAGGCGACAAATCTTAGGCCTCCCGGCACCCGCTTACCGGCATTCCCCAGTGAAGTCTGCGCGGGCACTGTCGGCGCCATTGGACACTTGACGCGGTGTTTCCACACGCCGCGTTGGATCACCGAAACCTTGACACAGCACACAAAGCAAACACCACCGTGCCGACACCAGTCGCACAAACGAAAAACATAGCCTGCTCGCAGCGTCCTGCGCGAAGAAACTAATCAGCTGCTGGATTGTCTTGACATGGCTTACTAAGCTAAAACTGTAACTGCTGTAGAGCCACTCTATCAAACCAGGCAGAAACGATGATGATGAGCGGAGATTTCCAGTAGCGCCACTTCTTGGGGCAGCAAGGAGGCTCTGTTCAAAACAAAAATGGCGTTCAGCAAGTCGAACTATGCGCCGGTCATAGTCGGTGCATGATGCTCTCGATCGAGTTGGCTCAAGAAGTGTCCGAAAAATCAGACGAGAGGTTGCAACGTGCCCGAACTTTCAGCAGTTGTTATACATTATGATCTATGGGGGGAGTGGCGGTGCCGCGAAGCTGACCGAATAATCGGGCATGTCTGAATTTTTGGAGTCCGGAAAATCGGTCGGCGACTGTACTTGATTGTGGCACGAAATACGTTTTGTGAAAAGGGGCAGAAATTATTTTTCTGTCCCTTTCCTAGGTATACTTGATTGTGGCGCGAAATAAATTTCGTGAAAAGGGACGAAGGCAAAGGCCTTGTCAGGAAACATACGTTTCCTTTTGCCCCGCCTCGTGGACATACCTACAACATTGCATTTATGTCTGAAATAAAGATTGGTTGATTGATTATGTGGTCTGGGCACTCTGGCCAGATCGATGAGTATAAAGAAGAGCACGCGACAATAAACATCAGTCTTGCCGTGTCAGCTTCATGCTGTTAGTCATCAATCGACATGACTCATACAAATTCATGCAGGTAACCTAATAAGTTTTTTTTTTTTTTGTCTACACAAAGGGTTTTCGTGCTGTGCATTTTTCTGACTATTTTCCAGTGTACGCCAAGACATAAAAATCGGTCGACAACTGTAATTTTGTCTATCTGTAGCTATGTTATGACAACGAATATATACTGATTGACCACGTTGCATGCAAGCATATGTTCCATGAATACTGCATACTGCTTCCACAGACACCCTTACCTGGTATCAATTGTCACTTACAATGCATACATAGACAAGGGACAAAAAAAGGACGATGAAGACAAGCGCTGATTTCCAACCACGGAGCAAGAAACATTTAGGAGTGGAAACTCCGCTGTTTGCGGCGACCAGAACAAGTAACAAGCCCGCGGAGCCGTTATCATGCTGGCGGCGCCTGGCGGCCTGGAAAGAAATTACCGCCGTTGAGAGCGCGCAGGAGCCGTCTGCCCGGGCGCTGCATTTTTTTTTTTTTCGCTGCAGCTTCTCCGACGCGCCGCATGCCGCCGCCACTGTATACGGCTCCGTCGGCACATACAACAATTGTGACCTTATCTGGTCGCCCGAGCTCGCTCGCGCTGACGGGAGTTTCCCCTCCTAAATGTCTTACTCCATGCTTCCAACTGATCTTTATTTTGGGAACGAAACATATATATACTGAGACACCAAGACAAAAGCGCCCTCTACAAAGCATCAACCTGACATGAGTATGCATTCAAAATTCATGACCTAAGATGAACGAGAGCGCATGTGCGACCTTAGAAAAACCAGTTCTTTGTCTGTTAATGCAATTGATGGCTTGCTACCTGAGTCACCATCAGCAATCGCTGCTGCTTCAATGATAAGTCGGGTGCATTCATTAGAATGCCTAGCTAAGATAGTGGTTTCTTCAAAAAGCGGGATACAGCCGCATTGAGCGCAATGAACACCTAGAAACCCTTCCCGCCCTTTATTGTTGTGTTCTTGTAACCTAACGTTAAGACATCTACCTGTCTGCCCTACATAAGACCGACCGCATTTCCAAGGTATCTTATACACAACACCTTTCGAACAAACTGTATACTTTTTTCTATGATTAATACTGCAAATCCGGCAGGAAGGGTTTCCAGGTGTTCATTGCGCACAATGCGGCTGTATCCCGCTTTTTGAAGAAACCACTATCTTAGCTAGGCATTCTAATGAATGCACCCGACTTATCATTGAAGCAGCAGCGATTGCTGATGGTGACTCAGGTAGCAAGCCATCAATTGCATTAACAGACAAAGAACTGGTTTTTCTGAGGTCGCACATGCGCTCTCGTTCATCTTAGGTCATGAATTTTGAATGCATACTCATGTCGGGTTGATGCTTTGTAGAGGGCACTTTTGTCTTGGTGCCTCAGCATATATATATATATATATATATATATATATATATATATATATATATATATATATATATATATATATATACATATATATGTTTCTTTCCCAAAATGAAAATCAGTTGGAAGTCAGTGCTTGTCTTCGTCGTCCTTTTTTTTTTTTTTTGTCCCTCGTCTACGTATGCGCTGTAAGTGATAATTGATACCCATGGAATACCAACTAGCCCGTACCCAAACCTTGCTTTAAACCCTTACCTGGTCGCGTGAGAGCACCCGTGGCTGCACCCACTGCATGTGCACCTGTCCATCCACCTGGTCGATGGTGCCTCGCACTAGGCCCAGGGACAGCGCCTTCATCACCAGCACCTCCACCTGCATCACACGTCAACGGTGGTCAGACATCACCAAACACATTGTGGCCTTGCTTCAATGAGAATGGTCATATGACACAGGTCAAAAGCAACACAGGCAACTCTCCGCTTTTTCTTTAACAGGTTGCAGGTGATAGGTGATCAGAACAAATGACACAATGAGCATGTGCACCCCAGAAAGAATTCTTGCGTACATGGCATGAAATGATGTGGAACAGCACCTGCCTGCCTTGACCCCCCCCCCCATCTCAAAACAATTCCCATATGTGCAACATATGTGGTCCAAGAGCCTTTTTAATATTCGTGTTATGAGACACAGGCTGCCTGTGTTTGTTTTAATTGTCCTGGGTTGGTAACCCTACAATCTGAAGGTCAACACAAAATTTCAGCTTGCCTCATGCGTTGTTGCATAGACATATTTGTAAACTAAAAGCTCTATACATCCCGACAGTAAATTTACTGTTGATTCTGCACCTGCATGGAGACTAGACAAATGTGAAACACTTCGGTAGCTTATTTACACCATGTTAGCTTATGTTCCAATAGTTCTTCAATATGCCATGCAAGTTAAGATTCAGTTGACAGTTTTAGTGGCAATTTTTGCAATGTTGGAGCAAAATTTAGAGGAAATTTAGCAACATCTTGGTGCCAGTTTAGTAACCCACCCCCAAAATATATGGCAACATTGCTGTCAGGAACAAATAATCGAAGAGGCCCACTGGAAATTATGGCAGCTGTCAGAGCACGCACAGGCAACACTGTGATGCTGTTGCCAGATTTGGTCCAACAGGTCTCTCCGGTGACAGCAGCAGAGCTGTGTAGCTTGTCTTAATGTGGTTTAAATTACTATATATTTACGCCTTTTACGTGCAGGCGTAACTGGCCAGCTTGTGAAATCGGCGGTGTTTGTCTGAAGCTGCGAAGCAAGCGAACGAGGAAGGTGTCTAGGCCTGCATGCTGGCTCCGGTTTGTCTGCAAATTTTGTCTGCACATTTAATTAGCACGGTGGGCAACCACAACAAAGAAATCAGACAATAAAAATTGTTAAGCGCCCTTCATACTCTTCAAACACTTTGAACAAAAAGTCTGACGCGCATATACCTAAAATTGCACTGCTGAAGTGTTTGCTGTTAATAGATAATGAAAAAAATTATGAAGAACCAACCCCGTTTACTATTCAAGAATACGTTAAGCATGCATAGAGAGGAGGTTATTTGTGGCGCTATATTGCACTCTGCTATGGGGGGTGCTCCCCTTTACCACCATGCCTTACCTGTATGCGGAAACCAAGCGGTACTTCGTGTGCCACTTCCTCAACCAACATGTTCGCAACTCTGTGCAGTGCCTGCCACTGCCTCTGATGACAGACGCTGCAACCAGCGGCGCAGTGTCTCAACGACAGCATCTCAAAGCGCTAGGAGGACGATGACGAAGAAGCGCTCGTCCCTAGTCACAGATCGGCTCCGTAATGCTAGCCAATTACGCAGTACTAATTACCTTGAACCAAAGTTTCGCTTGCACCAATGTGTCTGTGAAGGCGAGCGGCATCGACCGATACCAGCTGACCACAGAGGTGCGTTTTTCTTTGCCACATTTCGTGACTACTTCTACTGCCGCCGTGCGAAGGATTGCTAGGCTTAGGCATGTTCCGCGGACGCTAGGCCCAACACCATCGCACCGACAGCGGCCTGCTGTACTCCTCGGTGGCTGCCGCTCGAAGAGCGAAGAAGCCCGAAGAGCAACGGTGACGACAAGATCGAAGACATCGACTCGTGGACGGCCGAAATCACCAAGAGCGTACGCGACGCAACCAAAGAAATTGAAACGGGCGCGGAGATAGATAAAGTAGACAGCCGGCTTGCGCATCTCATCGAAGCCAAATAGTCGACACTCAATCGCTGGAAGAAACAACGGCTTAACTGCAGACTCAGAAAGAAGGTGGCGAAGCTAAACCGAGCGATCGAGGATCACTGCTGCGCGCTCTGCACGCAACAGTGGAACCAGATTTGCAACGCGGCAGATGGGCAGATGCATAGCGGGAAGACATAGAACCTGCTGCGGCACCTGCTCAACGAAACCAAGACCAAGTTGCATCAAAGAGACAGACTCGCCAGGCTCATACATTGGGCGGTCTCAGTACACGGCGCCAATGAAGTCACCAGGCGCCCATTAACGATAAATACCTGCCAACTACACCCACCGAACAACAGGCGCCGTACAGCGGCCTACCTAACGCGAAGCTCAATCGTGACATTGACGTCGAGGAGGTACGCACGGCCCTGCACGACTTCAACAGCCGGTCGGCAGCCGGCCCGGACCTCGTCACGAACAAGGCGCTCAAGAACCTCGACGAAGGCTCGATTGAAAATCTCGCCAAATACCAACAAGTGCTGGAGAGCAGGCGCATTGCCAAAGCTGTGGAAGACAGCCAAGACCATCCTGATCCCCAAGCTGGCGAAGCCGCCGGACACGGATAACCTCCGGCCCATCTCGCTCACGTCCTGCGTGGGCAAAGTGCTGGAGCACGTCCTGCTCAACAGGTGGCAAGACTACCTGGAACGAGAAGGGCTGTACCCGGCCACTTTGATCGGCTTTAGACAGCACCTCAGCACGCAGGACGCGATGCTGCAGCTCAAATACCAAATCATTAACAATGGCGGCAGCGCCCATGACAACAAAGCAGTCCTAAGGCTTGACCTGCAGAGCGCCTTAAATAAGGTGAAACCCTCGGCGATTCTGTCCCAAGTCTCCACGCTCAACATGGGCGAAAGATCCTGCAACTACATCAAGGACTGCTTCATGGACAGGACCGCCGAGCTACGAGCAGGCGACCTACAGACGCAAGAGAAAAAGCTCGGGAGCACCAGCACACCACAGGGATCGGTCGTTTCGCAGATGCTGTTCAACCTGGTAATGATTGGAGTGGCCAAAAAGCTCGCGGACATCGAAAACGTCAGGCACACCATCTATGCGGATGATATCACGCTGTGGCTGACCGGTGGCAGCAACGCCCACATCGAGGGCGCGCTGCAAGCCGCCGTCGACGTAATGGAAGATCAGCTGGAAGGCACCGGACTGAGATGTTCGTAGAGCAAATCGGAGCTTCTCATACTCTCACCTACCAAAAACAGCAGAAGCAAGACCAGACAACGCGGAAACGAAAAAAATCAAAATCGTGACCAAACCCAGCAACGTGATCCCCGAGGTCGGCAAAATTATGATCCTAGGCATGGTCATCGAAAAGCACGGAAGAAATGGCGAAACCATCACTGGTCTCACGGCAAAAGCAGCCAACGCGATTTGACTCCTTAAACGTGTCCCTTCCCTGAAGGCTGGCATGAGAGAGGAGAGCCTTATTAGGCTCGTCCAATCCTTCATCATCAGCCACGTCACGTACGTTGCAGCCTACCACAGATGGCTGCAACACGAACGTAACGAAATCAATGTGCTCATCAGAAGAGTGTACAAGATGGCGCTGGGCCTGTTCGAGTCCACGAGTACGACCCGCTTGTTACAACTCGGGATACACAATACGCTTGAAGAAATAGCTGAAGGGCAACGCACCTCTCAAGTGGAGCGGCTGTCCAAGACTAAAGCTGGGAGGAAGATACTGGATGATCTGGGAATAGGATGCTTGAACGAGGTGGAGATGAAGCTCCCTGTCCCCGTCCCCGAAGACCAGAATCGACCCCATACCGAAGGACATGAATCCCCAGTTCAACAAGGAAAGAAGAGCGGTGAGCGCAAAGGCTCTCATCGACCAGCATGCCAACGACAAACACGCACGGTACGTGGACGCGGCCGAATACCAACAGAACGCCTTTGCAGCGGTCGTCATAGAGGCATCGACCGGCGCCACGAGGACGGCAACGAGCGTGGGAAGCGCCAGAGCGGAACAAGGGGAGGAGGTAGCCATCGCCCTGGCCATCGCCGACGCATGCTGCTACACGGTGCTGAATGACTCGAGACAGGCGGTGCAAAACTTCGCCAAAGGCCAAATCTGCAGGGAGGCTGAGCGCGTACTGCGAGCGGCCAAACTACAAGACAGAAAAGTAAGACTCAAGTGGTTCCCGGCGCACGCGGGCGACGTGTTGCAACGCAATGAGAACCACAATGAGACGGCACACGCAACGGCGTGAGCGCTAACTAACCGGGCCCCGGCGACAGACCGTCCGACATGGTTCAGAACCAAGGACCGCATAACGGATTACAATGAAATCACGAAGGCCTACTGCCTGGCTCGCAGGACTCGCTCACTCCCGCACCCGAGGCTGAGTCAAGCGGAACTCTCTCTAGCCTCACGCCGTAGAGTACCACGTCTTAACCTTTATCATAAATTTTTTCATTCTTTGCCTTTTGACAACCTGTACATAAAAAGAGCACATCGCATTGCCCACACCAGTCACTCTAACACAGTATATCTTCCAAAAGCCCATACCGTTACTTTTCAGCAATAATTTTTTCTGCGCACAACACGAGACTGGAATGGCCTGCCCGCCGAAGTCGCCACTATCATCGACCCACTTGCATTCAAGCGACTCATCGGAAATATCCCTTTGTAATTTGTATTATCTATCTTTGTCACTAACTCCCCACTCCCTCATGTAATGTCTCAACAGAGACCTTTGAGGAAATAAATAAATACTACTGAGACAGCTCCAGACCAGATCGCTACCGAACCCGAGACTGATGCATCTCATGTACCCCGAGAGATATCCGACCGATAAGTGCAGAGTCTGCCGGAGGGAGACGGCAGATTACATGCATATCTTGTGGGATTGCGTTAAAAATCCAGAAGAGGCAAAATCCAGAACGCTCCCACCGTGGCTTAAAGGGACACTAAAGGTTACTATTAAGTCAACGTGGACTGTTGAAATACCATCACAGAAACCTCGAAACGCTTGTTTCGTGCCAAGGAGAGACTTATTTTAAGAGAAAATGCGTTCTGAAGCGTCCGCGTACCTCTAGTGCAGTTCAAATCGCCCGCCCTCCGATCGAGGAGTACTGACATCACGGTCTCATAGTGACGTTGCGCCATCGGTGAGTAGAACGGCGTCCGCAGACGGCGCTACGGCTTTTCTGCGCAAAACGCGAACGCGCGGCCAGAAACAGAGCCAAGACAGAGCCGACAGCAGAGCGAAAGCGGGAGTATGGTGGCTAGCGGAAGGAGAAACGAATTACGTCCCACATTACGTCCCACGGCACACGGAGAGTCCGCTTTCGTTAAACTATAGGCTGCGGCGAGCTCGCAGCGTGGTCGGCGTGGTCTATGAGAAGCGACGAGCCTTTTCGCACTCGCAACAGGGCATAAAATTGTGCGAATCGACGCAAAACTCGGCCTAGAAACGTGCTTCGCCACAGCCAGGGCTCAATACGACCCAAGCTGGCACGACCCAGATGTCGTTTCCCGCACCGCCACCAGGTGCCGCTACTATACCTCAAACTCCAGCGCAAGACGCCCATAAGCTGGTACTTCATTCTATGACGCTAACTTCGACGCTCGTCGCTATGGACCCTGACACCGACAGATTGGCTCGCGATGGTGGGCTCAACTTCAGCGATTTAAGCACCGACGAGCGCGACCTGCTGCTGAGGGCTCGCACTGCCGGCGTCGTTGCGTACTACGACGGCGGCCTCGAGACACCGGCTCTCCGGAGCGGGAAAGCAACGAGGGCTTCCCACGACATCACATGGACGTGGCATTCTCGCTGCTTGTTCCAAATGAAAGTTTCGCGAGTCAGCAGAACCCTCACAGCACGACGCGATAACGAAACTACTGAAACTCCAAAGCGTGCGTGGTGCAGAGTCGAGCGCGCAGAGTCGAGCGAAAACGAAACCTTTCGAACACCCATATTACTGAAGGGCAACGTCAAAATGTTATTTTTTCTTAGAATCGAATAGACGTAGACAAGTAGCATTTTTTTCCGTCTTATAATCGAATGAAATGATATTTTTAATACGAGTAGTTGAGTATTAGTAACACAAATTATGAGGAGTCCTTTTGTCATCGGGCTAGTACCGGAATGTCGCTGGGGGGTCTCAAATCGTGTCATGCATTTACCTCAATTTCTCGGTTACTAAAGCTCTGTTCGCGATTATATTGACGCCTTAGACGTTCTAGAACATTGCTCTACCACTTTAACTTGAGTTTCTGGTAACCTTTAATGTCCCTTTAAGGCAGCCGCGAAGAGCTACGACCGAGACAAACAGCTCTGGGCCGTCCAGCAGGTCCTCGGGGCGCTCGAAAGGCAGGGACCCAGCGAGCCGGCAACGGCGAGCGGAGACCCGCGCCGAGTAACGGCGACTTCGTAGATGACGTAGGCCCTCGTCGGAGCGCACGAGCTCCCAACTGCAGGCACAAATAAAGTTGGCTCCAATCCAATCCAATCAAAGCGCTAGTTGTAAAGAGGGAAGAATGCTTGCCTGTGTGTGATGACACCACGCTAGGTAATTTAGATAGTAAGCGAATGTTTCCAAAGAGGCCTCCTACCCCGGTGGCTGCTGTGTATGGCGCAGCTGTGCGAGGCCTGTCTTGAATACGATCTGCGATGCGGACAGTACATGTGCACTATAGCACCTATATGCTTGCCCGTCACCCGCGCTCACAAAGTGAAATGTCACTGAAACTTTTTCATTTTGTTATTTAAAGATGAGATGCTGCATTTACAATGCATGCTACATGGTTGTACAGTACAGGTACGTCAAATTATAGATGGACAGCTGCTAGAACTCAAGTGCTATCACACCCGCCATCCTCCCTGAACTGCTCAATAAGTTTTTTTGTGAAAATACAACCGATTGGCACACCAAATTGCTCAGCACTACTCACTTATCCATTTCTATTATGCAGCTTCTTTTTATAAAAATTCATCCGGAAATTGCTTAGGCAGTGTCATCATTATCAGCCTATTTTTATGTCCACTGCAGGACGAAGACCTCTCCCTGAGATCTCTACCGTATTTACTCGCATAATGATCACACTTTTTTGTCAAAAAATTTACGAAAATTCAGGGGTGCGATCATTACGTGGGTTAAATACCCCACGGAAAGAAAATCTTTTTTTCATCCTGTGTTTGCTGCAGGATGACAACAGGTCAAGGAACAGGTGGCTGCCGCTGTAACAGTGCGGGACACCCAAACAAAAATGGCGGCCGGTGAAGCAAGCCAAACGCGCTGAACGCGATTTCTTTTCTTCTTGGGAGTACATTACGTGCATTGAAACAGTTTCTTCCATATCAGTAATGAATAATATTGTTAATATCGGCAAGTTTGCAGCAATAATGTAGCCATGTCCACTTTGAGGGGACAGAAATAGATGGGCAGGCTTAGCTGCCAGAGACATAGAAACACAAGGCGGGCATGCTGCGGAAACTGCGGAATTTGTCTTCACTACTATCCTAATACGGCAGGTTTCCGTGAAGGGTGGGCGAATATCTTACCTGTGTTACAAGCGTCGGCATATGAATAGGGTACACTTCTAATGTATCAGTGTAAATGTGGCTACTATCGTTGCCGCTCGCGATTTGTTGCGTGCCCACGAGTGCCGACGAGAAGAATCG
Source organism: Dermacentor variabilis (assembly GCF_050947875.1). NCBI lineage: Eukaryota > Metazoa > Arthropoda > Arachnida > Ixodida > Ixodidae > Dermacentor > Dermacentor variabilis. The sequence goes on along the minus strand of NC_134576.1, from coordinate 5,634,089 downwards.
AAAGGCGCCCTTTTGTTGTTCTTGAACACAACCATTATACAGCCTACACATAATAAAGGCAAGTTTGGTTGTAGCTTTTTTTTTTTTTTTCTTGGAAGTGCAGAAAGTGATGAAAGGAATGAAATCGGCATCTGCTAAAGAATGTTTGGTGCGTACAGACTGCTTGGTTTGTCTTGAAGAGTCGTTCGCGTAGCATTCGACAGATGGTAAGCCCGATCATTATTAGCTAGGCTTGGCATACAATATATCGCTGCGGCAAGCTCGGGGTACGATCATTACACAGGAAAGAAAAAAAAAATCGAATTTTGATGCCAAAATCCAGGGGTGCGATTATTACGCGAGTGCGATCATCATGCGAGTAAACACGGTAATTACCCATCTTGTGCTAGCTGATTTGAACATGAGCCTGCAAATTTCCTCATTTCATCACTCCCCCAGTTTTCTGCCTGCACTCAACTGTGCTTCCCTTCCCCTTGGCACCCATTCTGTAAATCTAATGGTCCACCTGTTATCTACCCTAGGCATTACATGGCCTGCCCAGCTCAATTTTTTTCTCTTCGCGCAAACTAAAATATTGGCTATCCTCGTTTGCTCTCTGATCCACATCGCTCTCTTCCTGTTTCTTAATGTTACACCTAACATTTTTCATTCCATCACTCTTTGCGTGGCCTTTAACTTGTTCTCGAGCTTCTTTGTTAACCTCCATTTCTGCCCCATATGTTAGCACCGGTAGAATGAAATAATGATACACTTTCCTTTTAAATGAGAGTGATAAGCTCCCAGTCAGGATTTGGTAATGACTGCTGTATGCACTCCAACCCATTTTTATTCTTCCATTTAAGTTTACTTGTCATGATCAGGGTCTCCTGTGAATAATTCAACAAGATAAGCATATTCCTATAGACTCTAGAGCCCGACTGGCGATCCTAAATTCATGTTCCCTTGCCAGGCTACAACCCCGCTCTTGTACTTTCATGGTTAAGGTTAGCAAGAGCTGCAGTACGAGGCAAGTTCAACTTGGAGCCAGTGTCTGGCTGCCGCGGCACTGCATGTGAAGTGGCCCGACCACATAACATGCTTCAGGACATGATGAATCGCAGCCTATCTTCCTTTCTTTATGCAAATCGATGCTATCAGAATTGAGGTGACAAAAGGAAATGAGACCACTCCACACTGATCAATCGAGGCACAGCTTCTTCGCAATTCACAAATGCTTTAAACAAGCACTGCACCCACTCTTTATGCAGGAGAGTTTTGATACTGGGGCCCTCAGGTTAACGTCTACAGAGTACCCGGCCTCATCATTCACAGCTGTTGCTACAACCTTGTATAGAAAAATTATGAAACTGCAAGGGACGCGGAAGACACTGAATCATAAAAAAAACTGAAGCAATGCCATATTTACATGACCTGTCTCACAACCTAAAGCATGTGGCCACAAGGAGTGGCATACACTGGTGTTTTCTGTGTTTACCAAACTGGCAAGGAAAGCATATTTAGCGCCAGCAAACAAGGACAGAAGGGAGACAGCACCACCAATGCGCTAATATCAACAACTTGATTTTCAGGAAACACACCTATTTAACTCATACACAGTGGCGCCACCTCATCCAAATCTTAACCATCCAAAAAAGCCATCTCCTTATGTAACAAGTGGACCGAAGGGGCCCTAACTCACGTACACTATTTTGACAGATAGCCTGAGCCTCAATAATCTCTCGCACATCTTTATCTTTGTGCTTCAAAAAAACCCGGCAGGATCCATACACCGGCACACAGCCGCATTCCTGACAGTGAGTTGACAGATGACCGTATTGCTTATTTTTCACGTTTAGGCTATGTTCCCATAATCGGTCATTAAGACGCCTTCCTGTCTGTCCGATGTATTTTTTCCCACAGAACAGCGGGAGCTCATAAACAACAGTTTCTACAGAGCTTTACGATGAGTCGTAGACCATCCGACAGCTGGCTTACGGTTGTGGGGATGGGTGACTCTCGTGCATCCCCTGATATCTTATTTTCCTGCATAGCTCCCGTCTCCTGCAATACAGCTTCGCCGCGTGGCCTGGGGCCCGCGGCAGTCAGTGCGGTTGAAGCGCAGTACGAGAGATGGCGCGAGTGTTGCGCTGCTAACGCCACCTACCGGCAGGGTTACTTGGGCGCGAAAAGTAGAAAGCTCTTCCTCTTGGGTTGTGGGTCGGCGAGAGCCACGGACGTCCCTCGCGTGCTTCGATCCATGCTTCTGCGAGACCGTCTCGCGTGGCCTTCTTTAAAGAAGAACGCGCCACCGTTCGCGTGACCGTACGCGCGAACGACCAGGTGTTGGGATCCAGCATGGGGTGAACATATTCGCTCGTTATCCGGTTGCGGTGAGTCGGACTTCTAGATTCGTTGCACACCCATCGGCATGTTTTGTGGATAGCAACTCGGCTAGCAAAAAATTTAATTAAATTATGGGGTTCTACGTTCCAAAACCACTTTCTGATTATGAGGCACGCCGTAGTGGAGGACTCCGGAAATTTCGACCACCTGGAGTTCTTTACCGTGCACATAAATCTAAAAGTACACTGGTGCTTTCGCATTTTGCCCCCATCGAAATGCGGCCGCCGTGGCCGGGATTCAATCCCGCGACATCGTGCTCAGCAGCCTAACGCCATAGCCACTGAGTAACCACGGCGGGTAACTCGGCTAGAAGGCATTAATCTATAAAAGGTGCAATAAATGCCCTTGTGATTGTTTGCACTACTCTGTTGTCGTTCCTTTGTCCCAAGAGCACGGGTGGGAACCCCACATGGTACAGGTCCGTTAATTGACATATTTTTGCCAGCTTTTCTGGCACTAAAAAGACCACTTTTGTGTCCACCCTAACTTGGCTTGGAAAATGGCTTATTCAGCCATTTTCTTAAGACTATGTGCAGTGCTATGCAGGTAGGGCACTACCGCTACCTTCCCTCTGCGTTCTGTCCGTTGATTTGCCGCATCCTGAATTGTGCTGTCTGACCCGCACCTTTTTAGCAGCCCCTCTACGACCGAAACGTGCATCGATTCCGGAAACCCTGCCGCTGATAACCTTCCCGACTGATCCATAAGATCTTATGGTGGCACGATTTCTTTAAGGCATTTCCAAAGCACAGGTTGGCAATGCTCCTCTTGAGGAACTTCTAGTGGGCTGACCGACACGGCAACAGGGGCTTATTAGTTCTACGTTTATACTCCCAACACATGTGCCGTTCCCCGAACTCAAGCTGAATAAGAAACGCAGCATGTTATCGGTCGACTCTTCAATCGTGAGAGTAAGCGGGCTAAGGCCTGCAGAAAAAACTTCGTAAAGCTTGCCTACTGTAGAATGTGCATCTGGTTCGAAAAGGACTTGATAGTCATCAACATACGTGACAACTTTAATCACACTGTGCTCCGATAAGGTATGCAACATGTTTTTGTTATGGTGAGCTAAAAAAATGTGCCTTAGTATAGGCGCCAAACATGAACCAATGCAAACCCCCTGCTTTTGAATGAATATTTCGTCATTACATACATTACATTACATTCGTCGAGTGAAGGTAGCAACTAAGCATACCACAAGGTAAAGCAAACCGATGTATCTCTGAAGGGGTCGATGTGGTCTCGTGCAACACACCGATGGTCTCATGTGTACTGGTAACATGCGCAACTTCGTTCTTGAGGCAGAACTGACTGCTTTTTGCCAGCAGACAAGGAAGGTGATTTTAATACGAAAGCCTGCTCTGCGATTGCCTCTGTGTTCGACGAGTGTAGCAATGTATCTCTTAGAAAAATCAAGCTAGAAGCAAAGCGTCTTTGCAAAAGGGCACACCTTAGTCAGTTGGTTCGTGAAATTGACAACGCGAAGTCTGGTTGCCTTCGAATCATGTTTAGTATGAAGACACACAAACCCGATTGCCCATTAAGGATAATAGTTTCAGAAACCGGGTCATGGGAAAAAAAGTTTGCTTTTTTCTTGCAAGAAAAGCTCAGCATTCTTAATAGTGACGACCAATTTTTGTTAAAAGCGCTGCAGAAATCATGGATTTCCTGAAAGAAAATTCTGACAGAAGCTTATCAGCTTGCTCCTTTGACATAAAGGAATTGTACTACTCCTTGGCTGAAAAGAAACTACAGTCGAACCCGGCTATATTGAATTCGCAGAAAAACGCCTATCATGTGATATAGAGCATAATTCAATATAAGCCTGCTAAATAATTGGATGTCATAAAAGCACATACCATTTATAAAATCACTTTATTGATGAAACTGGCTCGTCTACCACTGATTCGTCAACAGCTTCCGGAAATTCTGACAGCTCGCTTCAAATTTCGGCAACACCGGCAACAGCTTCGTCACATTCATCAGAATTTAGTCATTACCTAGCACGCGGAAGCCGGCATGGCTGAAGCAATTTCGGATGAACCACTCGTACACGGCCGTGCGTACACGTCGGGCGCCACGGGCACCGGGGTCGCGAGTTTGGACGCTTTAGCCCTAACCTCCCCCTTAATCTTCAAGATAGTGCTGAGAGTGCTCCTCAGAATCTTTCATGTTGCAAGGACATCCGACTTCTCACCGCATTCGACCCGATTTATGATTTCGAGCTTCACGACAAAAGGCAAATCTGCTGCTTCATCACGGCAACACTGCGGGGGAAGGCCCACAAGGCGCACACACAATGAACCGTAAAAGCAGCAAGACAACTCGCACTTTCACCATCTTACACGACGAGGGCACAAGAGCCTCTGATTGGCTGTCTGAGCAAGTGCTGCGGATGGGCCAGGATCACTTTTTGCAAGGGGGGGTGTCGACAGCTCGCTCGGCGCAGCATGGTCACGGCAGGGAGAGCAGTTGGATGGAGACGCGCCACCAGGTTTCCCCGTCACCGCGAGAGAAAGCCAACTTTGGGGGCACTTTTCCAACACGACGTTTGATATATCGGGAGTTGCTGCTATTTTTGTTTGATGTAGATGTAATTTTTGCTATATATACTCATTGTAACTACACCTTGTCCAGAAATTGTTCGATATATAGAATAATTCGATGTCAACGGGTTCGATATAGTCGGGTTCGACTGTAATAACATGCATAGAAGAGTGCATAAACGAGTATGGCATGGTTTCATTTCAAAATTTAGTCAGTTTATCCGTTCAGGACTATTTAGATGTGCTTAGTTGCTACCTTCATTCGATATATGCAGCATGGAATGACGAAATATTTATTCAAAAGCAGGGGGTTTGCATTGGTTCATATTTGGCGCCTATACTAAGTGACATTTTTCTAGCTCACCATAACAAAAACCTGTCGCCTACCTTTTTGGAATACAGGGTGGTTAAAGTTGTCAAGTATGTTGATGGCTATCTAGTCCATTTCAAACCAGACGCACATTCTACAGTAGATAAGCTTTACGAAGTTTTTTTCGGCAGGCCTTAGCCCACTTACTCCCACGATTAAAGAGCCAACTAATAATGTGCTGCGTTTCTTAGATATTCAGCTCGAGTTCATGGAACAGCACACGTCTTAGGAGTATTAGGAGTTAAAATATGTCGATTAACGGACCCGTGCTGTAAGCCAGCTGTCGGATGCTCTATGAATCATTATAAAGCAGCGGTGGGTTGCATAGAAAGTGTTTATGAGCTCCCACTGGTCCTGTGGGAAAAAATACATCGGACAGACAGGAAGGTGTCTTAATGACCGATTACGGGAACATAGCCTAACGTGAAAAATAAGCAATACAGTAATTTGTCAACTCACTGTCAGGAATGCGGCTGTGCACAGGTGTATGGATCCTGCCGGGTTCTTGCGAAGCACAAAGATAAAGATGTGTGAGAGATTATTGAGGCTCAGGCTATCTGTCAAAATAGTGTACGTGAGTTAGGGCCCCTTCGGTCCACTTGTTACATAAGGAGATGGCTTTTTTGGATGGTTAAAATTTGGATGAGGTGGCACCACTGTGTATGAGTTAAATAGGTGTGTTTCCTGAAAATTAAGTTGTTGATATTAGCGCATTGTGGTGCCGTCTCCTTTCTGTCCTTGTTTGCTGGCAGTAAATATGCTTTCAAAGTCAGTTTACCAACACGCCCAACAAATGGCAATGCAAACTGGCAACGTTGTGCCAGTTTGCATTGCAGGTGAGAAGAAGCGACCAGTTGCTGTGGTAAAAAGCACACCCCTGTTTTGACGAAATGTTCTTCTGTCGTTTATCAGATTGCGGTCAGTCCTACGTTGGCCAGACAGGCTGGTGCATCAATTGAGTGCATGCGTGAGCACCGCAATCTGGTCCCAACTGGTACAGAAAGGAACTTGCAAGATGTGTGGCTGCAGTCCAGACTTCGTGATGGTCGAGTATTGGGAGAGAGTGTGGCAGAGTGGAAAAAGGGACGTGCGAAGCTTTCTACATCACAAAGTTGGGCACACAATTATGTGTAATTGGAGATTGCAGGGAGAGGCCTTTGTTCTGCAGTGGACATAAAATGGGCTGATGATGATGATGAACCTTCGGCCAACCTCACTAATAAGGAACTTGAATTTTGATTGCTAAAGATACCATGCTAAGCACTCTACCACTTGTTTATGAGTGCATGGCACCAACCTACAGAATTTAATAATAAACTTCTGTCGTAAGTGCAGTGTTCCCATGTGCATTTCTTTTTTCTAAGTGCTCGCTGCCTGCTGGAACCATCATTCTGTCATGGTGAACGTTGCGTCATGGTGGACATTCTGTCATGGTGAACCCAGACAGCGTCTTTGGCACTGTGCACAGAAACGCCGGCTGCTGTAGCACCCATATATCTGGAGCCGAGTCATGTAAAACTGATACGGGAGATGTCATGTCCCCCGATTTTGGGACATGTCGGGTTTTACAATGTATTTGAGCAGTCTCAGTGAGGACAATGCATTATATGACACGTGATTATACAGGTCCCATTTCATGCAACAACCCTAGTGAAACGCGTAACATTTTGAGCGGTTTTGGTTTCAGAGCCCTGCACAGCATTCATCATCATCATCAACCTATTTCAAGTCCACTGCAAGATGAAGGCCTCTCCTTAGGATCTCCAATTACCCCTGTCCTGTGCCAACCGTTTCCAACTAGCGCCCGCGAATTTCCTATTTCGTCGCTCCACCTTGTCTTTTGCCAACCACTGCGTTTCCCTTCTCTTGGTACCAATTCTGTAACCCTCATGGTCTACTGGTTATCTAACCTACACATTACATGACCTACCCAGCTCCATTTATTTCTCTTAACGTCAATAACAATTTTGGCAATCCCTGTTTGCTCTCTGATCCACACCGCTCTCTTCCCATCTCTTAACACCGATAAGCCTAACATTCTTCGTTCCATCGCTTTTCGTGTGGTCCTTAACTTGTTTTCGAGCTTCTATGTCAGTATCCAAAGTTTGTGCCCCATATGCCAGCACCTGTAGAATGCACTGATTGTAGTACACCTTTTTTTTAAAGATAATGGTAAGCTTCCAGTCAGGATCTGACAATGTCTGCCGAATGTACTCCAACCCATTTTTATTCTTCTGCAAGTTTCCTTTCAGGGAACAGGGATCAGGGAACCCTGATCATGACTCTAGAGGCTGACTGGCGACCCTGAATTCTTGTTCCCTTGCCTGGCTATTGAACATTATCTTTGTAGTCTTCAACCCCACTCTTATCTCTTTCTGTTAAGCTCCTCAATCATTTGTTGTAACTCGTCCCCAGTGTTGCTGAACAGGACAATGTCATCTGCAAATTGAAGGTTGCCTAGATATTTGCCATTGATACTTACTCCTAAGCCTTCCCAGTTTAACAGCTTGAATACTTCTTCCAGGCACGCAGTGAATAGCATTGGAGAGATTGTGTCTCCTTGTCTGACCCCTTTCTTTACAGGTATCTTCCTAATTGTTAAGAATTCGGGTAGCTGTGGAATCTTTGTAGATATTTTTCGAAGATATTTACATAAGCCTCCTATACTCCTTGTTTACGTAATGTGCTTCTTCTGTCGTATACCAGATTGCGGGGTATTAGCAGAGTATTAGCTTATAGCTTAAACCGAAGCTCACAACTCTTTTGTGCGAAACTATGAATTATAGGCAAAATTTATTTTGGTCATATTACATGACACCTGAATTATGTGACGTTTAAGCATGGTCCTAAGAAAGTTGTATTTCATTTCATTTATTTTCTCTCAGGGCACACACACAATTTAGCAGCATAGTAGGGTTACAACAAGTTGTTAACAAAGCTTTTTGAATTCGTTGGCATTGACGATTGAAACAACAAAGTGGGAAAGTGGTTCTACTCGCCACTTGTTGTAGGAATGAAGGAATTGAAATGAAAGTTGGTGTGGCAACATGGCACGTCAACCTTGAACTGATGATTGTTTCTTTTTAAGAAGAGTTGTTTAAACTTTTTTGAGAGAGTTGCTTAAACTGGGATTGTAATGATAGATTTTATGAAATAGAGATATGAAATTTTGCGTCAAAGTGGCCGGTTAGGCAAATGAAGATTGAATTTCATTGAAGCAACATTTGCTGTATGTGAGTAGTGAGATAAAATAAAATGTGCTGCATGGTTCTGAATAGCTTCTATGCTGATGTTAAGTCAACTAACATGAGGATCCTAAATGGGAGATGCATATTCAAGCTTGGGCCTAACTAGTATTTTATAAAGCAAGAGCTTTAATTTGGTGGGAGCGAAACTAAAATTATATTCGATATAACCAAGAGCACGACTAGCATTACTAGTTATGTGATCAACATGAGCTTGCCAGGAAAGGTTCTGAGGAACATAAGTACCAAAGTATTTGTAAGTGGAAACCTGAGTTAGGGGAATATTAAGAGAATAAGTACATGGGGGTGTCATGAGAAGTATGGCGATTAACTCTCATTGCCTTACATTAGTGAGAGATTATTACATTATTCTGCGAGGGTACAGGGTAATTAATATACAGTATGATTAACCAAGTCTCACACCATGCATATATATAACTTAGGTCCGACTGAAATGTTAAACAGTCATTAGCAGTTACCATTTCAAGATAAGTAATGCAATCATCTACGAACAGTTCTATGGATGAACAAATGTTGTCAGGAAGGTAATTAATGTTAACAGAAAGAGCAAGGGTCCCAGAACTGACTCCTATGGTACTCCGGATGTCACAGGACAAGGAGTAGAGTTGTGGTCGTTAACTGTTACGAACTCAAGAAGCACTCTATCCATTTTAGTATGTTAGGGTCTAAATTAAGCGTGCATAGTTTAAAGAGTAGTAATTCATGACAGGGTGCAGCGGTGGCATAGAGGTAGAACATTCGCCTCGCGTGCAAGAGGACCGTGGTTCAAATCCCGGTGCCACGCAATTTTTAGCCGGATAAAAAAAAAAAGATATCCGCGGGTTGATAAAATTGCATAAACAGGCCTGGAGTGTGGCCTGATCCCGGTGACCAGAACCCATAATGCACTCCCTCACCAGAGCAGGATTGGCCACCCTGGTGCAGTATTTGGCCACAATCTCCTATATGAATACAACAATCAAACACCGGCCCTCAGTCACCAGCAGCTGCGACGCAGCAGAAGGTGCTAAGAATCCCTGGTTCCGGACAGTCCGCCATTGGAATCTGAGCCTCGCAACGTATGGCGCGAGAGCGTTATCTAATGAGGCGAGTCTAGCAGTGCTAGTGGAGGAATTAGAGGGCAGTAAATGGGATATAATAGGGCTCAGTGAAGTTAGGAGGACAAAAGAAGCATATACAGTGCTAAAAAGCGGGCACGTCCTCTGCTACCGGAGCTTAGCGGAGAGACGAGAACTAGGAGTCGGATTCCTGATTAATAAGGATATAGCTGGTAACATTCAGGAATTTTATAGCATTAACGAAAGGGTGGCAGGTCTTCTTGTGAAACTTAATATGAGGTACAAATTGAAGGTCGTGCAAGTCTACGCCTTTACATCCAGTCATGATGACCAGGAAGTTGAAAGCTTCTATGAAGACGTGGAATCGGCGATAAGTAAAGTCAAAACAAAATACACTATACTGATGGGCGACTTCTACGCAAGGGCAGGCAAGAAGCAGGCTGGAGACAAGTCAGTTGGGGAATATGGCATAGGCTCTAGGAATAGCAGGGGAGAGTTATTAGTAGAGTTTGCAGAACAGAATAATATGCGGATAATGAATACCTTCTTCCGCAAGCAGGATAGCCGAAAGTGGACGTGGAGGAGTCCGAATGGCGAGACTAGAAATGAAATAGACTTTATATTCTGCGTTAACCCTGGCATCATACAAGATGTGGACGTGCTCGGCAAGGTGCGCTGCAGTGACCATAGGATGGTAAGAACTCGAATTAGCCTAGACTTGAGGAGGGAACGGAAGAAACTAGTACATAAGAAGCCGGTCAATGAGTTAGCGGTAAGAGGGAAAATAGATGAATTCTGGATCAAGCTACAGAACAGGTATTCGGCCTTAACTCAGGAAGAGGGCCTTAGTCCTTTTAAGATATGAGCGACAATCTTACGGGCATCATTAAGGAATCTGCAATAGAAGTCAGTGGTAACTCCGTTAGACAGGAAGCCAGTAAGCTATCGCAGGAGACGAAAGATCTGATCAAGAAACACCAATATATAAAAGCCTCTAACCCTACAGCTAGAATAGAACTGGCAGAACTTTCCAAGTTAATCAACAAGCGTAAGACAGCTGACATAAGGAAGTATAATATGGATAGAATTGAACATGCTTATTGTTCTATTTTGTATTTTCGCAATTGTATGTGTTTCATTTAGTTAGATTGCTCTTCTTTAATACATCTCTACATTGTTATTATTGACCGAGGGTCCCGTAGCAGTCTTTGACTTTGGGACCCTCGCCTGTACATTGTCTCTTGCATATTCATTGTATCTAAAGAATAATAAACTGAACTGAACTGAACTCAGGAACAGAGGAAGCCTAAAAGCAGTGAAGAAGAAACTAGGAATAGGCAAGAATCAGATGTATGCGTTAAGAGACCAAAGCCGGCAATATCATTACTAATATGGATGAGATCGTTCAAGTGGCTGAGGAGTTCTATAGAGATTTATACAGTACCAGTGGCACCCACGACGATAATGGAAGAGAAAATAGTCTAGAGGAATTTGAAATCCCACAAGTAATGCCAGAAGAAGTAAAGAAATCCTTGGGAGCTATGCAAAGCGGGAAGGCAGCTGGGGAGGATCAGGTAACAGCAGATTTGTTGAAGGATGGTGGGCAGATTGTTCTAGAAAAACTGGCCACCCTGTATACGTAATGCCTCATGATTTTGAGTGTACCTGAATCTTGAAAGAACGCTAACATAACCCTAATCCATAACAAAGGGGACGCCAAAGACTTGAAAAATTATGGATCGATCAGCTTACTGTCCGTTGCCTACAAAGTATTTACTAAGGTAATTGCAAATAGAATCAGGAACACCTTAGACTTCCGTGAACCAAAGGACCAGGCAGGATTTTGCAAAGGCTACTCAACAATAGACCATATTGACATTATCAATCAGGTGATAGAGATATATGCGGAATATAAAGAACCCTTATAATAGCTTTCATTGATTATGACAAAGCATTTGATTCAGTCGAAACCTTAGCAGTCATGGAGGCATTAAGGAATCAGGGTGTAGACGAGCCGTATGTAAAAATACTGAAAGATATCTATAGCGGCTCCACAGCCACCATAGTCCTCCATAAAGAAAGCAACAAAATCCCAGTAAAGAAAGGCGTCAGGCAGGGAGATACGATCTCTCCAGTGTTATTCACAGCGTGTTTACAGGAGGTATTCAGAGACCTGGATTGGGAAGAATTGGGGATAAGAGCTAATGAAGAATACCTTAGTAATTTGTGATTCGCTGATGATATTGCCTTGCTTAGTAACTCAGGGGACCAACTGCAATGCATGCTCACTGACCTGGTGAGGCAAAGCAGAAGGGTGGGTCTAAAAATTAATCTGCAGAAAACTGATGTTTAACAGTGTCAGAAGAGAACAGCAGTTTACGATACGTAGCGAGGCACTGGAAGCGGTAAGGGAATACATCTACTTAGGACAGGTAGTGAGCGCGGATCCGGGTCATGAGACTAAAATAATCAGAAGAATAAGAATGGGCTGGGGTGCGTTTGGCAGACATTCTCAGATAATGAACAGCAGGTTGCCATTATCCCTCAAGAGAAATGTGTATAATAGCTGTCTCTTACCAGTACTCACTTACAGGCAGAAACATCGAGGCTTACGAAAAGGGTTCTACTTAAATTGAGGACGACGCAACGACCTATGGAAAGAAGAATGATAGGTGTAACATAAGATTGGGTGAGGGAACAAACGCGAGTTAATGATATCTCAGTTGAAATCAAGAAAAAAATATGGGCATGGGCAGGACATTTCATGAGGAGGGAAGATAACCGATGGTTATTAGGGTTATGGACTGGATTCCAAGGGAAGGGAAGCGTAGCAGGGGGCGGCAGAAAGTTAGGTGGGCGGATGAGATTAAGAAGTTTGCAGGGACAACATGGCCACAATTAGTACATGACTGGGGCCTTTACCCAGCAGTGGGCGTAACCAGGCTGATGATGATGATGAATTCATGACAAGTAGTAATTCATGACATACCGAATCAAATGCTTTGGCAAAATCTATGAAAATGCAGTTTATGAAGGAAGAACGATCTAAAGCGGTAAATAAGTCGTTAGTGAAAGACAAAAGTTGTGTCTTGCAGGAGTAATTTTTTCTAGATCAGTGTTGTGTAGTGAAGAAAGAGTTCATTTCCAAAAATGTTACCAAGTGACAATAAATGGTGTGCTCCACAAGTTTGCAAGGTACACTAGTCAGTGAAATGGGTCTATAGTTATCAGGGTTATGTTTACTACCGTCTCGTACAAGGGAACCACCTTCCCTATTTTTCAATCGTCCGGGAGCACACTATGTTCTAGAAACTGCAAAAAAAAAAAAAAATCATAGAAAGCATGATGGATGAATAGGTATCATTTTTTTTTTAAGGAACTTTGGGTTTATACTCTCTACAACAGGGGAAGAAAGCGGGATGTTACGGATTAGGTGGCTTACCCAATCAAAATCTATTATGAGACGGTCAACTGGAAAAAATTTATATGTAGTAATTTCAGGAAATGAAACTGGTTATGTATTAGCAAATGACATAGAGAATGATGAAAATTAGAAGGCCACATAGAGAATACAGTGTTAATTACAGAGCAACAGTCACCCCTGGAGTTAAGAACATCACTGGCAGTGGTTAATTTGACTGTCCGATAAGTGTCACTGTTTACCACTTCCCAAAATTATTGTGGATTTTATAATAACAAAGACGGAAGCATTGTTTGAACAAAATTAAGCTTGGCAAGTGAAAGAGCATTTGTGTACTTGATTTCTGTAGCACGATATACTGCCCAACGTGCAGGGGCAGGTGATAGCCTGGCTTTTCTGTAGAGACACTGCTTCTTATTGCACAAAGGTTTTAGCAATGGTATGAACCAAGGTGCACATTTGTTTCCTTTAACTCTGCGAAGTGGCACATAGCTGTTAGTGAGCTCGAATACATTTGATTTGTAGGAAGCCACTTCTCGTGTACAGACCTATCAAGGAAGAATGATATGAACTCGTTCAAAAAAACTTCAAGCTCAGCATTTATCAAACTTAAGTTTGATACTCTCTGATAGTGTTTGCAGCTTTGTGCCCATGTGGGGAAGTATTAAATAAATTGAACTGTATGGCAGCATGATCACTTAAACCTGGCAATAGTGACACTGATTGTACCACTGACGGGCCCCGCCGTAACTACGCGTGACCCCCCACAAATGCAGTGCAGGCACAGCCGCACTCGTCTCTGTGCTCACCCACAACAGCAACCACAGTAAAGAGAGGAGGTGGAGAGAATGTTAAAGAGGGAATAGAGAGAGACAGAGGCAGTTTTGTGAGCTACAACGCTTCAACCCAGAATGGCGCCAAAGCGTGCACTTAGTGCTGAGGAGACAAAAGCTCGCACAAAGCACTGAGTGGAGCAGGCAAGGTAACATTTCACATCACGTCCCGACTGCCGTTTGCCATCAGTATACAGTCGCCGACTGATTTTCCAGACTTGAAAAATTCAGACATGCTTGATTATTCGGTCTGCTTCGCGGCACCGCCCCCATTCTTCCCATAGACCATAATGTATAACAAGTGCCGAAAGTTCGGACACCTTGCAACCTCTTGTCAGATTTTTCGGACACTCCTTGAGCCAACTTGATCAAGAGCACCATGCACCGACTCTGGTTCGACTTGCTGGACGCCATTTTTGTTTTGAACGAAGCCTCCTTGCTGCTCCGCGAAGTGGTGCTAGTGCAAATCCCTGCTCATCATCATCGCTTCTGCCTGGTTCGATAGAGCGGCTCTACAGCAGTTCCGGTTTCAGCTTAGTAAGCCATGTCAGGACAATCCAGCAGCTTATTTGTTTCTTCGTGCACAACGTTACGAGTAGGCCACATTTTTCGTTTGTGTGACTGGTGTCGGCATGGTGGTGTTTATGTGCTGTGTCGAGGTTCCACTGATCCAACGCGGCATACGGAAACATAGCGTCAAGTGTCTAATGGCGCCGACAGTGCCCGTGCAGACTGCGCTGGGAAGAGGGTGCCGGCAAGAGGGTGCCGGGAGGCCTAGGATTTGTTGCCTTCCGATGTGCTCCCTACTGACGCAGAAAATGTTCTGTCGAGAACTGCGCAGTGGTTGCATTGCGATTCCAGACACCATCTCATTTGACAGTTTCACAGGTGCTGACACTGCTGTACTGACATGCGCAGAACTCGACGGCGTGATCATTCGTCAGGTTTCTGCTGCACCGCCGGACGATGACTCCGAGTCGGAAGACGACGCACCATGTGCTACGTTGCCGTCGTATGCCGAGCGTGTACAAGCAGTGACTGTGCTTTCAGCCGCCTATAGTGACCATATGACCCTCTCCGAGATTCAGCCTTATCTGATTGTGCGTAAATGGAACAGCGTGCGATGGCACATTCACGATTTCTTCAAGCCTACTGCCGAGCCCGAATAAGTGCGTGGAAATAAAGGATTTTATTTTTTTTTTCTTAATCTGCTTTTTCGGACACCTGTTTATTCGGACATTTCCGCAGTCCCAGTGAGGTCCGAATAAATGGTGGGCAACTGTATCTCCACCAAATAATGTCAATGAAAGCAAACAGTAGACAAAGCTTCGCTTATATTGATACCGGCAGTGCGTGGGATCTGCATATTTTTTTACTTCTTGCAGATTCGCCTCAGTAATATTTCTGCCTTTAACCCTTTGAAGGTTTTTGCCGTATATGTACGGCAGCAGTTTTCTGTCCGTAAGGTCTTTGCCGTACGGGTACGGTTTCGACCCTCCGTTTAAAATTTTGCGCCATGATGATGCGTGCTTACTGGGAGGTGCTGCCACCTCTTAGGACTTACAAGAAGCATTTGAAATTTGTGCTACCTTCCTGCAGAGATAGAAAGAACAGATTTCTAGCTTCAGCGTGTTGCGCAGACTGCGGCAACACCCCTTTTGCGGTTTCGGTTTTGCCGCGTGATAGCAGTGGAGGCCCGCGAAACGTGATCTTTCTCTTTGTCGGCACTCTCTTGCAGGGGTTAAGGAAGTTGATTTCTATCTTGATTGGTGCTGCTCTTAGCTTGTTAATCATCGCTGCTCGCGAGGTATTCTCGCTCTCAGCGGCAATGCAGTTTCGGTTACGCCGTGTGATCGCAACAGAGGCGCGCGAAACGCAATTTTTCTCTTTGTTGGCACTCTCTTGCAGGGGCGGCGGAAGTTGATTTCTATCTTGATTGGCGCTGCTCTTAGCTTGTTTATCACTGCCACTCACAAGGTATTCTCGCTCTCTGCAGCAACGCACTTACGCGAGAGAGTGCCTCAGATCTCTGCCCAAGGCGGCCGCACGCAGAGAATATGTCATGTGTGTGCCAACACAACTCGTCGCTCCAAGAGGAGAACAGACACGCATTTTAGGTGTGCAGACTGCGATAAGGCACTGTGCGTAGACTCGTGTTTCAAGGAGTACTACACTCTGAAATACTATTGAACATTTTGCTGTTCTGAGTGATGCCGACACCAAAATACTGTTCCTAATTTCTTTTTACTATTTATTCCCGACTTTATAGATTCTGTAGATTCAAGATCGGCAATAAAGTAATTTGACCACCTGGGAAAGCTTTTTTTTTTTCAAAATAGTTCCTACCTCAAAGGGTTACGGCAGGTAGAGCCATAACTTTTGTTGTTGCTTGTATCTGGTAGGAATGGTTGTAATGGTAGGAACAGATTTTGGAATTAATGCTTTAAAACTTTTCAGTTCTGCTTTAGATCAGACAGTAGGGTGCCCACATTTAGAACAATGAAGCTTGAATTGCTGTAGAATTACTAATATTTGTTATATCAAAAAGTATTCCCACCATTGTGTCCCTTATGTTTTCTAGTACCTAGGCATGTGCCAATATGAATTTTTGTAGCGCAGCTATTTTTTTTATTGTTTCTGCAAATTATGAACAATGAATTTCATTTACCTTCAGAACTAAATGGCCTATAGAAAAAAGAATAGCATATTTGAAATCACCACAAAAATCTTAATAAGACTGGGACGTTTCGTTAATATTATTAAAAAAAACATTATTTCAAAAGCAGTGTCCCCCTTAACCAAGGGGACTTCACCGAAGCTGATGGCCAGAAATTGGATTTACGCATTGGGCGTTTGTCTGCAGGAGTACCAGGAAGCTGTGCTGAATGTTGTGAAAAACATCTGAAGCCTCCTATCGATTTGAAGTCCCTGTTCGAGACGGGCCTGGGCACATTGACTGGCACGACGACCGGCATCTATGTACTGTTGCATTCGGAGGCGATCTCACCGCTGGCAACCAGTTGTAGGAGTTGAGGAGGACGTCGGGATGAAAAACTTGGGAGGTTTATTTACATTATTTACAGTGAGAGTCAACTAACAGTCGTACAGTCATTACGGGCCGGCAGCAACTCGGACGCTGCGGCCCGTGGCAAGAAGCTCAAAAGAGATGAATCAAGGAATGCTCTAGGAATCCTCTAGGAATCTCCCTTGCTGCTCCCGGTCTGCGTCTTTTAAGCCCTTCGGTGCCTCGAAGACACGTCACGTTCGGCCAATGGGAGAGCCCGCTCAAGTGACGCCATTTCCAGCCAATCGGCGAGCCCGCTCGGGTGTTGTCATTTTCGGCCAATGGTAGGCGCCCGTGTGATGGAGTCACACCTGGCGAAGAGAGTCGCTGCTCGTGTGTTTGTCCGAGGGCTTTCTTCTCCCTGCGGTCTTGCCTTGCTGACTTGCAATGCGCCGTCACCATAGAGGGAAGGGGGCGACACCGTCAGGTTGTCACGGCGCATTACAGCAGTCTTGCTTCGGGGCCCACTTTACCCGCCACCAGTGCCAGGCTCTCGCTTTACTTTCGGGAAAAGCCAAGCAGTGAATAGCTCCGCCTGCTGCACACGAAGTGGGGTCCGCCAACTTGTTTGCACGTGCCTCGCCTCAGGAATGTGGTATCCGTGCTTCTGCGCTCCTTAATTAGCTGTGGTGCGATTCGATGTGGTCTGGGGAACTCGAAGTAGGCTTAGGAAACGGTCCCGTATCTAACAGTACCTGAGGGAGCCCAGCTTTGTTTTTTCAAGCCTCGCCCACTGCCGTTCGCCCTGAAGGACAGGGTCGCCCAGCAGCTGCAACGGTTACAGCGAGAGGACATCCTGGTGCCCATCAAGACGTCCGAGTGGGCTGCTCCCATCGTTCCAGTCCTCAAGCAAGATGGCAGTGTCAGGATCTGCAGGGATTTCAAGGTTCCCATCAACCCCCTTGCTACCATCGAGGTGTATCCGCTGTCCTGGATTGAAGATCTCTGGTCAGCATTGCATCGGGGACAGAAGTTCACCAAGCTTGACCTCAGAGACGCTTACCAGCAGCTGGTGCTCCAGCACACCTCCCGCAAGTATGTCACTATATCGACACTATCTTGGGGCTCTTCCAGTACACACGCTTACCATTTGGCACGGCCTCAGCCCCAGCCATTTTTCAGAGGATGGATAACCTCTTCAGGGGCATGAGGCGCGTGGCAGTGTACTTGGACAACATCTTGGTTGTCGGCACCAATGACGGGGACCACCTGCAGAACCTGCACAACGTCTTGGCATGATTGCAGGACGCCAATCACAAGCTCAAGCTGGAAAAGTGAGTTTTCCTCGCCCCCAGTGTTGAGTACCTGGGATGCGTCACTTCCCAGGCTGGCCTGGCCCTGGCCCCCCGCAATGTTGATGCTGTGCTCAAAGTGCATAAGCCCCACAACAAGAAGAAGCTCTAGAGCTACCTTGACCTCATCAAATTCCATAGAAGTTTCCTGCCGAACCTGTCAGTGCATCTACAGCCACTCCATTTTCAGTTTCGAGATGGTTAGCAGTCGGTCTGGAAGAAGGTGCAGGACGTGGCCTTTCAGCACAGCAAGGAGCTAACCACCAAGGCTCCAGTACTGGTACACTGCGATCAACCTGTCGTCCTTACCGTAGGTGCATTGCCGTGCAGCATGGGAGCTGTTCTGGCACACCGGGACAAGGATGGCCAGGAATGCCCTGTGTTGTTTGCTTGCTGTCAGACTCATGCTGCAAAGCAGTGTTACAGCCAGCTGGACAAGGAAGGCCTGGCCCTCATGTTCGGGGTCGAGTGCCTTCACTAGCACCTGCGGGGCTGAAAATTCGAGGTGGTCATGGACCGCAAACCGTTGTTGGGGCTGCTGGGGCCTGACAAGGCAGTTCCCGTGCACGCATTACCTCGAGTGGTACGCAGGGCTTTGAGGCTGGCAGCCTACAGCTACCAGCTGGTCCATCGTCCGAGACAAGGAAGACCTGGGACCTGCTGATGCCCTGAGCAGCCTGCCCCTGCCAGAGGTGCCTGCTGCTGTTCTAAAGCTTGCTGAAGTGTTCATCCTGGAGCACGTGTACCCGGATGTACTCTCCAGATCTGCGGTGTCGCAGGCTACCAGCCGGGACCCAGTCCTGTCCCGGGTGGTCAAGGCAGTGTCCCGATGAGAGGAGTTGGTGAAGCATGCTTACAGCCACAAGGCCACTGAGCTGAGCCTGCAGCAGGACTGCCTACTGTGGGGTTTAATGGTGGTGATCCCACAAAGTTTCCAGTCCAGGGTCCTGCAGTTGCTGCATGCAGGTCATCCTGGCATGGGAAAGATGGAAAGATTGTGGTCCGGTCCCACATTTGGTCGCCTGACCTGGACCAGGACATCACTCATATGGTGCAGAGCTGCCGAGTCTGCCAGGAGCATCAGTGGACCTCACGTCATGTGGAGATCACCCCCTGGCCGCTCTCACAGAGAACCTGGTCCTACCTGCATGTGGATTTTGGGAAACCCTTCAAGGGCCATTATTTCCTCGCAGTGGTGGATGCCATTTTGAAGTGGGTGGAGGTCCTACCTGTCATCACTCCATCAGGAGGTGCGACTATTGCAGCGCTGTGGCAGGTATTTGCCAGCCAAGGGTTGCCAGACGTCATCATGCCTGACAATAGTCCTGCTATCACCAGCACGGAGTACCTGGCATGGCTGTTGAAGAATGGAATCTGCCAGATGATGTTTCCGCTGTACCACCCTGCTTCAAACAGTGCAACTGAGTGGGTGGTGCAGACCATCAAGGACAAGCTCAAGAAGAGCCAGGCTGCGGATTTCCGGATGCAGGTTGCCCGGTGTGTGCTACACTGAGTGCCTATCATCGATGCAATGGGTGCTCCCCCCCCCCCCCCCGTCTTGTGACAACCTGAAGAGTTCCTCGAAACTGCCAGCCCCTTTAAGTGGGTCGAAATGAGGAGTTCAGGGGCACAGAGCTTCTTGACGAATCCACTTACAGCCTTCAATATTCCACAGAACTGCTGTCCCCTTGCTATGCAGCTTGGACTTCTTCCACAACAAAGGAAGGTGATGTGGTTGATGTCAGCACCAGTCTCGCCCTGTTCCTGCCAAAGGGATTTAAAAGGCAGAACTGGCCCTTGGTTAGAGAGAGAGTGACCCCCAGCCACCCCCCCCCCCCATCAATCTGCGGCGCTCTTCGGCACCGCTACTTGTATGCTATTATTTGCTATATGTACACAAAGCACAAAGCTTTTCATCTCCTCTTTGTCTGCTCCAAGAGTCCATTTCTCGTTTTCAACCCCAAGTCGCAATGGCGGGGTTCTTTATGCCACAGACAAAATGGTCCCGGAGCAGTGAGTCTAGCTGGTCCCCAAAGGTGGAGGCACTTGCTAACCCTCTTAGCACAGCGACAAACGATTGCGTTGAACGATTGTGCCGCATGATTGCATTGATAATGGCCTCGGTTTCGTCCGCAGCAGTTGCCACTAATAGTAGTTTTGTTTTGACTCGGTACGCATGTTGGCTGCGTGCCTTTATAACTGTGTAGTCACCATCTATGACCGCATCGATAGCGACACTGTTTCGTCTGCATGTGGAGCAAACGATAGTTACATTTTGACTTGGTGCGTGCATTGGCCGCACTTCTTCAGAACCGAACCGCAAGGTCGCCATGCATGATTGCCTTGACAGCAACTGCGGTTTCGTCCGCAGCGATTGTGTCAAACAGTGAGTTTGACACAGCGCAAAGCTGCAGAGGATAAAAAGCACCGTATACATCGTGATGGGCGGCGACCTGGTGACACTGGCAAAAAAATAACTGGGGACGTGCCCGCGGAAGTGGAATGCGTGTCTCAGAGGTGTGCCGCGGCTGCACTGTGAAGGAAGTCGCAAGGCCTTCACTGCTGCGAGCGCTATCAGTCATGATGTGATGAGAATTGCAGTTTGTGCACTGCTTTTGTGCAAAATAGAAACAAGATTTGCTGATCTATTCAGTAAATAAAAGCATGTTGACATAGTAAGCATTTGCTTGTTTACTTGATACCCTCGATAATTCGACATTCAGTTAATATGGACATTTTTTTCGGTCCTGTGGAACCCAAATTACCGAGGTTTTACTGTAGCAGTGCCGTTCTTGAATGCCGACAGCTGCGGCTTGTTACATGCGAGTGGAGCACGCAGGAAGCAGAGTTGAACAATTAAACGAGTGAGCACACTAAGCAGCAGGATGGAGGAAGGTGATGGGGAGGGGCACTCTTGCCTCCTTGCCATTATAGTTTTCTGCCAGCTGTTCTGCCATTGCCCTATTTTGATTTTCTTTTCGTGCAAACTGGTTATAACAATTATCAGTTACAACAATGGAATTTTCGCAGCACTTGAATACTGTTATGAGCGGTTTCGACTGTAGAGGTGAAATTACACATGAACTGGTGAAAATAGGAGCAGAGCCCTATGAAGATCTGTAACTCTTTTATTGTTGTCGGTTCAGGAAAGTCGGCTAAAGCACAAAGTTTAGCTGGGTTGGACACAACATGGCTGAGAATTGTCAGATTCCATGCAGAGGCATTTACCAAGATTGAGTTAGAGCGCAGCATCTTTTAGGCACATCAGGATGCGTTTGAGGCATTCAAGGTGCATTGAAAAATCTTGGCAAAGACAACAACATTGCCCAGGTAGCAAAAACATGTGTGCCATTTCAAGCCGCGCAGCACAATGAGTCCATCATGAGCTTGAAGGTGGCAGGCGCATTGCATGACAATGAATTCATATAACTGGTCCGGTGTAACAATCAATCGGTGCGACGATTGTGATGATAGACCACAGCCGTTGGCACGGGCGTAGCCAGGGTGGGGGGTGGGGGGGGGTGCTTATAAGGCTCCAGCGCCCCCGAAATATTTTCGTGCTGTCATGCACCGCTGAGCCAAACAAAACCTGGCGCCGGAAATCATTCTGCATTTGGTTTAGAATGCTTTTTTTGCAATCAAACAGACATTTTGGAATGAACATTGCGAACTTGGGCTGGATTTTGCGGCGATACACATACACTGGGAGTCACATAACGCAAAGAGCCTCATCCAAGTGCAAAGATTCAAGAGTGTTTTGATGGCGAGCCAGCTCGTTGCAGCATCTCGCAGAGGCTGTGGAATCTATGGAGTACATGGATTTTATTCCGAAACTTTACGAGCATAAAGTTCTCATAGACTTTCAATCCAAAAGGTGCAATGACATTTCCATGCTTTGGATTTTCTATTCCAGAACTTTGTGGGTTCCATGTTCTTATAAACATTTGACGCCAAAGGTGCATTGACTTTTCTAAAGTCGTACATCGCACCATACAACGAGCAAGCCAAATCAACACACTATCAGAGAAGTTGGCAAAGCACACAGCAACGTCCGATGAGATGAAGCATTGCGGTGGTTCATTTATGCTGTCATGTCACAGAAAAGAATATCAACATTTTTTTCACCTGCGCTAAAGCATCCATGTCAAGATACTAAAATAGGCAAAAATAACTTCGTTCTTATTTATTTTCCTACTTTGACTTTTATTCGCGAGGACACATTGAGCCTCTTACATTTTCTGGTTCTCGCTACACGCGGGCTGCCAGAGTCAGCTTGCATTTTTCTCGCATGCCCTTTTTCCTTTTGCCCCGACCACCATGCGGTGCACTTGGGTGCACATTTATTTTTCTCTGACCGAAAGGATTTTCACCTGGCAGAGTTTTGGATGTTTTCTGGCTAGCAGATGAGAAAAAGAAACAATGGTCGCTCGCTGCCATCACTGTGCAGACTCGACGGATAAAGTCGATGAGGATAGCAATAGGGGCTTGTTGGTACGGCATATCTTATTTTGTTATAGCGCAAGCTTGACACGGACAACAGAAGGCACATCTGACACACACAGCGCTACTTTCAACAACAGATTTATTTCTCGTTCTCGTCGCTACATATACAACCTTGACCTGTCATACAGCATGTGCAAATTTTTTTGAAAAATAAACAAAAAAATATAAACTGGGAAACACACGTAGGCAATTTCTTGACTCACATATTCACAGACATGTACACATTCAACGCGAACAAAGATAATTCAGCTCTTTTGAAGATAATGAAATGGAAGGTTTACTGACGCATGCGTCGCCGAATGTTGATATGTGTCTGGCTTCTATTATCAAGCATGTCATTTCACACCTGCTTCTACTCATGATGACTGTTTCTTTAAATCTTGGTTTGCACTTGCATCTCTGGCAATGGATGGCAAGAAAGCCGTCAGCGGCCAAGTTGTTAAGTTTGTTACTGTGTTCTTGTAGCCTGTCATTTATGCATCTGCCTGTTTGACCGATGTAGGATTGTCCACACCCGAAAGGAATGCGGTATACCACACTGGCAATGCAATCAATGAATTTGTTTTTATGTTCTTTTACGCATGCGCTACGTGGGATTCTTTCTGGCCTTGTGTTTTTACAGAGGCTGACCGATTTATTAGGTGCCGAAAATACAATGTTGATGCCGCTCCTTCCAGCAATCTTCTTTATTCTATGGGAGAACCCGTGTATGTAGGGGATGACGGCAACCTTTCTTTTGTTTATGTCAGTGCTCGACATGTGCACCTGCTCCGAACCGCTTTGCTGCGCCTTCTTAAGCAGTCCTTCTGCGACTGACACAAGCACGTGGCTCGGGTAACCAGCGCCGCTTAAACGGAAGGCTTGCCGTTCGAAGCTATCGTGCATTAGGTGTTGGCATGATTTCTTCAGTGCTTCGCTGAAACACATCTTCGCGATTCCCCTCTTCACAAGCTTTGTATGCGTGGAATGAAATGGTAAAAGTGGCTTACTTGCCCTAGGTTCGTAGCACCTGCAGGTTTCGTTATCGGTGAGCCCAAACTTGATGTCAAGGAATCTAATCCTCCCGTCACATGGCATTTCAAAGGTCACTTCTAGTGGATTTAGACAGTCACGAATAGTGGTAAAAGCAGGAGCACATTCATTAGTAAAATAAGCGGATGAACAGTCAATGAGAACTAAAAAGTCGTCAACATATCTAAAAACTTTTACAACCTTAGATTCGTGAAGGCGCTGCAACAGGTCTCTGTCAAGTTTGGCTAAAAACAGATTACTTAGCACTGGTGCTAGGCAAGAACCTATACACACTCCTTGTTTCTGCAGGTACAGGGTACCTTTGTTCTCGATAAACGTAGATGACAAATAAAACCTAAGTAATTCTAAAAAATTGCCAATGGATGTACCTGCTTCCGTGCTAAACCTAACGGCACCATATCTATGCAACTGTCAATACAGGTTAATAATTCTGATTGTGGCAGAGAATAATAAAGGTCTTTAACATGGGCAGAGAAGGCCTTTAAAAGTTGATTTTCATGAGCTCTTACAAAATTTAAAACCTCCTCAGAACTTTTTGTCAGGAAAGGGTCACTGATGCCTAGCAAGTTTAGTTTTTCTTGAAGGTACATGGCGACAGATTTCTGCCACGTGTCCCTCTCAGAAACTATCACCCTGAACGGTACACCTTCTTTGTGAGTCTTAGCGCTGAAAAATACTTCCAGACAATCCTTCTTGCTTTTTTTGATGCTGCTTATCACACCTTGCAGATTCATCTTTTTACACAATTGTTGTGCTTTCGCTCTGACATTATTACAAGAGACGTCATCTTTTCCCTTAAAAACAGCAGAAATAGCGTTTATAGCTTTCTCATTGAATTCTTCATGTGAAAAAACCGCGAAGCCGCCTTCTTTATCTGCTGGCAGCACACACAGATCATGCTGTAACAAGTATGATTCTACGTGTTTCACAAGTAATTTCTGACGTGGAGGCTTACGGCTTTTTAAGGCGTCAAACGTTGGCACATCAACTGAAAGGAACCAGGTTCGTGTCGGATGATGACGTGAAAGAGACAGTTACCGACTCTGAAGCAGCAACCCAAGAAGCTTTATGAGGCGGCAATCACGCGACTCATTAGTCAGTGGGACAAATGTCTAAATGTTCATGAAGACTGCCTTTAAATAAAGCATGCCGTCTGTTGTATATTCAAATTGGCTCACTTTCATTTGACTCACCCTTGTATATTTTGCAGAACTCCTGCTCTCTATATGGCCTCTCTGTTGCGACTATTACTTCAGTGTGATTACTCGCAATACAAAGCCGGTGACAGCTGCTCCTGTGCAATACATTGGAACAAAGGACAGCATCATTGAGATTTTCCCCTGGCTGTTGTATATGTATAAAAATATAAACAAGGTTCTTGAATTACAAAGTTTCATTAAAATGTGCGTCCCTAACTTGTTCATTTCATGGCCTTTACATTTTCCTTTTTTTTCTTTAACGTGCCAAAACCACTTTCCAATTATGAGGCACGCCTTAGTAAGGGTCTCTGGAAATTTGGACCACCTGGGGTTCTTTAACGTGCACCTAAATGTAAGTACACGGGTGTGTTTGTATTTGACCCCCATTGAAATGCGGCCGCCGTAGTCGGGATTTGATACCGCCACCTCGTGCTTAGCAGTGCAACACCATAACCTAAGCAACCACGGCGGGTACATTTTGCATATCAGCGGCATACGCTGCTTTGCAGGTTTCGAACTGATATGGCTGTAAAGGCTGCGTGATATTTTTTTTTTTACATATTATATAGACAAAAAGGTGAAACCATTGATATCAGTTATTTCAGGCACAATTTTTGGGATATACAAATATATTCTTTTATGAGAAAATACAGATTTTACTTTTCTCGACTGTGTGTAGCGTTCAAGAATTTGTTTTCTGCATCTTTGACGATGGCAGTGCAGTTATTCATGTATTTGATCTCTCGGCAAATTCTGTAAGGAGGAGGCTGAGCTGTCATGAGCCACCCCCAAACGAAACTTCTGGCTACACCACTGGCCATGGGTACCTGCGAGTAACCAGAGTGCAGATTTAAAGATGAAAAGTACTCACTGCCTTGAGAGCACTCAAGGTCATCATCAATCCGTGGCAAGGGATATACGTCTTTGCTAGGATATACGGCTGATCTTATTAAGGTGCCGCTAATCCACACAGAAGTCGATGGAACCATCCTTTTTCTTTGCAAAAGCCACTGGAGAGGCCCATGAACTATAACCCTTTCAGTCATGGTGTCTTCATATGAAGATGAGACTGTCTTCGTTGCCTTTTGCATCAAAAAGCGAAAGAGACACACTGCACATTGGTGTGGTCAATATTTGAGACATACATAAATGTAATTATTGCCACCTGATATGAAGTGGCGAAACACTACTGAAGAAAAAGATGATTGAAGACGGATGACTCCAAGTTTTACGTAAGCTCTGGTTTGTCGCTGTTCAGATTTCTCCTTTACAGCAGTCTCGTCAATTCAGAACAGTTAAAGCCCCCTGTTTTATGCAAAGAAAAAGCTACCTTTAATGAAAAACAGTTACTCAATACTCATGGTTCTGTTACTGAGTAGTTTTGACCCTGTTTTCATATGCATCTCCATGTGGAGACACCATGATGCAATTTACCACGCCAGTGATCCATAGACAACGCGCGAAAATATGAAACTACCGGCACTTTTCGGATTTCTTGCACTATCTAATTTACCGTCAAAGAATTAAACTGTGTTTTTTGGATTTTTTTTCATTTTGAAGCAATAAAACGACAGACAGCACCAAAGAAATGCTAAAAATTATTAAATTTTTAAGACATCTTGGCTTCGCTACTGAAGCCTTGTTCACAATGGGCCTCACAATGGACAGACGGGCTTCCGTCGAGCCCTCGGCTTCATCAACCTTCGCTGGGCATATGGCCAATCGTAAATCACCGGAATTTGCTGTTATGGTTCCCTCACTACCCGCACTGCTGCGTTTCACGAACACCTAGAGTTCAACCTTTCCTGCAAAGCACGGTGCCTCATCCCGTGCTCATTGCACCTTAACAGGCCAGTACCTTCAAAGTTTGGTTATAGCATCATCACAAAGATAGAGAGGCTGTTGCTACAGGCATGACTACAGGACTGCTGTGACCCCATCAGAAAACATGAAAACGAGGCTTTTTTTGCACGCAGCTGCCTGGAGGACCACTGCCCGGATCATTTTGCAAGCATCAAGCTGCATGCCAACTTTCAAGCCAATGTACACGCCCATCAGTCTGAGTTGGTGCATAGCGTCAAGCTTGACAGACTTTCGGAAATTGCCAGGCCATACCGGCCACACAGCGGAAGTACTACGGTGTACAACCTTTCATCGCACAGTGTCGACCTTGTTGAGGCCTCCTTCCTGAAGCTAAGTCTAAATTTCAATGTTGCACCTGCCCCTGATGTCGGAAAGGTTGCGTGTGCGGTGGAGTGCACAGTTAACTAAGTTGACCCATCCTGCCATGACGAGGCTTGCACCCGCACTATTGTTGTCCTTTCTGGACTGCACCGGCTAAAGTTCGTTTCCCCTCTTTCTGCTGAGGAACGGAAGGCTGTCAAGCGACTTCAGGCAAACACTAGAATCGTGATTCTTTCCACTGAGGGGAATGCAACAGTACTAAATGACGCAGCTGTCTACAAAAGCAAGATATTGGCCCTGCTTAATGACCAGGACACCTTACATCTGGCTCGCTCGGTACCCGACCTTGAAGGTATAGAGGGACTTCCAGGCTCTCCTGGTGAATTTGTTTTGCTTCGTAGCTCCAGAGTACAATCTCTGTATTATAAGCTTCTCTGTGATAACAGAGCTGCACCTGCACTTTATGGCTTGCCGAAAGTTCACAAGCCTAATGTCTCCCCGCATTCAATCATTGACTACACCCGTTCCCCTCTTTACAAACTGTCTGGATACCTGCACCAACTTCTGTCTCCACTCATCGGGGAGGGCTCCACGCATGTGAGGAACTCCTGTGTCTCTAGACGACGACGAGGTCATGGTTTCTTTCGACATAGTGTCGCTGTTTACCTGAATTCCAACTGACATGGCTGTAGAAGCATGAACTTCTGCTCTAGAATCCAACAGGACTTTGCCAGACAGGTAGCCCATCGACGTTCTCGACCTCAAGAGGCTGCCCGCTTTTGCCTTGGGAACACATACTTCTACTTCAACAAGGTCTTCTATAGGCAAGTCCACGGTACTCAATGGGTGCCTCCGTTTCTGTTACTACTGTCACTCTCACGATGGAATGGCTGGAAAGTTGTGCTCTCGCATCCTTCAGTCCTAGGCCAAAAGGTTTTCTTCGCTATGTGGACCGTTCTTGTGTGATTCGGCGCAGTGCTTTGGCTTCATTCACTGCACACCTGGACAGTCAGGAAAAGGCCATCTAATCCACAGTTGAGACAGAGGTCGACAGACAGACATTTTTGGACGTGCTTGTGAACAGACGCGATGGATGGTTTAGCGCATACCGTAAGGACACTCACACTGGCCGCTACCTAAACTTTCAATCCGTTCATCCTAACGCTCACAAAAGGTTGGTTGCTGCCTCCCTGTTCAACCGTGCGAACCGCATTTGCACCACAGCAGAACATCGTTTCACCAACTTGGACCACGTGCGAGGTGATCTCTTGGCAAGCAGCTGTCCCACGTATTTTTTTAGTGCTGTGGAACGCCATCTGTCCAATTCCATCCAAACGGCTAATCCCTGACCAAGATAGCATGCTGCCATAACCTTCATTCCTGGGATAAGCGAAACCTTGTCTCGCGTTCTGCGCAGTTACAGCCACAATTTCAATTTTCTTTGAAGTAGTAAAGGCAAGGCACAGAAGACCAGGACTCAAGGAGAAGAACACACATGACAGGACCGGCGCCTCCTGTCGTTTGTGTTCTTCTTCTTGAGTCCTGGTCTTCTGCGCCTTGCCTTTACTACGTCAAGAACGAACCAACTAGCCCAAGCAAGAGTTTTACTCAAGTTTCTTTCTTGGCCGATAATTCTTGAGCTTTCTTCCCAATCAATCTTGTGACCTGTTGCATCTGTGTGCTTGGCAAGGGCATTTGAAACTGTTCGTTTCTTTTCAACATCGTTCTGATGCTGCCTCAGTCTCTGCCTAAAGTTGCCTGATGCACCGATGTATGTGTAGTCACAATCTGCGCAGAGTATCTTGTAGACTACGCCGGGAAATGACTCTTTCGAAAACCTATCCTTACTGTCCATGAGTGCATGCCTCAGCTTACACACGGGAACATGTGCCACCTCTACGTCATAACTGCGCAGGACGCGAGACAAGGAGACAAAGCTATAGCTAAAGACAAGCTATAGCTAAAGGGAAGCCGGAAGTTGCCGTTGCTCATGGCGTTGCTCCACCTATCGGGCCAGCTCTCCTTTCTTGTTTACATTTCTCGTGAAACCACGGCGCGCTGCGCCCAGCCGGGTTGCTCGTAAGCGCGCGCTCCGCAGCAATACTAAACAATCGTTAGCATGATTACACCAAAGAGGGCAAAATTTCCCGCGGATATTCCTTCGTCCGTTGCCATTGCCGTGGCGTGGCGACGACGAGGAGCACGAGCCACATGATGCCGAGGAGTTGCCAAATCCTAGCTTTGGAGAAGTCGTCGCGGCTCTGGACCTACCCCGCACGTACGTTGCACCTCACAGCGATGCTGGCAGCAATGCGGCCTTCCAGGCTATTGAGAAACGTGTGGTGACTTCTAGCGAGCGAAAGAAACGGCAAGCCACCATTCTAGACTTTTTAAAGCTCTAAGCGCACTCTGGTGGAAATAAACTGTCTATAGTTGAAGCTGCACTTTTTTCATTCATTTTCGGAGCTTTCCTTACTGTTGCATTTTCCCGGCTGTTATGTTTTTTTTCCTCGGTCCGGTGAAAAACGTATCAACGGGGTTCCACTGTAGTTGGAGATGCGGAAAACACGTCACATGCTCAATCGAAGTGAATGAACTCTCCCCCCCATCGTACACGCGCTGCTTATGTCACGTGCTGAAGAATGCAAAAGCTTCCAAGAACTTTCCTTCAACCCACGGTGAGCAAGGCTTCAGTAGCAAAGCCAAATGTTTTAAAAGATTTATTCATATTTAGCATATATTTTGGCCGGTGTCTGTTATTTTATTGCTTCATGTTTAATCCCGACCAGACGGGCTTCCGTCAAACCCCACTTCCTTTCCATTTTGAGTGATGGCAATTATTAAACGTGGTACAAATCGCCATATGCACTGTTTGACCGTGAAGATGGTAAACGCTCATGTTTCAGGACCATCAAATGAATGACGTCAGTCTGGCAATTATGTTGTGCCCTCGAATGTTGCCTGCTCTCCTGTGTTGCTCCAGGAGAGCAGGCCTGGTCTCTACTACAACCCTTGCTGCTCGCCCGGGAAAATCAGTGAAGCTTGTGCTGGAGTGCTCCACCTGTGGCACACACAAATGATGCACAGATGCCTTGAAAAGGATCATGGGAGGTTTCACATGTCCAATAAGGATCACATGAAGAGAAACGCTGTGAAGAGAAATGCTGTGACAAGCAAGCTTGCAAAGAGACGCAAGACAGCAACAGACTCTGCCTACAGCCCTGGGCTACTATAGGTCCAGGTGTGACCTGTGCTGAATGCACAATTGTGTGAGTGTGCAAAAGATATTCTTTGTTAATTTGAATTCCGGGATTTTACATGCCAGAACCATGATATTGTAACAGATACAAAAGGCACGGACAAGAGAAAAGAAGAAAAGACGAAGAGGACGAAGCGTTGGGGAGGCCGAGCTGCGCTACTATCACGCGACGATCTTCATCCATCGCCTGTAAATAAAACCATTTCTTCGAAACTCTTCGTAACAGTTGTGGTGGAAGGTGCGGGGTAATCGACACCCGAAGACGGAGGCTGAACCAGAAATTCTTCGACGGAGCCGTCGCATTGCTGGACTCCCACCGTATCTACCGGAGCTGAATATGTCCCACGACGCAGACGAACAACGGCCCATTCCAACAGCTGCGCCGACAAGTTCCGTTCTGCAACTGAGAGATGCGCGTCCCTTCGCCGGAAGATCGGACGAAGACGTCGAGGAATGGCTCGTCCATTATCACCGGGTGAGTGCCGCCAACAAATGGAACAGCGCTTCTCAGCTTTCGAACGTCGTGTTCTTCCTAACGGATACTGCGTTGCTGTGGTTCGACAATAACGAGGAAACGTTCACGACATGGGGAAGATTTGTTTCCGAAATCAAAGAGAGATTCGGCGACTCCGCGACGAAAAAGAAAAGGGCGGAACAGACGCTACTGCAACGTGCGCAAGTGCCAGGCGAAACCTGCACGACCTATATTGAGGCGGTAATAAAACTGTGTAGGATGGTGGACTCTGGAATGTCTGAGGAAGATAAAGTCGGGCACATCCTGAAAGGAATTGCCGAAGACGTCTATAATTTCCTCATCGCAAAGGACAACCTGGCTTCCGTCACTGACATCATTCGGCATTGTCGTACTTTCGAGCAGCTGAAAACGAGGCGCATCACGCCGAAGTTTGGCAGGCTAGCCATTGTGACAACAGTTGCAAGCGTGGACAGCAACCAGCCCCTCGATCTTGCATCAACGATCAGACAAATAGTTCGGGAAGAGCTCAGCCTGCACGCACAAGCGACACATTCAGGCACTCACAGCTTCCGCTTATCACCAGATTTCCAGTCAAACGTGGCATCCATCGCCCCGTATCCTGCGGCGAGGGGCACCGAGGATTATGAACTCGCGCCCCGACAGCAGCCACGTCTCTACGACAGAGGCGCTAGTTATGACGCTCGGCCACAACGAGAGCAGCCGCGGTTTTACCCCCGAGGTCCTGTGACTTCTGTCAGGCCGCGACAAGAAGGGCACCGACCCTACTACCACGACGTGCCTTATGAACGATATGACGGATTTCAGCGAGGCGCAGAGACACGTTATCCACATGACAACGAACTTTCTCGCCGCCCGCAGCAGCCTAGCATCCGTTTCGAGGAAGATGCTGTGCACCACGACCCTCCCGTGTGCTACAACTGCGGTGCCACAGGCCATATAGCACGGTATTGTCGCCAAGGCCGTCAATCACGAAGGACACCAACAATGCTATCGCCACCCAGAACCCGTACTTCATATGACTTGCGGACGACCGATTCCCTTCCAATGGACCACTTCCCACACGAGACCAGACGCAGCGATTCGCCAACTTCTGAGCGGAGTTTGACGCCACCAAATAATCGTCCCCGTCGCTCTCCGTCCCCTCGGCGCCGTTCTTCGTCACCGCCGCCGGGAAACTAGCATCCGCGGCCAATGGAGGTGAGGTCGCCGGACGGTCTTTGCCAGAAATTCCTCTGCCTGTTGTGATGCTCAAAAACAAAGTGAATGTCTCGATTGACGGAATACCGACCATGGCGTTAGTTGATACTGGGGCGACTGTGTCTGTGATGAGCCTCGCTTTCAAGAACCGTCTAGGCCACAAAGTTATGTTTTCTTGGAACGACGGTATTACTTTTCGTGGAGTGGGCGGCGAGTGGCTTCATCCCCTTGGTGTTTGTGCTGTGAGTGTTTTGTTGGCTGGGAAAGTTTTTGTGTCGGAATTCGTTGTTCTTGCTCGTTGTTCGCACGATGTTATTCTTGGTATTGATTTTCTTGAACAGTGCGGCGCTTCCGTGGACTGTGGTTGTGGCGAAATATCATTGAACAAGTTAATTATATCAACAGATTCCGAACAAAGCTCGCGTGGCGAACACAGGGACACAGACACACTCAGTGTTCTTGATGAAGTGATTGCACCATCGTGGTGCCTGACGCCCGTTCGTGTTTCTGCAACTACTGTTGACGCTGATTGTGTTGATATTGTAGTTAGGCCTCTCCGCATAAACTGTGCTAAAAAAGATATACTTGTGCCCTGCTCTGTCGTGTGCATGACGAAAGGAGTCGCCACATTGTGGGCGCTGAACTGTTCCGCCACGCCGGTTGTCCTTCCTCGCGGTATGAAAATCGCTCTCTTCGATGAAGCCGCATGTAACTCAATGGCGGCCCTAACTACGGACGTCTCTACAGCTTGCTCTCCTTGCGATAATAGCCATTTTGAAGAGCTAATGCTTGGCATGATCAGCAAGGCTCTCGGTACGTCGGAACGGCAAGCACTGGTACATGTCCTTGCCAGGCATGAGGCTGCATTCGACTTCACGCATGGAGATGCACCACTTCATTTGCCGTCGTCCCGCGCTCGTCACAGAATAGATACCGGCTCCGCACACCCCATCCGCCAGAAGCCCTACCGAGTGTCATCCTCCGAGCGAAAGGTTATTGCACAACAAGTCAAGGAGATGATGGACAAAGGTGTCGTTCAAGAGTCGTCTAGTCCTTGGGCAGCCCCAGTAATCCTGGTCAGAAAAAAAGATGGCTCCTGGAGATTCTGCGTGGATTACAGACATCTAAACGCAGTGACGAAGAAGGATGTCTATCCACTACCGCGAATAGATGACGTCATTGATTGCTTACACGCTGCTTCTTACTTCTCAACACTTGATTTGCGATCGGGGTATTGGCAAATACCTATGGACCCTGCCGACAAGGAAAAGACCGCTTTCGTGACTCCAGATGGCCTATTCGAATTTAATGTTATGCCTTTTGGCCTTTGCAATGCTCCTGCCACCTTCGAAAGATTCATGGACACAGTACTACGTGGTCTGAAGTGGGAGATATGCATGTGTTACCTCGATGATGTTGTAATCTTTGGCCGCACGTTTGAAGAACATAATCAACGCCTCAGCCTTGTTCTCGACTGCATCGAGAAAGCTGGGCTGGTTCTAAACTCAAAGAAATGCCGCTTTGGCGAACGTCAAACACTGGTCCTGGGACACTTAGTTGACAAGGATGGCGTCAGACCCGATCCTCGTAAGATTGAAGCGGTGAGCTCCTTCAAGCCACCACAATCAGCACGAGAACTTCGCTCATTCATTGGCCTATGTTCATATTTTCGTCGTTTTGTTCCCAGGTTTGCCGACATCGTTTACCCGTTGACAAGTATTTTGCGACAAAATGCATCCTTCAATTGGACACCAGAGTGTGACGCATCATTTTCTCAACTGAAATTTATACTAACGTCAGCACCGCTCTTGCGTCACTTCGATCCGTCTTGCCCAACTGAAGTTCACACTGATGCTAGTGGAATTGGGATAGGAGCGGTGCTTGTACAACGTCACAGTGGCGCAGAACATGTAGTCGCATATGCCAGCCGTTGCCTGAGCAAATCTGAACGGAATTATACGGTTACGGAACAGGAATGCCTGGCAGCTGTTTTCGCCATACAGAAGTTTCGGTGTTATCTTTACGGTAGACCATTCAAGATTATCACCGACCATCATTCTTTATGCTGGCTGGTCGGTTTGCGTGATCCCTCTGGTCGCCTCGCACGTTGGGCACTGCGCCTCCAGGAATACGACTTTGTGGTGTCGTACAAGAGTGGCCGTCGTCACGCTGACGCAGACTGCCTCTCTCGGATTCCTCTTGCGGCTACCGACTGCGATGCTGAGAATTTTGACGACTGTCTCGCTGCTGTTACTTCTACGTTCCCTGACGCGGCAGACTTTCAGCGAGAACAACGGAGTGATGTTACCCTCGATCCGCTTTTTGTTGCCGCCCGTACTTCTCAAGGCAGTGGTCGCTTTACCGTCCGTGATAAATTACTCTACAAAACTAATTATTCCGGGCATGGAGCGCGTTTTCTGCTTGTTGTCCCGGAGAGCCTTCGCTCCGACGTTCTACGCGCCATGCATGATGATGTGACATCCGGCCATTTCGGTTTCGTACGAACACTACACCGCACGCAGGAGCGCTTTTACTGGCCCAAGATGTACGAAACAACCAAGCGCTATGTCGCTAGTTGTGAAACGTGCCAACGTCACAAGCGACCGACCACCGCAGCCCCGGGTCCCCTTCGGCCATTGACACCACCCAACACGCCATTCGAGCAAGTAGGCATTGACCTTTTGGGTCCATTCCCGTTATCTAGCAACAAGAACCGTTGGATAATTGTCTGCGTAGACCATCTTACACGGTATGCAGAAACTGCAGCCATACCGTCTTCCACCGCCGCTTGCGTGGCGGTCTTCCTGTTGCGTTCCGTGGTCCTTCGTCATGGCCCACCACGTGTCATCATTAGCGACCGTGGTCGCCAGTTCACTGCTGATGCCATTGAAGAGCTACTTCGTTTGTGCACTTCCCAGTTCCGTCATTCCACGCCGTACCATCCACAGACCAATGGCCTCGTTGAAAGGACGAACAGAACGCTGACCAACATGCTTGCCATGTACGTCTCCTCCAATCATAAGAACTGGGACGACGTGCTGCCCTTCATCACTTACGCATACAACACGGCGAAACACGAAACCACGAACTATAGCCCATTTTATCTCCTCTATGCCAGGTTACCGCGAAGCCCTCTGGACACTTTCTTACCGTTCGTTCTGCACAGTGACGATTCTGTATCGAAGACTTTGTGTCTCGCCGAAGAAGCGCGTCGAATAGCTCGTCTTCGTACTCTGGCCTCGCAAAGTCGTTCGAAAGAGCGATACGACAACCGTCACGTACAAGTATCGTTGGAAAAAGGTGACTTGGTCCTTCTTTGGACACCGCAACGCAAGCGTGGATTGTGCCAAAAGTTATTGTCAAAATATTCAGGCCCATTTGTAGTTGTGGACCGCCTGAGCGAACTCACTTACGTCATAGCTCGCCTACTGTGCAATGGTCGGCGATCAAGCAGAACTCAGCTGACTCACATTGCTCGCCTGAAGCCTTTCTACCCTGCTTGCGCATCCTGACTCGCCCCACGGGCTTCGTCTGCTTGCGGGGAAATGTAACAGATACAAAAGGCACGGACAAGAGAAAAGAAGAAAAGACGAAGAGGACGAAGCGTTGGGGAGGCCGAGCTGCGCTACTATCACGCGACGATCTTCATCCATCGCCTGTAAATAAAACCATTTCTTCGAAACTCTTCGTAACAATATGATTTTGGATTAATTTTGACTAACTGGCGTGCACTACAACACAAGTACATGAACTTTTTGTATTTCGCCTCCATTGAAATGAGGCTGCCACCACTGGGATTTAATCCCAATAGTATCTTGTTTTAGCAACAAACTTTGTGCGAAGGACATATTTTACTGTGGCCATGAACTCTGTGCAACATTATTTGCAAGAAGAGAAATGTGAAGTGAGTGGTGCTAGCTTTCTCGCATTCCTTTCAAATACGGCATAGACCGCTTATAACGTAGGTCGCAGGAGTCGGGAAAATCCACATTATAACTGGTACCGCACTATATTAAATACGCCATTTCTGGACTCTTATTCACATGCAAATAAGGTCAATCCACCTTGTATGATGTCTTTCACAACTTCACACGCCATAAAGCACCAGAATTGGACACTAAACAACAAGCTTTTTTTCTTCATCAATGAAAAAGATGTCATTATCTTCGTCCGGTGCTGAGCCTTCACCGCACTATGCACCACCTCATCTTCAACAGCAATCAGACGCTGGAAAGCTTTCTCGCTCAAGCCCGTCTGCGCGCACAGTGCATCCTGAGCTTGCTGATGTAATCCAGTGCATCTCTGTGCAAAAGTTCCGGTGTGCTGTCTCCTTTGTCGTCATCGTCGTCCAACACAGTGCCATCGCGATCCCGCACTGCTGCCATTTTCTTGGACATGATCAGGACATGATCAGAACATGATCAGGTGGCATGGCAACTTAGCCCAGCGCGACACGAGTAGCGCGACACAAATGCAAGACAGGGAAACATGCTCAGCAGCTAGGCCTACGATGCTGGCAGCGCATTTCGGTACAACGACTCACGTACATCCTCGATAACAAGAGAAAAAGCAGAAGACTGGCGCATGTGCTGAGCCAGCCTGTCAACTGGCCACCCCCAGCGAATGGACCTTCCCAACATTTCCCCTTCTCGCCCTCTGAATGGGACCCACCCCGTTAAGGTGGCGGCGCGGGTGCTCAGTCTGGCGCGGTCCCAGCCTTCGTGGCGCTGTACAAAGAAAAACAAAAGATAAGGCCGCTAGTCGCACTTCTTTTCTCCGTATGCTGTACCGTCTCCCTCACCTCTAGTTTTCTCCCCTCTTGCGACGGGTTTCGTGCCTTTCTTCTCTCTTTTTGTAGAGGGTACAGGCACCATAGCGCGGGGGAGTGCGCTCCCTTGTCTTCGAAGAAACCATACTATACCCAGTCTTCCGTTGTGCGCAGACCAGGCATAGAGCGGTACGCTGACACATTGAACTCTATGGGAGGCGTACTGGTGGTCACATAAAGCCGCATTATATGCAGTCCCGCACTATAGGCGGTTACGTTATAAATAGTCTATGCTGTATTTCAGTGTTACTTTTGTACAGTGCCCACATATATGTCATGAATTTGTTGCTGAAGAACAGGGCTTCATGGTGATGCAATTGATATTGCCACATTGCTATTCCAGTAAAGGTTACACTGAACTGGAAGTTCAGATTCATTTTTCTGTATCATTTTTTTTTACATCACACACTGCCTTACGGAACATTTTCGTATGTTCTTTCCAAGTACAAGTAAAAAGTTTGGTATCAATATCATTGTATTTAATGTATCTATCTGGGGAAACTATTTATTTCTAAAGTTCTCTGCCAAATTGCCAATAAATTGAAGTGAAAATTATCAAAAATATTGCAATCAAGCTTACCTCTGTTTTTTCGCGTAATACATGCACTGAGAACAATAAAATTAGCATCACCGGCTATAGAAACTCTCTGGCCTTCTGGCCATATACTTCGCTTTTGCTTTCGACGAAGTGAACTTTTGAAAAGTCTCGTGAGAAATCAACCGAATTTCTGTATTAAAAACCTTGTATCTTTTGTTCTAATGCAGATATACAAAATGTAATTAGACACAGTTAAACCTCGATATCCCGAACTTCAATATAACGAAGTATTTAATTTTTCATAACCTCTTGTCCATACAACACCATATATTTAGAACCTCAATGTAACGAAGTGTGTTGTATGGGATTTCAATACAATGAAATTTCACTGCCACCGCAAAGGAATTCCGAGACAATAAATGGGAACTTCCATGGATGCAGATGGTCAAATGATTGAATTACAAGTGGTTGCTTGCGAATGCACCTCTTAAATCGTTCACCGCATGACAAGAGCAACCGCAGAAGTGTAGTCGCATCATGTTCTGTACAAAGTCCAAGTGTGATAAGATCGAATCATGCCCCATGCATTGTGCGCTTTAGGTGCGAGTATAAGCGTACATAGGTGAGACGAGACAGGTGGTGGTTTCACGAGTGCCGCCGTCTCGCGCGAGCAAAGGCAAAGAGGGGGAGGGGGCGGAGTGTGGGTAAGTAGCAACAACTCGTGCACAGCCTCTCGGCCGTGGCTGTGCACGACTGTAAGCACGGCCGAGCGTATATGCAGCCACGCACCCTGCTTTAGAGGTAATCTGCCGCGCGTGCAAAAGGTGGGTGTGCTGAAGGGCGTGGTAACTTGCAAGCTGTCTTCCCGCACATTTAGTTTTGGAGGCTGCATAATCTCGAGTTTCGGTGACACATTAAAACGAGAGAGCCAGACAAAGCATTTGCTCCCTGCTGCCGGCGCTCTTCTTGATAGCATCGTCGCAGTGCGGGCCACTATAAGCTGTGGGGGCGGAGTGCACGCGAAAGCATGGCTGGCTTCTCTTAATTCGTTCTACCGATGTGAAGATATGGTCAACGTACACGGCATGAATCAGCATCATTCGTTGCCAACTCTCATATTTATCAATGTGAACTGTTTTCTCGTTCAAGTTTTTAAATTATTTTTTTCGATTATCCAATTATTTAGAAAATTTCGCGGTCCCTTTCCATGTAAGAAATATTGACAGGCAACAGTACTTATTTGCATAAACAGTTGAATTTCAATACAATGAAATTTCGATGTAACAAAGCAAATTGCTGATTTGACCGACTTCGTTATATTGAGGTTTAACTGTACTTGCAATCAGCAGAAAGAACTGAACCATACTGTTAAATATCATCCAATTCACACCAAAATGAATAAAATTAGTTTTAGAACCCACGTCTCCCCTTAAGCACATTCTGGACTGCGGATCCGAAGAGTCGTAGTGTGAACAGGGCACGTCGACGTTAGATGACAAGTGCCTTGAACCATTTGCATGTGATGACCGCAGTGTCTGGTAATGTAGCCTCCACATGCATCACAGACGCCAAGCAACAAGCGGGGCTGTCGCGTGACGCAGCCATGCCAATCAACGGGTGTAAAAGCGGTGGTTTGTGAAACAACAAGTAGGTTTGTGGACAGTGCCACTTCGCTGCTTTGAAACGGTGCGTGGACAGGCTGCTGCTGGACGGGCACCGGTAGGGTCTCGGTGATCTGCTCCTGAATCGAGAGAGGGAGCCCAAAGGGCGGGCTGCTGCAGTGGCGGGCTCAGATGCTGAGCGATGCTGGATGCTGGAGCTACCTCTTCCCGCACAAACGTTTTGATTTGTGTGAAGAGCGGCAAGTGGTCGAGGACAACTGGCAGCCCTGCAAGGGCTCGTTGCGCTGGTAAGGACAATTCATCATTACTCTGACACAGCATTACAACTTCGGCCACAGTGAGAGGGGACTTCAAGAGAAGCATCTGAAAGAGATTGCTGATGCCCTTCATTATGTGCCAAGTTTTAGCGGCCTCCGTCATTGAAGCGTTGAAATGCACTGAAATGTGGTTGTTGTAATGAATAGATCGTTATAAGTGGGTTCAACAGTACATTGGGTTCTAGAGAATGATAAACATAAGTCAGAAAAGACAACAGGAAGCGTTGATGCAATCGTCTTGTACCAATGGAGAATAAGCTACATCCATTACTGGAAACATGAACACGATCATTGTTGGCAGTGCACGTCACCATGCGGGCTCACTTCATTGGCATTGAACGTTTTCGTGTACCAAACATGTATTGTGCCTTGAACTTTGTTGCACTCATCGCGTCTAACTTCACAGCATCACATATCAATCACATACACATATCAAATGATAGTAAACATGGCAAAAAACAGAACGATAAAGTGGTGCAGCATGCGATGGCAAAAATGCTGACAAGTGAAATGGAGCGCTCGAAGACCGGCAGCAACAAAGCAAGCAAACAGCCGCAGCAGACAGCGCACAGAGCAGTCGCCGCCGGGAACCACCGTGTCATCCTGCACAGCAGCTCGAGGAGTGTACGCTCAGTCAGAAGTGAGCCAACACGTGAAAGCCTAGCCATGATGCATAAACAGCCTGAAGAAAACGCTTTTGAACGCGAATCCCCGCAGTGTAGTTAGTAAGCATGTGAACTTCAGTTGCCTCGTAGAATGTCATAATCTGTCAGTAATATGTGTCACTGAAACTTGGCTTCACAGATCTATTCATGAAAATGAATTCATGCCCCTTGGTTACTCGGTTTTTAGAAATGATGGGCCTTCTGGTCGTGGTGGCGGTGTTGCGCTTTTTATCAAAAAACAGCATTGAGTACGCGACGCTGCCTGACGTCCCTGAAACAGAGTCTGTCTGGTGGAAGATTAAGGTATGCTGTTTGTTTGTAGGAATTGGCGCTGTATGTTGCCCACCAAATGACGGTGGCAAATGCATATGTAGTATAGTGTCGCCCCCTGCCAGATCTCTGTGTTATCATACATTTATGTTTCGTAGTAGTTTAGCTAGATGGCGCACCCCCCTTCTGTCATGTGACGAGCTGGGACCAATCAGGAGGTGTCATTTGGCGTGTGAAGTCCTTTTTAGTAATAAACGGCCGCGAGCCGGCTCAGTCTTCGTTCCGGTTTTCATCAGGAGCAGTTAGCTCCGAGTCTCCCTCTCTGCGTCGGCGCTCGCCGCGCATTCGCTGGCCGCGGGCCCCCACTTGCCTGCCGCTGCCGACACAACAGCATACTGGCTATCACTAATACGCACACATCGCGACAGTAAACTGATCATATGTGGGAATTTTAACGTGCTTCACATTAACTGGGACTCCTTCATTACAGCAGGCCACGACAAGGTTCTCTGTAATGCCCTTATCGACTTCACTGTCTCACTTGATTTAACTCAAGTTGTTCATAGTGCCACTAGAGGTTGTTCAATTTTGGGTCTTGTATTCTTTACAGGTGATTAGATAATGAAGACCCCAAGTGTGAAGTTGTAGAGGGTCTTTGCGATCATAATGCAGTCTTTATGAATTTTCCTGTTGCCTATGAACCTATGAAACTAGAATACAAAGTTGTTACTGATTTTTCATGTGCCAACGATGATGGTGTACTTTCTATGTTAGCGAACTCCTATGATGATTTTCTGCTTTCCAGTAACACCTGCGGCATGGACGTGTTAGTGGAACGCTTTCACGCGATTGCGTCTGAATGTATATCGAAATTCGTGCCCAGCAAGTGTGTAAAATGTAATCCTAAACACCCAGGTACACAGAAAGATAATTCAGCATATTCGCCGCATAAAGCGACGATGTCGCTGATGCAGGTCCAAACCAAACCAGGATTTGCATGCTAAAGAAAACGCTCAAAAGTAAAATGCATGAATCTAGAGAGTTTTATTACAACAGTACTTTGTCAACGTTCATAAGCGAAAGTCCAACCAAATTTTAATAGACGATTACTCCACCTTCTACCACTCTGCACCTTTCTTACAGGCTCCTATGCTGATAAATTACTTGGCTGGATTAGATTATTTGCACCTTAGGACTCACTTTGTCAGCCAGCAGTCATCACCGGTTCCCATTTCGTTGGGTGTCCCACAGAATTCTATTTTGGGACCCCTTTTGTTTACAATTTATATCAATGATGTCATCCAAGTTGTTACTAACACTCGAGTTAAGCTTTATCTGTATGCTGATGACTGAGTTTTGTATTCTAATGTCTGTAGTGTCAATGATCAGGTTTCACTAAATGATGTGTTTTCTTTTTTTTATGATGGGAGCAGAATTTGGCAAATGGAGATTAACTTTAAGAAAATGGTGACAATGACATTCACTAATAAGCAACAACCCTCGCAATTTAAGTATGGCAATGCAGAACACGCACTAGAAAGAGACCAGGAATTTAAGTATCTTGGTATTGCATTCTCTTCTAAATACTTAGACGGAACAAACATGTCGAGCTTAATTTGATCATATGTTACTTAAGGAGAACTTTAAAGGGCACGACCAGAGAATGCAAGCTAACAGCCTATGAATCGCTGGTCAGACCTCTTCTTGAATACGCATCATTGTGTGGTCACCTCGCCTTGTACATGACAAAGATAAACTCGGGTTCATCCAGAGGAAAGCTATCAGATTTATTTTTAATCGTTACTACTGCAACTTTGCTCCTTCAGAGCATCACCATGTCTTATCAACGAATTGCTTAGAACATTGATGAACATGTGATCGGCTTATGATGTTACATAATATTGTGCATAATTCCACTTGTACAGATGCCCCTATTTCTTTCACTGGTCATTCTACACCTGTGACCCGGTTTGAACATATGAACATAGTGCCATTCTGGTCTTTTCGTGACTGTCACAAGTATTCTGTTTTTCCATGCACAGTTGACACTCGAAATAAACTTGATAGTTCTTTGCAACATCTTCCACATGCACAGTTTGTAAAGCAAGTGTTTAAATCTGTCTTCATGTTTCCTTTTTCTTGTTTTATGTAACCATTACTGCAATGTCTTAAACCTGAGACAGCAATATCTGTAAACAAATTAAAAAGAAAGAAACTATGCAGTTTCCCAAAAATAGACTTTCTCACAATTCTTTTTCAGCTTTGGTGCCAACCCTTAAAAAGTGTCTTTTGCTACCTAAGTACCACAATCCTGGATGTGTATGGCTACTACTGGTTGATTAAAACCACAAAGCAGTGTGCACCACAGAGCTCCCCCGGTGCCCGTGGCAGTATCTGACTGGCATTGTGTGGAAGTGCGTTGCTGGCAAGGTCAGCCCTTGCATGACGCAGTATCAGCAAAAGACAGTACCTCGTTGAGGGGCAGGCGTGCTTGTGCAGCGATTTCCTGGAAGGAGAGGCAGCTACCTGGCCGCTGGAAGGACATCTCCATCAGGCACAGCAGGCACATCTTCTGGCGCAGGGACAGCTCACAGGCCGCAAGGTCCGACTATGGCCACAAGAGTGAGCGACATGCTTGAGAGTCACTCTTGACATGGTAGGGAAAGCATGCGGCCACGCTACTAAGGCATCAAAAACACACAAGGAAAACTTGCCAACACATCCTCTCAGCTGCAAAAACTTCCTCAGGGCAACCAAGGGAATGCAGCAGCAGCATCTTTTTCTTGGGATGAGCAACTCCTTTGGCTGCATAGTTTGGCCCTCGTGCACAAGTCGATACAGCACAGACCACTTATAATTAGGGGTGTGCGAATTTTCCAATACGAATTGAATATGAATACCTACTTAGCATTGAATATCAAATAATGATACGCACATGTATTTATTAGAAAGTTGGTTTATTTTAACATGTTGGAACGTTGAAACTTCACTGTACTGGTAAAAAAAGTAAGCTAGTAAGCAGTTATACTAAAAGATTGTGTATTTGGCTCGTGTTAGCTTTGGAAGATTTAGTAATTTATGCTAGTTGTCTGCTCTCGCCAACCTGTGCCTCATTATGCCTATCAATTTCCCATACGCTCAGAGGCCCTGTACCAGTTGTCACTCATCGCATTTGCTGTCAAGCAATAAGCTCAGGATTGGGGGGGGGGGGGGGAACCTGCAAAAGAGTGCGCCCTTGCTGTTCACAAACCCGTGCCCCTTGCTGCTGAGAGAAGGGAATAGGTTTGGGCATGTTGGTTATTCATCGTAAAGCAAGTAACATAGTACAGTAAGGATGAGGGGCAAATCGAGATAGGGCAAGGGACAAATCGAGATAGGGCAAGTGCTAATATACACCCATCCGAATCCGCCGAGAAGATGAAGGTACACTGCCATATGCAGACTATGTCAAGAATTTACATTCTTTCCTTGATAAAGCCACTGATGGCCAACTGACACAATCATCTCTTGCCCGTGCGATCTTGGTAGCTTCTATAATGTGCACCTAATGCACAGTACAAAGGTGTTTTTGCATTTCGACCTCATCGAAATGAGGCCACCACGGCCAGGATTTGATCTCGCAATCTCGGGCTTAGCAGCGAAACACCAAAGTCAGTAGGCCACCACGGCAGGTTCTTCACAAATCCTAGGTTGTTTTAAATGCTAA
This sequence comes from Dermacentor variabilis, assembly GCF_050947875.1. NCBI lineage: Eukaryota > Metazoa > Arthropoda > Arachnida > Ixodida > Ixodidae > Dermacentor > Dermacentor variabilis. The sequence continues at coordinate 5,590,041 of NC_134576.1, read as the reverse complement.
TATTTTTTTGCAAACATCATCCAAAACTTTTTCATTAACATCTTATTGATCAGTTAAATTTATAAATTTAGCTAATTAAACACATTCGAGCACAATGAACGAGAAATATTCACAGTGGCCACCATGAACAACACTCACCAAGTTACAGTGAATGCCGTTCACATAGTGCCCTCAGGTAATTTTTAATTCTTGGCAATCTTCAGTTAAGATAGCAGAATACCGAAGAATAAATGGGAAGCAACATGTACAGGTCATTGCATGTTTGCCTGTAATTCACATCGCTTGCCGAGAAAAGGCTTCAAGATATTTTTGAAAATAATCAAGGGATAAAAATGTTTACTGGCTTTCCATACAGCGTCATCGACCAATATTTTGCATAAGCTTGATTATTAGGGCTTATTCAGGGTTATGCCACAGGCTCCATAAAGCCAGTGCAAAACAGTAGCAGACATTTCATTCACCGAACAATGGTTTATAAAAATTTTTGGACTTGATTTGCTCAAGTCATGTCATGAACATCGTTGGCACAAATGAAATTTCGGAGTTTGTGGTTTTGCCAAACATTTAATGATGACCAAATTTGGCCAATATGGTTGACTAAATATGGAACTTTACATCCTTGGCTTGTTTTCTGCAGCAGCAAGAGCCCGATCTTGCGTAATGTGGTCGGGCAGAAAATAGTGTAGCCTGAATTGCGAATTTGAGTGATGATTGCGCGTACCATTGGATATTTCTGACCAAGAAGTTTCATGAAAGCAAGTAGGTCGTTTGTCGGCGTGCCGCACTATCAACCCGCCAACCAAACGTGGTGTGCTTTCGAAACCGATTTATATTGTCCCACTCATGGCGTTCGCCCATTAATCGAGGCAGGTGTACCAATAAAGTGCCAAATCAAGTACTAGCATGTATAACAAAACAGATGCGCTACACATTGAGCAGACTGTACGACCTTATTCACTCAATGAGCTTTACTTCCTGACTGCCCTATAAAATAAGCACCAGTTCAACTCATCTTTAACTACTCCGCATACATGCAAACGCTTGACTTTTATAAAGCATTCGTAATACACTGTATGGCATAAAACCGTTTTCATTTTCCTGGTGCCTGGTTAAATTATGCCGCCAAACATAGCCACACTCCAAAGACGCCAATGCAGAAACAGATTGCTTAGGCTTGGATTGCAGTGCTAAGCGCTAGCAAACGCATGTCTGCGGCTGTGTGGTTGCCACTGGACATGCACACGCTGCTAAATTTGGTAACTTCATTCAAAATTAGTGTTTTGGCACAGGCAGGCACAGCTCGATGGTTTGGTGCATGTTGGGGCAATTGGCACAGCACTTTCATCTCTGAAATAGCTGCTTACATAGGTCATTAAGTGACCTATGCAACAGACACAGTTTTTGTGAACAAGTAGAGCTAGCAAATAAAAATGCCCCTTTTGATTTGATGATTTATCGTATACAGTAATACCTCGTTAAGCAGAACTCGCATACTATCTCGAAAAATAGGCCAAGTCGAAATTTTCTTCGGTACTAAACCAATTCCCATACATGCCATGTATTTATTGCCCTTTATCCTGAAGTATTTTTGGGCCAAATTGCGCATATCTCAACATTTTGACTGAGAGTGAAACAAAAACTCAGCCGCCGGCCAAGGCTACTGCGTCTTGGCACACGCCTACCACCAAGCGGACCCCTCCCCAAGTGTGAAGTCGGAACCTAACGGCTTAACAAACAACCTTGTGAAGCAACCATGTGGCACGTAATGTGACGGAAGAGATGTGTGCAGAGACAGGCCCTGCAACATAGCACCAGGGGTAGCACACTCTCAAGTTCAACAAATGGCAACAGAGGGCGATAAAAAGATAGACTGTGTGGTGCTGCTAATAAAACAAGCATACTACAGCCATTCAAAGTCTGCCTGTGTGAACCCAATATCTCCCGCTAAAGGTGCCATAGGTGCCATAGTAAGCACAATTTTAACCTACCAACGTTCTCCCACATTTCTCGAAGTGTTTTTATTACATGACAAAAGAGTACAAACTATAATTCCTGATTATACATTGTACTCTTCAGTAGCAATTTTTTTTTTTTTTGCCACTGTATACGCAAATCATGTTCAGCATCATCGACCTCCCACATGACCTCTGGCCTGGATTTAAAATTTTTAGTGGTATGTTTGCATGCACGGCAGCCACGGATTCATTGGTTCGTACACTTGAGCTGGTTTCTTATTTTCTGCTAAAACCTTTATTGCGTTTCGATACCTCACATTATTTAACCTGGGGTGAGGTATTTGTGAGCGGAGATGCAAGCCTGAAAGCTAGGTTTCATTTGTGAGCGATGTGGAACACATCTGCATCAAAACGAGAGCTGGATTCTGCTGCGACTGAGGACGGCAATGCCGGTGAGTCGTTCAGCATCGCTGCTTGAATTGTAATGTAACATTCATCTCGTTACTTTAGAGGCGGAGACAAGTTAACTAACTAGATCCTACATTACATATGGGCAGTCAAGACTCTCTGATGCTGTTTTTGAAAGAAACATTTAGTTGCGAGGCCATCGTTATGCAGACACGATCACGAAAGAAAGAGCGATATCAGAACGGGCGTCAGATTTTCCATCTCGTAGCTGTGGCCAGCGGCGATTGAGTAGCCTTATGAATATACTTTCTTTTTCGAGTGTGCCGGCAACTTCTTTTGTTTACAAAACCACATAACCCTTCGGTAAATTGAAGTGAAAGTACTGAATTTAATGTATTAACTAGATGCACGCATGATAATTCACCTACATTTTGTACTTGTTCTTTCCAAATGTTCTTGCTGTTCAGTTTTGGTTTACCTTAGGGCATTTATTTTTGGAGTAGTGAAGCCGTGCATCACACTCCTGCAGAAAAAGAATGCATCAGTTCTAATAGCTTCATGTCTTTCATGCATTTTCTTGTGGAACCAGCACTAGTGTATAAATAAATGCACAAATGGACAAGGACGGGTGCGCCCATCCTTGTCCCTTGCTGTCTTTGTGGTTCGTTTGTTCATGCAGTTAAACAATGTTCGCAAGACAATTGAAGATGTACCCGGCGTCGGCGAGACAGACAGTTGTACAAGATGGCGTACACAAAACTCAAGCCAGCGTCCTCAGCCTCTACTTCTTCTTCTTCAGCGCCCACGTCTTGCTGAGCGCGCGTTCCAGTCACTTCTTTCTCAGCGCTGGCGTGTGACACCTAATGGCAATTATTTTCTTAACCATTATAAATGTGAGACAATGAGAAACAAACATGAGGCACGAGACCTTTTCATTTTTCAATTTATTCAGACCATTGTGCACTGCTCACCCAGCCTTTCATCCCAGTGCATGTTGCTATGTATAAACATTAACTGCTCAACATGCTCAGGGAGAAGGTTTTCTCTTCTAGTAGTGACAACATTTCCTGTTGACGAGAACAACCTCTCACTTGACATTTGGGTTGCTGGCACTGACAGGTATAGCTGAGCTAGCTTGGTCAGTGACGGGTACTTCGCCAAATTTTTCAACCACAGGAAAGGATTCTCCAAGCGGGGCCGAAGAGGTGCATGGAGGTACTCCTCCACCTCCTCCATCAGTCGCTCGGAACCAGTGCTTGAAGTGGTGGTGGAGGCCAAAGCTCCAAAAACATCCCACACATCACTAGAGACAGCTTGTGCAGGTGCATTCGGCTCTTCCCTGTCTCTCCCTGAGGCAGGCTCTTCTCCACAGCTGAGCAGAGTAGATTTTTCAGCCACAGTTTCTCACTTGGGGTGTCGTAACACACTGCTTTAAATCGGGGGTCCAATGCCGTGCTCAAGGCATGTGTCACCTGCAATATTATATAGACAAACCTGGACTTCATGCAATGAAGGAGGTTCCTCCCCACAACTCTGCTGTTGCTGGGTGAGCAGAGGTTGCATGCAATGCACTAGTGGCACCACTTGCGAAAGAGTTGGGTGCTTTTCGGAGCAAGACTCTCTTGTCGCATCGTCAACACATTTTGGCACTGATTTGACAGGTGCCATCACATGCCATTCACATGAAGTCAGGTTTTCCAATGTGTCCTGTTCTGACAGGTTCAAGGAAATTTGCACACGGTTCTTTGAAAGGCGTGACATCATTTCATATTCACTGTTCCATCTCGTTACAACATCCTCAATTGCTTCAATGGCTCTAAACCTATGCTAACTTGAACCTCTTTGAGGCAATCCCTGGCCTGGGAACTCCTCTTGTAGTGCCCTACAATTGGCCTTGACACACAGCTGCTCAAAATTCTGAGTGTCCTTCTTCGCACACTGGATGCACAATTGTAACGTATGCGCAAAGCACTGTATGTTTCTCCATCCTGTTCACGATGCGGTGTTCAGGAAGTTTCTGGCACTGTCAGTGACAATGAAAACTGGAATATTGTCACGTGGTGGTGACGTTGAAGAACACAGTAGCAATACGCAATACTGTGAAAGACAAAACTAACTTTTATTGGGCGAACCTGTGCCCACAAAAATAGGCTACAATTATAGCATAACGATAGTGGCGAAAACGGTCGGCGATCGTCGAAAATCTGATCAGCGGGTCAAGGGCGTCCGCTTTTATACAGCAGTCGTCGAATGTTCCAGACTAATCGTTCGGACCCGCGTGCCTTCCACAAAGTTCTACACCATTTGCGTCACGCGATGAAATCAGATAACACAACGTTCGGCGACAACAGACAGCTGGATAGAAGCATCGATAACTTTCCAGAAACTTCGGATACATGCAGGCGCGTCCCACGTTGTGCGATTACATTTGTTAGGCGGCGAAACGTGGTCGCCCAATAAAGATAAGTACACGTGGCAATACCCCCTTCTTAAAAAGCATCGTCCCGATGCTACAAATATAAGAGAGCGAAACACAAAAGGACACTTATTAAACATAAGTAACAAAACAACGAAAAGAAACAAAGTCCAAAGGTAAGTTACGCGAAGTCCCAAAGTTCATCAACGCTGGTAGTACGGCTTGAGTCGCACAATGTGGACAATTTCAGGTCGTGAGCGGCACCGCTGTGACAGCGAAATACCATCTGGCACGACCTCATAGTCCAGTGCGCCAATACGTCGGATGATCTTGTACGGTCCGAAATAGCGACGCAAAAGCTTCTCGCTCAGTCCTCGTCAGCGTATAGGGGTCCAAACCCAAACACGGTCACTGGGCTGGTACTCGACGAAGCGTCGTCGGAGGTTGTACTGTCAGCTGTCGGTACACTGCTGGTTCTTGATCCGTAGGCGGACGAGTTGTCAGGCTTCTTCGGCGCACTGGAGAAAGGTCGCGACGTCAAGATTATCTTTGTCAGTGACGTGCGGCAGCATGGCGTCGAGCGTCGTCGTCGGGTACCTGCCGTAAACCAGCTTAAACGGTGTGATCTGTGTTATTTCTTGCACCGCCGTGTTGTAAGCAAAGGTTACGTACGGCAGGACCGCGTCCCACGTCTTGTGCTCGACGTCGACGTACATTGCTAGCATATCGGCGAGGGTCTTGTTCAGGCTCTCCGTAAGACCATTCGTCTGCGGGTGATAGGCAGTTGTCCTCCGGTGGCTTGTATGGCTGTACTGCAGAATGGCTTGGGTGAGCTCTGCTGTAAACGCTCTTCCTCTGTCGGTGTTGAGGACTTCTGGGGCACCATGTCGCAGCAGAATGTTCTCGAAGAAAAATTTCGCCACTTCGGCTGCGCTGCCTCTCGGTAGAGCTTTAGTTTCAGCAAAGCGGGTGAGATAGTCTGTCGCCACTACAATCCACTTATTTCCTGATGTTGACGCCGGAAACGGTCCCAACAAATCCATCCCAATCTCCTGAAATGGTCGGCAAGGAGGTTTGATCGGCTGTAGTAATCCTGGTGGCCTTGTCGGTGGTGTCTTGCGTCGCTGACAGTCTCGGCATGTCTTGACGTAATGAGCGACGTCGGCGGTCAGACGCGGCCAGTAATACCTTTCCTGTACCCTTGACAGCGTTCGGGAGAATCCGAGGTGCCCAGCGGTTGGATCGTCATGTAGGGCGTACAGTATGTCTGGACGCAGCGATGACGGAATAACAAGAAGGTAGATGGCGCGGACTGGTGAGAAGTTCTTCTTTACGAGCAGGTTGTTTTGAAGCATGAACGAAGACAATCCACGCTTAAATGCCCTAGGGACAACGTCGGTGTGCCCATCCAAATACTCGACTAGGGCTTTTAGCTCCCTCGTTGTTGTTCGGCAAAGTCTTCCGCGCTTATTATACTAAGGAAGGTATCGTCATCCTCGTCATCTTGCGGCGGTGGGTCAATGGGGGTCCGTGATAGGCAATCGGCATCTGAGTGTTTTCGTCCGGACTTGTATGTTACAGTGATGTCGTATTCTTGTAGTCTGAGGCTCCACCGTGCCAGCCGTCCTGAAGGGTCCTTTAAGTTAGCTACCCAACACAACGCCTGATGGTCGCTGACCACATTGAATGGCCTGCCATATAGGTAAGGGCGAAATTTCGGTGTAGCCCAAACGATGGCGAGGCATTCCTTTTCCGTTGTAGAATAATTGCCTTCCGCTTTTGACAACGACCGGCTAGCGTAAGCTATCACGTGTTCATGTCCATCTTTTCTCTGGACTAGGACGGCGCCGAGGCCTAGGCTACTGGCGTCAGTGTGGATTTCAGTATCGGCGTGCTCGTAAATGTGCGCAAGTACCAGTGGCGACTGCATGCGTCGTTTGGGTTTTTGAAATGCGTCGGCCTGCGGCATTTCCCACTTGAACTCGAAGTCACATTTAGTTAGCTCTGTCAGCGGCTCAGCGATCCGTGAAAAGTCCTTGACAAATCGCCTGTAGTAGGCACACATGCCAAGAAATCTACGCGATGCCTTCTTGTCGATGGGCTGCGGGAACTTTGCGATGGCAGCTGTCTTCTGCTGGTCGGGGCGGACTCCAGACTTGCTGATGACGTGGCCTAGGAACAGAAGCTCATCGTAAGCGAAGCGGCACTCTTTTGGCTTCAGAGTGAGCCCTGATGACTTGATGGCCTCGAGTACTGTTGCAGGCCGTCTAAGGTGATCGTCGAAATTTCCGGCGAAGAGAACGACGTCATCCAAGTAAACGAGACAGATCTGCCACTTCAATCCTGCTAAAACCGTGTCCATCACGCGCTGGAACGTTGCAGGCGCCGAGCACAGTCCAAATGGCATAACCTTGAACTCGTAGAGGCCGTCTGGGGTGATGAAGGCGGTCTTCTCACGATCTCTTTCGTCGACTTCTATTTGCCAATAGCCAGACTTGAAGTCCATCGACGAGAAGTATTTAGCGTTGCAGAGCCGATCCAATGCGTTGTCTATCCGTGGGAGGGGGTATACGTCCTTCTTCGTGATCTTGTTCAGTCGACGATAATCGACGCAGGAACGTAGGGTTCCGTCCTTTTTCTTTACCAGGACAACAGGGGATGCCCACGGGCTTTTTGATGGCTGGATGATGTCGTCGCGCAGCATTTCGTCGACTTGTTCTCTTATAGCTTCACATTCTCGCGAGGAAACTCGGTAAGGGCTCTGGCAGAATGGTCGAGCGCACTCCTCGGTGATTATGCGATGCTTGGCGACTGGTGTTAGTCGAATCCTCGATGACGTAGAAAAACAGCCTTTGTATCGTCGGAGCAGATTTCTGAGCTGCTGTTGCTTAATCATGGGGAGACTTGAATTAATGTCGTAGTCTGGTTTGGGAACCATGGTCGTCGGCATAGATGCGGTGGAATCCGAGAGGACAAACACATTACTGGTTTCCAGAATTTCCTCGATGTACGCGATCGTCGAGCCCTTGTTGATGTGCTCGAACTCCTGGCTGAAGTTTGCCAGCAACACTTCAGTTTTCCCTCCATGCAGTCGAGCGATCCCTCTTGCGACGCAAATTTCACGGTCTAGCAGTAGACATTGGTCGCCTTCGATGACGCCTTCTACATAAGCGGGTGTTTTGGTGCCGACCGAAATAACAATGCTGAAGCAAGGCGGGATGCTCACTTGATCTTCGAGCACATTCAAGGCGGTGTGACTAAGAGGGCTCTCCGGCGGTATCGCTTTCTCTTCTGACAGCGTTATTGACTTCGACTTCAGGTCGATGATTGCGCCGAGTTGGTTCAGGAAGTCCATACCGAGAATGACATCTCGTGAACACTGTTGGAGGATAACGAAGGTGGCAGGGTAAGTCCGGTCATGAATGGTTATTCTTGCCATGCAGATTCCAGTCAGCGTGATGAGGTGTCCTCCTGTGGTGCGAATTTGAGGGCCTTCCCATGCGGTCTTAACTTTCTTCAACTGGGCGGCGATGTGTCCACTCATTACGGAGTAATCAGCTCCTGTGTCCACTAAGGCGTGGCCGTCGAGAAGCACGTCGAGGTCGGTGGTTCTTTCTCTTTCGTTACAGTTATGTCTTGGCGTCGGATCACGGCTGCGTCGCATTGACTTGTGGCTGGTATGGGACGTTGTCAGGTCGTCTTTCGTTGTCGTATTCTTTGCTTTCACACTTCGTCGGGTCAGCAGCGTGTCATTATGTCGTCGAGGTAGTTTCTTTGGCGTCTTCGGCGGTGGATCTTCGTCAGTTCGACGAACAGCAACCGCACCTCCATCGGTTGCTGCTTTTAGTTTTCCGGATATGGGCTCGCTGACCGGCCCCGGGCTGGGCCAGTGTATGGACGGCGCTGCGGCGACAGGTAGCGGCCTGGTGACGGCGAACGGGACGGTCGTCGAGAGTTGTACTGAGTGGTGGCTAGGTAATCGGCGATGTCACGTGGGCGCTCCCCAAGCTGCGGACAAGGCGCATTGACGGCGAACCCTCTCAGTCCCAAGTCACAGTATGGGCATCGGCGGTACACATGGCCGGCTTCCCCGCAGTGGTAGCAGAGTGGGCGGTGGTCAGGAGCGCGCCAAACGTCTGTCTTCCTCGGGTAGCTGCGCTGGGCGATGGGTGGGCGTGTTGGCGGCGGCGGCAGTGTCGACGGAATTGTGGCATTACATGGCCCTGGCGTGGTCGTGGAGAAGGACCTTGACGGTGGGCGACGGCGGCGTAGGTCATCGCTTCTGGCTGGGGCAGCGATGATTGTGACTGCCCCTCGGGAACTCCGAGCGATCGCTGGACTTCTTCTTTGACAACTTCCGCGATTGAGGCCACTTGAGGTTGCGATGAAGGGAAGATCTTCCTGCTTGCTCGATGGTCCGGGACTACGCTGGTGTTCTCTTTGCGGTCCGGGCTTGAAATACGGCTTGTCGGGGGCGTCCGGTACATGAACGTAAAGCACATCCACCAGATATCATGTGGTGGTGACGTTGAAGAACACAGTAGCAATACGCAATACTGTGAAAGACAAAACTGACTTTTATTGGGCGAACCTGTGCCCACAAAAATAGGCTGCAATTATAGCACAACGATAGCGGCGAACACGGTCGGCGATTGTCGAAAATCTGATCAGCGGATCAAGCGCGTCCGCTTTTATACAGCAGTCGTCGAATGTGCCAGACTAATCGTTCGGACCCGCGTGCCTTCCACAAAGTTCTACACGATTCGTGTCACGCGATGAAATCAGATAACACAACGTTCGGCGACAACAGACAGCCGGACAGAAGCATCGATAACTTTCCATAAACTTCAGATATATGCAGGCGCGTCTCGCGCTGTGCGATTACATTTGTTAGGCGGCGAAACGTGGTCGCCCGATAAAGATAAGTACACGTGGCAATATCTTGAGGCAGTCTTCACTCCTTTGCCAAGTCAAGGAGGATGCGCTTCAAGTTGTCAGATGTATGGCCTTCTGGCATGCGCTGGCATGCAAGGTGATAATAGTGAAGCCGGAACTTTTTATTAACGAGGTGGCATGTAAATGAGACATAGCTATCCCCGGGCCTACATGTCCACCCGACGGTCGTCACCGAGTAGCGTGGGGTCCCATCGGTGAAGTGATTGCGCAGCTCACTTTTGATCCGTTCTTTTTCTTTGGTGTAATGTTCTGGCACAACACTCAGAGAAAATGTAGTTCTCGATGGGACCTTGTACTCGGGCACTGCAGTGTGCATCAAAGACAAAAAGCCTGGCTCCTCAACGATAGGAGTGCAAGCCAGTGGCCAGGAACTGCGCAACCTTTGTTGCTAACGTTTCGCGCGCTGACTGTCACCTTTCAACGTCGGCTTGAAGTAGCTACAGACAGCAGCACTTGCGTCCGTCTTGTTTTTGCCTGTCTTTTTCGAGCCTGCAGGCTTTTTTTAGCGTTCAGCAGCACGGAGCTTCTCAAACTGCTTGAATGGATCAGGGTATCAGGGTGACGTTTTAGGTGATTGATGAGGGTGGTTGTAGTGCCCGTAGGCATCTTAAGGCGCATCTTGCACGTGCGGCACGTCATGCCACTGGCTCCGCGATCGAAGAACTTCCAGAGAGCACTCTGGAACACCTGCTACACCGATTCGTTCATGGTTTGGCTAGTTTGGCTGTGCACGCAATCGAAGAAAATGAACAACTAAAGCTGATAACTTGAAGCGACATACACATCCGGTGACCACATTTGCAAGCGCAAGCTTAAAACAAAGCTACAGAAAGCACATGGTTGTTTCACTGAATACCTACTACCATTCAGACAAACTTTTATTTTTTTTAAATTAGTTGATGTTAAGGCGGTTTATATTATATCTTACAATTACAAGGTATACTTTTATGTAGATAAATACCCAAGGATATTATGATGACGTTACAATTACGTCACATTGAGTGTCTAAAAATGCAATAGTAAACACTTTAAAACTTCCGAACAGCCATCGTTGTTATTACCAATATTGTTTACGTTCGTGAATTCGTATGCTTGGTCCAAAGCTCGGTCACGGCTATGGTCCCGGCCTTGTTTCTTTCAAGCGGTCGTGGCTCCGTCAGCAAAGTGGCATGAAAATGCTCTACCCAGGGTAGATATAAAAAGACAAACTTGCAGAAAACATACGCATGCTGGTATTCTTAAACTTCGAAAGACTTCAAAAATATTTGAAGTTTTCGAATAGCCCTATTCGATTCGAAGGTCGAATCGAATATGACATTATTCACTTCGGTATTCGAAAGTTTCGAATATTCGCACAGCCCTAGTCACAAACTATTACGATATACAGTAGAACCTCGTTCATACGTTTTGGAGAAAACCTCATGAAAAAATGTACTAGCCAGGAAAATGTACGATCCGAAGTAACTAAAAAAATTTGACAGACTGAACTATTGTTGACATCTTACTTAATGCGAAGCGTCGCGCGGGCTGTTGCGGCATGAGACACGTTTCGTTGTTTTCCTATTGCATGGTGTTGAACTGGTGGGCGACGCCAGATACCAAGCGACGAAATTGAGCTGGTGGGTGACACCAGATACCGGCAAAGCAAAATGTGCTGCCCACATCGCGCCGCCTGCAGCAGGGAACGATGGCGTGTTGGATTATTACCTACTAAAAGCATGCAGTACGCTACCAATGGCACTACATACCACACACTGTAAAACAGATACAGTCGAACCCGGCTATATCGAACTCGCAAAATAACGCCTATCAGTTCGATATAGAGCATAATTCGATATAAGCCTGCTAAATAACTGGATGTCATAAAAGCACATACCATTTATAAAATCACTTTATTGATTAAACTAGCTTAGTTTCGCACGAAATAGTCCTGCATTTTCTTCTGCTTTGGCAATTTCGCTGCCTGCGACGCACGCACTTTTCCACATTGAGGAGTCGGAGCAGCTGAGGCCGCAACTTTCCGCATTCGCGCAGAAGCACCGGACTATTGCGAGCGCACCAATCATTTCGGAGGATGTGGGACCGTCGTTGCTTTCCTCATTGTGCCCACTTTCACTTGTGCTCGGTAAGATGTTGGCAATGTAGTCTTCGTTTTCGGGCTCTCCCGTGGTCGCGACACATCATTTGCGCTCACAAACTCAATCCACCGTTGATTCGTCAACAGCTTCCGGAAATTCTGACAGTTCCCTCCAAACTTCGGCAACACTGGCAATGGCTTCGTCGCATTCATAAAAATTTACGGTCATCACCGAGCACGCGGATGTCGGCACGGCTGAAGCAATTTCAGATTAACCACTCGTAGGCGGCCGTGCGTACGGGTCGGGCGCCACGGGCACCGGGTCGCGAGTTTGGACGCTTTAGCCCTAATCTCCCCCTTATTCTTCAAGATCGTGCCGAGAGTGCTCCTCGGAATCTTGTGCTCTGCGGGGACATCCGACTTCTCACCGCGTTCGACACGATTTATGATTGCGAGCTTCACGACGAAAGGCAAATTCTGCCGCTTCATCACGGCAACACTGTGGGAGAAGGCCTACAAGGCGCACACAAAAACAGCGAGACAACTCGCACTTTCGCCATCTTGCACGACGAGGGCACAAGAGCATCTGATTGGCTGTCTGAGCAAGCGCTGTGGGCGGGCCAGGATCATTTTTTGCAGGGGGGGGTGCCGACGGCTCGTCTGAGGCAGCGCGGTCGGGCGCGGTCACGGTAGGGAGAGCAGTTGGATGGAGCCGCGCAGCCGGGTTTTCTTTGCCACCGCAAGGGAAAGCCAACTTCCGGGGGCACTTTCCGCCGCTTGACGTTCGATATATCGGGTGTCGCTGCTATTTTTGTTCAATGTAAGCGTAATTTTTGCGATATATACTCATTGTAACTATATCGTGTCCTGAAATTGTTCGATATATAGAATAATTCGATGTAAACGGGTTCGATATAGTCGGGTTCGACTGTAGATGAAGATGATTATCACAGTAGGTTTGGCAGTCATGCTTTTGAATGTGGCATGTGACGACCCGGGTGATTTGCTTGTACCAGAATGATAAACTTTTAAAACGAGACAGGCAGCTATATACTGTTCTCGATAATGTGCACCTCGCACCTTTTCTTGTTCACATGATATCTAGTGGCTGGAAAACGTACACGATCGCAGTCTGCAGCAGGGAATGGTGGCGCGTTTCGGTGATCGCCTATTAAAAGCATGTGCTATCCTTCCAACAGCACCACACGCTGTTAAACAAATAGGCGAAGATGCTTATCGCAATAGGATTGGTGGTGATAACTGTGACTATCATGTGCAACGACTTCGGAGAAGATTTGCTGGTACAGTTGAACCCACTTATAAAAATACTCAAGTGCCACGAAAATTCCATTGTTATAACCAATAATTGTTATAACCGGGTTGTATAAAAAAATCAATATAGGGGCAGAGCTGTTGTGAGAAAACTATAATGGCGGATAGGCCAGTGCCCTTCCCCACCACCTTCCTCCATCTGGCTGCCGATTGCGTTCACTCGTTTAACTGTTTCCTGGGCGCTTCGATTGCATGTAACAAGCTGCAGCTGTCGGCGTTAAAAGAACGGCACTGCTATAACAACTGCAAAGAGGGGTCATGGGTGGCAAGCAATATGCGAGCACCGCCGAGGCATCGCTTTGGTGGCCCCAAAAGAGGCCTTAAAAAATTGCGAGAAGGCTGCCGCAGCAGCCTGTCAGCTTGAGGAATCCAGAAGAAATGCTGAGGCGAGATTGCCACAAGCACCTCGCCACGCACTTCTCACTGGCTTGCACGAGAAAACCCTATGTCCGTCAGCCTTGCATGCTTTGTGCAGAGCTCGCAGAAATCCTTCTCCAAGGCACTCAGGTGTTCCACGTAGTGCAGCGAAAGGTTCCTTGTGAAAATGAAGCCTTGGAGGGACTAAATCATCTGCCGGCCCTTTTGTGAGGAGAACATTGAGGCAGCCTGCCCTACCGCGTCATCACTGCCGTTGTTGCCGTCACTATCTGACGCAAGCATGTTCGCGACGATCGCCTCATTGGTTAGAAGCACTTAGTTTCCAAATCTGTAGACGTGCGCTTTCTTTTCACCAGCAATGTCGTGCATTGCCGATGATCAGCAGGCAGATCAGCCATCTTCCATTTCGGCGGAAAGTCAAACGAGGCTGAGAAACCACATGGCTAGGAATGATTTTGATGCAAAAAAGACAAATGCGAGCGATTAACTTGCTGGCAGAACTGTGCTGATTGAGGATCCAGCGAGCAACATGCGAGCAAGCTGGGAGCAGCGCAGCTGGCATGGTCCATTCGAGTTTCCGAGGGTGGGGCGGTGTAGAGCTATGGGCGCAGCCCATTCGTGCTCAGAAGGGTGCAAGGGCGACGGGAGAGAAGCACGTCGAGACGACTGGGAAATGAGCGTGCAGCGGCTGTTGGTGGCGGTGGTGGTGGTAAACTAACTTGAGCAGCGGCCCATCGTGCAGCAGCTTGAATTTCTCGTTTCCTTTTTTTCTTCTCAAGGATTCTGCATTTTAATACCATTCGGCTTGGGCACCCAGCTGCCAGACTTCACCGTTATAACCAATAATGTGGCATTGAGGCATTGCAGTAAGTGGGTTATCTAACCATGGAAAACGTACAAAAGTTGACGGTGCAGCAGTTTCTCATTGTTATAACTGATATATTGTTAAAACCGGTATCGTTATAAGTGGGTTCAACTGTAATGAAATGAGAAACTGAGTGCGCGCCGGCGTTTTCACACGAGACAAGCTGGTGAGTATTGCGGCTATGCTGCCGAGACGGGCACCTACATACTGTTCGCAATATCGCGTGCGCCTCGCACATTTTCTTGTTTACATGCAGTCTAGTGGCCACAAAACATATCGTACAATCACTGTTTGGCAATGTACTGAACGTTGCTGGCGAAAAATTGTGTTTTCAGAGAACGTATGAACCAGTAAATATGAGCACAACTCTATTGGGTCATTTTTTATGTTCTCGATTGTGAACTTTGGTGCCGGAAAAATGTACGTAACGGGAATGTATCAATGAGATTCTACTGCATATGTCACACCTTTGCATTTCATATTGCAAAATTGTGCTTTTTCATTTTCTGATGCAGTCAAAATTTCCGTTCCAGACATGCAGTAAAGAGGACGGTACCAGAGTAAAGCAACACACTCCATGCACTAAAGAGAAGCTACTGCCTGCTACAACAAGGCGAACAACACCGGGCTCCGAAAGAAATATGCCTTATATATGCTATATTAGCTTCCTAGCCTTGAGATATGTCATTTGTTTGTAGCAGATGATATGAATGTTTGTTCATATTTACGGTTCAGCATAATTGATTCAAACATAAAAGAAAACACTACAAGAGTTTGACTAATGTGTGTTGTATTTCACGTGTTACTCTTCTGCTCCAATAGAGTCTGCACCAAGCACATCTTGGTCCTCATCACAGGAACCCCCATCTACACCAATAGGAAGGGGCTGGAGCTGGATTTGGACGTCTTTTGGCAGCTGGTTTCCTTTTGACGGTCGTCAACGCTATAGTAGAGTCTCTTCTGCAAAAAGTAAATCTTGGAGCATGAAGGGCGAGAGCAGAGGTCAGACGACCGAAGGTAAGACTAGAGGTTATTCCCTACGTACACAAGGTGTCACACAACCTTAAAAAGGTTGCTAACCGTCATGGCATTCCTCTGGTTTTTTTCTGCGCCCAACAAGCTTTCGAAGCTGTGTTCTCGAGTTTGCTGTAAGAGCAGGTGGGGCTGCCGCACAAGGCATGACAAGCCCTTTGTTGAGTGCTCCAGAGGGGTTGTTTATGCAATTCCCTTGCACCCTTGTGGGCAGCTATACATTGGTCAAACTGAGCATTGTGTGAATGACCGTTTAAGGGAACATGCGCAAAAACTAAAGAAAAAAGAGGATAAGGGCGCACATTTGGTGGCTCATGTTACCACGTGTGGTTGTGACGCTCAATTTTCTGCGACAACTATTCTTGGCAGGAGCGGCAACGCCTCTTCCAGGCTCGCTCTTGAGGCCTTCTTTATAACGAAGAATAGAGATAGATGTCTGAGTGAGCCTTCTATCACATTACTGGAGGCCGAATTTAACTTCTTGCGCAACCGCCTTTGATGTGCATGTACTGGCTACTCTTCTACTTGGTAGGCGCATGCGTGAGAAAGGATATATATATGCACTATCCTTCCTTCCATCAAACAGTTGTGAGTAGTGCTTGTCCTTGTCTGTCTTCCTTATGTCCGTGGTTTTATTTGCGATAAGCTACTACTTCAAATAGTTGTGTCATTTGCTCCCCCTTGAGAAAAGATCATCGCCCCGATGATAGAAGCTTGGAAAGCAGCGGTAAAGAACTGTGCAGCCTTGTCAGTCCTCATAGTACGGCTTCACACGAAGCACATGAACAACCTCGGGTAAATGCCATCGGCGCTTTGAACAGTGAGAGCTGTCTGGAATGACTTCGTAGTTGACGTCACTGATGCGTCGGAGAACTATGTAGGACCCAAAGTATTTGCGTAGGAGCTTTTCAGAGAGCCCACACTGTCGAATAGGGGTCCAGACCCACACTTTGTCGCCGATGTTGCATGTCACGGCTCGGTGCCAAAGATTGCAGCGTCTGGTGTCACAGTCCTGTTGTTCGTGGATTCGCAGACATGCAAGCTGCCTAGCTGCCTCTGCTCGGTGTGTTATCTCTTCAGCACCCGTCTCGTTGTCGTCAAATTCATGAGGGAGCATTGCGTCTAATGTTGTTGTAACCTCACGGCCGTATACGAGACTGAAGGGTGTCTTGCGAGTGGTCTCTTGACGAGCCGTATTGTACGCGAAGGTGACATTAGGTAAAACCTCGTTCCAGTTCTTATGCTCTACATCTATGTACATGCTTATCATATCTGCCAATGTCCTATTGAGTCGTTCTGTCAGTCCGTTTGTTTGAGGGAGATATGCCGTTGTCTTCCAGTGGGCGGTACCACTTAGACGCAGTACCTCTGTCCGTGACGACTACTGCGGGAGCACCATGCCTTAAAACGATGGATTCCAGAAAAAATCATGCCGCTTCATCTGCTGTTGCCCGTTGCAGAGCACTTGTCTTGGCCTACCTAGTGAGATAATCCGTGGCGACGATTATCCACCTATTACCAGCAGTAGACGTTGGGAAGGGGCTCAGAAAGTCCATGCCTACTTGTGCAAATGGTGCGGCCGGTACGTCAACAGGGTGCAGTAAGCCGGCTGGTTTGACGGATGGCGATTTGCGACGTTGGCAATCCAGACATGTCTGAACATAACATTTAACACCGCAGTAAGTCTTGGCCAGTAGTAATTCTGCCGAATCCGTGCCAATGTGCGAGTGTAGCCCAGTGCCCAGCAGTCGGCTCGGTGTGGCAGGTGTGTAAGATTTCACGTCGAAGCGATGATGGAACAACAAGCGAGTAGTTGGTGCCGCTAGGCGAGAAGTTCTTGTAGAGGACGTTGCGATGCAAGCAGTACGATGCCAGCCCTCTTGCAAGGAGCCTCGGCACGCTGTTGGTTTGTCCTTCGAGGTAATAAGCGGCAGCAATTCAGTGTCGTCCCGTTGCTGGCATGAAAGATCGGCAGTATACACGAGTCCCAGAAAGACTGTGTCGTCATCGTCTTGTGCTGCCGGCTCAACAGGAGACCAAGAAAGGCAGTCGGCGTCTGCATGCCGTTTTCCCGACTTGTATGTAACAACAAAGTCGAACTCTCGGAGTCGAAGACTCCAGCGTGCGAGCCGGCCGGAAGGATCTTTCAAATTAATGAGCCAGCAGAGGGAATGGTGATCGCTAACAACGGTGAAAGACCGGCCATACAAATACGGACGAAATTTCAGAACTGCCCATACCATTGCGAGGCAGTCTTTTTCAGTGGTCGAGTAGTTAGCTTCGGCTCAGGATAGTGTCCTACTGGCGTAAGCAATCACTTTTTCGCTGTCAGGGCAATGGCAGGGCATTGTACAAGCACTGCCCCTAGACCGAATTACTAGCATCTGTATGCAATATCGTCGGGGCTTCCTCATTGAAGTGTGCTAATACAGGAGGCGATTGCATGCGCTGCCGGAGCTCGTGGAATGACCGCTGCTGGTCGTCCCAAGTAAAAGGCATATCTTCTTGGGTGAGCTTTGTTAACGGCCATGCGATGCGCGAGAAATTCGCAATAAATCGCTGATAATATACACAGAGTCCCAGAAAACGTAGCACGGCTTTTTTGTCTGATGGAATCGGGAAATTAGCGACGGCGGCAATTTTATCCGGATCAGGTCGAACTCCTTGGCTACTGACGACGTGACCGAGGAACTCAAGCTTGTGAAAACCAAAATGGCACTTCTCAGGCTTCAAAGTGAGACCGGCAGAGCGTATCGCTTCAAAAACAGTTTTCAGCCTTCGTAAGTGTTCATCGAACGTTGCGGAAAAGACAATCATGTCATCCAAGTACACCAGGCATGTTTACCATTTGAGTCCGGAGAGCACAGTGTCAATTAGACGCTGAAATGTTGCTGGTGCTGAACACAAACCAAAAGGAAGTACCTGAAATTCAGAAAGTGCGTCAGCTGTCACAAAGGCTGTTTTCTCACGGTCTCTCTCATCCACTTCGATCTGCCTATAACCACTTTTCAAATCCATTGAGGAAAAGTAGCACGCATTTCTCAAACTATCCAAGGAATTGTCAATACGTGGCAGTGGATAAACGTCCTGCTTTGTGACCTGATTGAGCTTCTGATAGTTGACGCAGAAGCGCAGGCTACCGTCCTTCTTCTTCACTAAAACTACAGGTGATGCCCAAGGACTATTAGATGGTCGAATAATGCCATCTTCCAGCATCATCTTCACTTGTTTTTGTATTGCTTCGCATTCCTTTGGGGCCACACGATAAAGGTTTTGTCGGATGGGTCTGGCGTCGACATCAGTACTGAAGCGGAGTTTGGTAAGTGGCATTTGACCAACTCTTGACGCAGAGGAGAAGCAGCCCTGGTACTGATTGATGAGCTCAAGGAGACGGTTCCGCTCAGTGGCCGTTAACGTTGGATTAACGTCTACAATAGACGCAGCTGTGTGGATTGTAGAGGCCAACTCCTGCGCTAAGTGGCAGTCTTGTATTTGTGTCCCTTCGTCGAAATAGGCGACAGCAGTGCCTCTAACAACGTGTCGGCGCACCTTACTAAAATTCGTCAGCAAGAGTTCGGCGCTTCCATCGATTACATTGATAAGTGCTCTGGCAATGGAGACACCGCAATTCAGTGATAGCGCACTGATGTGTTCAGCTACTCCAGTCCCATTCTGCAGGCTGTCACAGTACACCTGTACAAGAGAGCAACTCCGCGGAAAAAGTATGACGTCATCCGCGGCAATACACAAGCGAGGTTGTTGTTGCTTTTCATGGGTGACATTATCCAAACTCATGGCAAATGTGACGCTTCTGTCACGGATGTTAATCCCGGCGCCGTACTCACGTAGGAAATCCATGCACAATATAAGTTCTTTACAACACTCAGTAAGGATGACGAGGGTGGCGACAAAGGTTGAACCGGTGATTAAGAGTGGGGCCGTGCATTTCCCTACAGGCGTCATCAACTGGCCTCCGGCGGTTCTTATGTTGGGCCCGTGCCATGGTGTCTTCACCTTCCTTAGTTTGTCAGCGACCTGTAAGCTTATGACTGAAAAATGGGAGCCATTGTCAACCAGAGTGGCTACTTCGTCGCCGTCAATGCAAACGATGAGCTCGGCGCTGACGATGTCAGTTACGTCTTTCGTATTTGTATCCGTCGTATTTGTCGTTGCACTGGGCGTCTTTTTCGTTAACGTAGTCTTCACGTCATCATTCGTTGATAATGGGGGATGTGGAGAAGTTAGAGTATTGGCAACCTCATCCCCGGAGGTCGCTGCGGCTAGTTTCCCCATCGAGGGCTAGGGGATCTGCCCCTGGTGAAGTTGGCAAAACTGCGACGAGTCGGCGAATTGTAGCGCGCCGGAGATGGAGAAGGAGAATGTGGTCAGGGCGTCATCGTATTTTGTGGCTGACTGTTCACAGGAGCGTAATTGTAAGCATGTCAGGAAAGCTTGGATGTTGAGCAGCACGATAGTTGCTCCATTTGTGGCAAACTCTATAGACATGTCCAGCTTCACCACAATGGTAGCACACTCGTCGACGGTCGACGGTGCGCCACAAATCGGTTTTCTGACACTGATACTTCGGCGGTAACTCTTCATGGAGCCAAGGAGTGGCGTGCGCATGTCGAAAATACGGCATTGTTTGTGCTGGCATGATTGGCGGGGTTGGAGTCGACGAGGGTGACGATGTCGGCTCTGTTTGTGGCATAGGTGGTGTTTTAGTTATGGGTGTCAACGGCATTGAAGTTGCATTGAGTGGACGGCAAACAGCCTCCGCATAAGTGAGGCACCGCGGAACGTTCCCGCAATCTGGCACTGAAAAAGCTTGCCGGACTTCCTCCCGGACCACATCAGCAACAAAAGATAACGCTGGCGTCGGTTCCGTAGGCGCAACAACAAAGCCGAGCTGCCGAAGCTCTTCTCGCACCATCTCTCGGACAACTTCACGCAGAGATATGTCGTTACTCGCAGCCAGTACGGAAGTGTTCGCCGCCGAGTTGCTCATGTCATACTGGCGGTATCGCTGCTGCAGGGCCTGTTCAATGGCTGTAGCCTCTTTTGTGAACTGTGCCACTGTTGCGGTGGATTTCTCACAAGGCCGGCAAACAGTTGCTCCTTCACTCCTCACAAGAGGTATCGCAGCTTTCTTTCCTCTGGCATGTCTGGGTCTGCCCTACAGAAAAGACAGGCCATGTCTTCCGAGATCATAGTAACAACACTCTCATTGGGTTTTTGAACGCAGATTTCAAGGAGACGCTGCGCGTTTTCCTTCCTGTCTATGCTTGAAAAGGTATCCAGCAGCTGTGCGCGGAAGTCATCCACATGGCAAA
Source organism: Dermacentor variabilis (assembly GCF_050947875.1). Classification (NCBI taxonomy): domain Eukaryota; kingdom Metazoa; phylum Arthropoda; class Arachnida; order Ixodida; family Ixodidae; genus Dermacentor; species Dermacentor variabilis. The sequence continues at coordinate 5,569,289 of NC_134576.1, read as the reverse complement.
GCTCCTCTCCCGGTTTACGTACCACGTACGAGCATTGTCCTTCAAATAAAAATAGACACTCGAGAGTTTGTCTGCCGAGCTGGTCTTATGGTTGTACTGGGCGACGCGCTCGAACTGGTCTAGCCAATCTTGGACATCTTCAAAGGCATCACCATGAAAGCTCTCCGGGACCATAGGATTCTGTAGTGTTACTTGTGATGGAGCTGCGGTGGCCATGTTATTTGTAGGAGGCAAACGATTTCTCGAAGTTTCTTGCAGGAGACTGGACTCGGGTGCTAAGCCTAGCAGGCGACGACTGAACCGGTGGACCGGTGTTTCGATGCGCGATAATTCCGGGCCCGATCGTCGGCTCCACGAAGGGGTGCCAAGCACGAACAATACCCCAAACCTCCACCAGTGTAACGACGTGGGATCAATGAGTATGCGGAGCAGCACCGCCAAGAAATGCACTTTATGAGTCCAAGAGAAAACAACGTCTTCTTCGTTTCCCCGCTTCACCTAAAAACCCGCGCCACTTCAGCGTCGTCCCCACTGGCGCATACCCGCTGCATTATGGTTGTACCAAATATAGTTGTGTCAATATTAGAGTACAGTTGAACACTGCAATAACAAAACCGACGGGAAAAGCCTAGAAATTCACTTTCACTGGAATTTCATTGTAGCAAAATGAGACAGTACCAATAAGAAATGTGTCCCAAAATGAAACATTATTATAAAAATTTCGTTGGCCTGCCCTGGCAAGCCTTGCTCGAGGCTATAGAACCACATTGCTGACCGCACAGTGTGTGTGCCATGCATGAGTCAGTGATAGCGGCAGTGCCATAGAGAGTCACCTTGGAAGATACTATCAGTTTCATAAGATTCCATGGAACTCAGCAATGGACCCAGAGAAACATTGTTCCTCCAATGCACGCTGTTGCCCATAGATGCTGACACATGCAGTGCCAAGCACGAAAGTGATAGCATCTCGTATTCCTGAGAGCGGTCGACCGAGTATGCAGCTCTTTGTGCAAATCTACTTCTGGAAATGCCGAATTAGCACGTGATGCCTGCTGAGTGGTACTGAAACCATCTTTTTGCAGCAGGGCATGCGTATTGTCGGAGGATTGCTCAATCACAGCCAGATGCATGGCAGCTCACACTGTTGCTGCCATCTCAAGAGCTCTAAACAAGTCCACGCAGCTGTGACGTGGATTTCTTTGTTTCTGCAGCACCTTTCTCACTGAGCAGCAGATTATACACTGCGCTTAATGAACCATTGCCACATGTTGGTAGAGGCATGAGGCCATGCCATTTGAAACAGGCAATTGGCAAAAGATGACACGTGTTTTCAGAATGGCACACGTTTCTGGCGCACACAATCGCTTCCAGCACTTGGTTGCTTTCGTAAACAAAAATTCCGGTGCCCACGAAACATAACGTGGTGGTATTTTACGCAATTTAGATGCAAAGTAAAAACATTTGAGCACTCTTCGAAGTCTGGTTGTCTTACACAAGTAGGTAATATGTAGGGTAATGTTCTGGCAAATTTCGGTGATGCAGGGTTATAGTTCAGTGACATCTTGATGTTGAGAAATACAAAATATTGAATCCTATAGGTGTTCGCCGAGCATACAAAAATTTTCCTTTGTCATGTGATTTCATTATCGAGAGTTTCGACTGTATTTATCTTTTTATGCCATATTTACTCGCATAACAGGTGCACTCGCATAATAGGCGCACCCCTAGTTTGGTCGCGGAAAATCGGATTTTTTTTATTTTCACGCATAATAGGCGCACCCCAAACTTGGCACTGTGATCAGCACCGTATTTACACGATTGCAAGCCGACGCCCTCCTCCCCTCCATCTCAGGGAAAAAAAAGAAAAACACACACGCACGCACGCACATTCCACAACCTAAGCTTATTAACATATTTGCTGAATTGACTACTAGTTCTCATTAGTGTTGCTGCCGTCGCAGCTGCTGAGGTCCCATGGCATGTACAACATCGCCAAAACCAGTTCTTTGGTTAACCATCATTAGCTACCGGAGACCCGAGTGGACGAGACTCGGGTAAACCTCAATGAGGTTGCTCGTGACTTGGCATGAGAACTTGCTAACTGTGACAGTCACAGCCGAGCCGTTCACCATCAAGCCAGGGAATCTAGAGATCATTTAGTAACATACAATGACGTTACCAAACATTACTATTTAGGACGCAGACAATTCCCATTGCCACATTCAAAACTGAACAGGGCTCAGGCAGTCTCACTGTGCTTATTGCAAACGGGTACATATCCCACACTGTACACCATAAATAAAATATATCCAGAGAGGGAGATTAAGACGAACTGCAATGATTGTAATGGCATCATTGAAATCAGACATATGCTGGCGGGGTGTCCCGCGACTCTCCCCAACCTCATTGAAGAATGGACACAGTGGGAGAAAAGGATTTAAAGCCCATTGTTTCAGGACCAACTAAGGGCAGTCCAGAGGGCCCATGATGTTGCTGAAAGGCTTGGCCTGACAGTGCCAACGTGGGAGCGGCCCACCTTGGCTTGAGAAGTCGAGCCTCTGGACCTCATGACAATAAAAGTTTTCATACACACACACCGGAGACACCCCTCCCCGAACTGCCACGAAGCCAGCGAGCACGACGACCTAATGCGGCCGTAGAAACACAAAAAAAGAGAAAAAATGCATCAATGAGCGAAAAATAGTTACACTATCAACTATCAATAACACCCCCCCCCCCCCCCCTGCAAACCGCCGCGCGGATGTAAGCTTTTCGCTACCTTCGTTGAGGCAGCTTGGAAAGCTGGGCGACTCTCGGAGGCCAGGCACCTCGACACAAGCGACAGTGCCATCGCCATCAATGCTTCACACAGGCAAAGAAAAAAAAAAAAAAACGCCACACCTCGCCATTTTGCAAGCGGCCAGTGTTGCCAGGTTTGGCTATAGTATATAACCAAATTGGGCTACAGAAAAAAATTTTTGCCGTCGACTTGGGAGAGTTGGCTATGTGGATATATTTGGGCTACTGAAAATCTGCAACTTGGCTTTGTTTGGGCTTTACATGATGCCCTAATTCACGTTTCAGAAGTGGCTCTCGTAGCGTATAAACAAACATCGAAGGCTATGTTTTAGATGGCTGAGCCGGCAATGCAGTTGTGCATGTGTGCATGTGCAAAACGCCCACATCCCCATCAGTGCGCCGTTGTCTGAGCCTATGGATTTGATCTTTGATGCAATTAAATTTGTACCGCACTTCACTGTGTGAACATCTGTGCCAGCAACATCGTTTCATCTTCGTCTTATCGGTTTTAGTCACCAGACACCCGATCACCAGGCATCGGAATGATCCTAGAAGTAGAGGGTGCAAGGTCGGAGGGTGTTTCACTGTACACTGTACTGAAATAGCTATGTACAAAAAGGGAGAGCAATAAAATAGGATCGGGCGACTGTGGCGCCGACATGAAAGAAGGGTAGCACAAGTAGATGACACGCTCCAGTGTGTTTATGGCCATCGTTTCTGGGTGGAGTATCATGCCATGTGCAGCTTTCGACTTGCTCCACGTTTGTCACGGTAAGCTTTACTGCCATTTTCCTTTACTTGCATGATGAATTTTAACGCGACAGTGTTAAGGGCAACGTGCGGCAAAAAATCTGGTGTTGGTGCCCGGCGCTAATGCCGCTGTCCATATGAGAAAAATGATCCCGAACCATGCTGGGCCTCCGAATGGCGCATAGGTGTTACTGAACTAACTGAATTTCTCCAAGTAAAATGCTTCAGAAAAATTTGTAAGTACAACTTGCACACAACGTACAAGCATGATAGCATCACATTGTAATTTGAATGCACGAGAAAACATATTTCTATTGCGTGGAAACCCAACACAAACCCCTTTGCTGGCTGCCGTTTGAGGTCTGTCTTATGACGAATTCGGCAAATCGCACCGACGCGCACCAGGCCGCCCTGAGGTGATGATCCCTGGATGAATCGGCGCATTGGGGTGCGGCGGTGTGTAGCGGTGCGACTTGCTGAATTCGCCATTAATGGGAATGGTGCGCTCGGTTCCCTGCAACACCATCCCGATGGTGTTCGCATGCACGGCAGCGGCAGCACCCGCAGTGCGACGGAAAGACAAAAAAAAACAAAAGACAACCAGAAAGCCCGCCTTCGTGCATAGGGTGAGGCGCCGGCGTTTGCAGGTAAGCATTATGGTTAGATAAGCTGCAGTTGCAAGAAAGTGTGAGAATGACAATGAATGCCCCTCTGCGTTTAATACATTTTTTTCATCGATTTTCAGCCACGAGGATCATACCAATGTACCCAATGTTGCTGATTATGACTGGCAATTCATGGAAAGTATCGAAATCTTGGTGGAGGGAATTGCATGTCTTACTAATAATTTGAAGTTATTTACTTCATCTGGTATTGATAATATTAGTTCCAAGATATTAAAAAATACCATTTCTATATCCAGTAACATTCTGTACCATATATTCAAGCAGTCTTTGTCATCGGGACAGCTGCCCAATGACTGGAAAATGGCCAAAATCATAGCCAAATTTAAAACTGGGAATAAAAACTGCCCGGAAAATTACTGTCCAATTTCATTGACCTGCATTTGCTGCAAGATGCTCGAACATATAATTGCTTCTCATATTTATAATCACCTAGAGTCCAATAATTTCTTTTTTCGCCATCAACATGGTTTCAGGAAAGGATTATCATGTGAGACACAGTTACTCGAATTCACGACTGACCTACACCTTAACATGAACAATAACCAACAGACTGATTGCATTTTCCTTGACTTTTCCGGAGCGTTTGATCGTGTAGCTCATTGTCGCCTTATTGCAAAATTAACTGCACTTCGAACTGACTCCTTCACTCTAACATGGCTTCATAATTTTCTTTCGAATCGTCAACAGTTCACAGTAGTTAATAATATCGCTTGGTCTCCTACTCACGTTACTTCTGATGTGCCTCAGGGCAGCGTTTTGGGCCCTTTAATTTTCCTAATTTACATAAATGATTTGCCACTTAATCTTTCTTCTCGCTTACGTATTTTCGCTCACGACTGCATTATTTACAGATCAATTAACAGTACTGACAACCACCTGGCCCTTCAAAATGACCTTAGCCTAATTCATAATTGGTGTAACACCTGGTTAATGGCTTTAAATGTATCAAAATGTCAGGTAATTTCTTTTAGTCGTAAGCGTGACAACTCACATTTTTTATATGTCCATAATAAAGAATTGTTAAATACAGTATCGTATAAGTATTTGGGTGTTCACCTAACCGAAAACCTCTCCTGGACAGACCACACTGCAGCCGTTTGCGCAAAAGCTTCAAGGACATTAGGTTACCTACGTCGTAATCTGGGTAATTCACCTTCCAAAATCCGCAAATTGGCCTATCAGACATTTGTTTGTCCACAGCTCGAGTATGCATCATCCATTTGGTCCCCACATCCTATATACTTAATCGACATGCTTGAATCAGTCCAAAGCTGAGCTGCCCGTTTCATTTCACATAATTATAGCCATCACTCCAGCGTAACGCAAATGAAACTCGATCATTCCATACAGCCTTTAGTTCTTCGCCGTAATATCGCTCTGTTATCCTTGTTTCACAAATATGTTTATTATGCCACACAATCCACACTGCATATCCAGATCGCCTCGAACACGTCTCGCCGATTAAATAACCACTTCAATTTGGCACGCATGTACGGAACGACACATGCTTTTAACTTTTCCGCACTCCCTACGGCCATTCGCTTGTGGAACAATCTGCCTGATCACATTGCTTCAGAGTCAAATCAAGAAAAATTTCGTCATCTCCTACACAAGCATTTTTCATAACAGCACTTACAAATCACTTTATCTTGTTTCTTTCACTCGGCAATGTGCTTCGAACTTCTTGTGATTTTTTTTTATTGATGTATTGCTATCTTGCTCCTATGAATTGCTATTTTATGCTGCGTCACATGTTCACTTGTATGCCCTGTATATATTATAGCTTTTTTCGTCTGTTTTCCTAAATATCCCTTCAAGAATTGTACTCCCTGATATGTTCATTTTTTGTGTATTTTACTTTCTATTATTAGTACCTTACGTTAAGTTTTACTCGTGTGATTTCCTTAAGTGTACCTTTATGGCTTGAATCAGTTGAATCAGAAGTTTAATTACTTCAGTTGTTCCTTTTTCATGCTTTTGGTAGTAATGTTGATGAGCCCTGCATTGAGGCGCATCTTTTGTATTACACTTTAGAAGGCTGTTTACTCTTTCTTTCCCCTCGATTTTGTAGCCCCCCCTTTACACAATGCCCCCATAGGGCCTGTAAGGTATGTTAAATAAATAAATAGTAAGGGATTTTTTAATGCTATAGCATTCCATTTTTAAAGGCAAAGCACCCTCCAAGTTTTTATAGGGGAAGCTCTATATGACCAACCTCTCGTAGTTTTTTCGGCGTCTGGCAACAGAAACAGATTTAGCGCTTTCCTACAAACCAATGCGAGTGCACTGTGGCGGTGCAGATGTTAAAATGCAGAACAGATCATAATGCTCGCCGTGAACAACAGCGTGACTTCAAGATTATCGAAGTATATAGGCAGGAGAGGTATCGGCACTAAAAACAGCTGCGTTATCGATGGGGCAGACACGTATAGTTCGTATACCCGAAGAACAACATGCCTACGAGGAGCGCCAGAGGGAAAAGCAACGAGAATGTTAACGGTACCAGCGCGAAACGACCACCAACAAAGAATGTTCCCGGGATGCGGAACAAAAGCGACAATAGCGAACCCGGGCACCTCCGAACAAGCAACGACGCCAGACACACAACGCAAAAATGACAATCATTCCACTCTGTGAAGATGGAATGGCAGCGAAAGCAATTTTCTTTTCGTTTGAGAGCTTCGACTGTTGTAAGCTTTTGCTGGCATTCCATATTTACTTTTTTTTGTGTTTACATTCAAGATTCATCTCGATAGGTTCGCCCTCTGCAGTGATTTGCCAGCACTTGAGTTTCCTGGGCCAACCAAAAAGTGTTTGTGCAAGCATGATGTCGCTGTTGTTGATGTCAAGGGTCGACCGTCACATACTTTTTGCTATGACGGATTGCGTAAAAAGTGACTGACATAGTCTAGTCGAATGTGAAATAAATATGCCGCACTTGGACAAGAGGCAACAGCCCGCGCAAGCCTCTAATCGTCGTCGTCTTCACACTGCTCGCCTCTTCGGCATCATAAATACTGTTCCGTAGCACTATATTTGCAAATAAAACTGCAAATAAAGGTGGCTATATTTGGCTACAATTTTTTCTTGCTCTTTATGTGTTTGGCTACATTTGGGCTGCAATTTTTCTAGCTTTGGGCTAAGCCGCCTTCTCCAACCTGGCAACACTGCAAGCGGCGTGCGGTTCGTGTGGTTGCGCGTTCTGCAATGGGGAGGTACGGGAGCTACACAGCTGCATTCAAACTGAAAGCAGTGCAGTATGCACTCAAGCATGGGAACCATGCTGCAAGCAGACATTTCAGTGTCAGAGAAACCAGCATTCGCTACTGGCGAGGTCAGCAAGAAAAACTTCAGGCCACCAAGAAGTCGCGACGGGCCTTCCACGGTGCAAAGTCCGGAAAGTATCCGCAAGTGTAGAAGCAACTCGTTCAACACATACGGGGCCTTCGACAGGACGGTTGTGCAGTGTCTCTCGATATAGTGCAGACTGAAGCGTGCAGAATTGCCCAAGCGCAGGGCATCGAAGCAAAAGATTTCAAGGCAAGCTCCGGATGGACAACATGCTTCATGCAACGCCATGGATTTACCCAGAGAAGGCGCACAATGTTGTGCTAGCGCTTGCCCTCGGCATACGAGGACAAAGTACTGGAGTTTCACCATCTCATCATATGGCTCCAGCAGCAAAAGAACTCCATTTTGTCCCAGGTTGGAAATGCAGCTCAGACCCCCGTCTGTTTCAACATGCCGAGAAATATTACTGTAGAGGAGAAAGGTGCACGAAGTGTGCTTATTAGAACATCTGGTGCGGAAAAAGAAAGATGCACTGTGATGTTGGCAGTGACTGCGGATGGGCGCCAACTACCGCCTTATGTTATCTTTAAAAGGAAGACGCTCCCAAAGAGAAATTGCCCTCGAGACATCTACGTGAGGGTCGAGGAGAAAGGCTGGATGTCCGCCGAGTTGATGGGGGACTGGGTCAAGACCGTTCTGGCCATGCTCATTTTGGACAGTTTTCGCGGGCACCTTGTAGAACGTGTACGAGAGAAGTTGTTAGAGCTGCGCACGGATATTGCCGTGATTCCGGGAGGGCTCACTTTGTTACTGCAACCTTTGGAAGTGTCCTTAAATAAGCCTTTTAAGGACAATGTTTGGAGGCTGCACACTAAATGGCTGAAGGACAACGTCAACTAACTCCAGGTGGCAAAATTAAGTGGCTGCCTATGGAAATGTGTGGATGGGTCGTGGAAGCCTGGCAAGAGATCTCCGATGACGTCGTCAGGAAAAGCTTCAAGAAGACCGGGATCTCCAACATACTGGATGCGAGCGAAGACGACATATATATTGTCGAGTTCGGACAAAGACGAATCTCATCTCGGCGGTGATGAGTATGTTCTCTCCAACTCGGACTAGGGGAAGGAGAGGAGCATCCATGACATGTCTTAATAAATTTTATGTGTGTGTGCAGTCGACGTCTCTCGCCTGTTCATTAAAAGGTAAGTAGTTAGCTTTTAGTTTTCCTTTTATACTCGATTTATTGGTAAATTACGTGAGAATAGCCATATTTCTAATATATGTTCAAATTTAAAGCTCAAGAATGTGAGTTGAAAAAAATCTTGTAATTTTTACCCAGCATAATAGGCACACCCTGAATTTGAGCCGGATCTCCTGAAAAAAAAAAAAAAAACTGCACCTATTATGCGAGTAAATACGGTAACTTCATGTGCATAGAACACCATGTATTCTGAACTTCAATTAAGAAAGTGTGTTTTCCCACGATTTCAATAAAATGAACTTCACTGCTGCCAATAAATGAAATCTGCCATGGATGCAGACGGTACTATATGCGGATACTTCCAAACACACTTCTCAAGTTATGCATTATGTGACAGAGCGCAGCTGCTGAAGGTGAGCCGAGAGGGATAGCCTTCAAGTGCAGTCTACCCGTGCGAGCAAGGGAGTGGGGGGGAGGGCAGGTGAGCAAGCGTTGTTTTTTCTACCCCAGCTGTGGCTAACTATTGCCCAATAATTCAGAAAATTTTATAGCCCCTTTTATGTAAGAAAGATAAGTCAAAAACGGCAGTTATTTGCATAAAAAGTCGAATTTTCATAAAGTGGACTTCCATTCATTTGACTTCAGTGAATTTGAATTTTTTGGTTAATTTGATTACGATCCAAGGTCCCGGCTGGTGCCCATGCACGTCTATAGGTCCAAACTTTTGTTTTTTCAATCCTAAAATTGGCTTTTCACAGCATAATTCTAACTTGGCCAGAAAGCAAGCATGTGCCTGACCCTTATTTTGACTCCAACAGCAACCCTTTTTGTGCCAGCGTCTGTCTCAGCAGAGCTTAGAGGACAGTGAAAGCATTGAGCACAAGTAATGACACAAGTCAGACACCTTCTATGTCTACGCATGTTCTGGTGCCGCCGGAAATAATGACACTGGGGTGACGCGGGGCGCTGACTTGATCTTCAAGCACACTCAAGACATGCTGACTCTGAGAACTTTTTGGCACTGTCGCTTGGTCTTCAGACAGCGTTAGCAGACCGGAATTCAGGTTCATGATCACTACAAGGTCTTGGTTCAGGAAATCCAAGCCAAGAATTACATCTCATGAGCACTGTTGGAGGATAATGAAGGTGGCAGGGTAGGCCTGGTCGTGAATGGCATTCTTGCCGTGCAGATTCCAGTCAGTGTTATCGGGTGTCCTCAAGTTGTACGGATTTGAGGACCTTCCCGCGCAGTGTTAACTTTCTTCAACTGTGGAGCGAAGGGTCCACTCATGACTGAGTGGTCGGCTCCTGTGTCCACTAAAGCTGCGACTGTGCGGCCATTAAGTAGCACATTGAAGTTGGTGGTTCTTCGTCTAGCAATTACAGTCTACACTCGTTACAACGAACCCACCTTCAACGGACTGTAGAAGCGTCATTCAAAACACACGGAATCATTCTCCACTTCCAGCGGCGTTTTTTCTACTTCCTTTTTAGACAAAGAGATGTTGACCCATAAATAGTTTCACAAACAATGGTTAAATTTGTTAATTTTCGCTTTCCTTTCCTGTTTAGCTGTTGCCTCGGCTCTCTCCCTTAGTTGATCGCATAATTTCTAAAGTTCTAGCGACTATTGCTTCCAGTTGCTAATTTGCGCGAAAAGTGCTGTACAATTAAGGAAAAGCCAGACGAGGTAACGGGTGACATTCATATTGCTTATGGGTTTAACAGTTATTGCAAGGTTTGATGACAGTCGCTGTTTCGCATGATCTTATTTTCCACTTTTCTAACCAATATCATGGGTATATGGTTCCAAGGATCTGCCAGCGTCGTGGCGAGCCGTCACTAGCGGAAGTAATGAGACAAAAGGAAAGGCAAACACAGGTGGTACTCTCTCCGGCCACAACTCGTTCCAAGAGCATATAGACCAACTTAATACGAACTGAATCCCTTTCCTGGTCCCTGGATGAGTGTAAACAAAGATGGTTGAACGAGCAAACGAGCATGACTGTTGCAATAGATGGTGACAATTGGACGCTTTTCGAGTTAATTGAGGGGGCACCGAATCAATGAGAAAACTGGCCTTCACACTCCAGGAGATGGCGGTAACTACCGCCATACAAAAGGAGTGAAAGAGGTAGCAAAATGTTGACTGCCAAATAGCCGTCAAGTCTCAAGATTGATTTGGCAGTGCTTTAGGAACGTGTGTGAGGAGTGGTGGCGTGGGCAGGGTGGGGGGGGGGGAGGGGGGCCTGGGCCTCCCCTTAGGTACTTGCCTGGTACAGATACAACACAAAACTGGCGGAAGTACAGGTGAACTTGGTTGCATGCAAGCAGAAGTGCGCAGAGCAGTGAATCGACCAATTCTTCCTTGAACAGGGGCCTTAAAACGTAAATAAAATAATGGTTCTTGGATACATTCATTTTTTTGGACATACGATAGTTCGGACTTACGTTCCCCATGGAGCCAGAATTATCGGTCGTCGACTGCACAGTTAAACCTTCAATAACAAAGTCAGTGAAATTAGCAATTTGCTTCATTATATTGAAATTTCGCTATAGTGAAATGTGCTTTTTAATGCAAATATGTACAGTTGCCAATGGATTTTTCTTACACGGAAGGGGCTGCAAGATCTTAGGAATTGTTCGATATTGGAACTGGAGAAAGCAAATTTGAATAAGAAAAAAAAAACTGTTTTGTTGCACAGTCACCGATGAAAAATATGGTTTCATACCACGTTGACAATATCTTCACGTCGGCGGCACAAAGCGAAGTCAGTCACGCTCTCGCATCCACTCCCCCTCGCGGATGATAAGTGTCTCGCTTGCAGTGGGACGACACAGGAACGAATGCTTCGTCTGCCTGTTGATTCAACGTCTATCCGAAACTCGATATTACGCAACCTTCAACACTAAATGCTCAGGAAGACACTGCATGGTACCACACTAGCTCACCTCGCCCAGTCTTTGCCCACAAAGCAGATTACTTCTAAAATGGTGCGCTGACTGCGTATGCGCTCAGCCACACTGACAGCCATGTGCAGGACATGGAGATTTAACTATGTGTGAGCTCCGCCCTTGCTCGTGCAGGAAGGTGGCAAGCTACCATCATTCTCAGCTCATTCACACTCAAAGCATACAGCCCATGGCATTGCACTTTACACGGAACATGGATTACACGGATGTTGTTCCATTAGATTTGAGAAGTGCATGGGCAAGCAGCCCCATGTAATTCAACCATTGCACCATCTGTTCCCATTTGTTGTATGGGTATTCCTTCATGAGGGGTGGCAGTGAAATTTCGTTATATTGAAATCATGCACAAACACTTTGTTATATTGAAGTTCAACATACACGGTGTTCTATGGACATTAAGTTATAAAAAGTTAAATGCTTCTTTATATTGAGAATTTATTTATGCACTCAAATCTCGTTGTAACGAAGTTGAAGGGGAAGCCGAAATTACTTCATTATATCAATTATTAACGTTTACTGCAATATATTGCTACGGAAGGATGAAAGAAGAGAGAGAGAAAGAAGAAGATTGCGAGATGCTGGCTGCTGCGTGTTGTTACTAGTCAGCCATTTTAACCCCATTGAATCTGCTTGTACATACATTGTAAATACAGTCTTATACTCCCAACATCCCCGTAACATATTGGTAGAGGCACTGGGTACCACGGCGGGAAAAGGAGCTCCGGAGTGGACGTCGCATCATCGTCCTCACCATGAATGACGGTGAGCACTTGGGATCAATGTCGTTGCCACCTCCGACGTCACTATCGCCCGCTACATCGCTGTCCCCTTCGGTTGTGATTGTGCGACCCAAGGACTCCAGAACTTTCTGCAGGACTGATGGCGCCGACGTCAAAAAGTGGGTGGCTGTATACGAATGGGGGGGGGGGAGTTGCGAGTAAAATAAACAGATGGGACCCTATGCTTATGCTAGCTAACCTGTTGTTCTACCTAAGAGGCATGGCAAAGGTATGGTGCGAAAACCATGAAGAGGAGCTGACCAGCTGGGACCAATGCAAAGAGAAGTTAACAAAGTTGTTTGGCAAACCAGCCGGCCGTAAAGTTGCCGCAAAGCAGGAAATGGCCTCTCGTGCCCAATCCCCCACAGAGTCCTATGTTTCGTATATCCAGGGCTGGTGCTTTGTCATAAAGCCGATCACGACATGACAGAAGCTGAGAAGGTAGGGCATGCGCTCGAGGAAATTGCTGACGACGCCTTTAATCTGCTCATGTGCAAAAGCTGCTCTACAGTTGATGCTATCATCAAAGAGTGCCGACAATTTGAGCATGCCAAGAGCCGACGCGTCTTCCCACCAGACTTCCCAATACTGCCGCAACGTCAATGTGTGAAAATCAGCCCATACAGCAGCATGCGTCGCCATCAGAGGACGTGGTGCGAATCGTTCAATGTGAACTCGACAGGATGGCGCCAGCAGCTTTCTGTACGCGTAGCCCTGATGCTACCCCTTTTTCAGTTCCCCTCGTGCAAGCCATCGTTTGACAGGAACTTGAAAACTTTGGCCTACATTCTGTCTGTGCTGTCACCAACCACAGAGTCAACGAATGCCCTTCTACTACTTCCGCTCCACCCCGACGCTTCTCTCCGTGTTATCGCAACTCGAATGAGTGGAGAACCGCGGACGACCAGCCGATATGTTTCACCTACCGCCGCATTGGTCATGACGCCAGATACTGTCGCAACTCGTGGCTCTCAACACCTCGCACGCCGACCAACCTGAGCCATTTTATTGGAAATGCCCGCAATGTTTAGCCCACTGCCGAGAATAACAGCGCCGACAACTCTGCTAGGAACACGTGGAACAGTCGCTCATGATCGCCGCGTGAACACCAGTCTCGTTCTCCGCAAACACGTTGCCCATCTTCCCGTTCGCCACAACCACGTCGCCTTTCGTCCCCTGTGGCTTTAGGCCGCACCCTTTCGGAAATCTAAGAAATGTAGCCCTCGGAGGTGGTGCTGCATTTCCCACTACTGCAGCAAATCCCCTGTCTGTGCCCACAAAGAGAAGTGTAATTGATGTTAAAATAGACAGCTTACGAGTCCAAGCACTCATCGACACTGGAGCCCATGTATCTGTTATGAGTGCTAGCCTACATAGACGTTTAAAGGTCCTCACCCCAGCAGCTGCCCGAGTGCATCGTGTGGCCAACAGCGGCGTGCTGGTTGTACTTGGAATGTGTACTGCACTAATATACCTGGCCACCCTACTTCTGTTCTCTTTGCTGTGATTGACAACTGCCCTCACGACGTTATCCTCATCGACGCATCCGGTGTCCAACCAGATCCGGAAAAGTTCGCACCTTACGCAGTTTCCCTGTGCCACGTTCTGCTTCTGACATTCGCTGCTTCGTCGGCCTGTGTTCTTACTTTCGCCGTTTCATGAAAAACTTCGCCGACTTTGCTCGGCCATTGACAGACCCTGAGCAAGCTCATGCATTCGCCACTCTCATTGGGTTTCTGACCACCCCTCCCACACTTGCCCACTTTGATCCGTCTGTACCGACCGAAGTCCACACTGACGCAAGCGGCTATGGTATCAGTGCTGTTTTCGCCCAATATCAGAATGGTACCGAGTGTGTGATAGCTTACACTGGCCGCCTGCTGTCACCTGCCGAGAGAAATTACTCCATCACCGAGCAGGAGTGCTCGGCTTTAGTTTGGGCTGTCACTAAGTTCCGGCCATATTTGTACAACTGCACGTTTTTGGTCGACACAGACCATCACGCACTCTGCTGGCTGTCTTCCCTACAGGACCCCCCGGCCCGCTTGGTCGCTGAGCTTTGCGGCTACAGGAATTTTCTTTTGTTATCAACTATACTGCTTAAACTTGACCCCAAGAAAGGTAGCGGCCCCAACGACATACCTAATACTTTCCTCAAAAGATATGCAGAGTGGTGTAGTAAATATCTCGGCCTAGTTTTCCAGAATCACTTAAAACTTCACAACTACCTCATGATTGGAAAATTGCAAAGGTAATCCCGATCCACAAGGGAGGTGACACAACATTACCTTCAAATTTCAGACCCATTTCACTAACTAGCATGCCATGTAAACTTCTAGAACACATACTCTTAAAGCACATGACCGTATTCCTAGAGCGCTTTGATTTTTTCTCACCCAACCAACACGATTTTCGCAGTGGTCTATCGACAGTAACCCAACTAACAGAACTAGTCCACGATCTTGCTGTTACAGTTAATAACAGCGGTCAAACTGACTTGATTCTACTTGATTTGTCCAAGGCTTTTGACTGTGTATGTCACAGCAAATTAATAGCTAAAGTTCAAAAGGTTTTTGGTATGGGAGAACTTCCTGCTTGGATAAAAGGTTTCTTAAGTAACCGCTCGCAATTTGTGGTTTACGAAGAAACGCTTCCTAACATGGTCGCAGTAACATCCGGAGTCCCCCAAGGGTCTGTGCTCGGACCGTTGCTTTTCTTACTCTATATTAACAATATCACAGCAAACATCAATTGCAATATAAAACTATTCGCAGATGACTGCGTCATATAGAGAGAAATTAACAATTACAATGATCATATTAAACGATTCTCTAGCCGACATAGCTGATTGGTGCTCCAAATGGCAGATGCAAATAAACATACAGAAGTCCGCGATCATGACAGTAACCAGGAAAACGGTACCATCAATCTTTATTTACGCAATTAACGGCACTCCACGCAACAAAGTTGAAGAACACAAATATCTAGGCGTTACATTAACCTTGGAGCTCAAATGGGACAAACATATCAGTAATATAATCTCAAAGGCGCTGCACAAACTATTTTTCTTAAAAAGAAGCCTGGCGCTCGCAACCAAGTCAACGAAGCTGCTAGCCTACACAACATTTGTAAGGCCTGTTCTCAAATACGCTAACACAGTCTGGTTTCCGCAAACACTGACTAACATAAGTAAGCTAGAATCAATACAAAGGAAAGCTGTGAGGTTCATCCATAACAAATATAGATGTACAGACTCGCCAACATATTTTTTAACCCAGTCCGGTTTGCGAACGCTATCCACAAGAGCAAAACACGCTCGCTTAAAATTCTTGTTTCAACTAATAAAAAATAAAAATAGGATAAATACCTCCCAATACATTTCATTCTCCGAGGCTCGACCTATACGTAACAAGCATGCGCACACATTGACAGAAAACGCATGTAAAAATGACACATTTAAGTATTCTTTCTTCCCGCTCGCAATAGCAGAATGGAACCAACTTGATCCTACTATCATCAACATTGAATCATTATCCGAATTTATCTCGCAAATAGAAAAAACTGCGTGTGAATAACAGTACCTATTATGCATGCAGGGACACCGGCACAGATTGCTTTATTCGTTAGGAAATTTTAGCAAACACTAATTTTCGACAGCTTATTCGTTTGCCATAATGATTCCCAAACACTCGTAGTTTATTTTAGTTACTTCTGTTTTATTACTTGCCCTTAGTAATATCAGTGCTATTGTTATAAAGCATCTTGCTCTTCTACATTTCTTTTTTTTATTATTTACTATTCTGTTTAATCTTTACATGGTTTACTTGTATAGTACTATGTATAACTTGCACTGCTTATGTTGTTTTTTACTTTTTGTATAATCTATACTTTGATTTCCCTGCATTGTACAGCTGAATTATTGTACTGCCCAGCTGCCACGCTCTCGAAGGAGAGCAGCAGTATTGAAAATAAATAAGTAAGTAAATAAATAAATAAATAAATAAATAAATAAGTCTAGGCGTCTGCACACGGATGCTGACTGCCTCGCATCACCCCGCCGATCCTCCCGATTCTGTTGCACGTGATCCGGTGACCTGCGTGACGGCTTTGACTGACATGACCGACATGCGTGCTGAACAACAACGCGACGCATCCTTACAGTCCATCATCGCCAGAGTGCAATCTGGCAGCACCGATAGCACATGAAGCATGTTCTTGCTTCATGGCGGCCTCCTCTACAGCCACAATATCAACCCTGATGGCCTTGAGTTGCTCCTTGTCCTTCTTTGCCCATTGCGATCTGTCGTTCTCTAACAACTTCACGATGCACCGTTGGCGGGACACTTTGAAGTTTTGCGTACATACGACCGGGTACGATGCTGGTTCTTCTGGCCGGCTCTCTACCACTCTGTGTGTCGTTATGTCAAAACTTGCGAATTGTGTCAGCGCTGGAAGAAACCTCCCCTGCCACCTGTCAGCCAACTGCATCCAACTGAAGTTATCTCTGAACCATTCTCTCGCGTAGCCCTTGACCTGCTTGGCCCTTTTCCAAAGATGATTAGAAGGAATAAGTGGATCGCTGTCGCTACTGACTATGCGACACGCTACACCATAAGAAAGGTGTACAACTGATGTAGCCGATTTTCTCCTTCCCGACTTCATTCTCCAGCACGGTGCACCTCGGCAGTTACTTACAGACCGTGGCCGCTCGTTCTCGTCTCGAGTTGTGGACAACGTCCTCTGCTCTTGTGCCACTGAGCATAAGCTGTCCAGCGCCTACCACCCACAAACGAATGGCCATTTTAATTCCATTGATATTTACCAGGGAGAGGTGGGCTAGTTGGTGGTTGATATCGGAATGCATTGTGTAACCATACATTCCAATAACTACATTGACTCTGCTTGTATATACATTGTAAATAAATAGTCTTATACTCCCAACATCCCCATAACAATATGCCTAACGTGGTGCAGAATTGTGATCGTGTAAATAAGCAGGTGGCTTTGCAGCCTGCGATACTGCTACACAGCCACGCATGCGAAGAAATTTGAATGAAAGAACAAAAGAATCTTCAGCGTGTGCAACACACGATTTGGCATCTGATGTGACATCTGCCATCTGTTCCACGGTCTTTTACGCCAGCTTTCCACTTGGCTTGTTGCAGTCGCGCAGCACGTGGCACACAACACAGCATTCTCTGCTGGGTGATCGATGAGGCAAGCGAAGTTTGCCACGACTTCTTGGCTCGATCGGCTTGATCGGCCTGTGAGATTGCACCAATAACGGTGCGAACCCAGAGGCCATGCCCAACTACTAGCTTACGCAGCACGTTGAAGGGAAAGGGAGAAGTGAATGAGTGAAAAATTATGTTGCCGAGTTGACCAAAGCGCAACTTCTGTGTAGTTTTATTGAAGAAGTGCTACGAGCACTGCAGGCTAGCTTCAACGACACCTCCAGTCGAAGCTTTTCTTTCCAGGCTCTCCAATTTGCTAAAAATTGTCAAATCTGACAAATAGTTCAAGTTCAGTCATCATTTCAGATGGTGCATATGTTGCCAATAGAAAAACAGTTGATCAAATTCATCAATTTCTATAAGGAAGAGCTCAGAATGAGTTTGTTATATTTTATAGGCATTCACACTTTTTTGCATGCATATTACATTGTAAAGAGGGTAAAGAACTATATTATACAGTTAAACCTGGATATAACGAAGTTGACAAAAGCTCGCAATTTTTCGTTACATGCAGGTTTCGCATGAAGGCTCGAAACGAATGATGCAGAAACGAAACCAAATAGCTCAATATATCCGTGAAGGTGAACTCACCCTTCAAGCATTTATTTTACACCAAAAAACTGCGTAATTTCCGCTTGCTTCTTCGGCACGAGTGAAGGCACAACACGCTACTACAAAGAAGCTAAATCGTGTAGAGCTCCTTCATCGTCGAGCGAGCCGACGAAACGGCGCATAACGTCCATTGCGTTCATCACCTCCTTTGCAGTAGGCACGTCACACGGATCTGCCTCACAGGCACCATCATCACCGCCATCGGGATTTTGCACGCTTTCAGCTACTGCTGCATCAGACATTTCTTCTGTAGCGACGGCGGCGTTGTCGGCAAATAAAAAGTCAGTCAGTTCAACGTCGTCGGGTACACCACCGTTAGTACATAGCTCGTTCCACGCTTCGGCCACATCAGACGGAGTAGAAAGGTCTTCCTCCTCCTCGTTGGCACCAGCCCGTGCGTTTTTGGCTATTCCGGCCTTTAAAAAGCAATTCGCGATAACTTCTGCCCTGACCTCTTGCCAGGAGGCAGCAAGCATCTCGACTGCTTGACAAATGTCGATCTTCATCTCCCGTTCCAGACGGATGTCGAGAAATATCTTCAGGATTAGTCGGCGCCGGTAACAGCATTTAAAACTGTTAATGACCCCTTTGTCCAGGGGTTGTATTAGGGACGTGCAGTTGGCCGGGAAGTAATGCAGTTCGATGTTTGATAGCTGCAGGCCCTCGACGTGGTGCGCCGAGCAATTGTCCAGCAGTAGGCAAACTTGACGGCCTTGCCGCTTGACGTCCTGGTTAAATTCCTTTAAGGGGGGACGCGGCCCTTGAAAACCGAAAAATAGCGAAAAAGTCGATTTTTGAAAAACCATATTTTTGGTTTGTATGTCTCATAAACTACCTGTTCTGTAATTATCAGCACCTAATTCAACCGTAAAGTACCAAAAATAACGCTACTTTTGAGGCCACCGCGGCCCAAAAAACGCGCAAATGCCGAAATGAAGGCAAACTTCGCGGGCGCGCCATTCCCGGCCCATGCGGCCTGCCCGCGCCATCTTGGTGTCGTTTTGACCGTGGATTCTTTGTCTATATTTTGCCGCCTTGCAAAATGGCATCGTCGGCGCGGTTGAGACGCTATTGGCGTTTTCCTGCGATGTGATGCGGAGCGCTGATTGGCCGGAGCAGTGCATTCAAATCTCGCGGGCTAAGGCACGCCTGCCATTGGCTGCTGCGCGGGCAGCGGCTGCTGCTCAAATCTCGCGGGCTAAAGCGCGCCTGCCATTGGCTGCTGCGCGGGCGGCGGCGGCTGCTCCCTTTGTTGCCGCGCTCGCGTCGTTGTTGCCCCTTGCTCTGTCGGCCTCAACATGAGCTTGCGCGCTGCTCATCGCCTTGCGCTATCTTTTAGATTATTTGTTCAGCTTTTCTTTTTTCGCTAGTTCTTCGCTGCACGCGATGCCGGCAAAGCCCAAGACAGTGCAGATGTTCGGTGCACGGGAGCGCGATATGCGTCTTGTACGAGCATCGAACTTCCTATCTCTCGCAGCGAGTGCCGACTGCGTAGACGCTTTTCAGCGGCGGAACTGTGCTTTCGGCTGTCGCCAGTCGAAAATCCGACACACTGAGTGTGCCTGGAGCCGCAAGAGCTAATTAGAAGCTCCGCAGGAGCTTTCTAATAAAGAAACACATGTGTTCAACTTTAAGGCCTGTTTTCTCGGAATGGATTTTTTCGCTAGTAGTGGTGCTGGGGAAGGCGATATCTCAAGAACCGCTCTTCAGATTTGTATGCCGTTTTTTTTATTCTGTTCCTGAATGACTTTGCCAGGGGGTAACAGGCTTCTTTTTTTGAAAGCTGGTGCAGTTAATTTATAATAAGCAATTAATTTTTGATGGATGTGGTCATTACTGGCTACATCAAATTCAAAGTTGTCTTAAAAATTTTTGGAGGGGAAATTAAAGAAAAGGGCTCTTTAGCCCCCTGGGATATCTATCAAGGGATCATCACAGTGAATTTCAGCTTCCTACGATGTCCTGGCATTTCTCCAGGCTCTTCCTCAGGCATATACATGAATCACCTAGTTAGACCTCAATAACTCTGGAACTAATAAACATATCTTCATGAAACTTTGCAGTTCCTCATAGTTCAGTGGTGTGAACGTACCCTGAAAGTTTCATCTGGATATCTTAAAAAATAAGAAAGTTCGGTCTCCAGGGTAGCCTCCCCCCTTAACCACTCAGAAAATATTGGCCGAGTCATCCACGCTTTGGAATTCGCCACATACTTCACAGGCATACGCTTCGTTCCCTTAAAACACCTGAGACGGGCACTTTTGCTGACAACTAGCGGGACTCGCTTGTCTGTGCCGTCGAGGTTGGCACACAGCAGAATCGTTATGCGGAGCTTGCTCTGCTTTTCGCCGCGGCAGTCATCGCCTTTTAATGCTAGCGTGCGGCCCGGAAGCATTTGATGAAATAGAGCTGTCTCGTCGGCATTGTAGACATCAGCCGCCTCGAAGCGACTCAGGATTCCAGGCAGCTTGTCAGCCACCCACGAAGCAGCAGCATCGCTGTCTGCCCAGGCAGATTCGCCGTTGATTACTCTTCCGACGACACCGTGCCGGCTCTTAAATCCCTGCAGCCACCCGTTGCTTGCCTTGAAATCATCATGGCCCAAGATACATGCAAAATCCTTTGCCTTCTGTTGCAAGATCGCGCCACTTATGGGTACATTTCTGGCTCGCGTGTCCAAAAACCACGTGAACACTGCCTTGTCCACATCAGTGTATGTGGACAGCTTCAGTCTTTTTTTCTTCGAGCTTGTTCCCGACTCCACTGCGTTGCTGATGCTGTGTTCCGCACTCAAAATCATTGATAGTGTGCTCACTGGAATGCTGAAACGGGTAGCAACGTCCTTCTTTTTCTCGCCCGCGGAGACTGCATTTAAAAGTGCGAGTTTGTCTTCAAAAGACGGAACTTTTCGTTTTCTGGCAGTGGCACTTATCACATCCAACCGACGACACAGTTAGAAGCGGAGACGCACGACTAAACGCCGACAGGCAGGCCTAGCACCTCCAAAACAAGTCGGACAAACCAGTACCAGAGCACAGTTGACACACGCACACATGCAGAATGCAGGACAACACTCAAAATGGCGAATGCAACGCATCCATAGAGAAAGAAAAAAAAGTGACGCATATCGTTCGTCATCGTCCCTCCCCCTCTCCCTTCCCGCGCCCTGGCAACGAAAAAAACCGGCTATCAGCATTGCTTTTCAAGTGAATTCTTACACATAAGTGTGTCTAAGCCGTTGAAACAAATGAAAATCACAAAATAAGAATGCTTGTCCTCAAATCTATATGAAACAAAATAATTCTGCAAGAGAAATCAGCTGCCGATACCAATGCCACCTGTTGCCATGCTAGACAAGCAAAGCCTGAAAAGACTGCTACGTTAGGCACGGAGCGGCGCTAGTTGCCGCCATCATCATCATCATCGCTAACTTTGCTCGGTCGCGGCAATCCCTGGCGTTCGCGTAGCTGCTGGCTTCTTACAGCATTAATATTCAATAATCTAGAGCATTTCTTCGGCCGAATTTTCCTTAAAAGTGCAAAAAGTAATGACTGATCAGCTTTGGGAGTTCGTTACATCAAGGCTAACCGCCGCAACGCGTTCGTTGCATCAAGGTCGAAAATGCATGGGCTTCAATGGGGGCAGCGTTGGGGAATTCAAAAACTTCGTTAAATCCAGGAATTCGTTACATATAGGTTTGTTACATCCAGGTTTAACTGTATGTCAAGACGGGCTGAAACCATATCACCTGATGATGTCACTCTCTAGTAAGCACATGAAAAAAAAAAGCGACTTAATTCAATTTGAATACTAAGGAGTACTGTTTATGTTATTCAAAAAGAGAACAGAAGGCAGGGGTTAGTAAAATGCACAGCAAATAAAGTGTCTTCGAAAAAAATTGCAAATGTAGTCGGACATTCACAAATACGAATAAAAAGGAGATGCACATAGAGGCAAATATATTCGAATATGAGCTATTTCTATCAACTGATAGCAAGCTCATGTGGTATGAGGCCCGAACTCTGTCACAACTGAGATTCTATCTCAACCGCTCGTAAGTCAACCTCAACTGTCCTGACATACTCTCAGCCCGCGCACGACGCCCGAGTGTTGTGTTTCACTGCTTTAAAGAGTTTATTTTGGTTTGGATGAGGGACACCTGCATCTCGGCATCAGCCAAAATTTTGTTTTTTGAGCTCAAACTTCTTCAAAATGGCGGCAGCAAGCTTCCTTTCCCGTTTATTCCTCAATGCATACATAATTTCTGTTCTTGTCCTCCTTCTGCCACTCGTTCACCTCAAGGACCATTTGAAGCATCTTGGCCAGCTGCACAGTCCACGAACGATTTTTAGAACTCCCTAGGGGTCAGGAAAACGTTCGAAAAATCGGCCAGTTGGAAAAAAATAAATGCGTGTTATTTACTGCCCTTAGGGGCTCAAACCGCGACAGGCACGTTCGAAAACGCTCTGAAGGCTTGTCGGTACACATATTAGGCATATCGGCGCTCGTACTGTGACAGGAAATACAGGGTGCACGCGTGTATAATTAAGGAATCCATACTATGTTCCGTGCCACTAGCCCCTTCCCACGCTTGTTATGCTTCACTGCAATACTTCTGCGTATGCTTCACCATGTAACATTTCTGTACAGAGGCGAAGCTAACTTTCAGGAACCGGCTTTATGCAACGCACCGTGTTTTCTAAGTTCCTAAGCCGATCACGAGGACCACAAATTCGGCGTCCGTGCCATTGCTGACAGCAGCTAATTCTTTCAATAAAAAACTCGGCATCCAACGGCCAGAAACTTCATAGCGAACGTCCAAGCAACTAGGCCTAGCGTTGCCGCAGTGGTGGCAACGGCTGCCAGCGGATCTACGTACGAGAGTGCCGGTGCGAGGTGGCGAAGTAATCAAAACGGCAGCGGTGTACCTTTGATTATTGCCGTTTCGGACCCGCGGTCACGGAAAACGTCCGGAAAATCGGACGGCGAAGAGTTCTTGCGTCCGAAATTTCACACGTTCTGATACGTTGACTCTATGGGTTACGTGGCGGTGCCGCAAAGCCGTCCGAATTATCGGGAATCCGGAAAGTCGGTCGTTGACTACACACTGGCAACTCCTCCAGCCGAGGACAGCGCGTCAAAGACGATTCATTACGATTCCTGTCTGGTGCTCGAGCCAGCATTACCGCGACTTTCGACACTTTCAATAAAATTGGCGCTAATTTTCCCTGATAGAGGCCCAAATTCCCTGAGTTTTCCCTGATTTTTCCAGACTACACAAAATCCCTGAGAATTCCCGGTTTTCCCGGTTGGTAGACACCCTGACTAGAAACGCAGATGTATTTGTGGGCACGTTCGGCCCACGAAAATGAAACAATCTGATCAACCGCTCTCTCGCGGCCCGGCACCTACCACGGCTCCACTATGTGAGCACGCAGGTTTGCTTGGCCTGACTTGTGCCGATTTTACGCAATCTCAGAGTCCCTGCCTAGCTGCATCAGCTCAGCGTGGCGTGCCGCAGCGAGAGAGAGAAGTGTAAGCGCAGGTTTTTTAGCACACTGCAAGAAAGCATCAACATCGACGTATGGCTAGGTGCTACAGCTAGGAGCAGCACTGAAGATTCTCGGAGGGTGCACCTAGCTTCACTAGCTATGTGCCACAGCCAGAGAGATAAGAAAGAAGTGCTGCTTGCACACCGTGCGCACGGCTGTTGTGCACGTCGACGAGCAAAACCAGTGTTACTTGACAGCACACCTGGCAAGGGAATTTTGAGCTGCCGTGTTGAACAAGTGCGAAATCTGGTGGAAGGCAATATGCTTCGTGCTCATTGGTCGGTATTTTGAATTAATCTAGTTTATTACACCAATTGGCAGAACCATTTTACTTCGTTAGGAGAGGTTTGAAACACATAAATCTCTATTGCTATCACAAAGGGAATTGCACTCAGTTTGTTATATCCATTATTTTCTTATATCCCATCTCGTGAGATTCAAGAGCACATGGTGGTAAAAAAAAAAAAATTTGGCAAGCCCATATCCCGCTGACCGCCGACAATAATGCACTACCACTGAATCAATATATCCACATGATGCATTGCCACGGTCGATACGAGTTATGTATGAGGTGTGTACTGCAGCAGGATTCAAATTTTGCACTTCCCTAAGAACACTCGCCGAGTGCCACCGCCGCAAAGCCTGGAGCGCCATCCGAAATGCATGGCACATCAGTGCGTAAGAACACCGAGAAACGTGCCATGCAAAAACCAGGCTCCACTCTCGGGCTTCTTTCTGGACACAATGCATCACCTAGCAGTGCTGCTGCAAGGTCTGCGCACGGCTTTTGAGATGAGAAGCGTGGCACGCCAGTGCCTGCAAACGCTGAGAATTGTTCCCTCACTAGCCGCACACTTGGTGGCACGTACTCAATGACCCAAGTTGGCAAGATGTTCATTGACGAATGGCACACACTTACTGGCCCAGTGACCCAAGCTGGCATTACAAGGTTCACTAACGACCAGCACGGGCCGAGTGGCACACACACAGTGTCCCAAGTCAGTGCTTACCCGGTCCCAAATCTACGGTGACCCATGTTGGAGTGAAAGAGGATCACTGAAGAGTGGCATGCATGTGCACATTGGGGCATGGTCAGTAACCAAAGTTGATCTGATGGTTGGTTTCAAACCCCATTACTCGGCACCGCAGCCCAATGAGCTAACCATTTCACCATGGACTACCCAGTGATCCAGGTATGCAGGAAAATGGTTAGACACAAAGACAGATGGACAGATAGCTAGCCAGCCCCCTAGAAGTCTGTGAAGTATTGTATTTACTTGATTTTAACGCGCACACGTCTTCTGTGAAAAAAAAAAAAACCCTCAATTGTAATGTGCACTGTAGGGGTTGAGGACGGACTTCGGGATGAAACACTTGGGAGGTTTATTTTACATTATTTACAGAGAGACGTCAATGAACAGTCGTACAGTCATTACGGGCCGGCAGCAACTCGGACGCTGCGGCCCGCGGCAAGAAGTTCGAGAGAGGTGAATCCGGGAATGCTCTAGGAATTCTCTTGCTGCTCCCGGTCTCTCTTTTAAGCCCTTCGATGACTGGAAGACGCGTCATGTTCGGCCAATGAGAGAGTCCGCTCAGATGACGCCATTTTCGGCGAATGGTAGGCGCCCGTGCAATGGTGTCATACCTGGCGAAGAGTGTCACCGCTTGCTCCCCCCTGCAGTCTTGCCTTGCTGACTTACGCACCGTCACAAGAGCCAGGAGGGGCGACGGCGGACCAAGGCGGGCAGAATTGGTCTTGCCTCGCTGGCTGGCAACGCCTTGGCACAATGGTCGTATGGGGGCTACGCTGCCAGGCCTTCCCGGTACATCACAGCCGTCCTGCTTCGGGACCCACTTTCCTTGCAACAGTGCCGGGCTATCCCCTCGCTTTCTGGAAGAGTCAAGCATTGAATAGCTCCACCGGCGGCATACGAAGTGGGGGCATTCAACTTGTTTGCACGTGCGCTCCTCTGGAATGTGCATTCCGTGTTTCTGCGCTTCTCAATTAGCTGTGCTGCGATTCGATGTGGTCTGGGGAACTCGAAGGGGGCTCAGAAAAAGGTCCCGTATCTAACAGCTCGTCCTCGCCCCGGAAATTCGGAATAGCCGGTGAAATCAATTCGCTGGCCATGAGGAACGCTGAAAGAACCTGCAGGGTACTGGTGTCGCGCCTCGTTTGACGCACTTCGGGATCCTGGGCCCTGGAGAACGTACGTCAAACAAACAAAACAACACAGCGCTGCATCTCGTGTAAGCGCAGGCTCTTCACCCCTGACTCGCCAGGCTATTACTGAGTCAAAATGAACCCTGATCTTTTATTTCCCCAATTTTGACAAAGCAGTTCCAACCACCTTTCCAAACAGCTATCCATATCTCCCCAAATGCCGACAGGACCAGAGTGCTATTGATGTTGCAAAACAAAAGGTCGTTGCCGTTGTAAACAAACAATGTAAACAGCTGAACATAACTTAAGTGGCCTAACTACACGAACAGCATGTTTCAAATCTATCGCAGTGGCATACTTATCGCACGTATTGGTGCCACTGAACAATCTGGTCAACCTCACAAGTACGTAATCACAAGCGCACTAGCCTTGTGGTCACTAAACAGAACGCGTACTTGCATCGTAGGCAAACTTTTCATTACGCCTACTCACATGTCTTTCTCTAGTCCATACAGGACACGTGACTTAAACGAACAATTAAACTTGCGGGACTTACACACTCCGCAGAACCCTTAAAATAATGTGTCTTTTAATAACTCGTTCCACGCATACTTATCAGAGAAGTCAGAATACGGCTGCCCTCAACACACACGAGCAACCCAGTCATAAATCTGCTTCCTTCCGTCCACACAGGACACGCGCTAAAGGAACTAAGGACGCTTTTCAATGCAAATGATGCACTTACTGAAAACCTACGCGGTTAACCTTAGAAAATTAAAGAAACGCTTATAAAAAAAAAAAGAAGGTCAACTAAAACACACGCACGTTACGATAGGCCTCTCAACAATAACCTTGACACTCAGGTTACTCACTCACACACAAAAAAGAGCCTATATACTCATTAACTAACACTCGCGAGACTACATGTTTAAATAAACCTCATCTTTCAAATCTCGGAGCTTCTCAAACGAAAACACAAACAAAGCTCAAACTTTACACATTGAAAGAAATCCTAGTCTCAAATCGCGAAAACTTTCCGAGCTCAAAATAAAAAACAACACTTCATTTCTACGGAAGCGCTCCTGGCCTCCCTTTCCAAACGCTTATGTCTGACTCATACTTTGAGCCGTACCCGAGGTGGTCGCAGTTTGAAAGCTACTCTGGCTGCCGAGGAACAACAAAAGGGCTGACTCACTATCAGCTCCCCCAAGACGTTACGATCTCCTGCCAATTTGCGTCCTGGCGCCCCGCTTTCCTCACAAACTCGATTGACCGCGTCGCTACTCCCCACCTGGTCTCGTCCTGCCACCTTGCGCTTCTTCGTACTGCACGCTGAGCTTTGAAAAGAACTACGGAACGACGAGGAGTTTAACTGCCCCGTGCCCTTTGTCCGCGTCCGTGCAGAACATGCTTCGCGGTCCCCCTTTGACCGGTGGCTCGAACGTTTTGGATGCGTCAACATCGTCCGTGATGACCGCACCTTTTTCCTCGCGCCCTGCCCTTTTGGGTTTCTCGCCATCTTTGGCGGCGCTACATTAGTTACCGTCTTTCGGTCTTTACCACGCTTCTTTTTACGGCGCTTTCTCTTTGCACTCGCTTTCATGTCGCCTTCTCGTGCCTCGTGCTGGCCGGTACACATTTCGTCGGCCCGGATCGGTCTCTTACCCGCACAGTCTGAGTGATTTACATTTAAATCTACTCTCACTTTGCCTCGACTGGTGGACAGCCCAACCAACTCTGGAACAATGCAGCAGGCTTTACTCGAGTTATGCAACTCGCACTCTTGCGAACTGCCCTCTACTGCATTGCCCAGCTCATGCTGTGCATCAGCACACAGCCCGTCGATATCGATCGCTGTCTCACGCGCACAGTCCGAATGATTAACAACGGAATCATCCCTATCTAGGCTATCTAGACTGTCGGAGAGCCGCACCGATCCCTGAACAATGCAGTTGTTCTCTCGTGAACTGCGGAGCTCGCCATCCTGAGAATTACCCTCAACTGCATCGCTCAGCTCGCACTTCACTTCTGCACGCAGATCTGGCTCTACATGGGTGCTCGCGTCTGTCGGGTCAGCAGTACCCTTTTCTTCGCTAGCAACCTCGCTAACATTACCAGCGACGCACACGCGCGGTAACTGTGCCAATTTGTTCACAGCTGGCCTAGCTGTCTCTACAGTCATCTGTTGGCACAGCACCTTGTCGCTCTCCTTGCGGCCTTTAACGGCCTCTGTTGCCACTAAGGCATTGTTAGCAGCTAGCCTTTTCCCTTCACTTATGAATCTGCAGCCAATCTCACAGGCACTACTCTTCTCGTCGGCTTTTGGCGAAAATCCGCTCGATGCTGCCTCATTTTTTCGCTCTGTACTACCTACAGAATTCTCAGACAGCCGTTGTCTCTGTGCCATTAACGGATCACAATACTGCATCTCTTTGATCAGTGCTGCCTTCTCTCTCTCATACTTTTGCTCACGCTCACGCTTACGTTCCTGATACTCACGTTCGCGTTCATTCTCACGTTCGTGACGCTCACACTTAAGAGTAAGTTCTTGAAGCTCACGCTTCCATTTATTCTCACGTCTTCACGCTTACGCTCACTCTTATGTTCACGACGCTCACGCTCACATTCACGACGTTCACGCTCCCGTGGTTCCTGTATCACCTCCCAAGCAAGCTCAATGCTTTTATCATCATTGCCACTATCTTGAATGGCCTTTATGATAGCTGGCGTTTTCATCTGTTCATCCGCCTCAACTCCCAAATCGTCGCACACCAACAACAAGTCTAACCTCGTCAACCTTCTAAGATCCATGGCAGCTGCCCCGACTGGTAGTTAGAACTGTTTTCCTTAATTTATTTGTGCAAACACACAATGCAACAAACTCCCGATTCCCAGAACTATCAAAATGAACACACAACATTTGAGTCTGGCGAATCAAAAGGAAAAAAACACGTGCTCACTTACGGTGCAGCACCCTGCCATCCGGTTCATTTGTCCGCTGTTCCCGGTTCCTCAGAACTCCCTGGGTCGAAGGCTCGCTCTTCTTCGCTACTCCCAGTTTCTTCGGACCTCTTTCGACGAAGGCTCTCTCTTCTTCGCTCTTCCCGGTTCCTTAGGATCTCTCTGGACGAAGGTTGATCCGTAGCGCTGCCACCAGCTGTTGCATTCGGAGGCAATCTCACCGCTGCCAACCCGTTGTAGGGGTTGAGGACGGACTTCGGGATGAAACACTTGGGAGGTTTATTTTACATTATTTACAGAGAGACGTCAATGAATAGTCGTACAGTCATTACGGGCCGGCAGCAACTCGGACGCTGCGGCCCGCGGCAAGAAGTTCGAGAGAGGTGAATCCGGGAATGCTCTAGGAATTCTCTTGCTGCTCCTGGTCTCTCTTTTAAGCCCTTCGATGACTGGAAGACGCGTCATGTTCGGCCAATGAGAGAGTCCGCTCAGATGACGCCATTTTCGGCGAATGGTAGGCGCCCGTGCAATGGTGTCATACCCGGCGAAGAGAGTCACCGCTTGCTCCCCCCTGCAGTCTTGCCTTGCTGACTTACGCACCGTCACAAGAGCCAGGTGGGGCGACGGCGGACCAAGGCGGGCAGAATTGGTCTTGCCTCGCTGGCTGGCAACGCCTTGGCACAATGGTCGTATGGGGGCTACGCTGCCAGGCCTTCCCGGTACATCACAGCCGTCCTGCTTCGGGACCCACTTTCCTTGCAACAGTGCCGGGCTATCCCCTCGCTTTCTGGAAGCGTCAAGCATTGAATAGCTCCACCGGCGGCATACGAAGTGGGGGCATTCAACTTGTTTGCACGTGCGCTCCTCTGGAATGTGCTTTCCATGTTTCTGCGCTTCTCAATTAGCTGTGCTGCGATTCGATGTGGTCTGGGGAACTCGAAGGGGGCTCAGAAAAAGGTCCCATATCTAACAGTACCAGTTTGTGCTGACCTAAAGAAAGAAAGTCTTTCACAGCATCGTGCACCTCATGCTTTCATACAGAAATACAACTTTCTCATTTGGAAAAGAAAGATTTACTCCTTATGGACTAGAGTTGCAATGAAAAAAAGAATGTTGCAGTTTCCCCTGAAAGGCAAAGCATTGATTGCGATAGCAAAATAGTACACAGCTATACGAAGTAAGTATAGTAGTTTTATCGGCCGTATAAGCTTGTAAACATTCGCTTCGTAACTAAATTAAGAAGCATGGCGTCATGCGCGCACAAGCAAACATGAACATGTCTTACTCGATGACCGCGACAACTCGCTGTGATAACGCTGGAGTGAGAAAGTGCAGTAGCAGGAGCAAGCAAATTGACCTTTGTGCTACCACTTGCTTCAACATGAACTAAGTGATGAGTACTCAGCGCGCTGCACCTAGACTCTTTCCTTATCACAGATCACTCTCAAGATAGGGCCCGTGACGCCACACCGTAAGCAGCAGCCACGAGAGTAGAACGCCTCTCCTGTTTGTGCCAGTCACGCACACACATTTCAGGTCATCCGAATGCCTGTGATGCAATCCGATTTCCGTCCACCTTTGCACAAGCGATCACTTTCCTTTTAATTGCGGTAACATGATGGACTTCAGTCGGTACTTCCATGCTGGTACAGCAAATGCAGAAAATGGGAAGACAGACGGTGGATTAACCTATGCACACATACTACAGCACATGGAGAAAGCTACAGCAGCTAGGCTTGAAGTGTATATGAGGCGGCCATTTTGAAATCCCGATGGCGATATGGTAACACAAATTTAGGGTCGTACTCGATTCTAATGCGCATGCAAATTTTTAAACCCGTTTTATCGGAAAAAAGGTGCATGTTAGATTCAAGTAAACACGGTACCTTAAAGGGCACCCTCACCAGGTCTGGCCATTTTGAGCTGACAAGTGCAGAATGTACAATGCGCGCCAACGACCGTGTTTGCAAAGGATTACGTACAAACACAAAATCAGGCATACGTGCCACGGCCTTTCAGGCCGCGGCACGTATGCCTGAAATTAAATTTGAACGCTGTTTCCCTCTTCACTCGCGTCGAATCTGCCCGGAGAGGGACGGTGACGTAGTCGGGTTCCTGCACCTATGTAATCGGGTCCGCAGTGTGACGTCACTCGTGGTGACACGTGACTTCGAGAATTATTCAAGACAACATTTGTTATCTGTGCGATCTGTTGCTTGAATTGACGAATTGAAGTTTAGGGAAATAATAAAACACAAACGGAATGTCTATGTGTTGTTTGTTTTACTTCGCACCGAATCAAGAGAGACATACTTCCGCTTCGTCTTTTTGTTCCCACGGTCATGCGGTCACGTGCGCAAGTACCTAAACTATGCCATTTTCTACCGTGTTCCAGCACGTGATCACACTCTGCGATCCACTTGTTATGCCTCAGTATTCTTGTAGCTCTGAATTATACCACTAGTCATGTTTCCTTGTGCACAGCACACAAAATCGTGCGCTGCGTGAACGAGACAACAGCTCACGCGCGGCGCAGTCAGCGGAAATGCATAGTGCAGGGAAAAAAGAATAGCGCGGAGAAAAAAAATTGAACGTGGGGCCTGTGATGTATGCGTCACCCGATCCTCGAGGGCTGGTATGGGAGTACGCAGGGAAGGAATTTCGCTTGTGAAGGCTAGACGGGGTGAGTGGAGAGAGCGCCTTGCTTGGCAGTGCAGCCCGCTTGCTGAAATCATAGGTTCACGGCACTGAAATATTTCTATCTCGGCTATTAATGAGCCGATTTGAAAAATTTTACGGCAGAACACTCCCTAGGAAACATAACTTTCAGCATATAGCCAAAATTTGCTATGGGCCTGGTGAGGGCCCACAGCAAATAATTCATTAGTACTCATTAAATAATGCCGTACTAGAGAAGTTGCAAGTAGCATCCTGCCACTGGAGGAGGCAACAGTATCTCCCTGCACAAACTACCAAATGACGTACCTGCAGTGACCAGGCAGGCCTCAGGGCCTCATACTGCGCCAGGGATCCACTGTTGAAGGCCGACAGCAACTGCACCACCCAGTGGCGGTCAGTGCCCTGCAGGCATTCCAGGATTGGGTGTGCCAACTGTAGTCATCAACACAAGAGCACATTACCATCAAGCAGAACGACAACCTTTCTCTCAGTACAGACTGTTCATCAGATTGATCACAGACTGTTCATCAGAAAAACAGGTGAGCTACGTACAGATGTACAGCAACTTCTAAGCTTGTCCCTTCCTTGTGTTCTCCAAACATAGCGCAATTCTTAGAGGCAAATGAGCAGCCAGTACCCCTACTGTGTTTCGCAGTTGTAGTGTCCGTTTGCGGTAAAATAAAAAGGACAGCAAACAAAAATAAAACAAAATCTCAATTTATCATGTTCTTGATTCAATGCAGTAATCTGCAACTTATATTTTAACCAAACACGGAGGAGCGAGTGGCAACGATGACGCTTCTGGTTAGCACTACTGGGCGACAATGCT
Source organism: Dermacentor variabilis (assembly GCF_050947875.1). Classification (NCBI taxonomy): domain Eukaryota; kingdom Metazoa; phylum Arthropoda; class Arachnida; order Ixodida; family Ixodidae; genus Dermacentor; species Dermacentor variabilis. The sequence continues at coordinate 5,536,779 of NC_134576.1, read as the reverse complement.
GTTGGAAGCAATTTGAAGTGATTTGTTTGCACGATTAAAATATGATTATATTGATATCGGTTGTTTGACGTATGCTAGAGGCATCTCCAGTCTACGCAACCTGCAGCAGGAAGACGGTGGCTTGAAAAGTGTTCAAAGGCCCCTTTAAACCCACCGGGTGGTGCCACAAAACTCACTTTTATGCAAATAAATTCAAGGCACATCTGCAAGGCATGCCATTGCAGCAGAAGCGGCAGAACAACAGAGTAAAACAGTAGTGCTGACTCCACTCACCTGCGAGAGACGCGTCATAAAACGCCGGTTGGCAGTTCACAGAATGATACTCCCAAGTAGACGTTTGTACATGAAATACGAGTTTGTCTGTAGTGCGTTTTTGTGCAGTTTCCTTTTCTTGTTTCGTTTCACTCAGATTGAAGGTTACAGAGAAACAAGGATTTATTGATTTTTTGTTTCTGCATGTGGAACATTATTCGGTTGCTGCCGGCACCCCGCCAATTATTGGAGCAAATCCGTCAAGACAACCGCAGTACAACACCAACCCAGTAGTCTGCATCGCAGCAAAATAGTCCATGAACTAAATTTTGACTAAAGCTAGAAGTGAGATATTAATTAATCATACACTGCTTCATTAGCAACATTACTACTAATTTGGCAAACATTCCATAGCAACATGGTTGGAAATAATAGTGGGGGAGTATACAGTCAACGTCCCTTAATCGAACCCTGACAGGTCCAACAAAATATGTAGAATTATTTGGCAGGTCAAATTAAACAAGATGCAGGAAAAAAATGCCACAACCCACCAGTGATTAATTTGGCAGCATTTGCCAGAGACAACAGGCACCCATTTTCTATGCGTCCAAAGTAGAAAACATCATAGAAACGGTAGAAAATCTCCTAAACAAAGTACAGACTAGGTGGCAACGAAATTAGGAAATTTGCGGGTGCTCGTTGCAATCGGTTAGTGCAGGACAGGGGTAATTAGAGATCTCAGGGAGAGGCCTTCGTCCTGCAGTGGACACAAAATAGGCTGATGATGATGCACTATGGCAACTTGTTTTTAGAAATCAGCTTCACCGCAATACATTCGTGTTAAGCAGTAAAGCATAAAACGCCGCAAAGGCGGTTGTGGTTTCGTATTTGATGGCACCGCACAGGCAATTTTAGGCCTAATTCTCTCAAAATAAATATAAAGGCGAGTTTTAAAATCGGGTAAAGGGAGTTACGGTTATAGCTTTAAGATTTTCCTAGGGCCAGCCGCATTTACAATGGGAGATATGGTGTGTTCAACGCATTTACTATCCACTAAGCTCAGCCAGACAGACGTTGCCCCTAAAGAGGTTGCTATAGGGGTAACCATAAGGGCACGTTCACACCGAAGGCGGAGCAGCCAAAGCAGGCAAGCGAGCGAGCGGAAAGTGGGCAAACCTCCTGTCCATGTGGCTAAAAGCGGGCGGAAAACGAGGCGGCGAGCCCGATCGCTCGCGTACCAATTTTTTTTTCGCACGCCGGAGCTGTCTGCTTTCCCGCGGCCAATAAAAACGCCAGACGACGGTGGCGCAGTGACAACGCTCGCGCGCGCGCGTTGAGGACGAACGACCGGTGCCAAGAAATGGTGACACGTGCACCACGAAAACGCTACATGCTCTGCCTCCTCTGCAACGTGGGCAACAGGCAAGCCGTCCGGTCTGAACAGGCGCGCGTGCTCACCACCTTGCCGCATTGAAAATCCGCTTGGCCGCTTAGACGCTCCGCTTTCAGTGTGAATGTGCCTTAAGCGTGTCCATGTTGACTGGTCAAGTCCAAGTTATCTGGTGAAGGCCAATTTTAGGGTGGAAATAACTAAATTTTGCGCCAACAGAAATGCACGGGTGCAAGCCAGGACCTCCAGTGCGGATCGAATTAACTGAAGTCAAAGGAAGTCCGCCGTACTGATGGCAGGCAGCACGTCACTTTTCTGCAAACAAGGATGCCTCTTGCAAGCAGTCACTTAGCAACTAACTATACAAGCATTGATTTGACACCTGACAGTACTCAAGCTATGTATATCTGTAATATAACCAGTTCCAAAGCCTACAACTACATTCTGTAGCATACCTCCAGCTTTTTATGCACTGTAACCAGATATTGAGCCGGGGTGAAATAACAGTGAATGATGGTGACATCCGGCGCAGGAGGAAGATGGGGTGTTGTCGTGAGAACAGTGCTCACCAATTCGCCAAAGTTGTAGACACCTTCCCCCAGGAGTGCGGCCAGGCACAGGGCAAAGGCACGGTGACGCAGCTCCTCCACTGAACATCGCGAAGACAAAAAACAAAATTTTATTATTGATGCCCACTTCTAGAGCTTTGTGGTAACAACTACATTCCATCACCAAGCGATACCTATCCAGACAATGTCGAGAGAAGTCTCAAATCACCAAGAAGCTGATAACTTACCAACAAACAGGGATGGAAGTCGCCAAGGGTGCTCTGGGAGCAGCAGATTTGCCCCATGGGATTAGCTTAGTAAGATCCAACATATTTCTTATTTGATAAATTACTGCAGAATAAGTGTCAGGTCACTTCCCCAGTAATTGCTGCCTGTTTTGTTAGTTTTAAACATCGCTTGCTGCAAAAAAGCACTCCGATATATTGAAAAAAGAAAATAAAGAGAAAAAAGTGGGCCAAGTTTTCGCACGTTTGATTATTTATTAGTGGCACTGCCGCAGGCACCATAGAGCCAATGTATAAGTAGGGCATTCGTTTTCGAGTGAAATCGGCGCTGCCACACCATTGGCATGAGAGGGTTATTGTGGACGAACGTCACTCTACATTGCAATGGTAGCTGTGGTGTTGACAGGACATTTTCGAAACTAAGGTACATGCAAAGGCCTGACAAGTCTAAGATGGATACCGAAATGCTGAAAATAAAGATAATCATATACGTCAACAAGAGCCTATAAGACAAGGAAAAGCGTTCTTGCAGAGAATGCTTGTGTGCACTAATTGAGTTTAATTGTTTTCTCGAAAAGAAAGCAAATAAACACGCAATCGCCCAGCACGTGTCTATCATTTATGTGGCATTCTAAAGTATAAACAATGCGCGACAACAAATGCACAAGTTTGCCGCCTGAATTGTAAGCAGCTCTCTTCGTGTAAAGCTTTATTTGCAAAAGATATCTAATGAACTGTAATGCCATCTGGTTGGGACTAGTTAATCATTTATCAGTAGAGATGAACTCTATTGAATTATAAGGTAGCCAAAGATTGAGCACATTCTAAGAACTTGCACAAAGGCTGAAATACGACAAAATGCACAGATATGTGACATCACAGTGACCCTACTGACACACTGCAATTTCAATGTGAAATTTGTAAAATGTAAGTCTAGCTTTTATCTTGATACCATAAAGTTAAAGGAAATTCTGCTTTAAAGGAATTAGACAAGTTAACTTGATATTTTTCTTGTTATTGTCCCTCTAATGATGATTTATTCTGTACGAGAGAGGCAAGTGATACACCCGGCCTGTTAAACTGCGTCTAACTGCTAAATGTCACATTGGCAAAATTACAGCCATAAGGAGTTGTCTCACTGAGTGGACAATGAAGCAAAGTGCTTCCGCTGTGTTCTGTGTATAAGAACATGCACATTTAAAAACATAACTTTCAAATGTGCCCCTACTTCTTTATTCCGACATTTCTGTCATCCCCAGCTTCAAACTGTGCTCCAAATGCTATGCAGAATAACGCAGTCACTACGGGCCAACTATGAATGCTCTTATTCAGTTGTGCTCGTCGCTTCCGCCACTCTGTCATTTCATATGCTGCCTCATGGCCAAGCCAACCTCTTAAAGCTTGTTGTCCTCCATAAATACTAAATACTCCTATAAATTCACTTTTCTGCAGCGCACATATGAATATAAGTATTTAGGCCTCCTTTTCACTCCAAGGTTATCCTGGTCAGCACATATTCTAACAACCTGCAACAAAGCACTAAAAAAACTTGGTTACCTAACCCGAACCCTACGTGCTGCCCCCAAAGAAATTAAACTCGTTAAATACAAAACACTTCTAAGACCTATTCTTGAATATGCGGCTACCATATGGAACCCTTACAAAATTTCGGACATTAACAAAATTGAACCTGTTCAGAAAAAGACTGTTCGTTTTAGATACCGCCATTATGACAGAATGTTGTCACCATCATCTCATCTGCATATGCTCGGTTTAACCCAGGGTGTCTACCAAGTTGACATTTCCAAATTCCCTGAGTTTTCCAGGTTTTCCCTGAGCACCTTTGCGAAATTCCCTGAATGAACCAGAACTTTGTTTTATGTCAAGACAGGCTGACACCATGCTGCCCGCTGCTGTCACTCTCTGGTAGGCATGTTGAAACAAAAAAAAGATGACTTAATCCAGTTTGAATAGTAAGGAGTAATATCTATTTTATTTAAGAAGAAAACAGAAAGAAGGTATTAGTAAAATGCACAGCGAAAAAAAATGGCAATACCCATTCCAAATTGAGTCGAACATATTCAAATACGAATTAAACGGAGATGCATACAGAAGTAAACATTTTCGAATATGAGCTATTTCTATAAACTGATAGCAAGCTCTTCGGTATGAGGCCTGAACTTTGTCACAACTAAGATTCTCTCAGCAGCTGGGAAGTCAACGTCAACTGTTTTGACATAATCTCAGCCCATACACAAGACCTCAGTGTTGGCTTTCACTGCTTTAAAGAGTTTATTTTGGTTTGGATGAGGCACACCTGCATTTCGGCGTCAGCCAACACTTTGTTTTTTGAGCTCAAGCTCCTTCAAAGAGGCAGCGGCACGCTTCCCTTCCCGTTACTTCCTCAGTGCATCGGTCCTCTCTTTTCTCATCCTCCTTGTGCCATGCGTTCACCCCATGGATTATTTGAAGCATCCTTTTTGTCAGTTGTACAGTCAACGTTCGATTTTCCGGACTCCCTAGGGGCCGCAAAAACATCTGAAAAATCGGGCAGTCCGAAAGAAATGAATGTCTTTAACTGCTGAAGGGCTAAAATTGCCACAGGCACGTCCGAAAAAGCTCTTAAGGCCTGCCAGTACACTTATTAGGCATATCGGTGTTCGTACTGTGACAGGAGAAGGGGATGCATGCGTGTATAATTAAGGAATACGTACTGTGTCCCGTGACAATTGCCCCGTCCCACGCTTGTTATGCTTCACCGCGTAACACTGCTGTACTGAGGCGAAGCTAACTTTCGAAGACTGGCATTACGCAACGCGCAGTGCTTTGCGAGCTTCGAAGCCAATCGCGAGGATTACAAAGGCGGAGTCAGTGCCGTTGCTGTCAGCGGCGAATTCTTTCAATGAAAAATACAGCAGCACATGGCAAGAAGCTTAATAGCGAACGTAGAAGCAGCTAGGCCTAACGCTGCCGCAGTGGTGGCTACGGCTGCCACCGGATCTGCGTGCGAGAGTGCCGGTTCGAGGCAGCGGTGGTGGCTTTGAATAATGCCATTTCAGAACTGCAGGCAGGGCAATATGCATTGACTATATGCAGTACGTGGTGGTGCCGCGAAGCCGCGCGAATTATCGGGCATGTTCGAAAAATCGGGCATCTGGAAAATCTGTCGTTAACTGCTCTAGAAATACCTCGTGCCGATAGACACGGCATCAACAACAATTTGTTGCGATTCCTCTGTTACTGGAGCCAGCATTAACAGAACTTTCGTTCCCTTTCAATAAAATTACAGCTAATTTTCCCTGATAGAAGCACAAATTCCTGAGTTTTCCCTGATTATTTCCAGACTATTGAAATTCCCTGAGAATTCCCGGTTTTCCCGGTTGGTAGACACCCTGTTAACCCCTCTTTCCCACTGTCGTCACATTACTTCTCTGAAACCTTCTACACTCTCTAACTCTCCACGTTATGCTTCACCTAACACATATGTGACCCGTGCAAATCCCTAATCACGAGAAACAGCAATGACTTAAACTTATCTGCTTTTTTTGCTCACACCAACACTTTTAAATATAGTTTCTTTCCTAGGACAATTGAACTCTGGAATGACCTGCCTGGTTCCATCCGTTGTTTACCACATGGAGAATTTGGAGATGCTATTGAGTGCTCCCCTTAGCCATGTTACTCACATTTGATTCTTTTGTATGGTGATTTGTATTTTCCACATTTTGTATTCACCCACTCTTGCAATAGCCCTTCTGGGCTGCAGTATTTGTAAATAAATAAATAAATAAATAAATTGTTTGGAGATTTCAGTCCCCATGAAATATGATGAAGACTGCACTGCCATTACTGCAATCACTTAAAGGCCATCAAGTGCTTCCCAATGACTGCAAGACGGAATGCACATGAAAGAGTGATGCAGCTAAACAATGTGCTGCCCCAGAGTCAATACTGTTTTAGAGTGCTAGATCTTTGCTGCATGATCTGGTGAAACACAGTGATAAGGGTGCTATCGTCCGATGATTACAATAATGATGGTTTATTGGAATATCCCCTTTGAAATGGGGCGGTGACAAATAGACACCTAGTTATACTTGATTTACTTAGGTACCTATACATGCTTGACCAGGGTGTCTACCAAGTTGGCATTCCCAAATTGCCCGAGTTTTCCAGATTTTCCCTGAGTGCCCTTGCAAAATTCCCTGAGTGATGCAGAACTAAGTTTTATGTCAAGACAGGCTGAAACCACATCGCCCGATGCTGCCACTCTCTAGTAAGCATATGAAGAAAATTGTAAAAGAAAACAACTTAACCCAATTTGAATACTAAGGAGTAATGTTTATGTTATTCAAAAAGAGAATAGAAGGGAGGGGTTAGTAAAATGCACAGCAAATAAAATGTCTTCGAAAAAAAATTTCAAATCGTGTCGGACACTCTCAAGTACGAATAAAAAGGAGATGCATACAGAAGGAAATATTTTCGAATCTGAGCTATTTCTATCAACTGATAGCAAGCAAGCTCAGTGGTATGAGGCCCGAACTTTGTCACAATTGAGATTCTCTCTCGACAAATCGTAAGTCAACCTCAACTGTCCTGACATACTCTCAGCCCGCGCACGACGCCTTAGTGTTGTGTTTCACTGCTTTAAAGAGTTTATTTTGGTTTGGATGAGGGACACCTGCATCTCAGCATCAGCCAACAGTTTGTTTTTTGAGCTCAAGCTCCTTCAAAATGGCGGCAGCATGCTTCCTTTCCCATTTCATTCCTCAATGTGTAGGCCCTTTCTGTTCTTGTCCTCCTTCCGCCACTCCTTCGTCCCACGGACCATTTTAAGCATCTTCTTGGTCAGTTGCGCAGTCCATGCACAATTTTTCTACCTCACTAGGGGGCTCGAAAACATCCGAAAGATCAGCAAGTTCGAAAAAATAAATGCATGTCATTTGCTGGCCTTAAGGGCTCAGACCGCCACAGGCACATTCGAAAACACCCTGAAGGCCTGTCAATACATGTATTAGGCATATCGGTGCTTGTACTGTGACAGGAAATACTGGGTGCATGCGTGTATAATTAAGGAATACATACTGCGTCCTGTGGCAATAGCCCCTTCCCATGCTTATTATGCTTATTGAATACATTGTTGCGCCAAAAAAAAGGAAAATAAAGACTTAGGAAGGAAGAGTACGAAACGACAGATTGAGCGCTGAACTTCAACTGATTTTATTCTTAGAGCAGGGTAGGGAGTATGAACAAATGCGCATGCGTACATCAGTGTTGTCTAGAGCGATTACAGTGACGTTTTCAACATTTGCAACTCGTTTTCAAACAGAAAAACAGACGTGCCACTAATACAACTCGTGCCTCTTACTTTTATGTGAAATGCCTCCAAAGTTCTCTTGCTAACGTATCACCACTCCTGCCAAGTATCTTTATCTCAGGCAGTAGTGGCTGGCATGTTCCTACCAGGCAAACCGTGCAATGCGGAGGTAAATGCACGTTACCTTTGTTGATTACAGAGTTCATGCTCCCGGGCCCGGTCATTAACACATCTCCCCGTTTGTCCAACGTAGGATTTCCCACATTTTAGCGGTATTTCGTATGTAACGCCCCTCACACATTTCACGTACTGTCTAGTGTGCTTTTTCTGGCATCCTGACTTTTTGTCGACGCTGCTTATGCGCGGGCACAGTCCAGCCAACTTGCGTGGTGCCGAGAAAACAACTGGCACACCAAACCTTGTGGCTTTTTTTCAAAGAAAATAACCTCCAGCTTCTTCAGTCTGATAAGGAAGGACATTTCGTAGTCTTCTCAGGAGGTGTGTTTAGCGACAAGGCACAACAAGCTGTAGAAAAGAACTTTGTCCTAGTCAAAGAAAAGGCAACAAGAGTCAAGAAACAAGCTGTAGCCCTTTGCACAGAACTTCATCTTTCGAAGTTAGTCAAGGCAATAAGTGAATGTAAAGGTGCTTCCTTAACCCTGTTTTTCACAGCGAAATCTTATAAGGAATGAATTCCGTTCCGTGCCATCGTAAGCGAGAAAGGCTCTTGGCAACAGGTAGTTAGCCAGTTTCTTTTAAAGAACTTGAAAGCGTTGTAAGTGAATGATCCTTTCATGACTAAGAGCACTAGAGATGTAATTCAATTCCTGAAAGGGAACGTTTTATAGTAATTTTACTTAAAGTCTACTTTTATGTCTTTTAACGACAATTTGTATGTTCAACAACAAGGGATATGCATTGGGTCCTGCGTCGCTCCTGTGCTGTGTGACATTTTTTTGGCTTCAATTGACCGCGACCTGCACAGTTCCTCTGACGATAGGTTTTTAGATATTGTCCAGTACTTACCAGGCGACCGCATGTGGGTGTGGACACCTATCTGACACTGTGGGCTCAGAGAAATTGTTGCACCGCTATTTCGGCCCCTATGAAGTTGTATGCCGCCTCAGTGATGTGAACTACGAGGTGGTGCCTCAAAGCTCTGATCCTTGTTCGAACCGACGCCATCCTTGTGCTGAAGTCGTCCACATAGTACAGATGAAGCCGTACTATGCATGCGAGGGATAAGCAACCCTCACAAACCGCTTCAGCATTGTGCACATTCCTGTATGTTTTTTTTTTTGTCTTTTCATCTTGGCACTCTTGCCCATAGTGCGCGCCCGCTGCCCTTGAAGTGACCGGGCCAGTCGCTTTTGAAAGGGAGCAATGACGCGAAATAAGTTTGCACATGATGACACGGGACCTTTAAGGCGAGAACGACGAAGTTAGTGGTTGTGCGCGCGCTCTCCGAGGACCAGCCATCGCTAAAGGCAGACGTTTTTTTGCCAATCTGTTGGTGGTAAACTGTTTTAGTTGTAATAGCTGGGTGACAATATGTCAAAGATTTTTTAATTCTTTTAAAAAGTAACCATAATTTTACCGTTAACCAGTTCATTAGCCAGATCTTAGATGTTCTTAGAGTACATGAGAAGGGCATGCTATTTACACACGAAATTCCTTCCCATGGCACTCTACAGTTTTTACATCTGTCCTTAGTTTTTGACAAAGACCACCTATGTTGGCAGTATAGCCCACGTGTCCAGAAGGAATTGCTACCATATGATTCGGCACACTCAAAGCTAGTTAAAAGAGAAAAAGCCACTCTTTGCCTTGAATCTGCTCTTAAGAAATTGTGCCCCCACGCGATGCAGACTAGCGTTGATAAGTAATTGGCGAGGCTACACACAGCCGGCTACCCGAGCTCAGTTGTTGGGGCAATGTCAAAAACATTGCTCCAGAAGGTGAAGGGAAAAAGGCATACACCTAGGCCCAACCAAAAACGAGGCAAAGCTGCAGTGGTGCCATACGCCCACAAGCTTTCCCACAACTTGAAGAAACTCGCCACAAGGTTTGGTGTGCCAGTTGTTTTCTCGGCACTACGCAAGTTGGCTGGACTGCGTCCGCGCATAAGCAGCGTTGACAAAAAGTCAGGATGCCAGAAAAAGCACACTAGACAGTACGTGAAATGTGTGACGGGCGTTACATACGAAATACCGCTAAAATGTGGGAAATCCTACGTTGGACAAACGGGGAGATGTGTTAATGACCGGGCCCGGGAGCATGAACTGTCTGCAATCAACAAAGGTAACGCGCATTTACCTGCGCATTGCAGGGTTTGCCAGGAAGGAACATGCCAGCCACTACTGCATGAGATAAAGATACTTGGCAGGAGTGGTGATATGTTAGCAAGATAACTTTTGGAGGCATTTCACATAAAAGTAAGAGGCACGAGTTGTATTAGTGACACGTCTGTTTTTCTGTTTGAAAACGAGTTGCAAATGTCACTGTAATCGCTCTAGGCAACACTGATGTACGCATGCGCATTTGTTCATTCTCCCTGCCCTGCTCTAAGAATAAAATCAGTTGAAGTTCAACGCTCAATCTGTCGTTTCGTACTCTTCCTTCCCAAGTCATCTTTCTTTTTTTTTGGCGCAACAATGTATTCATTAGATTCCAACCAACTCGGCCAGCAACAACGTCTACTTATTATGCTTCACTGCAATACTTTTGCATATGCTTCCCCAAATAACATTTCAGTACGGAGGCAAAGCTGGCTTTCAGTAACCGGCATTATACAACGCACCATGCTTTCCAAGCTTCTAAGCCAATCACGAGGACCACAAAGGCGGAGTCTGTGCCATTGCTGACAGCAGCGAATTCTTTCAATAAAAAACACGGCACCCCATTCAAGAAGCTGCATAGCGAACGTCGCCGCAGTGGTGGCCACGGCTGCCAAAGGATCTGCGTGTGAGAGCGCTGGTTCAAGGCAGCGAGGTAACCAAAATGGCAGGGGTAGTGGCTTTGATTATTGCCGTTTTGGACCTGCGGTCATAGCAAAACATCCGGAAAATCGGACGGTGAAGAGTTCTTGCGTCAGAAATTTCTAGCGTTCTGATACATTGACTCTGTGGGGTACGTGGTGATGCCGCGAAGCCGTCCAAATTATCGAGAATCCAGAAAGTCAGTCGTTGACTGTAGACTGGCAACTCCTCCAGCCGACAACAGGACGTCAAAGGCGATTCATTACGATTCCTGACTGTTACTCGAGCCAGCATTACCGCGACTTTCGACCCTTTCAAAATTACAGCTAATTTTCCCTGATACAGGCACAAATTTTCTGAGATTTCCCTGAGTTTTTCCAGACTACTCAAAATCCCTCACAATTCCCGGTTTTCCCAGTTGGTAGACACCCTGTTGACGTAACTTAACCTGCTAAAAGCTGTGTGCCCTGTACAGCCTTGACTACCCAAGTGCTAGCCATTTACTGTTGAGTAAATACTCCCCATAACACCTTTTTGGAGGAGGTTGCAGGCTCGATTCCTGCCGGCCCTTGATCTTTGGCGCGGACACCATGTTTCTTTCGCCTCATGGCCGAAGACAGTATGCTGTCATCGCAGGCTCCGCCCGTGGCTCCAGCAACAGTGGTCCTTTCGAAATCCCCTCGATCCCGGCACAATTTGCGGTATGGACAACAATAACGTCGACGATTGGCTCCTATTGTACGAGCATGTCAGCAAGCACCACAGGTGGGATGAGAGGCCAATGTTCACCAACATTTTCTACCTACAGGGCACAGCTTGCTGGTGGTTTAATATGTACAAAGAAGAACTGACAAGTTGGGATGTAAGCAAGAAGATACGCGAATTGTTTGGCCGATCGGTCGTACGACAAATGACAGCCCGGCACAAACTCACGGCCAGAGCTCATCGATGTCGACAGTATCACACGTCGCATATATCCAAGACGTGCTAGCCTTGTGCCACACCATTGAAGAAGACATGCCAGAGGCGGACAAGGTGGGCCATGTGTTGAAAGGCATAGCTGAAGATGCCTTCAACACACTCATGTGTAAGCACTGCAGCACGGTTGACTCTTCTATAACAGAATGGCGTCGGTTCGAACAAGCAAAAATCAGGCGCATTACTCACTGCTTTACCAGACTACCGAACAGGGCTGTGACATCCTCATGCGAAGATTCCGAGACGCCCCCTCCGTTCTCGATGCCTAACAACCTAACCAGGATTGTTCGCCAGGAGCTCTAAGCCATGGCTCCAGCCGCTTATCAGGCACCTGCTCACGACCATTTGGTGACAATATCCTTCCTTCAAGCCGTCGTCTGTCAAGAGGTTGCGAATATAGTAATTCCACAAGCCACCTGTCACACACCTCACCCCATGTGCGCTCCCGGTCCTCACACTAAATGCTACACCGCCCCAATTGTTGCTGCTGCCGCTTCTACTCCCTGTTTCACACCCCACTACAAAACCCCATCTGATTGGAGGATGCCAGACAATCAACCAATCTGTTTTTCTTGTTCTCGCGTTGGCGACATTTCACGCCACTGCTGCAGTCATCGGTATTACCAACCAAGCTTTCCCAGTGACCACCACCAAGGTCGTGGCCAGTCTTCTAGCACATCTCTTCTTGACGACCACCTTCTGGCCCGTGAACTTCATCGTCTATGTTCGCGCTCTTCACCGACATACGCCAATATTGCTGCTCCAGGACACTGGTCTAGCCAATCGCCATCCCTCAGAGTCGCACGTCATGCTCCCCTCAATGCCGTCACTCTCCCTTCACCAGTTACTCTGGCCACCACCCGGGAAACTAGCCAGTGCAGCTCCGGGAGGCGAGTCTGCACTGATGACAAGGACCAAAAAACCTCTACCGATGCCTACTTCAAGACGCAATTTGCTTGGTGTTCTCATCGATGGTGTGACTGTTGCTGCTCTCATTGATACTGGTGCCCACATATCTGTTATGACTTTTACGCTTCAATGCCGCCTACAAAAAGTGCTGACACCTGCTGTCTCTCCTACTAAGCCCGAACACTTGTTCTTGGTATGTGCACTGCTTGCGATACTGATGCCGGCCACCAAACATCTGTTCTCTTCACTGTTCTCGACGCTTGCCGACATGATGTCATTCTTGGTATTGACTGCTAGACCACCCACTCTGCCCTCATCGATTGTTCTACTGGTATTTTGCAGCTTGAACTGCCATTGTGTCTTGATGACACCGCCCCCCATCACGTAACACTCACCTACGTTCTGTGGAGTTTCTATGACTACCTGCTCAGTCCTCTACGTCCTGTCACCGTTTCCTCCAGTCTCTGATAGTGACTATGTGGTCGCTCCCCTCACAGATCTGATCCTCTCGCGCAACATCGCACTTTCTTGCACTACAGTGGTTGTTGCAAACAACAGAACGATGCTTCCAGCCACCACTTTTCTACTTCGACCCATATTCTTCCTTAAGGAATTTCACTAGCCGAACTGTCACCGCTAAAAGAAAGTACAGTTTCTGCATTCACTGCTGACGCAGAGACCGTGCCCCAACCTGTCATACCTGTGCCAACCAAGGCACTTCTGAACAAAATTATATCCCCTGACCTCTTACCTTCCCAAAGTGAAGCACTCTGCGCTGTCCTATTTTCTTAATTTGACGTTTTCGATGTTGACAACAGTCCACTAGGCCATACACATGTTGTGGCCCACCACTTCGACACTGGAGATGCCAGCCGCCTTCACAAGCACCGTTACCAAGTGTACCACTCTGAGCACCAAGTGATCCAAAAGGAGGTAGAGAAAATGCTTGGGAAAGAAGTGATAGAGCCTTCCTCTAGTCGTTGGGCATCCCCTGTGGTGTTTGTGAAAAAGAAGGTCGACAGCTGGCGGTTTTGCGTCGATTACTGCCATCTCAATCGGGTAATGAAGAAGGATGTGTATCCTTTCCCTCGAATTGATGATGCGCTCAACTGCCTCCGTGGTGCCAGATATTTCTCATCGCTAGCTCTCCGCTTGGGATACTGGCAAATTACCGTCGATGATTGCAACCGCGAGAAGACCACTTTCATCACACCTGACGTCTTCCACCCATTTAAGGTCATGCCTTTTGGGTTGTGTAACGCACCTGTAACTTTCGAATGCATGATGGACACTCTTCTACGCAGTCTTCAGTGATCGACCTGTCTTTGTTATCTGGACGATGTCATCGTTTTCTCGCCCAGTTTTGAAAGCCACCTCTCTCACCTGTCGGCCATTCTCGGCATAATTCACCAGGCTGGCCTCCAGCTCAATGCCTCTAAGTGCACTTTTAGGCACTGCCAGATCAAATTACTTGGACACCTAGTTGATGCTACTGGTGTACAACCAGACCCTGACAAAGTCTGTGTCGTCCGCGAGTTCCCGGTTCCGCAGTCCACGCATGAAGTGTGCAGCTATCATGGGTTCTGCTCCTACTTTTGTCACTTTGTTAGCAACTTCACGGACATTGCTTGAACCCTCATGGACCTCCACAAAAAGGATGCAACCTTATCTTGGGGCACAGACCAAGCGACTTCCTTTGCATGGCTGATTTCTGCCCTCACATCACCAGCTGTGCTGGCTCATTCTGACCCAGCTGCTAGAACAGAGCTTGACACCAATGCAAGCGGCCATGGCATAGGTGCTATCCTCGCTCAAACACAGAAGGGAGCTAACCGTGTGATAGTGTATGCTAGTTGCCTCCGGTCATAGTCAGAAAAAAATTACGCCATTACCGAGCAGGTGTGCCAAGCCCTCGTCTGAGCTGTCGAAAAATTCCGTCTGTACCTATACGGACGGCCGTTCGTAGTCATAACAGATCATGATACCCTCTGCTGGCCCTCAACACTTAAGGGGGGACCTTGCACCTGAAAACTTTTTTTAATATTCTTTATCGATTCTGATTAAATTTGCTGAGTTTATGTGTTTCAATGTGCTAGTATTAAATATACACCCAGTTTTCTTGCAGAGTAAATAATTTTCCAGAAATTGAGGAAATTCCGCTTTATTGCATAATTTGCTTGGAGGTGAGATGTCTACCAAACTATACATGGCATAATAAATATAGCTCAGGAGCGTGCTTTGTGACCTCTACAAAGGATACATCACATTCTATCACGTGCCACTCCCAGGGCTATATATAATAGCTTAGCTGCAGGCATTAGGCGATATTCGAGAAATGGGACGTCCATTTCTTCGCTAAGTTCTCTTACAGGCAGTGAGAAAGGCAACCTCATAGAGGGTCTGTTATGAAAAAGTGTTTCACACATCAAGTTGTTAACGGTTGTGAAACACAGATGTTCCTTATTAGAGCGCACTTTCAAAAAATAGGTAAAGCTGATGTATGTTCTCTGAAAACGGAGTGACCACTCATCTGACTCAACATATAGACTTTCAACAGGGCTTGTTCTAAATGCGCCAGTGGCCAGGCGGATTCCCAGATGGTGAACGGGGTCTGAAGTCTTTAGCGCGCTTGGGGCGGCAGAGTGATATGCTACGGCACCATAGTCTATTCGTGAGCAAACTAGGCTCCTGTAAAGATTCAACAGGCACTTCCTGTCACTATCCTATGTTGTGTGGGATAGGATATTAAGTAAGTTCATTGTTTTTAGACATTTGGCTTTTAGACATTTTAAGTGTGAAATGAAAGTAAGTTTGGAGTCAAGTATAACACCTAGAAATTTGTGCTCCTTGTTAAAAGGAATTTGTTGTCCGCCCAGTTCTAGAAAAGGATCTGGGACCACGCCTCTCTTTCTTGTGAAGAGAACACAAGAACTTTTGTGGGGGTTGATTTTAAATCCATTTTGGTCTGCCCACATGGACACTTTGTTTAGGGCCTGCTGTACCCATCTCTCACACACTAACACAAGAACTTTTGTGGGGGTTGATTTTAAATCCATTTTGGTCTGCCCACATGGACACTTTGTTTAGGGCCTGCTGTACCCATCTCTCACACACTGTGAGGTTGCAGGATTTGAAACCTATTTGTATATCGTCTACGTAGACAGAATAAAAAATAGCTGATAACGATGCTCAAAGCGTGTTCATCTTTACCACAAAGAGCGTGCAGCTGAGTATGCCACACTGCGGTACCCCAGTTTCCTGTATGAATGCACGCAACAGTGCACGACCTATTTTCACCCGAAATGTATGGTTCTCTAGGTAGCTATCTATAATGTTTAACATATTGCCGCGGATACCCAGCGCCGAAAGGTCGCGCAGGATTCCGTACCACCAGGTTGTGTCGTACGCTTTTTCCATATCCGGAAATATGGATAAGAAGGATTGTTTGTGCACGAAGGCATCGCGAATGCTCGCTTCGATACGCACGAGATGGTTTGTTGTAGATCATCATCATCATTATCAGCCTGCTTATGCCCACTACAGGGCAAAGGCCTCTCCCATACTTCTCCAACTACCCCGGTCATGTACTAATTGTGGCCATGTCCATGTTGTAGATCACCCTTCCCTAAAACCACATTGAAATGGGTTAAGCATTTGGCTGGACTCTAGAAGATGTACGAGAGAGCGACTGATCATTTTTTCAAAAAGCTTACAGAGGCAGCTCGTAAGCACTACGGGACAGTAGCTAGTCAGCAATGAAGTGTCTTTACCATGCTTCAAGACAGGGATCACAATAGCCTCCTTCCAATTTTATGGGAGATAACCAGCAGCCCAAACAGTATTGAGAAGTGTGAGTAGCGTGATTTGTATGTCGGAGTGCAGGTGCTTAAGCATATAGTACATTATTCTATCGGGGCCCGGTGCGGAGCTCCGACATACTGATAAGGAAGCTTTAAGTTCAGCAA
Source organism: Dermacentor variabilis (assembly GCF_050947875.1). Taxonomy (NCBI): domain Eukaryota; kingdom Metazoa; phylum Arthropoda; class Arachnida; order Ixodida; family Ixodidae; genus Dermacentor; species Dermacentor variabilis. Next base: position 5,520,200 of record NC_134576.1, on the reverse strand, counting down.
TGGTAAAAGGACGGTTATGAGGATCATTTCGGATACACGTCCGATTCAGTGGCTTAAGTTCTTCTATCGGTTTATGTTTCAAAAAGGTCTGCGAATAGTGAGTGGAGCTAAACACGTGCTCGAAGTGTTCACCAGAGCATCAGCCTGGTCTTCCAACTTGTTTCCTTCTTTATCAACCAGGGGCAATGGTTGAAATTGCTATCCCTTTATTCTCCTCAGCCGGTTCCATACTTCTGCCTCCTGTGTGTAGGAGTTAATGCCGGTCAAGAATCTCTCCCAGCTTGTCTTCTTAGCTTGCCGTCGCGTCCGCCTTCCCTGTGACTTAATATTTTTAAATTCTATCAAATTTTCTGCAGTTGGGTACCAGCGCAGCATGCCCCACGCTTTTTGTTTTTTCTGCACCTCCTTGCATTCGTCATTCCACCACGGAACTAGTCTTTTGGATGAGCTACTGCTTGATTGTGGAATGAATTTATTTGCTGCTTCGATGATAAAAGCCGTGACATAGGCTACCGCGTCGTCAATACTAAAATCGGTGATAAAATCTCGAGATGGTAACTGGATTCCTTAACATGGTCCCAGTCAGCAGAAGCTAGCTTCCACCGAGGCGCATGTGGAGGGCATTCTTGTGGTACACTTAAGTTTAAAAGGACAGGAAAATGGTCACTTCCATAAGAATTTTTAATAACGCTCCATTCTAAGTAAGTCATAAGAGCTGCCAAGCCAATAGATAGGTCTATAAAAGATTGTGAATTGTGGTACATATTATAATAAGTCGGTTCGTTTCTATTGAACAGACATGCACCCTTGTTTACTAAAAAGTTTTCTACCAGTCGACCTCTTGCGTTGCATCGTGAGTCTCCCCACATCGTGTGGTGAGCATTAAAATCTCCCACAAGTATGTAAGGTTCGGGAAGCTGGATAATAAGGTTATAAAAGTCTGTTTATTCGAGATGATGGTTCAGGGGTATATAAATGGAACTTACAGTGATAAACTTATTAAAAGGTATGGCCCGAACTGACACTGCCTCAAGATGTGTCTGAAGGGGGGACGCGGGTTTCAAAAGTCGAAAAATCGCGAAAAAAGATTTTTCAAAAAGTATATATTTCGGCTATACGTGTTGTAAACTACCTTTCCTGTAATTATTAACGCCTAATTCACCGTGGAAATGCTTCTAATTCGATATACAACAGGCCACGGCAGCCCCCGAGCCGCGAGCGAACGGCGAAAATAACCAAACATCGCGCGCGCGCCATTTCCATGCCGCTGAACCGAGCGCCGCCATCTTGGTCTTGTTTTGCTTGTGAATGCTTGCCCTTTCCCGTGTTGCCTTCGCCGGCGGCGGCCGCGGCATGGTAGAAGCATGGCTTGCACGGGATTGGAGGCCTCAAAGCAGTGTTTGAGGTTCCCGCGTCTCGAATTCGAGCTGTGATTGGACGAAGCGCGCGCTCCCGGAGAACGCGGGGGAGAGCGTGGCTGCTATTGGCTGCTGGGCACGCTGACACGTGGTCTCTCCCCCGGCGCGTCGTCTGCCGCTGCTCGCTCCGTTGACGGCGTTCTTTGTGCGCTCGCTTTACTCTTCACCATTTTCGAGATCGCTGTCTTCGCTACCGTCGGGATTCTTGTGGCGTGTTTTGAACGGTTTTGTGCACCCTACGGATCCTCGCGCGTCCGTTCACGATGGTCCCTAAGCGGAAATTCAAAACGCAACATGCGTTCGGTGCGCGGCGTCGTTCTATGAATGCCGTCCGCATGGCGAAGTTGGCAAAGCGCGTTGCCGGCGATTGCGGAGACGCTTCCTGCAGTGCTGCCTCTGCTACACCGCTAGAAGAAGTCTGCGTTGCCACTTCCAGCGCCGTACCTTCCGAGTCAGCAATGCAAGGAGACGGCGTTTCAAGTGTGCCTGCTGTCCTGACCGCATCAACCTCGGCGATCGCGGCACCCTCTCTCGCGTCTGTCGCCGTGAGCAAAGACGCATCGTCGACCGTGCGCGTGAAAACGCACTTTCTGACGCCGGAGGAGATAGAGGCGGCGGAGGCACAACGTAATGCTGTGAAAAACAAACTTAGTGCCACGCCCGCGACGCTACGAAAATTTCAAGCGATGTCGCCCGATCCCGCACCTGCCACTGCTACCACCGTAGATGAGGTATTTTGCCTTGTGCAAATGTGTGTGTTCGGCCACCTGCTCTCCAAAACCTTGTGCCAGCGCTGCCTTTCAACTGGACTGACAATTCAACAAGGTACCCAGTTCGGACTGGCTACAAAGCTTGAGTTGGTATGCCCACATTGTGGGATTATTGCTAATTCTTGGAGTTCACCACGCCAGAACGCAGGAAATGCTTTTGAGGTGAACATCCGAGCCATTATGGCTATGAAGCAAATTGGTAAGGGGCAGACAGCTGTAAATGACTTTTGGGCTGCTATGAATGTATCTCACAGAGGACTTCATCACAAGACGTACCAGGAACATCTGAAGAAGACATTCAGGGGCCCAGAGACTCAACGCATGGAGAGTTTCTATTCAGAATCAGCAGCTGCTGTGAAAAAGGTTTACCAGGGAATGGACCCAGGATTTACCAGAGACATTACTGTGGTCTATGATGGCACCTGGCACAAGCGTGGACACACATCCCACATTGGAGTTGGGGCAGTGATAGAGTATCACACTGGCCTCATCTTGGATGCAGTTGTCCTCTCAAACCAGTGCCTCGGGTGTCAAACAGGACCCAAACCAGAAGACTCCGAGTACTCAAGCTGGCGTGAGCAGCACATCTGCCAAAGAAACACTGATGCGAAGTCTGGAAGGATGGAGGTCGAGGCAGCCTTGATCCTTTTCGCCCGTTCACTGACAAAGCACAACCTCCGTTACACAACGATTGTGTCTGATGGAGACAGTGCCACCTACTCTGCCCTTGTGAAGGAGAATGTTTATGGGCTAGTCCCAGTTGTCAAAGAAGAATGCCTCAATCACGTGCAGAAAAGGATGGGGGCTGCACTGCGCAACCTAGTGCAAAAGAGTGATAAGGCATTGGGAGGGAAAGGAAGGCTGACAAAGGCTCTGATCGACAAGCTGACGGATTACTATGGCTGGGCTTTGAGAAACAACTCGAATGACGCGGCAGCAATGCAGCGTGCAGTGATGGCGTCCTACCATCACATCACATCCACCGATGCGGAGCCTCACCATGACCTATGCCCAGAGGGCGCTGGCTCATGGTGCCGCCACAAGGCTGCTGAGGCAAATGGCTTACCACAACCAAGGCACAGGTACAATCTGCCAGGCTATGTCGCTGAGGCTATGCTGCCTGTTTATCAGCGCCTCTCCGAGCCTTCCCTTCTTCAGCGGTGCCTTGGAGCGAAGACTCAAAATGCATCGGAATCATTTCATTCTGTTCTGTGGTCACTGATGCCCAAGGAGCAGCATGCATCCCTGATTGCAGTGGAGACAGCACTGAATGATGCAGTGATGCGGTATAATGCTGGAAACCAAAGGGTCACCAAAGAAATTTCTCTGTCTGCAGGGCTCACACCTGGCCACCTAGCCATCCATCGAGCCGTGGAAAAAGATGCCCTGCACATGGGAAAGGCTGAGAAGCGAGGTCAAGCGAAGACTGAGAGGCGGCAGAGAAAGAAAGCCTGCAAAGACACCGCAAACTATTCTGCGGGGTCATTTTAGACCCAGAAATGTTGTGTCAAAACTTCAAGGGCCGTTTTCTTGAAATGAATTTTTTTCCTGGTGTGGCTGCTTATGCAAGCAGTATCTCTGGAACCGCTAATCAGATTCCCACCAGGTTTTTTTTATTGTGTGCCTGAATAAATTTATGAGGGCAAGACAGGCCCACTTTTTCAAGTTATTGAGTCTGGAATTTATTATAAGCAATCAAAATTAGGCTAATGCAAGTCTAATTAGTAACACTAAATACAATGTTGTGCTAAAACTTTTCAGCAAGGAAATTAAAAAAAAGGGCTCTGTCTTGCCCTGTGGTACCTATTCAGGAATCTTCATATTGAATTTGACAGTGCTAACACATTTTGCAAGTTCTCCAGGCATGTCATAAGGAACCTATGTGAACCATTCTGATATACTCCTGTAACTTGAGTACCAGTGTACGTAGCTCCATGAAACTTTGTAGTTATTCATATGTCTATGCCATGAGTGTACCCTGAAAATTTCATTCAGTTATCTCAAGAAACAAAAAAGTTGGTGTTCGAAGGTAGCCTCCTCCCTGAACATGTCGAAAAGCTATCGACTTGTCCGCTATAATTGCTACTCTGCCAGAGGCATTAGCCTCATCGCGGTCCTTCCGGAAGAGTAAGTAATTGCGAAGAAAGTTTGTGTTTGTAGATTCCAGATGTGTCTCTTGAACACACAGCAACTCGGGATTATGTTTGTGTAGTAGTTCTTTATTGTCGTCGAGGTTATGTATAAGCCCTCGTACATTCCACTGTAGTATTTGTGTCTCCGTTATAATAAATGTGTTTGGTGCTGTGTGCTTAAGATTAAGAGAGTGATATTTGTTCACGGGCCCTTTCGAGGCGCTGTGACGGGAGTTTTTTGTTTTTTTTTGAGCAGTTGAGAGAGGCTCGCCGATCCTTAGGCGCTGGTGGCGCTGTCTGGCTGGTCGTTGGGTCCATCGCCTCTTGCGAGGCGCTGGACATGGCTTTGTTTGACCTGAAGGCCTTGGCACGTTAGACGAGACCTTCGAGGCCACCTGCCCGGAGGTGAATGGCCCCTTCTTCTGGGTTGGCAGAGCAGCGCTAGCTGCAACCGCCGCGGGGGCAGGTGGCATATCTGCCGACTGACTGCTTGAGGGTCAGACAGCCGCCAGAAGCCATTGTGTCGCTGCCCCCTGACGCGTCACATCGGCAAAGGTGTTCTTGGGCAGGTATAAAACCTGCCTGCGTGCCTCCTTGAGAGTTATGTTTTCTTTTACCTTTATTGTCACAATTTCTTTCTCCTTTTTCCAGGATGGGCATGACCGCGAGTATGCGGCGTGCTCCCCTTCACAGTTTACACAATGAAGAGTGCTCTAGCAAACTTCAGAGGCATGTTCATGGGCACTGCATTTCGCACAGGTTTGATGGCCTCAGCAGCTCTGCAAACTGTGGCCGAAACGTTAGCATTTCAAACATCTTAGGGGATTGGGCACGTATGGCCCAACACAGAGCTTGATGTACCCGGCCTCGACCGACTCTGGCAGGACACTTGAACCAAAGGTGATTATTATGTGCTTGGTTTGGATCTCTTTACCATCTCGCCTCATCTTAATTCGTTTAACATTTATGACATTCTGTTCACCGCAACCCTCCAACAGTTCAGCCTCAGTGAGCTCCAGCAAGTCATCGTCCGAGAGAACGCCACGGGTGGTGTTCATAGTACAGTGCAGGGTTACTGTTACTTGGGTCTCCCCAAATGACACAAGTTTTGGCAGTTTCTCAAACTGCTTCTGATCGCGGAGCTCCAAGAGGAGATCACTGCTTGCCATCCTAGACGCCTTATATACTGTACCAAAGACTTCAGTCAGAGACTTGGAAACGAGGAACGGTGAAATGGTTCGTACTGGTTTGTCTGATTTTTCGGAGTGAATTACATGGAAACGAGAGAAATTGTGGACTTGGCGTCCGAAAGACTGAAAGACATCTTCGGGGTGCCCTCGTTTCTGAGGGCGATCAGGGAGTTTAAGAAAAGCATTTTCCATAAGTACAGTTGAGCTTTCGGCGGCGATGCCAACCACCCACCATGGAGCCCAATGGGGGGACGTGACAGAAGTTCCTCCTAGAGAAACCCTGCCAACACCAGCCGTACATCACTGCTATAACCAAATGCAGCATAACCAAGGCTGGCTAACCACACAAGGCTAACCCTTGCCGCCGGGAAACTAAGAAGTGAAGAGAAGTGAAGATAGGAAAGATGGAAAAGTGGGAGTGAAAGACGAGGATTGGAGAGGACAGGAAAAGGCGACTGCCGATTTCCTCCAGGTGGGTCAGTCTGGAGGTGCCGTCTATGTGAAGTCGAAGCCGAAGAGGTGTGTTGCCTCCACCGGGGAGCTTAAACGTCCAAAGACTCAGCATCGGCTCAACCCCCAGGATCCCCCTTTACCCAGACACGGCTAAGCTGCGCATGGCTACACGCGGGAGGGTCCAGCCCTCATGAGCTCGGGTACGTGGTGTCAGAACACACCAAACGCCTGCAGACGCCCCTGTGGGGAGTGGTTTTTTCTGTTTGCCAAATTCAGCCTTTGGTTAAGGTGTCTTTCAGCAGTGCAATTTTCGTATCTTATGAATCAACTACACCACTGGCCATCCTCCATGCCACTGCATGGTAAATAAATGTAGTTTGTAAACATGGCAACAAAATACAATATAGAAATGCTTAGTGTAGGGCTACAGAATTGGCACCAAAAATCCTAAGTTTTGTTAAAGAAGTCCTCAGTGTCAACAAGGCAATTTTTTGGTTTCTTTTAGTTTTTTACAGTTGTACAATTTGCTAAGAATTTCAGTTTCAATTACATAGGCCTTTGGATAAACTGATAAAGTATAAGGAGTTCATCTAATATGTTTACAGAGCAGTGATGCATTCGTAGCTCCTCTTTTGTGAGCGCACAAGCCTTGACGCTTTGCGAAAACTAGGCCTGCCCTAAATTATTGGAAACAAAATGGGAGGACACTTATTATTCGTTCATACATGTTCTGTGTAGTTGCCGGCAAGAAAACATGACTTAAGAGCTGTGTTTAGTATTTTTTCAGATAATACAGCTGCCAATAAATGTGTTATATATACTCAGAATATGTTAAAAAAGTGCTTGAAAAAATGAAGCTACATTTAGGTCATTTCTGCATTTTTTGGCTACTTCTAGCTACTTTCACGCTGCCATCTAGCTACTTTTGCTCGCAGACATTTGGCAACACTGGCCATTGACGTGCAGCGCATCCCGTCCGTGCGCCGACTGCATAAGCCGCGGAGAGCATCATGGGCTGGTGCCACTCGCTCCCCGTACGCATCACCCGTGATCGTGCTCCACACGTCCAGAGGAGAGGAGAATAATAATAATAATAATAATAATAACAAAAAAAGCAAAGCGGCACCCGACCACCCTTTCTGCACTCTCTCAGCGAGTGCAGAAGCAGCCCCTAGGCAGCAGGCAGCCCACTTAGTAGACGATGGCGCCGACAAAGCGCATAACCGTGTCACTTGAGACGAAGTTGCAAATTTTGCTAGACTCAAAGTACGAGCCCACGCTGGAGTGCCAAGATTGTGACGGCGAACACCAGGGGCCATGCCAATCAACGGAAAAGATGAGCTTTGTGCACCAGAATGAAACCCCCCTAATAGTGAAACTAACACAGTGGAAGCTTAGAATGACAGAAAGCTGAGCTAGTTGGTAAGGATTCATTATGCAAAAAAGAAGTGAGGCATGCAGACAGGGCACAAGAGTAGAGAAGTGGACAACACGAACGCCGAACATAAAACCCGTCGACGTTTTAAGCATACCGCGCTGCATAACCAGGTTCGTCCCGGAAGAAGAACGCTCACGCTCTATTTCGGATTGCATTGCTAGCATTAAACAATCAAATGCTCATTTTAAGACGCCCTGTCCGACCGTTAGTTGATTACCTTGTGGAGCATAAACTTAGACCAGTAATATCTGACAAGGAAGGTTATTTCGTAATTATGCCAGATGACATGTTTTCAGAAAAAAGCGATTTCAGCCATAGAAAAGAATTTACAGCCAGTAAAACTCAAGCCTTCGGTAGTTAAGCAACGTGCGGTTGACCTCTTGTCAAGACATAATCTTGATAGGCTTGTCTGTAATGTCAAGAAAGCTAAATCCCTCACCTTAGAACTGTTTTTCTCGGCCAAGACCCATAAACAAGAAATTCCATTTCGTGCTATAGTATCAGAGAAAGGGACGTGGCAGGTCTGTGTCGCTAGTTACCTACAGAACTGCTTAGCTTCACTAGGTTTTTCAGGCCCCTTTTGCTTACGTCATTCTCAGGCACTAGTTCAGTATTTGAGAGAGGAAAATCCTGGTGATTGTACAGCTTTTAGTATGGATATCGAAGACCTGTATTATTCCTTGCCGCATGACGGGTTACTAAATTCCGTAAATGAGTGCATTAAAGAACAAGTGCAAGAATCGGCGTTTATTGACAGATGCGGTGTTTCCACGGCAGCTTTTCTAGAAATTCTTTCAATGTACTTGAAGTCGACGCTGATTGGATGGAGAGATAGCGTTTTTCTGCAGAAATCAGGCATTTGTATTGGCTCAAAGGTTGCCCCTATTCTTAGCAACATTTACCCGAGTAAGGTTGACAACTGCTTAGAGAAAGCCTTAGGTGATAGCGTTATCAAGATGTTTCGGTACGTTGATGATTACCTGATTTTCTGCAATAGGGAAGAATTCGATTCCACTGCTACCTCAGTAAGTGATCAATTTAAACTTTATGGGGGAGGATTAAAGTTTACCAAGGAATTTCCACAGCGACGCGTAATTCAGTTCCTTGACATTTCCTTGATCTTCGAACAAAGCCATGTTTGTTGGCAGTAATCGCCAAGATCTTCGAAGCCATTGCTAAACTTTCAATCCAAGCATTCTAAATTAGTAAAAAAACGGAATTGCCATGTCGTGCCTTAAGTCTTCCCTCACCAGATCCTGCATGCACAAAATGAGCGCCAGTTTTAATGCGCACGTCCAGCGCCTATTAGAAGCAGGTTAACCTAGTGTAGTGGTGGCCACTGTGGCTGAGCGCCTAAAGAAGTCGGTTTCGAGAGGGATGGACGTGATTACAGAAAGCAGTAGTAGCAAAAAAAGAGTAGTGGCTATTCTGTATATTCATTCAGTGTCGCACAGGCTTTAAAAAGTTGCAAGTAGATATGATGTTAATGTTGCTTTCACTGCTCCCAACAAGCTAGGTAAGATATGTGCTGCCATACAGAATAAAAAGGAGCGGGTAAAAGGCAAAAAACGAACAGATATTTGTCCAGTGAAGCACAATAAGAACAATAGTTTTACTGACTGTCGTATGGATGTGGTGTATAAAATTCCCCTTAGCTGTGGCCAGTTCTATGTAGGGCAAACGGGACGGTCTATCAATCAGAGGCTAATGGAACATAAAAGGTCATTAACCGGTGGGTCGCCTTCTAATCTTTCGCTACATTGCCGAGATTGTAACTGCATGCCAGAGTTAGATGAATGCGCAATATTGCACAGGCATAAGAATGAAGATACGTGTCTTATGGTAGAGGCATGGCATATTTTTAATGGTGGAAGTGCGTGCGTGAGTCAGCCTTCGATTACTTTACATAAGGAAGAGATTAAGGGGGGACACGGCCCTTGAAAACTGAAAAATCGCGAAAACGTCGATTTTCGAAAAACCGTAATTTTGGGTTGTATGTCTCATAAACTATCTGTTCCGTAATTATCAGCACCTAATTCAACCGTAAAGTACCAAAAATAGCGCTACTTTTGAGGCCACCGCGGCCCAAAAAACACGCGCAAATGCCGAAATAAAGTCAAACTTCGCGCGTGCGCCATTCCCGGCCCATGTGGCCTGCCCGCGCCATCTTGGTGTCGTTTTGACTGTGGATTCTTTGTCTCTATCTTGCCGCCTTGCAAAAGGCGGCAAGACAGAGACAAAGGCACTATTGACGTTTTCCCGCGATGTGATGCGGAGCGCTGATTGGCCGGAGCAGCGCGTTCAAATATCGCGGGCTAAAGCGCGCCTGCCATTGGCTGCTGCGTGGTCAGCGGCGGCTGCTCAAATCCCGCGGGCTAAAGCGCGTCTGCCATTGGCTGCTGCGCGGGCAGCGGCGGCTGCTCCCTTTGATGCCGCACTTGCGTCGCTGTTGCCCCTTGCTCCGTCCGCCTCAACATGAGCTTGCGCGCTGCTCATCGCCTTGCACTATCTTTTAGATTATTTGCTCAGCTTTTTTTTTTTTTTTTTCGCTAGTTCTTCGCTGCACGTGATGCCGGCAAAGCCCAAGACAGTGCAGATGTTCGGTGCACGGGTGCGCGATATGCGTTTTGTACGATCATCGAACTTCCGATCTTCCGCAGCGAGTGCCGACTGCGTAGACTCTTTTCAGCGGCGGAACTGTGCTTTCGGCTGTCGCCAGTCAAAAATCCGACACACTGAGTGTGCCTGGAGCCGCAAGAGCAAATTAGAAGCTCCGCAGGAGCTTCTAAATAAAAAAGCACATGGGTTCAACTTTAAGGCCTGTTTTCTCGGAATGGATTTTTTCGCTAGTAGTGGTGCTGGGGAAGGCGATATCTCAAGAACCGCTCTTCAGATTTGTATGCAGTTTTTTTTATTCTGTTCTTGGATGACTTTACCAGGGGTAACAGGCTTCTTTTTTTTTGAAGGCTGGTGCAGTTAATTTATAATAAGCAATTAATTTTTGATGAATGTGGTCATTACTGGCTGCATCAAATTCAAAGTTGTCTTAAAATTTTTTGGAGGGGAAAAAGAAAAGGGCTCTTTAGCCCCATGGGATATCTATCAAGGCATCATCACAGTTAATTTCAGCTTCCTACGATGTCTTGGCATTTCTCCAGGCTCTTCCTCAGGCATATACATGAATCACCTAGTTAGACCTCAATAACTCTGGAACTAATAAACATATCTTCATGAAACTTCGCAGTTCCTCATAGTTCGGTGGTGTGAACGTACCCTAAATGTTTCATCTGGGTATCTAAAGTTCGGTCTCCAGGGTAGCCTCCCCCCTTAAGTGTCTTAACAGTTATCTCTCACGTAGACCGGCACGTGTACCCGACTGACACGTGGTGTTACCATTCCTGAGCATGCGCAGATGAGTTTTGTGTCTTCTTCTTTTTTCGCCTCAGTGCTCCCTTCAGTTGATAGTCGGCGTTCGTGTTGTCCACTTTTCTAGTCTTGTGTCCTGTCTGCACGCCTCACTTCTTTTTTGCAGTGGAAGCCGCTGGCATTACCGAGCTCTAGGAGCACGTCGCTACTGATGATGAAACAGGTGGTGCTTCGATGGAGGAGTTTCTGAGTGCAGATAGTGCTGCATCGTTCTGTGAATGGGACGATTGTTGTCACAATGACAGATGGCGGTTTTGTGCGGTGGAGGCAATGACAGCAGCGGCAGTGACGATGAGATTGACAATAGCCCGTCTTTGAAACCAACTCCAACCGAGTGACTGATTAATTTCATGCAGACTAAACTATTGCTACAGTGTTCGCGCAGCAGCTAGACGCAATGTACACCGCAGTTGTGAACCTGAAATCACTGCAAAAGCAAGTGCAGATTTTCGACTACAGTGGAAGCCCCATTATACGATTTCGTGAGGACCACGCAAAATCATTGTATAATCCGGGCATCATATAATTGAAAAACTAAGAAATTAGGCAGCAATGCCTAGCCTTGCCCAAAAAAGGGGTGCAGACCATCTGAATAAGCTCACGGCACAAATCTGCACTGCTCCGAGAAAGATAGATTAAATTATTTTTAAAACATGAAAGCCAGGCATTTAATTGGAGTAGGTGTGAGCGAATCTTCATTTTCATCTTTAAAAATAAATCTGAGAGATTTTTCTGGACGTTCGCCCTGCCACGACGCACTAGCTTCCTCTCGAGAGCTACAACATCTGGTAGCAAGTTGTTGACATCGTCACAAGCACAAACAAACCACTAAATGTTGTCGATGCTGCACAACATGTCTGCATAAGCTGGAACGAATGGACAATTTGGAAACAAGTTCTCTTTACTTATCGTCGTCGTCTGCGGTGGAGAAAGCTTTCCTTGGGTGGTATTCTTGGGTGATCCCTTTTGAAGATAGTTTCACTTACACGAAATTTCGCATGACTTGGCACCAAATCCGTCCCCGACAAGTGTTTCTGGCACTATGCCAGGCTCATTATCAGGGCCAAGAGCACTTTCGGCTGTGTACTTTGAGGGGTTCGGCACCAGAACAAGCAGAGTCTCACGAGAGCGAAACTATCTCCGTAAATGAACGCAGGAGTATACGTCAACTTCGAGCTTGTTTAAGATTAAGTACGTCTTAAGAGGCCGCACAGCCATTTGATTCAGGTACAGTACCAGGCCACTACGAGGCCCACAGAGCGCTTCGGACAGGCCTCGTATTTAAAGAGGGCCTCCTGTGGGTCCTGCCATCGATGAATCATCATAGTCCGCAAAAATGACATTGGTTTCGGTGCCTGTGCGCGCAACCGCACAACGTGGGAACAAGCAGACGAAACAGAAGTAAATTTCTCTTGCTGCAGTGCGAAGTAAAACAAAAATATGCAGACATTCGGTTTGTGTGTTTTATTATTTCTCTAAGCTTTACTTTGTCTACTCAAGCAACATATTACACACATACCAGACGTTCCTTAGAATAATGCTCAAAGTCACGTGTCACCACGAGTGGCGTCACAGCAAACGTGTATGTAGGCACACGTGTACGTCATCCTCCATTGGAGGGCGGCGGCTACAAGAAGAAGGGAAAACAGCGTTCGGTTCGAAATTTCAGAGCTTTCTGCGGTGCGTAGCGATGTAATACTTTGTAGACACAATCACTATCATGCATTGTATGCTCTGCGCTTGTCAGCTCAATATGGCCAGACTTGGTGAGGGCCCTTTAACGCTTGACACATTATTTAGAGGTATGAATACATGTTTTATTTTTCACTGGCTACTTTCTACGTCTATATTTAGCGCAAGTGGCAAATATTGTTTTGTAGCTATAAAAGTAGGCTCTGTAGTGTCCCCCCCCCCCTTTTAATAGCAGTCCAGATTTAGTGACAATCGGTAATAATGACGGGATTTTTCCTTCTTTTTGATATCATTATAAGCGGACTGCACTGTATGACTGGCTAGGGACTAGTCAGCCAATTGCTGCATGTATCGTCATACCCTTTGCCTGACACTATACTTGTCTGCACAAGTTTGGACGAAGCGTAGGTAAAGAAAAATACATTTTACTTTTACAATTACAATAAAAATACTTTTACAATTCTAATGCGTCCTCGACCGTAATGTGCACCCGTTTTCCATGACCAAAAAAAAGGGAACAAGAAAAATGCCCTCAATCGTAACACGCACCCGTTTGCCATGACCTAAAAAAAAAAGTCCTTTACAATATTCTTTCATACACCTCATTCTTTCATACAGAAATACAGCTTTCTCTCATTTGGGAAAAAGATTTACTCCCAGTGCACTAAAGTTGCGATAAAGTCGCAGTTTTGCTCGACAGGAAAAGCATCGATTACAATAGCAAATTAGTAGACAGCTATATGAAAAGTAAGGATCGTACTTTTATCGGCGGTATAAACTTTTAAACATTCACTTACTAACTAAATTAACAAGCATGGTGTCACGCAGGCACAAGCAAACACTCAGTGATCGCGGAAACTCTTTTAACGAAACGCTGGAGTAAGGAAGTGCAGTAGCAGGAGCAAAGGAATTGACCTCTGTGCAGCCGCTCGCTTCAACGCGAACTAAGTGACGAGAACACAGCACAGTGCGCCTTGATGCATAGACTCTCGTCTACATTGCAGATTGCTTTCAAGACAGGGGCCGTGCGGCTGCGCTGTACGTAGCAGCCACCGGTGTAGAACACCTCTCCTGTTTGCGCCAGTCCCGTACACAAGTTTCGAGAACTAAAAATTCCTTTCGACTCAGATTGAATTCCATCAGTCTCTGCAAACATCATCGCTTTCTTTTTAATTGCAGCACCATGATAAACACGGCATTTCGTTGCAGTCGGCACTTCCATGCTGGTAGAGCAAACGCAGAAAACGGGAAGACCGAAGAGACGGACAGCACACTAACCTAAGCCAAAGGAAGCATTGCCTAAGCACACGTACTACAGCACGTGGAGGAAGCTAGGCTTGAAGCGCATACGAGCCGGCCATTTTGAAATGCTGATGGTGATATGCAAACACGCATGCACCGCTATTATGAACCACTACCAACTTGCCCAAGCCTCTGCCTTAATATGCAGATTTAGGGTCGTACTCGATTCTAACACGCACACAATTTTTGGAGCCGTTTTATCGAAATAAAAGTGTAGGTTAGGTTAGAGTAAATAGGCAATCAAGATGAGGTTTTAAATACATGCATCTCTATATGGATATTAAGGGTAATTCCATTTACTTTGTTACATCCATTATTTGATTATATCCCGTTTCGTTATAACGTTTGGTGTAGTAGAAAAAGTAAAAAATATTCTAATATACATTTCCCTATTGTTTTTCTGAAAGGCAGCAAAAATTAGTAAATTGCAAAGGTTCACCACTGAAATCTGGAATGAATCAGTGAATAGCTATGGCAGCACTGCATGTAAGGCCTGCACCTCCACTTTCGACTGCGAAAATTTGAACATGTTTCAGTAAAGGTCGTGTGCATACCTACATATGTGGCCTCCGAGATGGCAATGGCACAATGTTGAAATCTCAGAGGCCCCGCCCACGTGCTGGTTAATTTCCACAAGCCGCTACTAGATGACACTAATTACTGTCCTGCTGATGATGGCAGGACACGTGATCACGGTCTCCCACATGATCGCAATCACGTGATTAGATACACAGTGTTTCAAGGGTATTGGTTGTGCTGAGGTGTACTGCTGCGAGAAAAGTGTGCGTGGATTTTGAACATGTGGATGTCTATTTTGCTTGAGGCTGCAGTCTGGAGTTTCAAGGCAACGGAAATTTCAAACTGCAATGGACGGCACAGAGGATGACCAGCTTTGGCAGAGCACTGATAAGGCAAGCTCATCAAACAATGAGGGCTGTGGAAGCGGCATCAACACTTGAATAAACGCTTTCATGTTTGTCCACTAGTGGTTCCTACACTATTCTTCATAGCAGTCTGAGCATCTTCGGTAAGTAGCCATAAGCTTGCCTCATGCAAGACCTGCACCCTGTAAAACATGCAAAAAACAAAGTACTGCCCTGACACAAGCAGTGTACAACAACTTGGCCTGTTCTATAAAAGAGGCTGCACCCAAAGGTCAGCACTGCAGCAGCCAAGCTAAAGAACGGCTCTCACTGGGAATGCAGTCAAGCGATGTGCAGCCAAGGAAGCGTAGGGCGTCCCTGTAGTAGGCCTGGTGGTCACCCATCTTCTGGTGGTAGTCGCTGCACAGCTGGTAGAAGCGGCCATGTACCTCCGTCACGCCCGGAAGGGACTCTGCCTGGGACTCTGTCTCCTCCAGAACCTTCTGCAAAGTGGGCTCAAGATCAAGCTTTGTGCCAAGCAGAGGCTGCGACAACAATCTGTCCTTCACTGCGCACTCACCTGGTTCCGAATAGTATGCAGGAGTCGCAATCATGCAAAGCGCGCTAATGATTTAAGCCAGAGATATTCAGCCATTCTTTAGAGCAATGGAAGCAGACTGAGGCCGTCACTACTATTTCTGTTGCAAATATAGACCAGATTTGAGTGAGCGTGACTGCTGCGCCAGCAATGAAACGTGACCAGAATGTGGTTGGGCCCCGGTCACGCTTTCAGGTCAAACATGAGAACGCATTAGAGTGCTATGAAAGAACCAGGCAAATTATTTCTAAGTGCTCAATTCTGACCACAGGAATGCAAAGAACGCCACCAGAGCACCCTTGTAGTACACTCAAACCCATTTATAACGAACTCAGCAGTTCCGTGAAAAGTGGTCGTTGTACATTAGTTTGTTATATATGCGCTCGGCCTTGAAAACAATAAAGAAGTGACCACACTAAAACTGGCATCAGCTATTACAATTCACCTTGGTCCGAAAACTTGATTTTCAGTGCCATTTTTGTTCCCGATGCATTCTCGTGCCTAGCAGCAAATTTCCGTTAGAAACATCCATCCAAAAAGTGAAATGCTGTGACGTATAGCTCTCTCCAAACAGTGCCCGGTTCTGATCACCTGTCATTTTGAAACTGCCAGCGCAACAGGCGTTTTTTATTGAAGAGCTTGTGATATATTTTACTACCAGCGGGGACACGACCATATTCTTCATAAGAGATTGAAGCATTCTAGTTGGCCGGAACATAAACTTCGGAAACTACTAAGGAAACTATGATGACCATGCAAAAGCCACACAACAGCCATTAAATAATGTTATCCATTGTCGTTTCGGGCAAAAATAATGCCATGTTTGAGGGGTAAAACATCACCGTGAACAGTTATCACCAATCGGCAATGCGTAAATGCAGCATTGCCGAACCGTGATTTCCAGGTAATGGCGTAGTAACTACCGACCCTTTCCAACGTCGCATGGCGGCAGTGCGTGGTGCAGCATTCTCGCCAACTCGGGCTGTGTCAACAGAAACGCTTGAGCAGCCATTGTTGTCATGGTGCAAAGACAAAGATGGTCATTCTGAATCACTGAAGCAGGTGTAATGCACATGGTGCTGCAAGGACAACTGCTCAAAAACTAGTGACGCCATCGTGGCATCCGATATTGCACGGGTGCACATGCCAGTGCCCACCACGCACCATGCTGTTTATGCCGTACGCCTCCTCCTTGGAGGCATGCCTAATGCGAGTGACCTTCGCAGCTTCCAAAATCTGCGCGCGGCAGTTGCTTCTTCATCTCGAAGGCTGCATCATCATCGCAGTTTGACTGGAGCAGAGCAGTTTGGTCTTGCTTCCCTGCTTCTGTACTTTGCGTGCGGCCTCTTTTTACCATGACCGAGTTTGAAGCGTTTGTTGTAACAGTACGTCGATTCAAAGAGCATTCGTTACATTTGGAAGCAGTTTCAATAGGCAGGGTCAGAAAATCGTAAATGCACTAAAATGTGGTGGTTATAACAGATAGATTGTCATACCTAGAATTGTTATAAGTGAGTTCCACTGAGTTAACACTAAACCCTTTCATATGTTGCACGTATGTATGTTGTAAAACAGGTTGAATGAAGTAATTCTTTTAATATGCTGATGTCACACACACCTTTTTCTACTAAGAAACGCTTGCCGAGACATATCCAATACAACTAGATGTAGTCGTGAAACGCTGGCAAGAAAGTGGAGCCAAAAAGAACCAAAGCCAGAATGCAGTGACATACAGTCGAACCTCGATATATCGAACAGAGCGGTGATCGCAAAATATTTAGATATAGCCAGAATTCGATATATAAAATCATGTAAAAAACGATTAAAAGCGTGTACAAATCAATCAATGAAACCAAGGACGCAATCGGGGATCATTGTTCAGAGGGCGTCGCACAACCAATTGTGAGCTCCAAACATCGATCCCCGATCACCAGTGGAATAGCCAGAAATTTTGTTCCGGGGGGCTCACGTTGCAGCTCGGCCTCCTTCGTATAGAATTTGTTGAGGGATCAAATACATGAATAATAAGTGCATTGCCATTGCGAAAGATGCTGCAAATGAATTCTTGAACGCTATGCACTGTCAAGACAAGTAAAATATGTATTTTTTCTTAAAAGCATATATTTGTATGTCCAAATAATTATGCCAGAAATAACCGATATCAATGTTTTCATGTTTTTTTTTTTTGCCTTTTTAATAAGTAAAGAAAATATCACACGAACTTCAGAACTATATCAGTTCGAAACTAGCAAAGCAGTGCATGCCGCTGATATGAAAAATGTTAAGGCCATGAAATGAACATGTTGAGGACAAATATTTTAATGAGACTGTCATTTAAGAACTTAGTTTACATTTTTGTACATATGCAACGGCCAAGGAAAAAGCTCCAATGACGCTGCCCTTTATTCCAATTTATTGCGCAGGAGGAGCTGTCACCGGTCATGTATTGTGAGCAAAGCTACTGAGAGACAGAGAGCCCATATAGAAAGCAGTTCTGTAAGATATACGAGGGCGAGTCAAATGAAAGTGAGCCAATACAAATATATGACTAATGGGGTAGTTTATTCAAAAGTAGTATCCATGAGCCTTTAGACATTGGTCCCACTGAGCAACAAGTCGCGTAATTCTTGTCTCATAAATCTCCTTGGGTTGCTGCTTCAAAAACTCTTGTAACTGACTCTTTCATATCATTGTCCGACATGAATCTGGTTCCCTTGAGCTCTTTCTTCAATTGCCCTAAAATGAGGAAGTCGCAAGGTGACAGGTCTGGGCTGTATGGCCGATGTTGCAGCGTTTCCCGCTTGAACTTTGCCAGTTTTATATTAACCCCATCCTTGACGAGGGCATGGGCATTGTTATGGAGCAAGATGACCCAATTCGTCAATTTTTCACGTCGCCTGTTCTTGATTGCAACACGCAGCCAATCCAACCTTTCACAATATCAGAAACGATTGATAGTCTCTCCAGGTTTAGTAAATTCTATTAGTAATGGCCCCCGATGATCAGAAAAAAATTCAAGAACACCTTTCTGGCGGAAAGGACGGCCTTTGCTTTCTTTGGGGGTGGTGAATTCCAATGTTTCCACTGGGAGCTTCGCCGTCGTGTTTCAGGCTCGTAGTAGTGGCACCATGATTCATTCGCAGTCACATTTGCAGACAAGAAGTTGTCACCATCATTGTGATACCGGATTGGATGAGTCAAGGCAGCGCCGAACTTCTCCATCTTCTGGCGGTGGTTGAAACTTTTGGGCATCCATTGTGCACACAAGAGCCAATAACCAACATGTTAATGAATTATGGTGTGAAGCGAACCGTGACTGATGTTCACATGCTCTGCCAGTTCATCTATGCTTATCCTCCATCATTGTCTAATCAGCTCATCAACCTTTGCAATTGTGTTGGGTGTGATTGCACGGTGGCTTTGGCACGGTCTTGGAACGTTTTTGCAACTTTCACGTCCTTCTTTGAACTGTTTGCTCAAATGCTTCACACTGGCCAATGAAATGCAATGTTCAACATACACGGCAGCCATACGGTGACTAATTTCTTTTTGGAAAACACCTTCAGCTGTCAAAAACCTCACGACAACCCGCTGTTCAACTTTGACCATCCATTATGTCCCGCAAACATGTTCAACCCAGTGTATGAGAGCATTAAAGAACATTTCTCCTTACATCTCAGTGTCACTTTTGTAAATGAGAGATGCCTGTGTGCTACGCACATGCCTAGCAGCTAATGAATCGAACCATTATCGTGCGGGGTGGGTAGGCTCACTTTCATTTGACTCGCCCTCGTACATTAGAAATACAGAAAGCGGCAACCATGCAGTCGCCGGTAAACCCTTTTTGCTTCTACATGCAGTTCATCGCCCTTCATGGAGCATGGCTGTATCCCTCGACCTGCGCACGTGCGGTTCCACCAGTGCTCACCTTTAACGATTCACCGACACCGCTGCCAGTCCTGCTATCTGACACAAGTCAAGAGTCAGGTGCCAGCAAGTAATCCAGGGTGCCATCTTCATATCTTTGCACACGGATTCACAGCCGCCAGGAGCGACATCTCCCTTCTGGCTCTACTTAAGCAGCTGCCTTTGTCCGGCCACTTTCAGTGGGCATGGGAAAGCGGCAACCATGCAGTCGCTGCTAAACCCTTTTTGCTTCTACATGCAGGTTTGTGAAGCATGCAGGTTTGTGAAGCTTTACTCTAAACGAACGAGTAACATCTGTCTGCTGCTTTTCCCGTGCCCAAGTGTATCTTTGGCCTCACTGTGTGAATGTGCGTTGGTTGCAAAGCTACTCATCCTATGTGGTGCCGTTGAACTTAATCCGGGACCCGCAACTGACACGCAGTACAAAGAACTTCTTGCAGCCATTTCTGCCCTTTCAGCAAAAATAGATTCACGAAACACAGAGGCAATGAGTGGTCTCGCCATAGTAAAAGAAAAGCAAGCTCAATTAACTAATCAAGTGTCCGATTTATCCACTAGATTAACGACAGTTCAATCGCTTGTTGAATCACTTGAGCTTAACCTGTCGTCAGCTGACATACCTGCAGTTGTAGCTCACGCCGTTAAAACTGAAAATGCCTCTCATCTGACACGTCTCGATGATTTAGAAGATCGCTCCCGTCGTGATAACTTAATATTTTATGGTATTTCTGACACTCTGTCAGAAACATGGGCGCAGTACGATAAATTGGTATGTGAATTTTTATTTCATCATCTTAAGTTTGAGGTCCCCGAGAATATGGTATGTAGAGCCCACCAACTTGGCTCGTATACTGCTAATAAGACTCGCCCGATTATAATGAAATTTTCTTGCTCAAAACTAAAGGATAAAATTCCGGCACTAAAATTTAATGTGAAATCCACCAGGGTATTTGTGGGCGAAGATTTTTGCCGAGCAAGGCGCCAGTCTAGGAAAAGCTACTTGATTTTGCTAAGGCATCGGGCCACACATACTTAATATGGCTAAACAAGTTATTTTTGAACAAGAAGTGCTACGTTTACTGTTCTACTGCTGACAATGTGAGCGAAGTCGACATGCCACATGTAGCACACTCTTCCCATCGGTCACGTCAAGCTATCGAAGGAAATGGTTCGACATAGCTAGCACATGCGCAATGTAATAACAGCATATCAGTTTTTTTCACTAACATGCAAAGTCTACTAAATAAACGTGCTGCAGTGTCCTCACTGATTGATTCATGCGCTGCTGACATCGTATGTCTCACCGAAACATGGCTCTCTGCTCAGATAAAAAATTGCGAAATTTTTGATTGTGAGAAACTGTATTCATGTTATCGCTGCGATCATGGTGTGCGATGGGTTGGAGGCATTGGAGGCGATCAGGTGGAGGCGTCTTGATTGCAGTTAGTGAGACGCTCACTTTGAAGTCAGTTTCCATAGAAACACCACTTGAACTTGTTTGTGTGAGCGTTGTACTCAAAAACAGAGATGTCATTTTTTGCACATGCTATCGCCCTCCAACTGCTTCGACATCATTTTGCAATGACCTTCATGACGCATTGAACAAATTAGTTGTCAGATACCCTAATGTGCCCCTTTTTCTTCTTGGTGACTTCAACTTTCCCGATATCATTTAGCATAATGACACGGCAACGTCCTAGTCTTCTCAGAGTACCCAGCTTATAAACACTTGTTTGGACTTCCACTTCACCTGTACTGAAACCAATGCACGTGTCTGCCTCTTCATCTAACATACTAGACCTGATTCTCACTATGAACCCTGACACAGTTTCCGTAATTCTTTACTTAAAAGGCTTAATTGATCACCTTGCACTCACTTTTCATATCAACACAAGGGCTCCTGTTAAGAAAACTACGAAGGCGATCTGCGATTACAGCAAAGCCGACTTGGCTTCCATTAGCACTGAAATGGAAAATTTCACAGCTTCTTACATCACTAATTGCGATCAGCCCTGTGTTGAAGAAAACTGGTGCATTTTCAAAAATAAATTGTCACTAGTCGAACGTTTTGTACCGCAAAGAACAGTCGCTTGCAAGCCACGGTCCCCTTGGTTCAACCCCTTTTTGAAGCGATTACGTAACAAAAAAAAAAAAAGCGGTTGTTTCGTCACGCAAAAGCTTCACGCAGTGACGTTACTTGGCCCGCTTACTACTACACTGAAAGTGACTACAACGCAGCCGCCGCTGGTGTGAAACAGCATTTTTATTCTGTTACACTTCCGTCTATCTTGCAAACTAATCCTTGTAAATTCTGGACCATAGTTAACGGTACTCCAAGCAAAATAATCCAATTAACATACCCCAATGATGAACCTGTTGCTCCTGAAGAATGCTGTAATGTATTTAATGATGCACTTTCTTCCCATGTTGCCGCAATGCCACATAGATTACCACTTGTATCCAATTCTGGTTTTTCGCCCATGGATTCAATCTCTATTGACTGGGTCGGTGTTAGCTGCCTAATTTACAATAAAAAAACATCCTCCTCTGCCAGCCAAAACTGCCTGAATTAAACAATTTTGAAGTGTACTAATGTATTTTCCGCTGTTATTTTGTCGCAGATTTTCACTCAGTCATTACAGCAGTCTGTTCTTCCTAACGACTGATGCGTGGGAAAGGTGATTCCAGTTCACAAATCAGGTAACACACAATTACCCAGCAATTACAGACCTATCTCACTAACAAGCATTTCATGTAAAATTCAGAGCATATAATATATTGACATTTGGCTGAGTTTTTAGAATCAAACGCCTTTTTCAACCCCTGTCAACATGGTTTCTGTAAAATGTTTTCCTGTGAAACACAGCTCTTATCATTTACTAACAGTCTCTTTGCAATTTCTGATCTAGGTACTGCTAAGAACGGCCAGCTGAAGTGCAAGTTTTGCCAGCCAGTTGCGACAGCGGCGGCAACTTTTCTTGGAATGCCACTGTTACGCTCCAGCGTTGTCGCCGTTGTGCCTGAATGTGATCGGCGGACCAACTATTGTTACTAAGCTCGCCACCGCCGCCCTGGTCTGCCGCGAGCGGGGGAGTGCTTGTGGGAACGTAGTTTGAAGCTCCTTCCCACGCGCCATTCAAGACGCAAGACAATGGGCATCTGGCGGCGCGCTGCGGGGGTCAGCTCGGGGAATAAAAGGCGCCTTTCCTGACTTAAGCCCTAAGTTCTACGAAGTCCGTCTGATGTCGGCTCCGGACCGTGAACCTCGCGCAAGGAAGTGTGTGTGTGAGTGTGTGTGTGTAAGCCAGAGAGGCGCAGAGAGGCGACTTGTTTACGATGACTGGACGGCCGTTTCTACACCTTGGGATCGAGGGAGGACCGAGTGTTTATAAACTGCTGTTGTGCGGCTGCTCAGTGCACTTTCTCAAGCAGTCATGTAAGACTGATGCACTTTCTCTCGCAGTCATACTAGACTTATGTACAGCAATGTCCTTATGTAAATACTGTAAATAAACCCATATTTCTCGTTCTCAATGAGAAGCAGTCCTTGCCTTCAACAACGTCCTCAGCGTGAATAAGTTGGACGACAACATGGACCAGCTACCTTCTAATGCATGCCCGACTCCAATCTTGACAACTGATTACGAGCGATGGGATTGAGCCCCCAATCCTGACAGTACCAACATTGACGGTATATTTCTTGATTTTGCCAAAGCCTTTAACTCTGTGACCCATGATTTACTTCTGCTTAAACTGACTGAACTTAACTTGGACATAAATGTACTCGAGTGGATAAAAAATTTTCTTTCTAACAGGACACAGCTTCTAAATGCTAATAACTGTAATTCTCAGTTTTCTAATGTACCAGCAGGTGTTCCTCAAGGCTCAGTCCTGGGTCCACTTCTCTTTCTAATCTATATTAATAATCTTCCGAACTGCGTTCTTTTCTCTTCCATAAAGCTTTTCGTGGATGAGTGTGTTCTTTACCGTAAAATTACTAATGCTTCAGATTCCCAAGAGCTGCAGGACGACCTTAACCGCGTAACTGAGTGGTGTTCCAATTGATGCATGCAACTAAATTCAAATAAATGGAAGGCCATGCGTATATCTCGTAACACTGCCATGCACACATACTTTATTAGTGGTGCACCTGTGACGTCAGTTACCTCTTACAAGTATCTCGGCCTTCACATATCAAATAACCTTTCTTGGCACTTGTATATTGACTATGTTACTAAAAACACTAACTGCATGCTTGGTTACTTGCGCCATAATTTTAGCTCTGCCCCTTCTTCCCTGAAGCTAACTCTTTACAAAACTTTAGTTCGCTCCAAATTGGAGTATGCTTCAGCCATTTGAGATCCAACTCAAAGCGTAAAATGCTCTGGGATTCTGCGAAACAAGAAAGGGAGGAAGGGCATGGCGTGCGCTTGAATTATGACAAACTACATCTGGACTCTGATGTGTAGTACACGTAGGATCAATCAAAGCGCAGCTGTGTGAAGGTTCCGCATCCTAACAGACGCCCTACTGCTAGTTGGGGTGACTGATGGAACAAAGAATGCCTTCCGTTTGATCAATTTGAACGCTGGAAGTTTAGTAAACAAAATTGGAGACTTAGAATACATCCTGGCTAATTACGATCCTCATGTGCTTACAATAACCGAAAAGTGGCTGCGGCCCAAAATACAAGACCAAGAACTTGTACCGCCTAATTATAAAATCATATGAAGAGACCGCGATGCTCGTGAGGGCAGAGTTGCTATTGTATTCCCGATATTGACTGTGTGCAAATGACTGGCATTCCAACACATGAAAGCCTCTGGTGTGAAATTAAGCTAGATAAAACAAAATTAATTCTTGGAACTCTTTATAGACCGCCTAAATCACCCATTTCCTATTTTCAAGATATGCAGTTTTACTTAGAAAGCTTTAAAAAGCGCAGCTCTCGCATAATCATTGCTGGGGATTTCAACTTGCCAGGAATTGATTAGTCCACGCTTAGCGTTCAGCCTCGCGAAGATGCCCATTGTGAACTACTTCTAGAAATAGCTTTCAGTAAGGATTTACAACAGGTAGTTCATGAGCGCACACGCGTAGTTGGGAAATCAAGATCTATATTAGACTTGATGTTCCTAGACGGGCGATTTGAAGACTACGACGTATCGGTTGAAACCGGCCTCTCGGATCATAAGCTATTTTATGTAGAGATAAAGTCTACCGCTGTATACCCGAAGGCTGGTAGTACTACACATGTTTTGTGTTTCGATAGAGCCGATGACACAAGCATCATTGATCATCTTTCGCTGTGTTTTGATGGATTCAACGGATGATGTCAATGCGATGTGGACTGCATTTAAAGATATTGTTTTTCACTGCGTAAACAGATTTGTGCCAGCTCGGAAGAAGAAAATAAATAAACAGAACCCGTGGATAACCCGCGAAATTATACATTTAAAGCAGAAAATGAACAGTGAGAGACAGAAGTCAAAAAAAGATCATAATAAAATTTCGGCGCTAAGCTCTATATTGCGCACAAATATGGCTGCTGCTAAAACAAATTACTATGACGTGACATTAACTAATTTTATGAAGCATGATCCGCACCGTTTTTGGCGCCATTTGTCGCATAATAACGAAGGTCCAAGTGGCGTTGTCGCTAATGGCGAACTTGTGTCAAACAACTCGCGTATGGCAGCATGTTTTAATGAGTTTTTTCAATCCGTCTTTACTGACATTTCAGCAGATGGTCTTTCTCCACTCTCACTAGAATCCCCGTACACATCACCAATGCCTAATATTCAAGTTTTGCAGGAAGGCATTGAAGCTCTTTTGCTTAAAATTAACGATAAGACATCTGTAGGTCCAGAGGGCATACCAAATGCCTTTCTGCGCAGATATGCGGAATGGGTAGCTCACTATGTAGAGATCATTTTTAATTCTTCATTAAAACAAAAACGGGTCCCAGATGACTCGCTAGTCGCAAAAGTGGTTCCGGTTCACAAGTCTGGTGAAAGGCATATTGGAAACTATCGGCCAATTTCACTCACGTGTGTATGCTGTAAACTACTTGAACACATATTTTCAAAGTCAATCCACACCTACCTTGAAGACAAGAAAGCTTTTTTTCGTAACCAGCATGGATTTAGACAGCATCTTTCAACTGTTACACAGTTGATAGAACAAACGATTTTTCAGCTTTTTTGAACAATAGACAGCAGGTCGACGCTATATTTTTATATTACTCGAAGGCTTTCGATCTGGTCATACATAACGAATTAATTAAAACACTGATGGAAATGAATATAAATTATGATGTTGTTATGTGGATCCGCTCATATCTTACAGATCGGACACAACACATTCAAATAAATGGTAACAAATCTAACCAATTAAAAATAACCTCCGGTGTTCCACAGGGATCCGTTTTAGGACCACTTCTTTTTATAGTTTACATAAATGATATTGCTCATCACATAAGTAACGACATAACCATCCGGTTATTTGCAGACGATTGTTTATTCTATCGTGAAATCAATAACCCAAACGATCAGGCGTCACTTAGTCAAGCTCTTAAGGCTGTAGAAGTGTGGGCCGAAAAAAGTAAAATGAAAATTAACTAATCTAAATCAGTCATGCTCAGAGTTACAAATAAAACAAAACATGTTATTGAGTGTAATTATGAGATGAACACAGCAATTCTAACTGAAGCTGAAACGATAAAATACCTAGGTTTAACAATTTCGAAAGACTTAAGTTGGAAATCACACATAGATAGAATTAGTGGAACTGCAGAAAGAAAGTTATGGTTCCTTCGCCGAAAATTAAAGCTAGCAACCACACCCGTCAAACTACTTGCATATTTAACTTACATTAGACCGACATTAGAGTATGCCAGTGTCATTTAGGATCCGTTTCAAACAGGATTAATAACCCGCATTGAGAAGATACAGAGAAAATCTGCAAGGTTCATTCTTTCCCGGTATTATCGTACTGACTCTGTTTCCGAAATGCTTCAGTTGCTTGATTTGCCTCCACTGGCTCAACGGCGGAAGTTGGCTAGACTTAAATATCTTTTTTTGTTATTTAAAGGCCACTTCAATATTGAAACCACACCCTATCTTGCTCCCAGGCAGGCTAGAAATATCAGGTCAAGCAATCATTCCATGTTCTCAATTCCAACAGCATATCTGGACATGTATGCTTATTCATTTTTTTCGCGAACGATTAAGGAATGGAACAGTTTGCCAGCGTCTGTTTTACTGTCGAGTAGCATTAAAATCTTTGAGGAACATGTTAAAAATCTTTTGTGAAATTGAATCTTAGCAGTGTCGCGCAAATGTTGTCACACTATTCTACAAATACATACAATAGTCTTTCTTTTATGCTGCTTCCGATGTCACTGTTACAATGTTACAAACATGTATTTCTTAGCCAAATATTGTATTAGTATTTGGTTATTTGTTTTGCATTGTACTTCCAACATTCATTGCTTCATGACCTATTTGTGTTTGTAAGGTGTTTACATTTTTTATGCTATGTGCAAACTTGCTGTACCCACCCTGTTACGGCCAAAACGGCCAACAGTATTTGAAAAAAAAAAAATAATAAACTCAGACTTCAATAGTTTCTACTCTTGAAAGTATTCAAAACCGCAGTGCATGCTTTGTCTTATCTAATTATTTACGCTATGCAAGTATCTCTTCGATGGAACGAACTCTTAACTTACCTGATCTTTCGTCACGCCGGAAATCTTCCCGTCTCTCCCTTTTTCACAAAGTTTTTCACTTGAACACCTTTTAAAAGAAACCCTTCTTGCCCCTCCGTCTTATATTTCGGCCAGCACTGACCACAGCCTTAAAACTGGGGTGCCATTGTGCCATACAAATCGGTACAGTGACTCATTCGTCCCTAGGACAAGCACAGACTGGAATTGCTTTCCCGCATCAATCGCACTCATCACCGACTCTACCCACTTCAAGACCGCAGTTCAGAATGCCTTTTGTTAATATTTTTCGTAATACTTTTTGTTTGTATTTTTACTGCATTACTTCTTGTTTTGACTCCGCTCCTTTCTGTAACGCCTTCGGGCCTTGAAAGTATGTGAAATAAATAAATAAATAAATAAATACAACGGAATATACAAATGAGAAGATACAGCTTAATAAAGGGCAAAAAGTGTCACTGGAAACGAAGTTCAGTGCATATATACACAAGTCCTTGCAACAAGATATTTAAATATACGTATAAGTCTCCAACAAATCTACACATCTAAGAATAAGTTACTGCAGTTACTGCAGGAACACGCGGATGCTTTGTCGTGTTCCCCTGTTGACAGCTCTGATGCACCCAATATCGAGAATGCTGCTTGTGTTTTCTTCTCTTTCTCCATACAAGAGGTATCACCTCATGGGCTCTTGTATGGCAGTGAACCTCAACTTCTGGATGACACACTGCTGCCATGAAATACGACCTGGACAAGTGAATATGCACTTGATGTTATCGCTCGCGCTAACCATGCTTGACAACTTGCCTGCGTTCGCTTATTAGTGTCACAAGAGAACCAGAAGCGTCGCTATGACCTCTGTGACCGCGAAGGGCACTTTTCGATGGGCACCCTAATGCTCCTTTGGATGCCTTCCCGTAGAGTAGGCCTTTGCGAGAAACTCCAGTCTTGTGACAAAGGCCCTATCCCGTGGTTCGTGAAGTCACTGATGTCACCTATGAAATCATTCCAGTTACCCTCGCAACATCCTCCACTCTGAACACCAGCGAAATCGCCCACGTCGCCAGGCTCAAGCCCTACAACTTACTGCTTGGCACAGATATCTAGCGGCACCGAGACAGCGCTTTTTCCACCGATGGTATCACAACATCACCCGTGGTGATGTGATACAACAGACGTGTACGAGACATGGCACAAAGGAAGACAAAGACGGGCATCTAGTCTTGGAACGAGCTGGTTACCATCATGGTCTCTGGCTGTGCTGCTTTTGTAAATACAGAGTAAATAGTCTCTTTTGTCTGTGTCTTTCCGGACGTAAGAATATATATTCAGTGTAGAGACCCGTGCAGTGCCACATGTTGCACGCACTGTGAAGCCCTCAGTGCCAATACCACCCAAACGAGCATTTCACTTTATTTTTACCACTTAAGGACTGCCGAGTGCACCGAGGACGGGCTGTGCTGGCTGATGTGGTTGCAGACTTTGTCCCTGCAAGCACTCCCTCCCGTCTCTGTCAGTACAAGGTTCATCCAGGTTGACAAAATAGATAGATATAACAGGACACTGACAGAAGGAACAGCAACATAAGCAGCACATATTTCATAAAGTGCGAAGAACAGGCCCATTAGCTGCCGATAACACCTGTTGTGAAGTTGTGGATCAAAGCGGCCATGAAGGTTCTATGGCTCGTGCCATGCCAGGTGTTGGGCGAAAGAGACGGCCAGAGTGACATCTGAATGATGAGAAAACAAGTTTTATTACAAATTTACCCGCCGAGGTTTACAAGAAGGGCTCCATGACTCTTGGAGCACACTACATGTTGGACTCTGAGCACACCCCGCATGTCTGAGCACACCCCACAACATTCAAGCTCCGCTTTTCAACCTGTTAATTTTCCTCTTTCGCTCGACGAGGGAATTCAACGCCTCTGATGTCCAACCTTTGACCCACCCTCAATGCAATGAAGAGGCAATTGCATGGTGAACCAGGGTCAACGCTGTTGCCCCGGAAGTTGTCAGCATTGGCTCTCATTAGTAGGCTCTCCGTAATGACCAATGTAGCGACTGACCCTACCGTTTCCAAAAAACAGACACCTTGGAGAGTCTGCTCGTCAATAGCCAGGCCCAGTCATTGCCCAGGCTACTTGCTGGGGCTTTGCATGAAGCATACACAGACTAGCACTGTTATTTAGCGGTGCCCATGGCCCCACTGAAGTTTCAGGTCCCACCACTCGTCTCATTTGTCAGCTCTGGGTCACTGAACAGAAAAACACTCGACACATAGTTGCTCGCAATTATTATTTTGAGGCGACGCACGTTTTGTCGCTAGCTCTTTGGTGTCAAGAAGACGATGAAGAGAGAATGCCACTCCATAGCTGCACACTCGCCAGTGAAGCACCTTTTGTCCAGAAGGAACACCAGGCATAACAGCAAGCAGATCGCGTTGGATATGCGGTGACTTCACACCGCTTTGACAGCCTTCAATTCAACCCACACGTGTGACCTCAGGACGAATGAAGAGCACGAAATTGCCATCACCCTGCAGATTGTAGAATCTGTGACAGGTGCCAAACCTGGTGACAGGTGGCTCATGCTCCATCGATGTGTTCGTCGTGCCGAACGAGCCGACCCACAATGCATGGCGCGAAGAAAAAAGGTGCCCACGCTGCTTTGCTGAGGGTCGCACACAGCCGTTCAAAGCGGTGCGCAGGCTGGGGATCGTTCTGCGCATGCTCCAAAAAGACCAGATGACAGCTCGCGTCTAAGTACACAGGGGACAGCACTTCGGCTGGTGCAGCGCAAGCGGCGTAGTGTGACTGGCCGCAAGTAAAGCCCCTGTGGAGGGGCTTTAACCGTAAGTGGCACATACCGAAAATGTCTAACTATATATGTGCCTTTGCGCTGCCAAGAGAGAAGTGGTTCGTGTTGAGAAAGGAACGGTTAGCGCTATCTTCTGCAGCCCTTGACGGAGCAGGGCTCAGCGCCAGCGGGGAGTGGAAAGGGGGAGAAAACGAGGTAGGAGAGGAGAAGCACCACCGACGTTCATTGCAGGAGCAAGAGCTGTGCTCTAAAATGCACTCGCGAAACGCACAACCTGCTACGATGTTGGTCTCCATTGTACTCTCAGAGCTGCACCGGCTGCACACTGCTGAATTTCACTATATGTATAGGTAGCGTCCAAACACGTATTCCAGCGATGTTTTCTTTTGAGTAACAATAACGAATCTCAAAGGCTATGCTTTTTGGTACTAAGAGAGTCAATAAACATCACAGCCGCCATGTTTTATACATTACCTAGTGCTGCTTCTCGGCAGAATACCTCGTAAAGAAAGTGCATAGCCTTCAATATGTAGCATGAAAAGAGAAAGAAAAAAAAAAACATGCAGTGCTGCACCCACGTTTTTATCTTGAAGGTTATGAGAGAGGGAGAGAACCGACCTGCAACAGAGGCATTGGCCGTGCCTGGCCAGGTGCAAACGCATTTCTGCCTAGTCAGGTCTAAATAAACGGCTACAGGTGGAAAGAGCAAAGCAGTGCGGGCCACGCAGCGACACCAGTGTTGCCAACATGCTCCTGCTCACTAGCACTCTCCTTATTCCCCATGACAGGGAATTATAATCATAAACGGAATATGAACCTGGCAACGTTTAACGTTAGAACGTTATTTAGTGAGCCGAGTCTAGCAGTGCTATTGGAGGAATTAGAGGGCAGTAAATGGGATATAATAGGGCTCAGTGAAGTTAGGAGGCCAAAAGAAGCATATACAGTGCTAAAAAGCGGGCACGTCCTGTGCTACCGGGGCTTAGCGGAGAGAAGAGAACTAGGAGTCGGATTCCTGATTAATAAGAATATAGCTGATAACATACAGGAATTCTATAGCATTAACGAGAGGGTGACAGGTCTTGTTGTGAAAATAAGAGGTACAAAATGAAGATTGTACAGGTCTACACCCCTACATCCAGTCATGATGACCAGGAAGTCGAAAGCTTCTATGAAGACGTGGAATCGGCGATGGGTAGAGTGAAAACTAAATACACTATACTAATGGGCAACTTTATTGCCAAGGTAGGCAAGAAGCTGGCTGGAGACAAGGCAGTGGGGGAATATGGCATAGGCACTAGGAATAGCAGGGGAGAGTTATTAGTAGAGTTTGTGAAACAGAATAATATGAGGATAATGAATACCTTCTTCCGCAAGCGGGATAACGTGGAGGAGCCCGAACGGCGATACTAGAAATGAAATAGAGCTCATACGCTGCGCTAAGCCTGGCATTATACAAGATGTGGACGTGCTCGGCAAGGTGCGCTGCAGTGACCACAGAATGGTAAGAACTCGAATTAGCCTGGACCTGAGGAGGGAACGGAAGTAACTGGTACATAAGAAGCCGATTAATGAGTTAGCGGTAAGAGGGAAAATAGAGGAATTCCAGATCAAGCTACAGAACAGGTATTCGGCTTTAACTCAGGAAGAGGACCTTAGTGTTGAAGCAATGAACGACAATCTTGTGGGCATCATTAAGGAGTGTGCAATGGAAGTCAGTGGTAACTCCGTTAGGCAGGATACCAGCAAACTATCGCAGGAGACGAAAGATCTGATCAAGAAATGCCAATGTATGAAAGCATCTAACCCTCCAGCTAGAATAGAACTGGCAGAACTTTCAAAGTTAATCAACAAGCGTAAGACAGCTGACATAAGGAAGTATAATATGGATAGAATTGAACGTGCTCTCAGGCACGGAGGAAGCCTAAAGAACAGTGAAGAAGAAACTAGGAATCGGCAAGAATCAGATGTATGCGTTAAGAGACAAAGCCGGCAATATCATTACTAATATGGATGAGATAGTTCAAGTGGCTGAGGAGTTCTATAGAGATTTATACAGTGCCAGTGGCACCCATGACGATGATGGAAGAAAAAATAGTCTAGAGGAATTTGAAATCCCAAAGGTAACGCCGGAAGAAGTAAAGAAAGCCTTGGGAGATATGCAAAGGGGGAAGGCAGCTGGGGAGGATCAGGTAACAGCAGATTTGTTGAAGGGTGGTGGACAGTTCGTTCTAGAGAAACTGGCCACCCTGTATACGCAATGCCTCATGACCTCGAGGGTACCGCAATCTTGGAAGAACGCTAACATAATCCTAATCCATAAGAAAGGGGACGCCAAAGACTTGAAAAATTATAGACCGATCAGCTTACTGTCCGTTGCCTACAAACTATTTACTAAGGTAATCACAAATAGAATCAGGTACACCTTAGACTTCTGTCAAGCAAAGGACCAGGCAGGATTCCGTAAAGGCTACTCAACAATAGATCATATTCACACTATCAATCAGGTGATAGAGAAATGTGCGCAATATAACCAACCCTTATATATAGCTTTCATTGATTACGAGAAAGCGTTTGATTCTGTCGAAACCTCAGCAGTCATGGAGGCATTACAGAATCAGGGTGTAGACGTGCCGTATGTAAAAATACTGAAAGATATCTATAGCGGCTCCACAGCCACCGTAGTCCTCCATAATGCAAGCAACAAAATCCCAATAAAGAAAGGCGTCAGGCAGGGAGATACGATATCTCCAATGCTATTCACAGCCTGTTTACAGGAGGTATTCAGAGACTTGAATTGGGAAGAATTGGGGATAAAAGTTAATGGAGAATACCTTAGTAACTTGCGATTCGCTGATGATATTGCCTTGTTTAGTAACTCAGGGGACCAATTACAATGCATGCTCACTGACCTGGAGAGGCAAAGCAGAAGAGTGGGTTTAAAAATTAATCTGCAGAAAACTAAAGTAATGCTTAACAGTCTTGGAAGAGAACAGCAATTTACAATAGGCAGCGAGGCACTGGAAGTGGTAAGGGAATACATCTACTTAGCGCAGGTAGTGTCGGCGGATCGGGATCATGAGACTGAAATAATCAGAAGAATAAGAATGGGCGTTTGGCAGGCATTCTCAGATCATGAACAGCAGGTTGCCATTATCCCTCAAGAGAAAAGTATATAATAGCTGTGTCTTACCAGTACTCACCTACGGGGCAGAAACCTGGAGGCTTACAAAAAGGGTTCTACTCAAATTGAGGACGACGCAACGAGCTATGGAAAGAAGAATGATAGGTGTAACATTAAGGGATAAGACAAGAGCAGATTGGGTGAGGGAACAAACGCGAGTTAATGACATCTTAGTTGAAATCAAGAAAAAGAAATGGGGGGCATGGGCAGGACATGTAATGAGGAGGGAAGATAACCGATGGTCATTAAGGGTTACGGACTGGACCCCAGGGGAAGGGAAGCATAGCAGGGGGCGGCAGAAAGTTAGGTGGGCGGATGAGATCAAGAAGTTTGCTGGCACGGCATGGCCACAATTAGTACATGACCGGGGTAGTTGGAGAAGTATGGGAGAGGCCTTTGTCCTGCAGTGGGCGTAACCAGGCTGATGATGATGATAATTATCGGTGGCAGTGCGGATTTTAGTGTGAATTAGCTGGATGTGTTACATACTGCTTTCAAAATATTGTTGGAGAAACTGCGGCAGCTACTTCGAATTATCCAAAATTTCGTATTATCAAGTTGTGGATTAACGAGCTTTTACTGTACTGAAAAATTTTGCATTGAAACCATAAGAAGTTAGCAGGGGATTTCTGAAAAGTTTAATCTGTAAAGCTTGTTGTGTGGTGCTCGCAGTATCCAGATTTCACTGTAGTACTAGAACTGAGCTGTAATCAGTGCTGGCATACTGATTTGGTGTTCCTTTTAAAGGCACCCTGAACCACTTTTTATTGAAGTGGAGAAAGGCATTTGAAGTGAAAATAGGCTATTTCAGAAATACTACTTTGCTGCAAGTACTTCAATGCATTCGGCAGAAGCAGTTATCGGCAATCAAACACGGCCTCTGCTGTGCTCCCGTTCCTTCTTCAATGCCTTGCACTGCAAAGGCTACGGTGCAGTGGAGTGTGCCCACAATGCTCCACCTTCTAAATGTCACTGTGGCACACAGTTAAAATTTCATTTTGGATGTTAACGTAGATGCAGCGACGCACTGAACATAAACTAAACTCAATTGTCCTTACCAAGCCTCGGTGCACTTAGCCAGTGGACACATGACGGCACCCCGCAGCAGCTGTGGTATCTAAGCTATGACCGCTGCTTGACGTTAGCTATCGGCCAATAGCAGCCATCTAAGGGAATGATAAAATAAAGTGTCCAATAACAAAATAAAGTGTCTAGTAGAGAGTGAGGACAGCGCTTCCTGTTAAAAGGAGAGTGTTTAAGAGGAAGGTGGCTTCACGATTCGCTTAAAAGCCCCACACACCGCGTACAACAGCAGAACTTGGCTAAGATGTTCACAGCAGCGTATCCTACGGACGGACTATGTTATTTCACCAAGCCTGAGGGGTGGCTTAGGGCCCCTTTAATAAGAGTAGACCATGCTGTATGTCTTGATTTCTATGTACCTATGTTAGTGATGGCTTGCTAGATTCTTGTTATGCAATGCGAGGAGACTTCTAAGCATGTGCAGCAGTGTATTTTGTTGGCCAAAATTTGTAAGCATTAAATATTGTGAGACGCTTCCTGATATTCAATATTCGGCTTCCTATTTCTTGATTTGGTATGTGATTCGAAATCTACTGTTCGGTATACACACCAAGAGTGTCAAGACATATTTAATAACAAAATGACACATGGTGACCATGAACTATTTCTGCCTCCTGCAATCCCTTATGGTGCTTGCAGTATACAATATCACGGCCTTTTAAGATTAATTTCTGTTACTTCGAGGCAGCCATTGCCAGGGGTTTGTCTCATTTTGCCACCATTACAAGTTGGTGGACTGTCATACATTTCAACTGCGACACTAAAAAATTTTAATGAAGCTTTTCTACTGCACTGAACGCACTCAAAGTTTTGCCAGCTTGCTGTTGGATGTGCTATGTCTAACATGGAATTCAATATTTAAAATTTGGTGCTATGGCCCCTTTAACGGAAAGCTAACGAGCCTGTCGAATTCAATAAGATGCTCATATATGGATGCGGGAACCTCATAAACTATGCAGGTAAGATTTTGGGGGGATTTTTCATGTAATCGTCGGTTAAAATTGCGCTGTCGCTCCGCCCCCCTTCGAACGCTGCGCAATGCTGCTGATGCCGACGATGCGAGCAGAGACTGGAAACCGCAGCATAGTGACATCAACGCTGGTGTTCTGTTCCTTCAGTCTCCGCAGCCGTGCCTGGCCGTGCTTGTTTCTGCTTGCATGCAGTCATAATCTGCTTCGCTTGACCCTGATTCCTTAGTTTCTGTGTATCTAGAGTGGTCGTTAACATGTGCAGCATCAATTGAAGTAGTGGGCCGATCATGCCGGCGTTCTGTGCAGCCTACAGTTGCACGAACACCAGTGGCCACGACGATGTTGTCTTCCATTACTTCCTGCAAGACAAGAAGCTTTCAGCTAAGTGAGAGGCTGCTGTGAAGCGGAAGAATTTCAAGCGCTCAAGAACAACAGTGCTTGGAATACAGTGATGGCACAAACACCTATTAAAAGTAGGGTGTGTTTACAATGGCATCATTGAACTGCCAAAAAAGCATTTGCATTCATGAACAGATGCAAAGAACTAGTAACAAATTAACAAGTGCTGTTTAGCTTGGTATATTATATAAGCGTGCAGCACGTGTGCTACAGCCAGCTGTGCAATTTGGGCTGCAGATTTGCTGCATATGGCCACAGAATGAGTGAGAGGATGACTTGCTGCTAGCAGGCTTTTTAAACGCAGCACGAAAAGGTCACGGCAACGCACACACAAAGACAGGACATGGGTGCGGACGGACGGATGGTAACTGGTCTTGGAAGACCTTATCAATACACGAACTCACCCAAACCACGATTTTGATTTACTGCTAGCTCCTTCGCATTATCATGCTGAACGGAAGGTGCATGTTTATCTCCCACCCTTGACGCAAGTGTTGTCGCAGAGCGCCGCGAATTTCCTATTCGCACGCGTTCTGAAACAGCCTGCATGCAGCTGCCATAACGCAGTGCAAGTGTAAAGTTAGCATGTGTTGGAAAGCCGGCACACGCCAAGACTCTGCACTCCCCCTTCTATTGCGTACAGAGAGAAACCGACCGTTTCATGTACCCAACAGAATTCACTGCCTTTACGGCTCCAGTTACGAGTAGCGTGAGGATGGCGTGCCACAAAAGCCGGGAAACTTTCCTGCGTTTAAATCGTCTATGTACATTGTCGACAGCTTTGAGGCAGTGCCCAAATGCCAATGATTGTGTCCCCGCTTACGTTCCATGAGGGGCATGCAAGAACATAACACTACAGTTGTTTGCCCGAAAACGAACTCACTGGATCGCTGAATGCCCAGCTTTGCAAAAAAATATACTCACCAGAGAACATTTCCAACACAAGGAGATGCTAACACTTCGCTTTCGTTCGCATCGAAAGCAGTGCTTGCACCAGCATCTTTTGCTTCTTGGAGAGGCCAGCTCTTCACAATCGGCTCATACACGTAAGGAGTAACGCCGTAATCAGAGAAATGCAAGCTCTCTAAATTTTCCATCACTGTCTCAGCAAAACAACAGCACCAAACTACCTAGCACCGTGCTTCATGTGTAGCGGCAGCGGTCAGTCCGGACGAACGCCACTGTTGACGTCACGAGGCGCCCAACCAATCACAGGCAGAAACGAGGTGTGCGAGCTGCCCCGAGTCTGCTGCTGCACTTTTCGTCGAAATAAAACCTGTTTGTACTTTCTTTCACTCAATTTCGAGGCGATATTCGAATTCGGTGGGTTGAAAGCCATCACGTACAACTCTTCACTCATTTTTTCTGGAAAACCTTTCATTTTCCCTTTAACTGTGTGCATCGCGCCATGTTTTGCATAGCTCATTTCATGACAGATCAAAGAAACCTTGCGAAATCTCGAGTAAAACTTGGCATTTCTAGACACAGACAAAAACTATACTGCACTTACATTCTTTCCCCTTTGCATGGTTTCTCGAATAAAACATCAGCTAGTGACGCACTAGCCCACTCTGCATAAAGTTTGCCTAATGGTTTTGTCCATCCTTTAAGGCTCATATTTACAGTAGCAGGAACAAGTCCAAAATGGCACTTTGTTAGGTATTTTTATTTGAAAGAATGTACCCTTCAGAACTAAGTGCCGCCTAGTGTCATCTCGGAGGAAAAATTTATTGCCCCATGGCTTCCACCAGATGTAATTTTTTTCTTCCCGGTCTAATGGCTACCACTCTAGATGCCTAGGACTGTTCTCGCTTTGCCTAATTTGCTGCCACGTACCCACGCTTGCGTGCTTTAGATTTGGCACTGTCATTCTGCATTCACACTGGTTTTCATCTGATCATTGCATCTGCGGGCACGGCGAAACGGATGGAAGCATTTCAGCCATACGTCCTGTTCTAACAGGCTCTGCTGTGCTACGCGTCGGAACCACTGCATGTGCTATCAGCCACATCGTAGACTATCGCGCACCGGAATTAACGTGGCATCCTGCTATCTTCAATGGACTAGAGCCTGTGCAAAGACCATTGACAACAACCACAGTGGCAACTCCTGCCCAACACATGGGCTACAAAAGGCCAGTCTGCATCGAGCCATCCCATGGGCATGACAAAAATTTTCGGATTGAAGCACTTCAACCATATGTCCTGTTCTAACAGGCTCTGCTGTGCTACACATCAGAATTGCTGCATGCACTACCAACCATGTCGCAGACCATTGCACAACGGAATTAACGCGGCATCCTGCTATCTTCAATAAAGTGGAGACTGTGCAAAGACTGTCGACAACAAACGCAGTGGTAACGCCTGTCCAACGCACAGGCTACAAAAGGCAAGTCTGCAGTGAACCATACCGTGGGCATGGCGAAACTTTACAGATGGAAGAATTTCGACCATAAGTCCCATTCTTACAGGTTAGCAGGTTTGGAAAATGCTATCGAAGTGATGATAGGTTTCTTATTGTTCTGCTATGCCCCGAAGTGTGCATCATATATGGTGCAAAACTACGTTGCGTGGTGCACCCTTGTTAGAAACG
This sequence comes from Dermacentor variabilis, assembly GCF_050947875.1. Taxonomy (NCBI): domain Eukaryota; kingdom Metazoa; phylum Arthropoda; class Arachnida; order Ixodida; family Ixodidae; genus Dermacentor; species Dermacentor variabilis. Next base: position 5,482,217 of record NC_134576.1, on the reverse strand, counting down.
GGACCTTTTCTTGAGCCTTTTTCGAGTTCACCAGACATCGAATTGTGTCACAGCTAATTAAGGAGCGCAGAAGCACATCTACCACGTTCCCGAGGCGCGGCACGTACAAACAAGTTGGCGTTACCCACCTCGTGCGCCGCATCTGGAGCTATTCACTGCTTGACTCTTCCCGAAAGTGTAGCGAGAGCCTGGCACTGTTCCAGGTAATGTGGGTCCCAAGGCAGGACGGCTGTAATGCACCGTGAAGCCCTGGCAGCAATCCCCCCCACTCGCCTTTGTGAAGGCAGTTGCAGACCGGGAAGGCAATACCGCAGACAAATAATCCCTCATGCAATTGGAGCCTAAGGAGTGACTCTCTGAGCTGAATGTGACGTACACTCGCACGGGTGCCTACCATTGGCCGAAAATGACGACACCTGAGCGGGCTTGCCGAGTGGCCGAACGTGATGCGACTTCGAGACACCGAAGGGGTTAAAAGCCAGAGACCGGAAGCAGCAAGGGAGCATTCATTCATTCATCTCTTTCGAGCTTCTTGCTACAAGCCGCAACGTCCAGAGTTGCTGCTGGCCCGTAATGACTTTATGACTGTTAATTTCTTTGTACTCTCACTGTAATTAATGTAAATAAACCTCCAGTTTTCATCTCAAAGTCCTCCTCAACCTCGGCCAACTCCCGCACCCAACGGCAAGGTACAAAATCTGGGCGACAATAATTGGGATTGTCCTCCAGATCCAACACCCTACACAATCGGAGCAGTTTACAGACCGCCAAACGTTCCCATAGAGTTTCTACAATCTATGCAAGATTTTTTTTGTAATAATGTCCCTGCTAAAAAGCGCCTGATCATTGTAGGTGATTTTAACCTACCAGGTATACAATGGAATAAACGAAATAAGCAGCATGTCTAACAAATATTGGGTCGTTTTGATGGATATTGTGTTTAGTACGATCTTACCCAATTAGTAAGTGAAGTAACAAGGACTGGAACAACCTCAGTATCCCTGCTGGACCTGGTTTTTTGAGCAATAAGGTCACTGATTACAACATTTCTGTTCACGATGGGCTGAGTGACCACAAACTCATTTTGCTAAGTGCAAAAAGGCACTGCCTCCTAAGAACACGCAGAGACAAACTTTCCTTATAAGTGACTTCACCAGAGCTGATGATGTGAGCGTTTACGATAATTTTGAAATGTCGTACAGTTTTGATTGGGCAACTGACAAACAGGCTGTGAAACCAGTTTAAAACTATTATATACTACTTGTGAAACATTTTGTTCCTAAATGATCAAAAACTGTGAAGAAACAGAGTCCCTGAATAAATAGAGAAATTATTCAGTAAAGCGACAGCTAAAATGCAAAAGAAAGAAAAAGAAATGAAACCAAGTTGAAATCTCCCATCTTTCACAGGTGTTAAGAGAAAAACTGGAGGTCACAAAAGAAAGGTATTATACACAAGACACTCGCTGAGTCCATGAAGGACTCCCCACAGCGATTTTGGTCCTTCTTGGTCCATCAAACAAAAACGCCAACTACATTGTCGACTCTGGAAATGTTATTACTAGCCCTTTAGAGGGTGCAGATGAGTACAACCACTTTTTCACTTTGTGTTTGCTCCACTTGAGCTAATGGCTGAAGACTTGAGTACGCCAGATGTTTGAGCACCTTCTGCTATGGAAGATAATTGTTTTTCAGAAGGAATCCTTTCTCTACTGCTGAACATAAATCCCTTCCAAAATCGGTTGGCCCAGATGGTATCCCTAATGAGTTTTTGAGACACAAGGCAGACTGTGTCTCAAAATATCTCCTAATCTTATTTAAAGATTAGGAGATAGCAGTGGACACGGCAGCATCGCTGTGACTATGTCGCCTGAAGTTCCGCTTTTTTTGCAGGTGTTCTACGGATGCAGTTACCTCGGATCGCTCACGGATGCTTCTTTTCCACCTGATGGACAATGTATCTACAGGTACAGCGCGCCACTGCGACTGCGCACGGGTATCAGGAACCATGTATCTTCGGCATTAGATCGACTGGCCGGACCGGACGTGGATGATGCGGGTGACGCCTACCTTCCTTGCGGAGTGACGTCAACAAATGCCCATGTGATCACCCGACCGACACCTTTAAAAGGGATGCCGGCTTCATTCACCATCAGTGGACACGGCAGCATTGCCGTGACTATGTCGCCTGAAGTTCCGCTTCTTGTGCAGGTGTTCTACGGATGCGTTTGCCTCGGATCACTCACGGATGCTTCTTTTCCACCTGATGGACTACATCTCTACGGGTACAGCGCGCCACTGCGACTATGCATGGGTATCAGGAACCACGCATCTTCGGCATTAGACCGCCTGGCTGGACCGCACGTGGATGATGCAGGTGACGCCTACCTTGCTCGCAGAGTGACATCAACAAATGCCATGTGATCACCCGACCGACACCTTTAAAAGGGATGCTGGCTTCATTCACCAGCAGTGGACACGGCAGCATCGCCGTGACTATTTTGCCTGAAGTTCCGCTTCTTGTGCAGGTTAGTAAAAGCAAATATGGTTTCTGCAGTGATTACATCTGCTTATTAGTGCTGCCGTGTCCACGCACTCTTGGTTTTTGTATCACTGAATGCCTATCCGTAATAAGTCTACTACTGAAACTTTCTGGGGATATCGAAGAAAACCCAGGACCTAAGGATAGCATGCTTGAGCAGCTCATGCTGTCTCAAAAAGAACTACTTGAGAAAGTGGCTGAAATTAGAGATAAGCAGGCAACATCAGAGGCTTTCCTCTCGCAGGTTGACAGCAGACTTAAAGCTTGAATCCTTAGACGATATTCATAAACATCTTTCGGTGCTTGATTGTGCTGTAAGTAAATTTGATGGTGAGATGGGCAAGTTGGTTAAAAGAATTGATGATATAGAAAACCGCTCAAGGTGAAATAACCTTATAATTAGGGGTATAGCAGAAGACAAAGAAACAGATGAAGATCTCATACGCAAAGTAAATTCTGACATTTTTGAGCAAATACTGAAAGTGAAGTTGAACTCAATTGAACGTATCCATAGGCTTGGTAAGAAGATAAACGGAAGAAACAGGCCGGTTATTTTGCGCTTTGCTGATTTCAGGGGAAAAAAAGAAGGTACTAAACATTTGTTCGAAGCTGAAGGGAACACATTTCAACGTCCAGGAGGGTTTTTCTATGAGAGCTTGGGATGACGTAAATCATAAACGGTATGCGTGCTCGGATCCTTCTATTGAGCAGGGATGCGTGACTTCAACCAAACGACCTTGCATATTTAAAGATCATAAATCTTAACACCCGCAGAATACTGAATAAATTAGATGTGTTAGAAAGTATTCTACTCGAGCATGAGCCAGATATTGTTGGCATTATGGAAACATGGCTCCGCAATGACATTTCCGATGCTGAGGTTACTCCCTGCGGTTACACTCTTTTGAGAAAGGACCGATGCAGTAGAGGGGGCGTAGGATTACTTGTAAAAAATTCCATTACATACACAGTATTGCCGGATTTCAGAAATAATGAAGCTCTGTGGATTAAAGTAAAACTTTCAAACCGTTCACTTTGCATAGGTGTATTTTACAGACCTCCTGGCTCAACCAGCAGCGTAATGGTAAACTTTAGAGCATTTATGGAAGCAAGTTTTTGCCCCACAGATAATATATGCTTGATTGGCGACTTTAATTTACCTGGAATCAATTGGGTAACAATGGATCCAGGCTCATCTGAACCTCGATCCTGTGAAGAATTGCTTAATTTCACCTTCTGCTTTAATTTATCCCAGATTGTCTCAGAACATACTATGGTGTGTGCGGATACTTCCTCAACCCGGGATCTTGTATTTCGTTCTGAGCCGTTACATCCCTATCTTTCTAGCTGCTTGGTTGAGGATGGAATGTCTGACCACAAGATGGTTATCCCATGCTTTAAGCTTGATGCAAGGATCTCTGAGGACCGCTTACGAAAGCTGATCCCGAATTTTAAAGATGCTAATGATGTATGCATATTAAATCACCTTGCCTTATCATTTGAAGACTTCATTACTATGCACCGTTCTGGTGAGAGCGTTGACAAACTCTGGGATCATTTTTCCAATGTGGTTCAACGTTGCATAAAGTGCTATGTTCCGCACCGTCTTAAGACCACAAGAAAAAGAAATCCATGAATAACCAGAGACATTATTCATGCAAAAAGAAGATTAAAGCGAAGGCGTCAGGTGCTTGGACAGACTGGTAGCCCATATTCCATTAATGTTATCAAGAATATGAGCCAGGAATTTAAGCAACTTATTAAAGATTCAAAAACTAACTTTTTCAACACTACGTTGGTATCATTCCTCAAAAATGCTCCTAGTAAATTCTGGAGATATGTAAACCCCTCGCCTCGCACTGACTGTAAGGATAACACTTTAGACAGAGCTCAGTCTCTTAACAGTTCTTTTTCTACCATTTATACTAAAGACGATTGCTCCACACCTAATTTTGACGAAGTTCCCAATCAATCCCTTATGAATGACATTGAAATAAATGAACAGAGTGTATTAAATCTCATATTGAACATAGATAGCAAAAAGAGCCCAGGACCCGGTAACATTCCTAATGACTTTTTGTATATATATGCAGAGTGTACCGCTAAATACCTTACAGTTATCTATCAGTCCTCAAATTTATACTGGCTGCTTCCCGTCTGTTTGGAAGTGTATGAAAATTGTTCCGATTCATAAAAGTGGTAATAAATTGGATGTTAATAACTATAGACCTATTTCATTAATTATTACATGTGCCAAAATACTAGAACATATTGTCTCCAAACAATTATCCATATACCTTGTTGATTTCAATATCCTAAATCCCTTCCAACATGGTTTCCGTAAGCAGCACTCAACAATAACTCAGTTGGTTGAATTAACACATGTTCTCGCAAGTGCCTTGAACGAACGCAAACAAGTAGACATAATATTCCTTGACTTTGCCAAAGCTTTTGATAAAGTTTCCCATTCTAAACTGCTCCTAAAGATTGATAAAATTTTCAAACATTCGATGATTACTAAATGGTTTTTATCCTATCTCTCCAACAGAGAACAGTACGTTGTGCTTGAAAACTGTCGCTCTGATCCCTCAGGGGTACTATCTAGTGTACCCCAGGGCAGCGTTTTAGGTCCGCCTTTTAATAAATATTCATTAATTATATGCCCAATAATATTACAGTACCCATTCGGCTGTTCGCAGACTATTGTGTCTTGTATAATAAGATAGAAAAACACGATGACCAGACTCTTCTTGAATTAAACTTGCAAAAGATTAAAACCTGGTGTGACACATGGCAAATGGTATTAAACACAAATAAAACTGTTGTCATGATGGTTACGAGAAAAAATAAACCTCTGTTTTATACATACTCCATTGAGAACACTTCCTTAACAAGGGTTTCAGCTCATAAATACCTTGGTGTTACTATTGCATCCGACTTAAGATGGAATGTTCATATCGATGATGTGTGTACCAAGTTACGCAATGCACTATGGTCCTTAAGAAGACGCATTCACAGCGCAACTCCTGAAATAAAAATTCTAGCATACAAAACGTTAGACCAATCTTGGAGTAGGCCAAAATAATATGGGACCCTTACACCATAACGAATCAATCTAAACTTGATGAAATTCAACGCCTTGCTTTAAGGTTTTTTTACAATAAGTATCGGCAGCACGACTCCCCCTCAGAACTTAACAAAATTGCCAATCTACCCTCTCTAAAATCTAGAACTTCCCGCGAAAGACTAAAATTTTTCTTTCTTGTTATTCATGATCTCGTTAGCATAAATAAAAACGATTACTTTGTCATCCAACCAGACACCTATTTTAGGCATAGACACAGTATGTACATTCCCCCTGCCTCTGTCTTTATTGATTCTTTTAAATTTAGTTTTTTCCCTAGAGCCATCAGTGAATGGAATGGGCTACCAGACACTATAGTGAAACTATCATCAACAGGTGAATTTCAGGAAAAAGTTAAGTCTACATATTTTACATAATTTGTCCCCTGTGACCTTTGTTTGTTCATGAGTACACCTCTATAGTGCGTCTTCCAGAAAGTGTTCGTTCGTTAGAATATTTGCTCAACTATGAAGTATTAGAAGTGCAATGTTCCGATCATACCGTATTTTGCTTTTGCTAGGGTCTAAACACGCTTTGTATGTCTTTTTATGAATCACCTTTGTATGCCATATTGAGTGCCTTTGTGTACAACACACTTTCTTGATCTTGTATACCTTGTATACCTAGTTTTCATCTGAAAGAATATTCTTGTACCTAGAAAATCAACATTGATGTATGATGCTCCACAACCTGCCAAGGAATGTAACACTTTGTATGTTCTTTCTGTACTTCTTCCACTCCTGTAATGGCCCATTGTGGGTTGACAGTATTAATAAATAAAATAAATAAATAAATAAAGCATCTCTAGAACAGACTAGTCTGTCATATGATTGGTTGATTGCAAGAGTTGTGCCCGTTCATAGATCTGGTGACGAACCCCATGTTCAAAACTATAGACCAATATTAATCAGATGCACATGTAAAATTTTAGAACATATCCTATCAAAATGCTTGTTTGATCATTATGAAAGCTCTCATATCTTAAACCCAAATCATCACAGTTTTAGACGGCATTTGCCTACACGTACACAGCTCATTGAAACAATACATGACTTTACAAAGGCGACAGACGAACGAAGCCAAATAGACTCCACATGTTTAGACCTGTCAAAAGCCTTTGACCGTGTTTCACACCCGCAACTCATCACAAAATTGCTAAATTCTGTTGTTCATATCAACATATACAGATGGATAAAATCATATCTTACTAACAGAAAACAATCTGTCGAAGTTAAAGGTGCAAGATCAGAAATACTGCCTGTCACTTTAGGGGTACCACAGGGCTGCATGCAGAGCCTTGTCCTGCTTTTATGTTAGATTAATGATATAACTGAAGGACTTGACAAAAGTGTTACGATACATTTTTTTTTTTTTTTTTTTTTTTTTTTTGCAGATGACTTCCTAATGTATTCAACGATTTCACATCCTGAGGATCAGGTCATACTAAATTCAGCCTTAAAAATTGTCAGTGATTGGTGTGACAAATGGAAGATGAAAATAAATTGCAAAAAAACAGTATGTACGAGAATAACAAGAAAAGCAACTTTCTCCTTTGATTATGAACTAGGAGGTAATGCAGCCTTTTGTGCACAAGACGAGGACAGAGAAGAGGCTAAGACATGTACTACCAACATGCCCAAACAGCCAACTTAGGGGGTAACATACCTCAAACTAGTCGCTTTCAATACCTAGGCTTAACCATACCACAAGGCCTGAGGCAGAAAACACATATTAATAATTTGTGAACCTCAGCCTAAAGAAAGCTTTGATTTTTTGAGAAGGAGATTAAAATGTTGTCATTTAAATGTAAAAGTGATAGCCTACCTAATGCTAGTACGTCCCATGCTAGAATACCGACACGTGTACTTGCCTATCATTATCAGGCGACCACGTTTCGCCGCCTAACAAATGTTATCGCACAGCGCGGGACGCACCTGCATGTATCGGAAGTTTCTGGAATGTTATCGTTGCTTCTATCCACTGTCTGTTGTTGCCGAACCTTGCATAATCTGATTGCATGTATGCGCGACGCGAATGGTGTAGAACTTTGTGGAAGGCACGCAGGCACCAGCGATTCCTCTGGAACATTCGACGACTGATGTATAAAAGCTGACGCGCTTGACTCGCTGATCAGACTTTCGGCGATCGCCGAGTGTGTTCGCCGCTATCGTTGTTCTTTGAGTGTAGCCTGCTTTTGAGGGCACAAGTTCACCCAATAAAACACTAGTTTCTATAGTCACAGCTTTGCTGCCTTCTTTGCCGTCACTACTATGTGACAATACGCTAGCATTGTATGTGATCTATATGAATAGAACAGAATCCTGAAAAGATTTTGCGCCAAAAGCAACACACACAAGAAAGACAACGACACCACAGGCACTTATCAACATATCAACACGAGTGCCCGTGCTGCCGTCATCTTTCTTTCGTGTGTTGTTTTTGGCGCAAAATATTTCAGTATGCAAGATCACAAACTAGCCCAGCAGTTAACTCTTCTAAAGAACAGAATCAATCACATAGAAAGAATCCAGAGGAGAGCAGCGAGGTTTATCCTTTTGAAATACAGGATAACAGATTCAGTCATGGCTATGTGAACTATACTGAACCATACTGACACTGTTCCAATGAAGAATAGCTGCAAAATTAAAATTTCTCCACCCTATGTACCCAAATTACTTCAATTGAAACACCAAACGCCATATTAGAAGGTCATCATGTGCAGTCAGACAGAGTCACCCCGATAAAATTACACCTCTAACTGTGAGAACAGACATAAATAAGTCTGAAGCAGCAGAAGCTTGATGTGGACGAGTTGGTTTTGCATACTTGATGAACAACATGTCCGTAATACATGTTCTTTTAGTCCGCGTCTTCGTAGCGCTCTTTTCATCAAGTAGACATAAATAAATTTTTCTTTTTCCACACATAATCGAAGAATGGAACTCGTTACCACGTGAGATTGTAACACTAGATTCTGCGGGTGAATTTGAAAAAGTCTGTATTGAATTACCTAGCGGAGCACTGTGACATTTAGACCTACTCCCCACTGTTTGTATTTTATTCTCGTTCCTTCCACTTGTATTCGAAACTTTGTTCCATGCATGGTACATGTTTTGTGTGCATCGTCCTTTTTTTTTGTTTCATTTCCTTTTTTTCCCTTTTGCAATACTAGATCTGTATTATTAATGTACATGATGTTTGAGGTACTGGTATGCATTGCATGATGTGTGCAGCGCTTGTATTTTCTCCTTTATGCTTCAATGCGCTTGTGCTTGTGGTGTGCAATGCTGTAATCAAGTATTACGATATCCACCCTGTTACGGCCCTATCGGCAAACAGTATAAATAAACAAATGAAGTGCAAATACGGACTCTCAACGCGAGCGGCATTACCGAGCAAAAACGCTGAAGAGGCCGGGCGACCCACTAGAAAGCGCTGAAGAGGACGACCCATTACATCGTTCCCAATCCTTCTCTACAATTACCCCTGGAAACGAAAAGGGAGCCACCCAGCGACTTAACAGCTTGTCAGTATGAGTGGGTCACAGTAGGTCTTGAGGCGATTGACACTGACAATGTCTTGTCCATGATGGTGCATGTCTGAAGACGGTTCAACAGGCTCGATCCTGCAGTTGACTGGAGATGTGCATTGAACAATGTGATAGGGGCCTTCATACTTGGGCAGTAGTTTAGACGAGAGACCAGGTGCAGTGGAAGGGACAAAGAGTCACACAAGCGCTCCGGAGAGAAACATGGGCGCAGAAGTGCTGTCACCACAAACACTCTTCTGGCACTCTTGTCATTTGAAGTAAAGGCCCGCGCAAGATCGCGACACTCTTCAGCATGTCTGGCTGTGGCAGAAATAGGTGCACACTCATATGCATCAGGCTTGTATGGATGGATTGTGTTGATTGTGTGTGATGGGTGCCAGCCATACAACAAGAAAAGGGATGAAAAGCCAGTAGTGCTCTGAGCGGCAGTATTGTAGGCGTAGGTTGCGAAAGGCAGAATGGCATCCCAATGTGTGTGGTCGGAGCCTATGTACACTGCGAGCATGCCGCCAAACGTGCCGTCAAAGCGTTTTGTGAGGCCATTGGTCTGTGGATGGTAAGCTGTAGTTGTGCGGTGCACAACTCGGAATTCTTTCAGAGTGGCTTCAATGACTCCCGACAAGAAGACACATCCGTAATCGCTGAGCAACTTCTGTGGTGGACTATAACACAGTATGAATCAGTGAAGCAGGAAGGAGGCAACATTGCATGCTGTAGCCACTTGGAGAGTGGCAGTTTTGGCATATCACGTGAAGTGATCAACAGCCACAATGGCCCAGCAGTTACGAGCAGATGTCAGGGGAAGTGGCCCATACAAATCGATGCCAGTGTGCCCTAACAGCCGGGTAGGGCAAGGTAACGGTTGCAGTCCCGCTGGTGAGAGGCGCGGCGAAGATATCCAGCGCTGACAATCCAGGCACGAGCAAATGAACTTCTAAACGTAGCTGAACATCCCGCGTTAGCAGTACCGCTGTCGAATGCGCTGGTAAGTTTTGAATACTCCCAAGTGTGCACACTGCGGGTCAGAATGCAATGACGCGCATATTTCAGAACACAGACTACAAGTTACTACTAGAAACCACTGGCGGCCATCGGTATTGTAATTGCGTTGGTGGACTAGGTCGTTGCGAATGGCGAAATGGTGGGCTTGACAACGTAACGCACAAGTGGTTGGTTGTGCCTATGGTTCAGAGAGCAACTCTATCAGCGAGGCGATCCAGTGGTCCTTGTGCTGCTCGGAAGCATTAGTGCGAAGGTCAATAGAAGAAACGGCAAGCCGGGATACGGAGCAGTGGGCATTGTCGTCGAGGAAGGGAGAGCGCAAGAGGGCGTCGAAATCAGTGCTGGCGGCCGCTATGGTAGAGCTCGTGAGTATCATAGTCCTGCAGGCGAAATGCCCAAGGGGCAAATGCAGGCAAATGCCTGAGGGGTCCTTCAGTGACGACAACCAACAAAGTGCGTGGTGGTCTGTGATGACATTAAATGGGCGGTAATACAAATATGGACAGAACTTAAGAGCCCAGTTGATCGCCAAACATTCTTTTTCCATCATGGTGTGGTTACTTTCGGCTTTCGTAAGTGTGTGACTTGCATAAGCCACAACGTATTCAGAAAACCAGTGTTTGTGCTGTGCAAGGACTGTGCCGAGGCCAACACCACTGGGCATCAATGTGTACCTCTGCAGGGGCCATCGGGTAGCAACGCAAAACTGAGGTGACATCAGCAAATGGCACAGGATTGCAAACGCCTTGCTGCACTTGGACGACCCTGAAGTGAGGGGCCCGATGTTTCCAAGGGGCTTCATCAGGGGCAACATGATGGTAGCGAAATCGCAAGTGAAGCATCTGAAGTAGGAACAAAAACCAATGAAACTGCACAATTCTTTGACGGACGTTGGCTGAGGGAATTTTGTGATGGCCCAAAGTTTGGCTGGATCTGGGAGAATTCCATCCTTGGAGACGACGTAACCTAGAATTGTCAGCTGCCGAGCAGCAAATTGGCACTTCTTGAGGTTTAGTTGTAGCCCTGCATTTGTTAAACATGTTAAAACAGACCGGAACCGTTGAAGGTGCATGGGGAAGTCAGGAGCAAAAACAACAATGTCGTCATGATAGCACAAGCACATGTGCCACTTCAAACTGCACAGATCTGTGTTCGCTCAAACATTGCGGGCTCATTAAAAAATCCAAAAGGCCTTACGGTAAATTCGTATAAGTCGTCAGGTGTGGCAAAAGCTGTCTTCGGCTGATCGAGATCTGCCATGGGTACTTGCCAATACCCTGGGCACAAATCTAGAGAAGAAATAAATTCTGCTCCTTGTAGACCGTCAATCACATTGTCTATGCGCGGGAGAAGGTAGACGTCCTTGCAGTTATCTTGTTAAGGCGGCGGTAGTCCACACAAGACCGCACAGACCGCACATTAAATTCGTAGAGCATCCTCTGGATCGAGGATGCTCTACAAATTTAATGGGCTTATAACAAGCAGAAAGACATCATTTAAGAAGTTGAGGACTGCCTAAGTGTTAAAAAGTGGTTCCTTGCTGAGAAACATAGCTGGGTGTAGAGGGATGTAATAACGGTATGCAAGTGGAAAATGTTTCTTTCTTTCAGATTCGGCTTTCCGACACTCCAAGAGGACGTGGAGGACGGTCAGCCTCTCACCACATCGACCACAGGTTGGCGGTTCATTTCCAGTAAGCAGAAAATTGTGGGTACCAAACGTGTGCCCTATTCTGAGGCGACAGAATAAGACATCTGTTTGCCGAGATTTTATTGAAGAGGGCCAAAAACCTAGCTGTGGCTTTATAACGTGCAGTTTATTATTTGTTTCTGCGTTCCACATGTGCTGCCAGTGTTGTCGCAGTTTCCTTCTTAAAAAAGGCCTCAGATCTGTGACAGGAACAGCAGTAGTAGGAAAAGTAGTTAGCGATGTGGATAATGTCGCCATTTTGTCAGCTAACACATTACCCTCGATGCTCCTATGTCCAGGCACCCAGCATATTACTAAGTGTCTATGTGATAGATAAATATTGCGTAATAGCGAGTAGAGTTCAATGAAAACAGGATTTGTGTGCTTTTGTAAAGAGTTCAGCGCTTTTACAAGGCTTAACGAGTCTGTAAATACTATTGCTCTGTCGAGCTTTAATTCATTTATATGTTTTACTGCAGACAGTACGGCATAGGTTTCTGCAGTGAAGATACTCGTTAAGGACTAAAATACATCAGATTTAGAAAAAGAGGGATCAACAGCAGCATAAGATACACCAGAATGTGATTTTGATGCATCTGTGTAGAATTCGGAATAGCAGTATTTCGATTGAAGTTCACAGAAATGCATAGCGATGTTGAGGTCAGGAGCATGCTTTGTGACCTCCACAAAAGATACATCACAGTCTGTCACCTGCCACTCCCAGGGCGATACTAGCTTAGCTGGAGGCAATAAGTGATGTTCAAGAACTGGAGCATCCATTTCCATGCTAAGTTATCTTGCACGCAGTGAAAAAGGAAGTCTCATAGAGGGTCCATTATGAAAAAGTGTTTCACACGTCAAGTCGTTAACGGTTGTGAAACACGGATGTTCCTTATTAGAGCAAACCTTGAGAAAATACATTAAGCTGATCTATGTTCTCTGAAGATGGAGGGGCCACTTATCCGACTCTACATATAGACTTTCAACAGGGCTTGTCCTAAATGCGCCAGTGGCCAGACGGATACCCAGATGGTGAACGGGGTCTAACATCTTAAGCGTGCTCGGTGCGGCAGAGTGGTATACTACGGCACCATAATCTAATCGTGATTGAACTAGGCTCCTGTAAATATTCAATAAACACTGTCTGTCGCTACCCCACGTTGTGTGGGATAGGCTTTTAAGTAAGTTCATTGTTCTAAGAGATTTTTCTTTAAGATGTTTTATGTGAGGAATGAAAGTAAGTCTGGAGTCAAGTATAACACCAAGAAATTTGTGATCTTTGTTTACAGGAATTTGTTGTCCGCCCAGTTCTACGCAAGGATCTTGGACGAGGCCTCTCTTCCTTGTGAAGAGAACACATGAACTTTTGTGAAGGTTGACTTTAAATCCATTTTGGTCTGCCCATTTGGACACCTTGTTTAAGCACTGTTGAACCTGTCTTTCGCATACTGTGAGGTTGCAGGATTTGAAGCCTATTTGTATATCGTCTACATATATGGAATAAAAAATGGCTGGTGGTAGTGAAGCATGTAGTGTCTTCATCTTAACGATAGAGTGCAGCTGAGCACGCCTTCCTGTGGTACACCAGTTTCCTGCGTGAAAGGACGTGATAGTGCATTGCCGACATTTACACGGAAGGTACGATTGGACAAATAGCATTAAATTATTTTTAACATATTTCCACCGATGCCCATTCCCGACAAGTCTCGCAAGATCCCGTAACGCCATGTTGTATCATATGCCTTTTCCATATCGAGGAATATCGAGAGGAAATACTGTTTGTGTATAAAGGCATCGCGAATATATCCTTCAATGCGCACAAGATGATCGGTTGTTGACTGCCCTTGTCTGAAGCCACACTGATAGGGATCGAGTATATTGTTGAGTTCAAGGAAATGTACGAGTCTGCGATTAATCATTTTTTCAAAGAGCTTACACAGACAATTTGTAACAGCTATAGGACGATAACTTGCTGCCGAGGAGGGGTCTTTTCGCTGCTTCAGGACAGGAACTACAATCGCCTCTTTCCATGTAGATGGGAGATATCCCGCAGCCCACAGAGTGTTGAAAAGTGTAAGTAGTGTAACTTGTCTGTCAGTATGTAAGTTTCTGACCATGTCATACATGACTCTGTCAGGTCCCGGTGCAGTGCTTTTGCATGTGTTCAAGGCAGCTCTCAACTCGGCAATACTGAAAGGCCAGTTATAGAGTTCATTCTGGCTTGATTTTCTAATTATTGGCTTACATTCTTCTGTTTGTTTATATTTGAGAAAGGACTGAGAATAATGGGTTGAGCTCGAGACGCTCTCAAAGTGCTCCCCAAGTGAGTCAACCTGATCTTGCAGGGTATCGCCTTGTGTGTTTACCAAAGGGAGTGAATGTGCTTGTCGCACTCTTATCCTAATAACCCTGTTCCAGACTTTGGCCTCATCTGTGTATGAGTTGTTGCCCGATAAAAACTTCTGCCAGCTTTCTCTTCTGGCCTGTCGGCGGGTTCGCCTGCCTTCGGACTTTACTTTTTTAAACTTGATAAGATTCTCTGCAGTGGGAGAAGCGCGTAGCAACCCCCACGCTTTGTTCTGATTCCTACGTGCGATTCTACATTCATCGTTCCACCACGGGACACGCCGTTTGCATGCCGAGCCACTTACTTCACGTATGCATTTAGATGCGGCATCTATTATTAAGGCTGTAAAATACTCCACAGCCGCATCAATACCTAGCGAGGACATGTCATCCCATGATATACTAGTTATGGTTCGGAATTTCTCCCAGTCGGCTGTGTCAATCTGCCACCTAGGAGCCTGTGGTAGATATTCGTTTCCTTTAAGTGTTCTTAATAGTATGGGGAAATGGTCGCTTCCGTAAGGATTGTTCGTAACTTCCCACTCGAGTTCAGGCAGTGTAGACAGGGAAACTATGCTGAGATCAATTGAAGAAAAAGTTTTGTTTGCAAAACAGTAATACGTGGGTTTCTTCTTGTTCAGAAGGCACACACCAGAAGAGAAAAGGAACTGTTCAACAAGACGACCTCGCACATCTATACGAGAGTCGCCCCACAGCGAGCTGTGCGTATTGAAATCGCCAAGAACAACATAAGGTTCTGGCAATTGATCTATATAGGACGGAAAATCATGTTTGTTTAATTTGTAATGTGGGAGTACGTAAAGCGAGCTAATGGTGACGAGTTTGTTTAAGAGAACAGCTCGAACCGCCACTGCTTCAAGAGGCGTTTGGAGCTGTAAATGTTGGCACGCAATGCTTTTGTGGATAACAATAGCTACACCTCCCGATGATGCGATAGCATTATCGCGATCTTTGCGAAAAGTTATATGCTGTCGGAGAAAGCTTGTGTGTTTTGATTTTAGGTGTGTTTCCTGTAAACACAGCACTTTTGGATTGTGTTTGTGTATGAGTTCTTGTACGTCATCCAGGTTTCTAAAAGACTTCTGACGTACCATTGGATAATTTGTGTATCCACATTTAGAGTAAATTGGTGCTGTGTGTACGGAAACGGAAGTGATGCCTTAGGTTACAGAGCTCTTTTGAGGTCCTGTAACAGGGGTTCTGCCCTTTCTGGAGCGTTCGAGGGAGCCTCGCCGCTCCTTAGGCGTTTGGTGCGCCTTGAGGACAGGTGTAGTGTCCATTGCCTCTTGTGAGGCGCCGGACACGTGCTCTTGAGAGTGAGAAGTTACAATAGAGAGTCCTGCCTTGGAGGGCAAGACCCCTGCGCCCACCAGCCCGTAGGTCGGTGGGGCACCCTGCGGAATTTGGCTGCGCCAGCTGTTGCCAGTGCTGGAAGGGGCCGGGGAGGTTGGGGCAGCCTCGGCTGCGCCCACCTTCGGGGTCGATGGTCCCTTCTGCTGTGTTGGCGGAGCAGCGCTAGCTGCAACCGCCGCGGGGGCAGATGGCGTAACTGCCGACTCACTGCCTGTGGGTCGGACAGCCGCCGGATGCCGTTGTGATGCTGCCCCCTTACGCGCCACATCGGCAAAGCTGCTCTTAGACAGGTATGACACCCGCCTACGTGCTTCTTTGAAAGAAATGTTTTCTTTGACTTTGATTTTCACAATCTCTTTTTCTCTTTTCCAGGACGGGCAGGACTGCGAGTATGCGGCATGCTCGCCATCACAGTTGACACAATGTTGCTTTCGCTGTGTACTACATAGTACTTGGGGAAGGATGGAGCGTTGCTCCGAAAGGAGAAATGAAATGGTACTTCGGTGCGGCATCTTTTCAGACGCCGATCATAGATAACAGAGGTTTGTGCTGCCATAGAAAATGCGTATGTTCGGCAGCAACGCCGACCACCCACCACGGAGCCCGAGGGGACGCGGCAGAGCTTGCGTACAAGCCTGCACGACACCAGCCGTACGCCGTCGCTATAGCCAAATTTGGTGTACCCAAGGTAGGATAGCCACACAAGGTTAACCCTTGCCGCCGTGGAGAAAGGAAGTAAATGGAAAAGAGAAGACGGGAAAGGTGAAAAGTGAGAGATAAAGACGAAGATTTGAGGAGAGAGAGACAGGAAAGGGCGAATGCTGATTTCCCTCAGGAGGTCAAAGGGGTGTGTTGCCGCTGCCGAGGGGCCGTAAAGGTCCAAACACCCGGCATTGGCTCAACCCCCAGGATCCCCTTTTCCCAGGACACGGCTAAGCCGCGCACGGCTACACACGGGAGGGTCCAACCCTCGTGTGCTCGGGTACATGGTGTCGCAACACACCAAACGCCTGCCGACGCAGACGCCCCTGCAGGGAATAGCAGCGAGAGTTCTATTTCGGCCCGTGTGGAATAAATAACAGCATTGTGGCATGAGAGAAAATCCCAGCTGAGGATAACACCATGAGAGCATGAGGAAAGGATGATAAATTCTATGGCATAAAGAACATCGGCAATGGCAACACTAGCAATGCAAGCCACCAAGGGGTGAACATGCTGAGCAGTGGCTGTGCAGAGGGACAGTCCAGAAAGGGGCATCATGACTTTCAGAAATAAGTGGCAAAGCTTAGCATTCATAACACATACGCCGGCTCCTGTGTCCACGGGTGCAGATGTATGAACACTGTCAACAAACACTTCAATTACGTTTAAGGGACTGGGGGGAGGACTTTCAATTTTTGACGCTGTCGCAGCCCTAGCCTCTTGGACTACGACCATCAGTCTTCCTCATACCAAGTTATGGGGCAAGGTCGCATCGGTGAAAGTGAGCGATGGCATGGAGAAGGTGAACAGCACATAATTTTAGCTACGGTGTGGAGCAATGTCAGTGACATAGCCGACGGGGGGCCGTAATTTGGACAGTTGGACTAGCTTGTCACGGGTGGTGCAGTGCTAGGCGGCTGCACACGATTACAAAAAAAAAAAACATGCGACGTGACTGGCGTAGCCGCACGCAAAGCGTATTGGCCAGTTGTCGGGAGTATGCCACCAGCTCGCCGGGGCAGCTCCCATCCATGTCACAGGACGCGTTGTACGGGGTGGCCGCTGACATGACTGCACAGTGGGCGGCAGTCGGAGTCTAGGCACGAAGTTGGCAGAACGGAGAGGCATACTTGAAGAGAGTGGCTGGGTCCTCATGACGACTTCAACGTAGCTGAGTGGTGGAGCTGCCAGGACCTGTTGGGCGGCGCAACGACGTCAGCGTAGCTTAGTGGTGCAGCCGCAAGATGTTGGCTCTGGTCTGGCAAGACCTCGATGATTTCCTGCTCGATCGTGTGACGAAGCGGAGGCATAAAATTCAACGCAGGCTGTTGCAGACGCGGCCGCTGAGCGAAGGATATCAAGGAGAGCTGGCGTGCAACTTCCTACTGAACGAATGCTTTCATTTCAGCAAGCGACGCTGATTGATCGGAGACGGTAGCTAAACCAGCAATGAGGTCGTTGCGCGAGGAAGGGAAACGTGTCAAGAAGCACTGCCTGTGCAGCTCCTCGCAGCTTTGGCACAGAGTGATGGGATGTCAGTCACAGACAGAGGGTTCTTGGCAATGAGCATGTCAGAAGCATCGTCCTCTATCCCTTTCAAAACATTTCTGGTTTTGTCAGACTCTGACGTCATCACATTGACTTCCTTACACAAGTCCAGTACATCTTCAATATAGCTGGTAAATGATTCACCCGGCTGCTGTGCGCGTTCTCACAAAGGTGATTCTGCTTGCAGCTTGCCACAGCGATTCTGCTTGCAGCTTGCGCACAGCAGTGCGACCAAACACAGCCACTA
The DNA here is from genome assembly GCF_050947875.1 of Dermacentor variabilis. Lineage (NCBI taxonomy): Eukaryota > Metazoa > Arthropoda > Arachnida > Ixodida > Ixodidae > Dermacentor > Dermacentor variabilis. The sequence goes on along the minus strand of NC_134576.1, from coordinate 5,464,094 downwards.
AAGAGGTCTTGAACGAGGAGCACGTCGGACAGTCGGTTTCATGGTTGTTGTACCAGAGACTGGCAACAGCTGCAAGATAGAGCATGTTGCTCAGCTTGGCGAGATTGTCCCATTTGTTGTGGGCGCTTACCCTTTCATATGTCGCCAGCCAGTCCTCGACGTCCCCCCCCCCAGTGTCATCCGCGCCGCTGAAAATGGCAGGGTCCCTGTGGCGAGGCACACCAGAGCACAGGACCGACTGAGGGGGGCACTTGCTGGGATCAAGTAGGAGGCATTTGCTGGGATGAGTCTTCAGGCATAGTTCAGCATAGGGTACGGAATCAAAGTTCTAGGCTTGACGTTGTAGGCCGAAGCAACTTCCACCACTTGTAAAGGCATTTATTAGTCACCAGCGTTTGGGACCGACCGTTAGAGCAGGGCACGGACTCTCAGCATGAGCGGCATTCATGAGCAAAAAACGCTGAAGAGGACGACTCACTAGAAAGTGCTGAGGAGGACAACACACTATATCATTCCAATCCTTTTCTAAAAAATAAATAAACCTATCAAAGTGTTACTTTCTCTATGCTTTCTTGTAGGCGTGTGCAATTAGTTTACAGTCAGGCACTCACAAACCAACAACACTGTCGCAGGTTTGTGTCTTGCCTAGAAACCAAAAATACTGACTTCAGCAACTTTCTCACTCACTTCATTTGTACCATAGGTGTTAAACCAGGTCATATGACATGCCTTGCTTTTGATTGCTGCTGGAGTAGCACTTTCTCAGCAGCATTTTCAATTCTTTTTGCATTTTGCCTCAGACATAGCTCAGAGGCACCAATATCTTGATTGGATTGGCCATTTCGTACAACATAAAATGAAAAATGAAATGTTACAGAATGTGGGCCCTGGTAGACAAAATCTGTTAAAAGATAAATACGTGCATAATTTTGAATATACAGTAAGAAAAGCATATTGTACATGTGTATTCACATACTGAAGTATTAACCAGGGCGACAACCCAGTCAAACTCTTATTTGGATGGAAGTTGAGGACTCAGCTCGCAATCATTAAAAGCACTTGTTGCTTAAAGGGCCCCTCACCAAGCCACATAGCAAATTTTAATTATATGTTATGTGCCCTCTAGGGAGCGTTCTGCCACAAGAATTTTTCGAATTTGCTCAATAGCCAAGACAGAAATATTTCAGTGACACGAACTCCTGAATTCAGGAGGCGAGCACCACTGCCAAGAGAGACACTCTCTCCACTTGTCCCATCTAGCCTCCACAAGCAAAATTCCTTCCCTGCGTTCGCACACACTGGAGCTCGAGGATCACATGACGCATGTGTCATGGGCATCGCCTTTATTTTTTTTCCCTTCACCTTTTTGCTGCGCGGTGCACTTTCACTCTCGGCATCACGCGCGAGCTGTTTTTTGCCATGCTTCGCACAGCACATGATTTTGCACACTGTGCACAAGAACACCCGACTACAGGTATAAGTCAGCGCTACTTGAGAACTGAGGCCGACACAAGCGCATCACAAGGCATGATCGTATGCTGGAACATGGTGAGGCAGACACAAGTGGATCACAGAGCATGATCGCATGCTGGGACAGGGTAAAAAATGACAAAGTTTAGTTGTCTGCGCACGTGACTGCAAGACGTGGGAACAAGCAGACGAAATGGAAGTACATCTCTCTTGCTGTGGTGTGAAGTAAAACAAAAATATGCAGACATTCGGTTTTTGTGTTTTATTTTGCCAACTTAATTCATCTATTGAAGTAACAGATTACACAAATAACAGATGTTGCCTTGAATAATTCTCCAAGTCACATGCCACCATGAGCAATGTCACAGCATTGCCATGTATGTAGGCACACTTGTACGATCTGCATCAACTCTCTAGCTGGAAGTGCAGCACCCATGAGGAGAAGAGCAAGCAACGTTTGGTTTGAAATTTCAGCTCTTCCCATGGCGCACGGCGATGTAATACTTAGCAGACACAATCGTTAATGTGCATTGTATGCAGAGCGCTTGTCAGCTCAAATTGGCCAGGCCTGGTGAGGGGCCCTTTAATCTCACCTAAAAATTATTTGCTAGCTTTTTTTTTTTTGCTTAACATAAGTCAATGTGTAGAATTTAAATCTTCAATAAAATAAAGTTGACCCTGGGTCTTTTTAGACTCACACTGGCTTCTACAATATTTGCAAGGCCTGTGAAATTGCAGGAAAGGATGTTTCTGACCTTAACGCTGGCCATGTCCTTGACAGCCAACTTGTTTTGACCATACAGCACATTGCAGAGGACGACAGCTTCAGGGTCTGCCTTCACCTGCACACACCAATGTGGAGACATCACTTGAGCAAACAACAATGCCCATGGCGCTTACCCAATTTGAGGGTAAGTGCAGTGATTATCACAGTAACCTAGCTGTATCATCTCACCCTTTTTCTCGCCTCCTGCGAAAAACGTGCATGAGAGCTAACAATTTGTCACAAGTGGGTCTGGAGCAAGTAGTAGGAGTAGAGCGAAGACAAAAATGGGGACCGAGTTGTCATCTGCTGGATAAGCCCTGCACTGTTTTCACTTTCTCTCCACTGACCGCAGGGCAATGCGGATTACTGCTTTCTGCAAACGGTGCATCCTTCGAGATTGTATATTCTGCACTGTGCAGATGGAATGCTTCCATTCAATGGTGCCATCTGCACAATGCATTTTGTCTGCTAACTGGGAAGGATTCTGGCTTCACTTATTAATCATGCAGCAGCTTTCCAGGCATGTTTTTTTCTTGCTTGATGCACCATTGTAAGCGCAAAATTTTAAAAACTAAATTTACACTACCAGTTCATCGTGTCACACCAAATGTATTAAACATGTTAACCAGGTTAAGATCCTGTGTAAGTGCAGTAACAAAAAAGCACGGGAACTTCTAGAGGCATATTATATAAAAAAGAAGGGACAAGCATGCATCAGTGACACATCGATCATACTTTACAATAGGGAAGCACGTTTCCTAGAAAATATGATTAGCTGAGTTACGCCATTGGTTTTTTGATTTGTTGTTTTTTTCTCCTCTTATCTGCTGCTGATACCCTGATGCGCCTGCACTGACATGAACCGATTGTTAAGTGTTTCCCTCGAATAAACTTCAGTTGTTAGTTTGCACCTGTACCGTCTTCCTCCTTGTGATCGTCCAGAAAGCGCATCCAATCTTTCCAAATACAATGAACCAACTTGCCCAACAACGCATTCTGCCGAGTATCAGTGGTGTGATCAGAGAAACGGCCACAGAAAAACTCATTATATGCGTTCGCAATTTCTTCTGCTTGTTTATACATGGCGTCTGATGAAAGAACCTTACTTCGACCTAGGTATTCAGATTCGACCTGATGTCGACCTAGGTATACAGACTGACACCATTTTCACTGACTTTAGCAAAGCTTTCAACACTGTATTAAACTCTAAATTGCTTTTGAAACTCCATAATATTCTAAATAGCCCTCAGTTTGCGTCATAGATTTCCAGTTTCCTTTCTCTATGTTCCCAATTTATATGCTATGATTCTGCAGCTTTGTCTGCAGTCGCCGTCACCTCAGGGGTCCCACAGAGATCTGTACTTGGCCCACTAGTACTCTTATGGTTAATTTAATGACCTTCCTGACCATGCTATTTCAAAGATATGTCTCTATGCAGATGATTGTGTTATGTACAGCCCAGTTGGCTTGCTCGCTGATCATCAGTGCATAAAGAATGCCCATGTTTCATTATGCGACTGGTATGCTATCTGGAAAATGATCAGTTTTAATAAAACTGTTCTAATGTTTTGTTTTTTTTTCACTATAGACACACACCCATACATTTTCATTATATTTTCAATGGTGTAGCACTAACGAGTTTTCCAATACAAATATTTAGGCACCATTTGTAAACCTACCTTGTCTTGGCCTAAACATATAGACTGCATCTGTAGTAAAGCGTTAAAAAACTTGGTTCCATCTGCTGGACCTTGCATGGAAAGTCACATACAAAACTTATTATCCAATTTTAGAATATCCTTCCTCCGTATGGAACAATGCGAAATTACTTGCTTTGAGTTGGTCTTGAGGAAGGCTATTTGTTTTGTTCACCGTGGCTTTGGCCGAGACTTTTCATCGTCCCCTGCTCTTTCTGAATTAACCCTCAAGTTTCTTTCCAGATGGCAGCTCATAGAATTTCTGAAGATTTTCTGTTTATATAAGAACTCTCTTTGTCACCTCTCAGATCCTTCCCTTTTTATGCCTGCTTGCTTGGCCTCAACTAGAGCTTATCACACCTCTAATATCAGACCATTTCATCTATGCATTAACATTCAAATAGTTTTTTCCCCCGCATAATTGAACAATGGAATTTGGTACCTGCCGAAGTTCGTTTGTTACCGATTTTTCAATTTTTAAATGCTATTGGTGATGTATAGTTACCTTACATTTTTCCATTTCTATGTTCCTGTCTCTTCATATTGTAATTACCTATACTCTACTCACATGTGCACCCAATGCTGCCACAGCCCTAATGGGCTGCAGTATGTATAAATAAATAGAGAAAATAACCACCACTCATCGCTTCATATTCATTCATTTCTTTCAAAATCATCTGACTGGGTGCTACACAAATGTTTACCTCTGACTTGACAAAAAACAAAAAAAAAAACAAGCTGGGCTTCCAAGCTGAGTTCAGTCTGTTTCTAGTTAAGGTCCATCCTTGCTGCTGCTTAATGTGATGGTATCCAACACGACCTAATTAATCTGCCAATGCCTGTGCAATAATAGAGGGCCATTGGTTTGCAACATGTATTACAGACAAAGGCACCAGAAGGAAACTTATTAATGTGAAGGCAATTTTTGGCGAGTAACCAGCAAAATGTGTCTGGCACGCAAAAATTATCTGTGCAAAAATGCGTAACTTGCAAAGTTATGACATTTAATCATGATAATAGTGTAAATGTAGATGATTGGTACCTTTATAAGCGATAAGAAACTGAAAGTCAGTGCCTTTCCATTCTGTGAAGAAGGATGACCAGCCAAGCTGCGTATGTCGGCCCCTTAATGGCGAACTGCACCTCCACCATGAATCAGCCCAGCATTGCACTATCTTCAGGATCGGCCCTCATATGCGGTGTGCTTCACCTACGCCATGGGTCGGAGGTGAAGAGAGCGTAGGAGTGGGGTTGAAGATTAATATGCAGACGACAAAAATAATGATGAATAGCCGGGCAAAGTAAGAAGATTGCAGGATAGACAGTCAGCCTCTAGAGTCTGTGGAGGAGTACATTTACCTAGGTCAACAAATCACAGGGAACCCTGATCATGAGGAGGAAATTCATAGAATAAAAATGGGTTGGATCGCATATGGCAGACATTGTCAGCTCCTCACTGGAAGCTTACCATGATCACTAAAAAGGAAGGTGTACAATCAGTGCATTTTACCGGTGCTGACATATGGGGCAGAGACTTAGAGACTGACAAAGAAGCTTGAGAACAAGTTAAGGACCGCGCAAAGAGCGATGGAACGAAGATTGCTAGGCATAATGTTAAGAGACAGAAAGAGAGCGGTTTGGTATAGGCATAAACAGGCATAGACGATATTCTGATTGACATCAAGAGAAAAAGATAGAGCTGGGCAGGTCATGTAATGTGCCGGTTAGATAACTGTTGGACCATTAGGGTTACAGGATGGGTTCCAAGAGAAGGGAAACGCAGTCAAGGAAGGTAGAAGACTAGATGGAGCGATGAAATTAGGAAATTCGTGAGCGCTAGTTGGACTCAGTTGGCGCAGGACAGGGGTAATTGGAGAACGCAGGGAGAGACCTTTGTTCTGCAGTGGACATAAAACAGGCTGCTGCTGCTGCTGCTGATGATGATGATGATATGTACTGTTTATTCATGAATAACAACAATAAAGAAAGGAAATAAACTTATAAGAATTAAAGATTTGAAGCATTCTTATACACATAGTTCAAGGCTTAGAAAATCCACACACAAAAATATTTCGCAAGTATCAAATGTTCCTGCTCTTACACTAATATTTACGTCCATAGCGTAATCGAACTGTGTAGGTGAGCGCACTCAAGAAAACTGCACGGTTTCGTGCCCATCCAAAAAGCAAGTCGTGTGAAAAATTTCCGCTAATCTTCATCTTATCGCCAACCAGAGGCAATTAGTCTTCGTGAGTCGCAAAAAAAAAAGGGAAATGCATGCACAGCAGCATCCTTCGCATGCACACCCCTGTGAGCAATAGACGAGTGAATAACAGGCGATCGCCCTTTGAGCGATTAGTAACGAGATAGCCATCAGTGTTGCAAGTTCAAGAAGCCGAAATCACCCAGCGGAACAAAACCCAAACCAACTGCCGCCCATCCGTGTGCGCACCAATGCGCGCGAGCGGTAGTATATAAATGCACCGAAGCAAACAAACCATGCAACGAAAACCGAGAGAGGAAGGCACGAGAAAAAGATTCCCTGTATTCCTGCAGAGTGGCAGCACATGCCAGGAAAGAAAAAATTCGAAAATTGGCGTGCTATTTAAACGTACAGACGGTGCCGTAAATATACAGCATTGACCAGTTTGGACTTGCTCAAGGTGCCGTATATTTATGTCATTGACCCTGAAAGGGTTAACTTTGATGATCATCTCAAGATGGGTTCTGTCTGAACTCTTTAGTCTTGGCGACACCGGAAAACTCCGGTCAGCAGTGTTTCCAGGTTATTAAGTAAGACCTTGGATTCCTAGAGATGATCATGCTCAGTCAACATTAGAATGAAGGTGGCATTGCTAAGGGACAGTGCAATGCACTTTCCCTTATTGACAGGCCTGTCAACAAGGGGAACACCATTACCATGGTAGTGAACTATAAATTTCAAGAGTGGCAAGACATCAAAAAGTTGCATCGAAATCACAGTTAGAAAGAAATTCGCATTGTAATGACGTCAATGAGATTGGAAACTATTTTAATGGTGAGCAACTCGCTCAAAAAAAAAAAAATTCTCCAGGCTCTCTTCCGGTGTCCAAAGTTACATCTTTCAAGAGCAGATGACATGCCTCAAAGCAGTTGTGTACAATATTTCATTGCTGAACAAAAATATGTAGACTTTCGGCAGGAGTAATTGATGTGCCACTTTGCATTGCCTTGCGTGTGATTATTTTAACGGCAAAACAAAAATGAAATAATTTTGAACAAGTTCTTAAGCTCTGAACAGCTTTTAACCCAGGAGGACGTTCCTAGTGTGTACTAGAAGAATTAATAAAGTTGAATAAAGTTGAAGTTGAAGAGTATTAGTGGTAGCAAAAAAATTCTGGAATGTTTATCCACAAATTTACTTGTATGTCAAGACATAGTGCAACTCACTACTGGTTTCCATTATTTTTCTTCACTATTTGTTCAAGTGAGTTGAATATTCTGCCTAAGATTAATGTACAAATTAGTTAAACTAATCAACAAGCACATTAAGCCTACGGGGATGCTGCAAAATTATTGCAACATTGTTGATAGTTATGTTAAAAAGAAAACAGGGCTGGAAATTTTATTATCTCAGTGCATTTTCTACTGGACATTATTTTTATGTGTCAGCTTGCTCAACCCTCCTGTTCACTGCCATGTGTGTTTTACAATGAAGCTTTCTATGGCTAGGATCGCAGGATTTCTTCATGACGCAACGTCGACAGAAACTGTCACCACAAATACCTAATCGCTACAGGCTACAAGCTCTGAACAAAAAGCAAACAGTGCATGCATCTTTTGGAATCGCGCATACAACATACAGAACAGCATGTGATGAAACAAGTGTAGACAGAGTGCAAATTTGCTCACATTTCGAAACAAGGATATCTAAATTACACCACCATAATCAAGCCGAATAAAGCAATAAAGATGGCATGTTTCATATGACAATATGATTGCACATGAGTGTTCACTAATTTCGGCCTCTAGCTATTATATTTGCAATCATCCTGTAGTCAATGCAGATTCATTTAAATATCATGGACTTCGCCTCTCCCCCTATCAAAGATGGGTTCGTCACATCAGTAAAATTACGAAATCCACTAATAAAATACTAGAATTTCTTTGCAGTAAATCATACTTGCACCCCCCCCCCCCCCAGTAAACACCTGGCTTGCAAGACTTTCATATTACCCAAATACAAATTTGCAAGTTCCTTATTTGACCAACACTAAAGCAACCTAATCAAACACTGGGTTAAATTCAAACTGAATTAAAGCAGCAAGCTGGGCAACTTGGTGATTGAACACATTCCTAGGGGTGGGCAGCGCAACACGGACGAAGGACGAAACGAAGTGGACAATACGAGCACAGACTAAGAACTGGTTTATTTACACAGAGAATCAAATCATGTGATGAAGTAATGTGTAGAAGTTGTGAAAGGGTATCAGCCTATCTTGCCAATCAGAAACTTCGTTCCTTTATCATGCAGAGAGATAGAAGTCTGGCTTGAGTTGGCATGCGTGAAGTATCCTTCCACAATGTCGCGGTTGATTTGATTTCCATCTTTATGCAATATTTCGTTTTTTGTTTTTGTTTCCGAACAAAGGTTTGCATGGGCAATTTCAACAATGCACAGCCAGGTTCGAGCCTGTTGAATTCCTTATCACGCCTTGGTACTCCCTAAGGCGGATGTTAAGGTAGTGTCCCATCTGCCCAAAGTACATTTTGCTGCACGGAAGTACACCACTCCCACCGAGCATGCCAAAAGCTGCCCCGTCTGTTTGATGCGACAAATGGCCTTGGACGCCTGTTTAGATCTACTGACATGATTGCAAATCTTGTTTAACGAGTTTTTAGCTGAAAAGAATATGCAGCGGTGGCGTAGAGGTAGAACACCCGCCTCGCGTGCAAGAGGTCCGTAGTTCGAATCCCGGTGCCGGCAATTTTCCACCGGATTAAAAAAAATCCGCGTGTTGATAAAATTGCACAAACAGGCCTGGAGTGTGGCCTGATCCCGGTGACCAGAACCGGTAACGCACTCCCTCACCAGAGCAGGATTGGCCACCCTGGTGCAGTACTTGGCCACAACCTCCTATATGAACACAACAATCAAACCCCGGCCCTCAGACCCCAGCAGCTGCGAAGCAACTGACCACGGCGGCGGTTAGACCTGCGACGCAGCAGAGGGTGCTAAGAATCACTGGCTCCGGACAGGCCGCCATTGGAATATGAACCTGGCAACGTTTAACGCTAGAACGTTATCTAGTGAGGCGAGTCTAGCAGTGCTATTGGAGGAATTAGAGGGCAGTAAATGGGATATAATAGGGCTCAGTGAAGTTAGCAGGCCGAAAGAAGCCTATACAGTGCTAAAAAGCGGGCACGTCCTGTGCTACCGGGGCTTAGCGGAGAGAAGAGAACTAGGAGTCGGATTCCTGATTAATAAGAATATAGCTGGTAACATAGAGGAATTCTATAGCATTAACGAGAGGGTGGAGGGTCTTGTTGTGAAACTTAATAAGAGGTACAAAATGAAGATTGTACAGGTCTACGCCCCTACATCCAGTCATGATGACCAGGAAGTCGAAAGCTTCTATGAAGACGTGGAATCGGCGATGGGTAGAGTGAAAACTAAATACACTATACTAATGGGCGACTTTAATGCCAAGATAGGCAAAAAGCAGGCTGGAGACAAGGCAGTGGGGGAATATGGCATAGGCACTAGGAATAGGAGGGGAGAGTTATTAGTAGAGTTTGCGGAACAGAATAATATGAGGATAATGAATACCTTCTTCCACAAGCGGGACAGCCGAAAGTGGACCTGGAGGAACCCGGACGGCGAGACTAGAAATGAAATAGACCTCATACTCTGCGCTAACCCTGGCATCATACAAGATGTGGACGTGCTCGGCAAGGTGCGCTGCAGTGACCACAGGATGGTAAGAACACGAATTAGCCTAGACCTGAGGAGGAATGGAAGAAACTGGTACATTAGAAGCCGATTAATGAGTTAGCGGTAAGAGGGAAAATAGAGGAATTCCAGATCAAGCTACAGAACAGATATTTGGCTTTAACTCCGGAAGAGGACCTTAGTGTTGAAGCAATGAACGACAATCTTGTGGGCATCATTAAGGAGTGTGCAATGGAAGTCGGTGGTAACTCCGTTAGGCAGGATACCAGCAAACTATCGCAGGAGACGAAAGATCTGATCAAGAAACGCCAATGTATGAAAGCATCTAACCCTACAGCTAGAATAGAACTCACAGAACTTTCTCAACAATCAACAAGTGTAAGACAGCTGACATAAGGAAGTATAATATGGATAGAATTGAACATGCTCTCAGGAACGGAGGAAGCCTAAAAACGGTGATGAAGAAACTAGGAATTGGCAAGAATCAGATGTATGCGTTAAGAGACAAAGCCGGCAATATCATTACTAATATGGATGAGATAGTTCAAGTGGCTGAGGATTTCTATAGAGATTTATGCAGTACCAGTGGCACGCTCGACGATAATGGAAGAGAAATTAGTCCAGAGGAATTCGAAATCCCAAAGGTAACGCCGGAAGAAGTAAAGAAAGCCTTGGGAGATATGCAAAGGGGGAAAGCAGCTGGGGAGAATCAGGTAACAACAGATTTGTTGAAGGATGGTGGACAGATTCTTCTAGAGAAACTGGCCACCCTGTATACGCAATGCCTCATGACCACGAGCGTACCGGAATCTTGGAAGAACGCTAACATAATCCTAATCCATAAGAAAGGGGACGCCAAAGACTTGAAAAATTATAGACCGATCAGCTTACTGTCCGTTGCCTACAAACTATTTACTAAGGTAATCACAAATAGAATCAGGAACACCTTAGACTTCTGTCAAGCAAAGGACCAGGCAGGATTCCGTAAAGGCTACTCAACAATAGATCATATTCACACTATCAATCAGGTGATAGAGAAATGTGCGGAATATAACCAACCCTTATATATAGCTTTCATTGATTATGAGAAAGCGTTTGATTCTGTCGAAACCTCAGCAGTCATAGAGGCATTACGGAATCAGGGTGTAGACGAGCCGTATGTAAAAATACTGAAATATATCTATAGCGGCTCCACAGCCACCGTAGTCCTCCATAAAGCAAGCAACAAAATCCCAATAAAGAAAGGCATCAGGCAGGGAGATACGATATCTCCAATCCTATTCACAGCGTGTTTACAGGAGGTATTCAGAGACCTGGATTGGGAAGAATTGGGGATAAATGTTAATGGAGAATACCTTAGTAACTTGCGATTCGCTGATGATATTGCCTTGCTTAGTAACTCAGGGGACCAATTGCAATGCATGCTCACTGACCTGGAGAGGCAAAGCAGAAGAGTGGGTCTAAAAATTAATCTGCAGAAAACTAAAGTAATGCTTAACAGTCTCGGAAGAGAACAGCAATTTACAATAGGCAGCGAGGCACTGGAAGTGGTAAGGGAATACATCTACTTAGGGCAGGTAGTGACGGCGGATCAGGATCATGAGACGGAAATAATCAGAAGAATAAGAATGGGCTGGGGTGCGTTTGGCAGGCATTCTCAGATCATGAACAGCAGGTTGCCATTATCCCTCAAGAGAAAAGTATATAATAGCTGTGTCTTACCAGTACTCACCTACGGGGCAGAAACCTGGAGGCTTACGAAAAGGGTTCTACTCAAATTGAGGACGACGCAACGAGCTATGGAAAGAAGAATGATAGGTGTAACGTTAAGGGATAAGAAAAGAGCAGATTGGGTGAGCGAAAAAACGCGAGTTAATGACATCTTAGTTAAAATCAAGAAAAAGAAATGGGCATGGGCAGGACGTGTAATGAGGAGGGAAGATAACCGATGGTCATTAAGGGTTATGGACTGGATCCCAAGGGAAGGGAAGCGTAGCAGGGGGCGGCAGAAAGTTAGGTGGGCGGATGAGATTAAGAAGTTTGCAGGCATGGCATGGCCACAATTAGTACATGACCGGGGTTGTTGGAGAAGTATGGGAGAGGCCTTTGCCCTGCAGTGGGCGTAACCAGGCTGCTGCTGATGATGATGATGAGCTAAAAAGACGACTTCAACACCATATTTCAGGGTTGTCTTTTTTAAACCATGTCCCATCTGACGTACATAAGCGATTACTGCAAACCGGCTTTCTGTAGGCCATTAAGCTGTTGCGAATAGTTGAGAATAGTGAGGTGGTGGCATGACTTTTTAAGTGCGAAACCTAAACATGTCAGAGCAATGCCTAGTTTTGAGCGTGTCGACGCATAGTTTAAAATTGGTTTGCTTGTCCTGGGGCTATATTGCCAACAAATATGTTGTGCTGTTAATCTTAACTGTAGATACAAAAATTTCATTTCATTACAGCAGCCGACCAATTTTCCGTACCTGGAGGGGACCGAAAAATAGTCCAAATAAAAATAGTCCAAAAAATCTGTGAGTCGCAAAACCGAACTTTATTCCAGCTAAAACTGAAAATGTTGCGGATGGTCCCTTGTTTTAAATTCCTCCTTTTTGTAATGACGTCTGCTTGCATCTGTGCAAGCATCATGTTCTCGTCATACACACTAAACAACAATATTAGAGCGTTGACAACGTCTTGCATTGATGGTTGCGGGCTGCCAGAGGTGTCGTCGTCGGAATCCCGAGTTTCTTTGCGGCGGTGCAGTCACCTGGCGCACGATCTCGTTGTCCGTAAGCTCCGAGCACAACTGTATATTGTTGTCAATCAAGGCAAACTCGTGAAAAGTAACAGCAGTGGGAAGGCCCATCCCACTTTTGCACAAGTCGGCAATCAGCTGCTCGCATGTCTTCAGCAGTGTTGCTTGCCTCTTCGGTCACGGGCTGTTCAGAGTTGCAAAATCCAGTATGCCTAAAACAATTTGCAAGTGTCGAAGGTTGAACAGCCTTCCGCTAGCATGCCAAGTGCAGAGAACAGGTTAATGGAATACGTCTTCCCGTTGTCAAAGCACATGAGTGTGCGGCCAAGTAAGCAGGCCCGGTAGTGCACCTTGAGGTTTTTAATGACCCCTTGGTTCATCGACTGGAGCACACTCGTACTCGGCCGCAAGAATTTAAGATGAATAGCTTGCAGGTTGTTTACAGCGCCATGCGCCCCGCAGGTATCTACAGCTATTACCACTTGCCTCTTCTGGTGCTCAAACATCCGCCGGTCCAGACGGCGGACGTAATCTTCGAACCAGCTTTGTGTAATCCAGGCCTTTATATTGCTGCTTGACGTAATAGTTCTGCGGAAACCAGCAAGGTGGAGGGAAGTAATTAATACAGGGAAAATGAGACATCCACCCAATCGTAGCAATTGCTACAATTGGGTGGATGTCTAATTTTCTCTTTATTATTGTATTGCTGCTATATCATACAGGTAGGGTTCTTCGCACCCTTAAAGCAACACAGGTTTCTCACCTTCCCTATCAATAGAAGAGGCAGCTTCTCGGTGCCAACCGTGTTTGCCCCAACCATGACAGTTACCCTCTGCTTACTATGCTTCCCACCAGCGCAGGCCACATTAGTAAAGGAAAGTGAATGGTCCGGCAGCATCTTGAAGAATAGGCCTGTCTCGTCACAATTAAAAATGTCTGCAGGAGCATACTCTTGTAGCAGAGCCTTTGACTTACTCGTCCGGTAATCCGTGACAGTAGATTGATCCACAGCACCGCTCTCCCTGCAAACTTTCTCGAAAGAGACTCCGGGCTTTTTCTTAAACCAACGGATCCACCCATCGGTGAACTTGAAGTCCTGAGTGACTATTTTTAAAGCGAGCATCTCGGCTTTCTGCTTGAGCACGTTGCCCGAAATGGGGAAGTTCTTTGCTAGGACTCCTTTCAACCACAACTGCAGGGCCTCTTCAAGCTTTGGATGTTGTCCTTTCCGGTAATTTTGTTTAGTTTTGCAGTACGATTGGTCGACTGCAGACAAGATCTTTTCTTTGTTTTTCACGCAATCAGACAAGGTCTGTTTGGAGATATTAAACTCCTTTGTGACGTTGACTTGGGTCCATCTTTGCTCAGTAAGCCTGGTGATGGCGGTCTTCTTGTCCAGCGTCATGGTCCAATATTTTCCACGCTTCGACACATTCGGTGGAGGTGGGTGAACAGCAGGGGCCATGGTGTCAAAAACACACAGGCTAAAGGCAAAAGCATGGCCTTTTGCCTGCAATGGTGGCGCCAACAGGCGCCACCATTGCAGCGTGCTTTTGGACCCCTCTTATACTTGCTAATCAAATTAATATACCAATCCATGCCACTTCACGTCCGATCCAATGCTAGTCAGGCGGGTCAACATTCAAAATGGCGTCCTCCCTGACTCATAGCGCTGGTCCGTCACGGCAAATTTTGTCAGGAAAATCAAACGTCTGGCTTTATGTTGTGTGAAAAATCGGTCATGAAAATGCGTTAACTCTATGGGAACCCTGATGGTGCATTTATGAAGTCCGCAATATCCATCAAGCCCAAAATTTTGAAGTCCAAAAACTCGGTCAGCTACTGTATTAGTCGGCAGCTCATGAGTAAATCCGAGACCCATCCCTTCTTTATCAAAGGCTGCGAGAAGAATGCCAATATCTTTGGAACTTGCCCGATAGGAGAGGGGTACCTTATTCCACTTTCATGTGGCAAAAAGTACTTTGGGCAAACAGGATACTGCCTTAAAATCTGCCTTAGGGACCTCCCCAAGGTGCAAACAAGAATTCAACAGGCTCAAATCTGGCCGTGCATTGTCGAAATCGCCCACGCAAACATTTGTTTAAAAAAAAACAAAATACTGTATAAAAATGGAAATCCAATCAACTGGGACATTGTGGAAGCCTACTTCATGCATGTCAACTCAGGCACATGTGTCAGCTAGACTTTTATCTCTCTGCATGACAAAAAACGAAGTTTTTGAATGGCAAGACAGGCTGGCACCCCCCCTTTCACCATTTATACAGATTACTTCATCACATGATCCGATTCTCTGTATATTTACTGTATTTACTCGCATAATGCTCGCATTTTTCGTCCGCAAAATTGACGCAAAATCAGCGGTGCGATCATTACGCGGGTTAAATTTCCCGTGAAAAGAAAAAAAAAATGTTTTTTCGTCCGCGTTTGCTGCGGTACACCAAAACAAAAATGGCAGCCGGCGGAGCAAGGCGAATGCGCCGAATGAGAGTCTTTTTTTTCTTCTCATGAGTACATTACGTGCACTGAAACAGTTTCTTCCGTATCAGTAATGAATAATATCGTTAATATCGGCAAGTTTGCGGCAATAACGTAGCCATGTCCACTTTGAGGGGACAGAAACAGATGGGTGCGCTTAGCTGCCAGTGACATAGAAACACATGGCCGGCATGCTGCGGAAACTGCGGCATCTGTCTTCACTACTATCCTAATACGGCACGTTTCCGCTAAGGGTGGGTGAATATCTTAGCTGTGTTACAAGCGTCAGCGTATGAATAAGGTACAGTTTTAACATATCAGTGTAAACATGGCTACTATCGTTGCCGCTCACGATTTGTTGCATGCCCACGAGTGCAGACGAGAAGACTCGAAAGGCGCCTTTTTTGTTGTTGTTGACCACAACCTTTATAAAGCCTACACTTAATAAAGGCAAGTTTGGTTGTACCTGATCGATTCAAAACCACACCACAAGATTGTTCTCGTCAATTATTTCTATCATGCTAGCATCTCTACTCTGAAAACACAACTTGAAATTAAAACGCTTTCTACACGCTGCAGGATTACACGCCTATGTCTTTAAGACAAATTATGTCTGCCCCATAAGCCAAAAACCCCATTCGTCCAATACATCGTGCTTTGTGCCGAAAACACCCGATAGCCCTTTACCCTGAACAAGCTCATACAACCATAGTTGAAGAAAAAACAGCGCTACAAAGACGCGGACTGAAAGAACATGTACGATGAACAGGTGCTAACACCCAACTAAATTTTATTTGAAGAAACAGGGTTTATATAAATGGAAAAAACTAACAGTAGCACCATGACATCAAAGCCTCTCCATTGCATCAAAATGCAATGTCTTTTTCGGCAAGTACCACTGACGGGCAGCTAATGCACGTGCCCTCGGCCCTGGCAATGTAAATGTCCCCCTTTTTAGTCTATCTCCAGAACGTGCCAGAAATTTGGTGTCATGAAGATATGGACAGCATTTGTGACATTTACAATGTTCAACCAAATGACCCCCCGCATTGTTATTTACGGCACAATTGCGCTCTCGCGCCCTTTCATTCTAACACCGTCCCGTTTTCCCAATAAACCTGGTTGCAACTTAAGGGCATCTCATACAGTCGAACCCACTTATAATGATGCCGGTTTTAACAATATGTATATCGGTTACAACAATGAGAAGCTGCTGCACCATAGACTTTTGTATGTTTTCTATGGGAAATAACCTGCTTACTACAATGCCCCGATGCCACATTATCAATCTGGCTGCTGGGTGTCCGAGCCGAAAGGTAGTGAAATGTGAAATGCGAATTCGAGCTGCTCCATGACGGGCCACATCTCCAACAGCCACCGCACGCTCATTTACCAGCCATCTCTGCGCGGCTCTCTCCCGTCGCCCTTCCACCCCTCCGAACACGAATGGGCTGCGCCCATAGCTCTATGCTGCCCCACCCTCCAAAACACAAATGGACCGCACCAACTGCACCGCAAGCACATTGCTCGCATGTTGCTAACTGGCTCCTCATTCAGTGAAGTTCTGCGAACAGCTTAATGGCTAGCGTTCATTTTTGTTGGTTGTGTTGAAGTCATTCCTGGCCACGAGGTTTCTCAACTTCGCTCGACTTGCCGCCGAAATGGAAGATGACTGATCCGCCCGCTGATCACTGGCAATGCACGATGTTGCCGGTGAAAAGAAAGCACACAGCTATAGATTTGGAAACGAAGTGCTTCTGACTGATGAAAAAATCGTCGCGAACTTGCTTTCATCAGATAGCGACGGCGACAACGGCAGTAATGACGTGGTAGGAAAGGCTGCCTCAACATTGTCCTCACAGGAGGCCCGGCATGATTCAGCCCCTCCGGGACTTCGTTTTCGCGAGGAACCTTCAGTTGCACCACGTGGAGCACTTGGATGCCTTGGAGAAGGATGTCGGCAAGCTTCGTGTAAAGCATGCATGGCTGACGGACATAGGCTTTTCTCGTGCAAGCCAGTGAGATGCTTGTGGCGATCCCTCCTCAGCATTTCTTCTGGATTTGTCAAGCTTACAGGCTGCCATGGCAGCCTTCTCGCAATTTTTAAATGGCCCCTTTTGGAGCCACCAATGTGATGCCTCGGCAGCGCTCGCATATCGCTTGCCACCCGTTACACCTCTTTACATTTGTTATAGCAGTGCCATTCTTTAACGCTGACCGCTGCAGCTTGTTACACGTGATCGGAGCGCCCAGCAGGAAGCAGTTAAACGAGTGGACACAATCAGCAGCCGGGCAGAGGAAGGTGGTGGGAAGGGGCACTGGCCTCGCTGCCTATATACACATGAGCTCTGCCATTCCGTTATTAATTTTTTCATGCAACATGGTTATAACAATTATCGGCTATAACAATAGAATGTTCGTGGCACTTGAATATTGTTATAAGTGGGTTCGACTGTATACGACATTTCCATTGCATTCCGTGTACTGCGCTGCATGTTTCTTAGAGCATGGTTCTGGTTTTGCTTTTGTTGGCATAGGGCCAACAAAAGCAAATTTACATGGTGCACTAACGACAAGATTAACATAGTGCCATCGCACAACGTTCTTGATGTTGTGGGACGCCCTGTGCCAATATGCGACCACTTGTACTCTCTTCCTGCCACCTGGCTTTTCTTCGTTAATTCCCTCCCTTACTTGTTTGATCTTTCGAAGAAGCTTATTACAGATGCTATAAACTGAATAAGAAAAGAAACCAGCAAGGCACAGCCTTTAAAACTGCTTTACACCCTGTGGATGCAAGATTTATTTAGAGCTTCTTTTAACAAGTCATTGCAACTCCTCTTTTTACTAACTTCGAGTGGGCACTGTCATATTATCACATGGTAGTGACAATGATGAAAGCTGCAAAACTATGAATGCCGAAACCAGTATTTTATTGGGCAAACCTGCACTCTCAAAAACAGGCTACATTCAAAGCACAACGATAGCAGCGTACAAAGCTGGTGATCGTTAAAAATCCAATCTGCCGATCAAGCGTGTCAGCTTTTATACACGAGCCATCAAACATTACAGAGTAATCACTGGTGCCCACGTGTCTTGCAGAAAGTTCTACACCATTCGTGTTGCGCATACATGCAATCAAATTGCACAAGGTTCGGTGACAACAGACAGTGGATAGAAACATCGATAACATACCAGAAACTTTCGATACATGCAGGCGCATCACGTACTGAGCGATAACATTTGTTAGATGGTGAAAAGTGCTCATCCCGAAAAAGATAAACAGGTCCACTAGTCAATGCCCACTCTCAAAATTGAAAATGCGTCGGCGCCAACTGAAATTAACCGCCTTGTTAATGAAACTGTTAGAACTAAAGATGCCGTACTCAACTCAAGGCTCGACGAATTTGAAGATTGGTCTCGTAGGGACAATTTATTATTTTATGGCATATCTGACAATGCTAACGAGACGTGGGCACAGTCCGAAGACTGTATTAAAGATCTGCTGTCACGTCATCTAAGCTTGAACGTTACCGATAATATGATCGACAGAGCGCACAGGCTGGGTTCCTTTGTGCAACTAAAGACTCGCCCAGTTATCGTCAAGTTTGCGTCTTTTAAAACCAAAGAGTTTGTTCTTTCTCAGAAAGCTAAGCTGAAAACAGCTGGCATCTCCGTAGACGAAGACTTCTGCAGATCAACACGCTTGTCACGAAAAAAACTAATTGAATACGGAAAATCTAGCGGCCAACCTTTTTCACTGTGCTTTAACAAACTTAACATCAACAAAAGGCCCTACATCTACAGCGCATCCACTGATAACGTTTGTGAAGTTGACTCCCCTCGTGAGTCACATGGTAATCGCAACCCACCTTTAAGCAATACTGGCAATTCGTCTGCGTAGCTATCTTCCCGCCACACAAATGATGTGTCTCTTCTTTTTAGCAATGTACATATTGTGCTCAACAAGCGAGCGGCACTCTCGGCTCATATTGATTCATGTTCCGCTGATATTGTTATTCTATCCGCAACATGGCTTTCTGCAAAAGTTCAAAGCAGTGAAATCTTTGACTGTGAAAAGAAATACGCTATTTATCGATACGACCGTGATGTTCGTATCGGTGGGGGTGTCTTGATCGCTGTTAATGAAGAGTTTCCTTCCTCAAGTGTCCCAGTCGTGTCAGCTTTAGAAGTGGTGTGCGTGCATATTACCATTGACAATAGGGATTGTATTTTTTTCGCATGTTACAGACCCCCAACTGCACCCCGTTCTTTCTGTGATGAACTTCATGATGTCTTAAATAATATTGTTATGTGTAGAAAGATACAGACGGAAGAGGTTATTTAAAAGCTATTTACACTGGACAGGAGCCAGAGCACCAGGCCGACATTTTTCTCGCGCCAAGGGCACAGACCCACTTCGTCGTCGTTCTCGCGGCGGCTCGTCTCTCGGGTATCTACCGATAATATCGTAATACTACCCCCCCGCAGCAAAAGCGCCGTCACGGTGCTGTTAAATATCCAAGGCACGTGGAGGGTTGTAGGGCTTGAGTCAGGTGACGTGGACAATGTCACTGGTTGTCACACCGAAGGACGTAGTGGTTGTGGCTAGAACAATTTCGTAGGTGACATCGGTCACTTGGCGGAGCACGTGATATGGGCCGGTATAACAGGAAAGCAGTTTCTCACAAAGGCCAACTTTACGTGATGGTGACCAAAGCAACACGAGGGTGCCGGGCGCAAAATGGACATCACGGTGACGGAGGTCGTAGCATCGCTTCTGTTTGTCTTGAGAGACTTGTAGACGAACGCGCGCAAGTTGACGAGCATGGTCAGCACGGGCGATTGCATCACGGGCATAAGCGCTAGTTGAAGCTGTGGTGGACGGAAGCACGGTGTCTAGTAGTAGCGTCGGTTCGCAGCCATACAAGAGGTAAAACGGGGAAAAGCCGGCAGTCTCGAGACGGGAAGAGTTGTATGCAAAGGTAATGTAGGGTAGAGCCAGGTCCCAGTCACCGTGGTCGTCTAAAACATATTTGGATAGCATGTCTGTAAGGGTGCGGTTCAAACGTTCATTTGAGGGTGGTAGGAGGTAGTGAATTTATGCTGAATGGAGCAGGCCCGCATGATGTTGTCAATGACTTTCGCCAAAAACGTACGGCCACGGTCTGTTAGCAATTGACGCGGAGCACCATGTATCAAAATGATATCATGTAGAAGGAAGTCCGCAACGCCAGTTGCACAAGTGGTCGGAAGACTGCGGGTTACGGCGTTGCGGGTCGCGTAGTCAGCTGCAACTGCAACTCACTTGTTTCCTGATGTAGATTCCAGAAATGGGCCGAGAAGGTCTAAGCCAACACGATGGAAGGGCTCGGCAGGGATGTCGAGCGGCTGCAGGTAGCCAGCGAGGGGCTGGGAAGGCTTCTTGCGTCGTTGGCAAAGTTCACAAGCGGCGACGTAACATCGTACAGAACGGGCAAGGCCCGGCCAGGAAAAACGGCGACGTACACGGTCATAGGTTCGAGATACGCCGAGGTGTTCTGCCGTTGGTGCGTCGTAGAGCTCTTCTAGAACGGTTGAGCAGAGGTGTTTAGGTATGACAAGTAGGAACTCAGAGCCGTACGGATGAAGGTTACGACGGTACAGAGTACCATCGCGGAGGACGAAGAGGCGTAGAGTGGCGTCGGCCGGAGAGTGTTCAAAACGGTCGATGGGTGCTCTGATGCTGGTGTCACGACGTTGCTCGTCGGCGAAATGACGCAGCTGCGACACAGAGAATACACAAGCAGCACTGGTAATATTGGAGGAGTCAGGGTCGTCAACAGGGTAACGCGACAGGCTGTCAGCGTCTTGGTGCAGGTGGCCAGACTTGTAGACCACAGAATACGAAAATTATTTTTTTGAAAATTCTTGTAGTCTCAAAGCCCATCGACCAAGCCGGCCTGTGGGATCTTTTAGCGATGAGAGCCAGCAGAGAGAATGATGGTCAGTGACTACGGAAAAAGGGCGACCGTAGAGGTAAGGACGGAACTTCGCAGTCGCCCAGACTACAGCAAGGCATTCTCGTTCCGTAATGGAAGAGTTGCGCTCCGATGGTGTGAGGAGGCGGCTCGCATAAGCAATTACGCGATCCTTGCCACGCTGACGCTGGGCTAAGACGGCACCTACGCCATGACCGCTGGCATCTGTACACAATTTTGTAGGGGCATCAGGGTGGAAGTGGGCGAGAATGGGTGGTGAGGAGAGAAGAGTGACGAGACGAGAGGAGGCGGCGGCTTCTGCAGTACCCCATGAGAATTGTACGCCTTTCTTCAAAAGATTAGTGAGGGGTCTAGCAATTGCCGCAAAATCTTAAACAAAACGACGAAAGTACAAGCACAGCCCAA
Source organism: Dermacentor variabilis (assembly GCF_050947875.1). Lineage (NCBI taxonomy): Eukaryota > Metazoa > Arthropoda > Arachnida > Ixodida > Ixodidae > Dermacentor > Dermacentor variabilis. The sequence goes on along the minus strand of NC_134576.1, from coordinate 5,442,593 downwards.
CAAAACTTTGAACATCTGCGGCTGTCTTCGGAACCGGAAAGTCTCGGGCAGCGCGAGTTTTGTCGGGATCAGGCTGTACTCCGGAAGCGTCAACGAGGTGGCCCAGAACAGTAATTTGGCGGTGGCCGAAACGACATTTCGATGAGTTAAGTTGCAGCTTCGCCTTTCGAAATACATCAAGTATAGCTGTTAGACGCTCAAGGTGAGTGTCGAACGTGGGCGAGAAGACGATGACGTCATCGAGGTAGCAGAGACATGTGGACCACTTGAAACCACGGAGCAAGGAGTCCATCATACGCTCAAAGGTGGCAGTGGCGTTGCATAATCTAAACGGCATTACTTTAAATTGGTATAGGCCATCAGGTGTGATGAACGCGATTTTTTACCTGTCCATATCGTCAACGGCAATCTGCCAGTATCCAGAACGAAGATCGATAGAATAGAAATAGCTGGAACCGTGGAGGCAGTCAAGGGCATCGTCTATACGTGGGAGCGGGTAGACGTCCTTCTTAGTAATGTTGTTCAGATGGCGGTAGTCTACACTGAAGCGCCACGTGCCATCCTTCTTCTTAACCAACACCACAGGTGACGCCCAGGGACTCGAAGAAGGCTCAATAATGTTTTTGTCTAGCATTTTGTTGACTTCGCTTTGAATTACTCGGCGTTCCGATGCAGAAACTCGATACGGTCGTCGGTGAATAGGAGTAGCATCGCCAGTAAGAATCCGATGCTTGACCGCGAGCGTCTGGCCTAAAGGGCGATCGTCGAAGTAGAAAATATCTCTGTAGGACGATAACACTTGGTAAAGGTCTTCAGCCTGCGCAGAAGACAGGTCCGTCGCAACCATTTTCTGAATCTTGGGATCGGCGGCCGAGGCTGGCACGATGGGCCTGCTAAGCTCGCAAGAAGCATCGGTTGATAACGCTGCCACGTGATGGTCGCCGAGACAATCAACGTTGGCAAGGCAAATACCTTGCGGTACAATTTGCTTTGCCAATCCAAAGTTAAAAATAGGTATGCGAGTGCGGTTCGCAGTAATAGTAAGCATACTGTGAGGCACGGTAACGTCATACTGAAGTGGAATGTCGGGCAGAGGAGTGACAAGGTACTCGCCATCAGGGACTGGTGGGGAAGACAAGAGTTCAATATAGGCTACTGATTTTGGCGGCAGGCGAATAAAGCCGGTGGGGCGTAGGTGGCACTGGGGTGCGTCACAAGGTTCTGCGAGAATCAGCAACTCAAGGCGAAGGGTTGAGTTGCCCTTATTGACTGGCAGAGCAGTCAATAAGGGCAGAATGCGCGGAGAGAAAGTCGAGGCCGAGAATTAGGTTGTGGGGGCAATGAGCAATCACGGTGAAGAGGACAGGGGTGTGGCGACCGGCAATGCTGACTCGTGCTGTACACATGCCGATAATAGGCACAGTACCGCCATCCGCAACACGGACGACGCGTGCCGACGCTGGGATGAGGAGCTTTTTGAGTCGTCGTAGGATGGTAGCACTCATAATAGAAAGATGTGCGCCTGTATCGATGAGTGCAGTGACAGGATAGCCGTCAACGTCAACGTCAAGAAGGTTTTGGTTCGTTGATAACGTGAGCAGAGGATTTGAGGGCAGCGTCGACAACGCAGCTTCACCTCCAGAAGCTGCAGTGCCTAGTTTTCCGGCTGGGTCCGGGAGGCGATAGGCAGTGAAGAGAAGCGGCGGGGTAGGGGCAAACGAGACTGATGGCGTCAAGGTGAGGGCGAGCAGCTGTAGCGAAGGTTCGGAGCAGGGGCATCAGCAACAGTGGGTTCATGGCGGGTGGCATAGGGAACAGAAGGTCCAAAAGTGCGGGAATAAGTGGCGGCGTATGTCCGAGGAGGTGGTGGCCATCGGTTGCGGCAGTGACGAGTGACGTGGCCGATGCGACAGCAGTGGAAGCAGATCGGCCTGTCCTCAGGGGTACGCCACTCAGACGGGTTGCGGCGATATATGGGCAGAAAAGGACTGCCGGGGACGAGGAGGGCCGGTAGAGAACTGGGGAACGTTGGGTTGAGACGTTGTACACACGGAGTTCAGACCCATGTTCTCAAATTCCTGTTTGACTACAACCTGAATCATCGCAATGGTGGTTGCTGGCGGATCGGGAGGCGTCACGGCGAAAGCTGACGGACAGGCGGCCTCGAGCTCGCGGCGAACAATATGGGTGACGTCGTCACAGGTGGTTCCCTCACATGTTGACGTAGCAACAGTGTTGGGTAGCCGCGTAATGTGGTGTGTGATACAGCGGCTCTTAGCCTGTTCAAGGCGACGGCATTCTTTAATGATGGCGTCAATTGTCGAGACATTGCCGAAAACAAGCAAATTGAAAGCGTCGTCGGCGATGCCTTTTAGGACATGTGACACTTTATCAGCTTTAAACATAGCGTCGTCAGCTTTTCGGCATAGAGCCAAGACGTCGAAGATGTATGAAACGTACGGCTCTGTAGATGTCTGAACACGAGACGCAAGAGCCTTTCTCGCGGCAACCTTGCGGCCAATGGGGTCGCCGAACAGTTCCCTGAGCTTTTCTTTGAAATTGTCCCAACTGGTTATCTCGTCGTCATGTGTCTGGTGCCACACACGTGGGGTGCCGCCGAGATAAAAGATGACATTGGCGAGCATAACGGTTGGGTCCCACCTGTTATTAGCGCTGGCACGTTCATATACCTTGATCCATTCGTCAATATCCTGTCCCTCCAGGCCAGAGAACACACCAGGGTCGCGATGCTGGGCAACCGTGACGACGGGAGCAGTCGGACAAGCCGAAGCCGTTGCAAAGGTGGTCTCGTCACAGGGAGGCATGGCGACAAGCTCGATGTACCGACCACTCCGGAGTTCCGTGGCGAGGACGGGGATCGCTCACCTCCACCAGAATGTTACGTGTAGAAAGATACAGACAGAAGAGGCTATTTACAAGCTATTTACACTGGACTGGAGCCAGAGCACCAGGCCGACATTCTTCTCGCGCCAAGGGCACAGACCCACTTCGTCGTCATTCTCGCGGCGGCTTGTCTCTCTGGTATCTACCGATAATATTGTAATAATATAGTTACGCGGTACCCCACGTTGCCTTTTTTTCTGTTGGGAGATTTCAACCTTCCAAACTTCTCATGGCACAGTGGTACCGTCACTATCACAAAATATTCTTCGGAATGCGCACAGTTTCTTGGTGTTTGTTCCGATTTCAACCTTGCACAACTTGTTGATGAACCTACTTGTACTACTGCAGTTTCCGCTAATGTCCTTGATCTCATTTTTACTACTACACCTGATCTGGTTTCCAAACTTACTTATATCCCTGGTTTAAGTGACCACTTGATTATTCATTTCACTTTGCGTGCCCATGTTTCTACTAAAAAGAGCTTTAAGGTTGTTCGCGATTACAAGCACGCCGATACGGCTTCTATCACGGCAGAAATGGAATAATTCACAGCTGCTTACATCTCCGGTTTTGACGAACGCTCAGTTGAGGATAACTGTCAACTTTTCAAAAATAAACTACTATCTTTAATTGACAGTTATATACCTCAACGAAAGATATCCTCAAACACTAGATCGCCATGGTTCAACAACTCTTAAACGTCTGCGCAACAAAAAGAAACGGTTATTCCGCCGGGCCAAGCAAACAAACCTCCCCGCTCATTGGTCAACGTACCGTCAAGTGGAAACCGAGTACATCCAAATGTCTAGTAATGCTGAAACTACCTTCTTGAATGTTACACTGCCCTCGTTTCTTCAAACGAGTCCACGCGAGTTTTTGGAGTGTTGTTAATGGCACTAAAACAAACATTCTACATTTAACTTACCCTGATGGCACCAGTGTTCCACCTAATCAATGTTGCAGCGTTTTGGATAAGGCGTTTGTCTCTTTCCTCATTGCGAATATTATCGTAAATTTACCGAGTGCACCAAGTTCAAACTTCCCTCTGATGGATCCCATAATAATTGACTGGTTTGGTATTAGCCGGCTAATCAATAATCTGCAGATTTCGTCTGCCAGTGGGCCTGATAGTATTGATTTAAAAATATTGAAATGCACTGAGGTGTTTTTATAAAATTTTTTGCTCAGTCGTTGCAGTATTCTTCGCTGCCGCGTGACTGGAAGAAAGGAAAGGTGGTTCGAGTCCCAAAGTCAGGCAATGCGCCTGCTCCCGAGAACTACCGTCCCATTTCATTGACAAGCATCCCATGCAAATTTTTAGAACACATCATTTACTCTCACTTTGTTGAATTTTTGGAAACCAATTCATTCTTTCATTTCTGTCAACATGGCTTCAGAAAAATGTACTCGTGTGAAACCCAACTAGCTTGCTTTACTAATGATCTTTTTGCTGCATCTGACAATAACTTTGACGTTCACTGTATTTTCTTGGACTATGCTAAGGCCTTTGATACCGTAAGGCACGATCTACTAAACCTTAAACTTGATCAGCTTAACATTGATCCTTTAGTATTAGACTGGATTAAGAACTTCCTTTCCAATCGAACTCAGTACGTAAGTGCCAATAACGCTTCCTCTGCTCTTTCATCGGTTACATCAGGGGTCCCGCAGGGATCCGTCCTCCGGCCTCTGCTCTTTCTAATATATATTAACGATCTCCCTGACTGCGTGAAATCGTCTTCAATTAACCTATTTGCCGATGACTGCGTAATATATCATAAGATTAGTGACCCCGCCAATTTCACTAAACTACAAGAAGACCTTAACAATTTATCTATACGGTGCAATGCGTGGAACATGAAACTAAACGTAAATAAATGTAAATATATGCACATATCATGCCACTCTAACAATACTGACACACGCATGTATTTTCTGAATAGCGCTCCTCTCTGTCAAGTTAATTTTTACAAGTATCTCGGCCTTTACATCACTCACGATCTATCATGGCACAAGCATGTTGAATTTATAACTTCTAACACTAATCACACGCTAAGCTATCTATGCAGAAACTTTTACGTCGTTCCTGCATCTTTAAAACTGACGCTCTACAAAACACCTGTTCGATCAAAATTAGAATATGCCTCGGCCATCTGGGATCCCCCTCAAGTATCACTAACCCTCTCCCTCGAAGCCATTCAGAACCGCGCTTCCCGCTTTATTCTATCTAATTACTCTCGTCATGCTAGCGTAACACTCGTGAAGCAAACCCTTAACATACCGGAACTTTCAGTACATCGTGCATACAGTCGCCTCTGCCTTTTCCACAAGATTTACCACAACCCGGTATTAAAAGAAAAACTTCTTACTCCTCCTTCCTACTTTTCATCCCGCAGCGATCACCTTCATAAAGTTTTTGTGCCATTTTGTCGCACGAATGCGTACTATTACTCGTTTTTACCTCGCACCTGCAATGACTGGAACCACCTCCCCACATCAGTCGCTACTATTATAGACTCATCGAGGTTCAAGACTGCTGTTTTCCATGCCATCTAACAAATATTTTATTCACTGATCTGCATTCTTTTTCTGTGTATATGTACCACTCCTTTCTGTAGCACCTATGGGCCTTGAAAGTATTTAAAATAAATAAATAAATAAATAAATAACAGGAGAGCGAAACACAAAAGGACATTTTTCAAAGAAACAAAGTACAATGTAACAGAGTCCAAAAAAAGAAAGTCCAAAGGTCAGCTACGCAAAGTGCCAAAGTTCGTTAGCACTGGTATAACAGCTTAAGTCGCACAACATGGACTATTTCAGGTCGTGAGCAGCGCCGCTATGATAGCGAAATGCCATCTGGTACGACCTCATAATTAAGTACATTGCTAGCATATCGACGAAGGTCTTATTCAGGCACTCTGTAAGACCATTCGTCTGCGGGTGGTAGGCAGCTGTCCTACTGTGGCTTGTCCAACTGTATTTCAGAATGGCTTGGGTGAACACCGCTGTAAAAGCCGTTCCCTTGTTGGTGGTGACGACTTCTGGGGTGCCATGTCACAGCAGGATGTTCTCGACGAAGAACTTCCCCACTTCGGCTGCACAAGACTCTTCGGCAGAGCTTTTGTTTCAGCGAAGCGGGTGAGGTAGTCTGTCGCCATGACGCTCCACTTATTTCTGGATGTTGACGACGCAAAGGGTCCAAACAAATCCATCCCGATGTGCTGAAATGGTCAGCAAGGAGGCTCGATCGGCTGTAGTAATCCTGATGGCCTTGTCGGTGGTGTCTTGCGTCAGTGACTATCGGCATGTCTTGGCGTAACAGCCGACGTCAGCGGTCAGGCACGGCCAGTGATACCTTTCCTCTACCCACGATGGCATCCGGGGGAATCCGAGATGTCTAGCAGTCGCAATGTCATGTAAGGCGTGTGGTAGTTCTGGATGCAGGGTTGAGGGGGGAACAAGAAAGTAGTTGGCATGGACTGGTAGGAAGTTCTTTACGAGTAGGTTGTTCTGAAGCAAAAACGAAAAAAATCCTTGCTTAAGTAACCTAGGCACACCGTCAGTGTTCCCTTCCAAATACTCGGTGGGGCTTTTTAGCTCCAAGTCTGCTCGTTGCTGTTCAGCAAAGTCGTCCACACTTATTCCGAGGAACGTGTTGTCATCCTCCTTGTCTTGCGACGGCAGGACAATGAGGGCGTGTGATAGGCATCAGAGTGTTTTCATCCAGACTTGTAAATTACATTTATGTCATATTCTTGCAGTCTGAGGCTCCACCGCACCAGCCATCCTGAAGGGTCCTTAACCCTTTCGCTGTCACGGACGTACCGGTACGTCATCGCACAATCCCCCCACAGTGTCACTGACGTACCGGTACGTTCTCTATCGTGCGTTCAAAATTTCGCGCCTGAGTGCAAAGCTGGCGCTCCTGGATTGGCCATGCCATCTGTTGACTCTTTCTACAAGATCGTATATTCGCCTCGACCTGTGTTAGTCCATGTATTAAAGAGTACGGTGCGACTGCCACTCCCTACTTTCTCTTTGCTGAGTGGCGCGGTGGCTCCGCGTTCGTTGGATTATGTGTCGCGCGCGTGTGGTTATGGATTCAAGGGTTGTTCTGCCATCTCCGCTGGTTTGAAGGTTTTTATTTTTCTTCTGTTGGTGTGCCTGCTACGGCGCGTCAAGTTCAGGCGCACGTGCCGTTGCCTCTCCGAAAAGAGTGACTCGATTGCTGCTTTCGCTCTCTTGCCGCACCCTCGCTTCCGGCTTGCAGCAGTAAACGTAAAGCCCTTCGAACTTTGTTTAGCCTTTTTCCATCTCCCTCTGTCTTCTTGATCACGCAACGTCCCATTTATCTCCGTTGTGCGGGCGACTGAAAGCGCATCCTCCCCGCATACGGTTACTTTCGGATGGCTCAGCGCGCGAGACTTCATCTGCTCATTGGAGCGGTGGCTCAATTCCGATTCAGAATACGAGCCGAGCTCGGATTCGGACTCGGACAGAGCGCATTCGAGGAAGAGGGTTCCGCATCGTCAGATTCGGATGTTGAACGGATTTTATAGTCAGGCTGATGATGATGATGATGTTTACTAACAACAGCTGCAGAACACTGAAATGTGCATATTGCATTGACTATGTTATTTGTATACCAATCATAATCAAAAATAAATTGCTATGTTCATTCCCTGTTATGCTCATTCCCTGAAACCAAGCCGACACTGGGGATGCGTCACGGCCAGTAAGGTCCAACAGCGAAAGGGTTAAGGGTCCTTTAAGTTAGCTAGCCAACCCAACATGTGATGGTCGCTGACAACTTTGAAGGGCCTGCCATATAGGTAAGGGCGGAATTTCACTGTAATGCAAATAATGGCAAGGCATTCCTTTTCGACAGTAGAATAATTGCCGTCCACTTTTGACAGTGACCAGCCGGCTTAAGCTATCACCTGTTCAAGTGCATCTTTCTTCTGGATTAGCACGGCACTGACGCCAAGGCTACTGGTGTCAGTGAGCATTTCTGGGCCCGTATTCTGAAATACTCACCTTCCACGAAGCTACTGCCTTGGCCACGCCTCCGCAAATGGCATGCGTGGATTGGCTGTTTCAGCAAAACTGGAAAATAAACAGTGCCATCTAGTAGTTCAGACCTACGTTATTGAATAGACATGTATTGACTAGACAAACATGTCTTTTGGCGTTCGGTTTGTGGTGGAGTGTAGTAGATATGAGAGGTGGTAGTTTATAGTAGTCTTTTTGGTGGTGTCTTACATGCGTTGTTTTGTGGCGATATTTGTTGATTCCTTTCCTGTCGTCTTTCTTGTGCCTGTCGTTTTGCACTAAACAAAGTATTCATGGATTCGCACCAACTAGCCCGCCAACGCATTGTGCTGAACTATCCTTTAAAATAAAACATTTCACACTTCCTTTTTCAATTTATTTTACCTGAAGCAGCTGTAGCCTACCATAGTTAGGGCGCAGAACCCGTACTGCAGCCACTACACTCGAAAACAACACACCCGAGCCACTCTGCACTCGCACGGTGTGCTCTCTCATACGATGTGAAGCATTCAGAGCGCGTGTTGCTAGTGCACGCTGGCGTCACAGGTAAGCAACCGCTTGATTTATTGAATGTGACTATCACGGCAGCAGAACCACTGTGTAAGGCGCACGTTTCAGACTATGGCCTTTGTATCAGCGTCCTCGTCGAAGTGCACAAGCACTGGTGGCAACTGCATGCGTCGTTTGAGTTCTTGAAATGCGTCGGTCTGCAGCATTTCCCCTTTGAATTCGACATCACAGTTAGTTAGATGTGTCAGCGGCTCAGCGATACACGAAAAGTCCTTGAAAAAGGGCCTGTAGTAGAAACACATGCCAAGGAATATACGCACTGCCTTCTTGTCGATCGGCTGCTGGAACTTTGCGATGGCAGCTGTCTTCTGCGGGTCGGGCTGAACTCCAGATTTGCTCATGACCTGGCCCAGGAACGGAAGCTCATCGTAAGCGAAGTGGCCCTTTTCCATCTCAAGGGTGAGCCCTGATGCCTTGATGGCCTGTAGTACTGTTGAAAGCTGCCTAAGGTGATCATCGAAATTTCCGCCGAAAACGACATCATCCAAGTAAATAAGACAGGTCTGCTACTTTAATCCTGCTAACACCATGTTCATGATTTGCTGGAACGTTGCAGGCGCCGAACACAGACTGAATGGCATGACCTTGAACTCATAGAGGCCGGCTGGCGTGATGAATGCGGTCTTTTCGCGATCTCTCTCGTCGACTTCTATTTCCCAGTAGCCAGACTTGAGATCCATCAACGAGAAGTATTTAGCATTGCAGAGCCGATTCAATGCATCGTCTATCCGTGGGAGGGGATATACGTCCTTCTTCGTGATCTCGTTCAGTCGACGATAATCGACACAAGAACTAAGGTTCCGTCCTTTTTCTTCACTAAGACAACAGGAAATGCCCATGGGCTTTTTCACGGCTATATGGTGTCATCACGCAGTATTTCGACTTGTCTTAAAGCTGCACATTCTCGTGTCGAAATTTGGTAAGGGCTCTGGAAGAGCAGCCAAGTGCACTCTCTGGTTATTATGCGACGCTTTGCGGCTGGTGTTTGTTGAATCCTCAATGACGTCGAAAAGCAGTCTTTGTATCGTTGGAAAAGACTTCTGAGCTGTTGCTGGTTACTCATGGGGAGACTTGGATTTATGTCGAAGTCTGGTTTGGAAACTATGGTCGTCGAGGTAGATGCGGCAGAAACCGAGAGGACAAACACATTGTTGGTTTCCACAACTTCCTAGATGCACACAATTGTCGTGCTCTTAATGATGTGCTTGAACTCCTGGCTGAAGTTGGTTAGCACCACTTCCACCTTCCCTCCGTGCAGTTGAGCGATCCCTCTTGTGATGCAAATTTCACAGTGGAGCAGTAGACGCTGGTTGCCCTCGATGACGCCTTCTACGTCTGCAGGTGTTTTGGTGCTGACTGAAATAACTACGCTGGAGCGAGGCGGGATGCTCACCTGATCTTCGAGCACGCTCAAGGCATGGTGACTACGAGAGCTCTCCAGCGCTATCGCTTGATCTTCTAACAGTGTCATCAACTTCCAACTTCAAGTCGATGATTGTGCCACGTTGGTTCAGGAAGTCTATGCCGTGAATGACTTCTTCGGAACACTGTTGCAGGATAACGAAGGTGGCAGGGTAAGTCCGGTCATGAACGGCCATTCTTGCCGTGCAGATTTCATATGGGGTGTCCACCAGCGGTCAGAATTTGAGGGCCTTCCCATGCAGCCTTAACTTTCAACTGGACGGCGATGGTTCCACCCATGATGGAGCAATCAGCTCCTGTGTCCACTAATGCGGTGATCGCATGGCCGTCGAGAAGCATGTCGAGGTCGGTGATTCTTTGTCTTGCGTTGTAGTTAGGCCTTGGCCTTGGATCACGGCTGCGTCACGTTGACATGACCTGTGGCTGGTATGAGGTGTCGTCAGGTCACCTTTCGTCAGCGTATTCTTTGCTTGCAGACTTCGTTGGGATGACAGCGTCTCGTTAAAGGGACACTAAAGGTTACTATGAAGTCAAATTAAAGTGATAAAGCAATGCTCTAGAATGTCTAAGGCGTCAATATAATCGCGAACAGAGCTTTAGTAACTGAGAAATTGAGGTAAATGCATGACACGATTTGAGACCCCCCAGCGACATTCCGGTACTAGCCCGATGACGAAGGCACTCCTTATCATAATTTATGTCACTAGTACTGAACTACTCGTATTAAAAAGATCATTTCATTAGGTTATAAAACGGAAGAAAATGCTCCTTGTCTAGTTCTGTTTGATTCTAAGAAAAAATAACGTTTTGACGTTACCCTTCAGTAGTATGGGTGGGTCGAAGGTTTCGTTTTCGCTTGACTCTGCGCAGTGCATGCTTTGGAGATTCAGTTGGTTCATTATCGCGTCGTACTACGCTGGTTCTGCTGGCTCGCGAAACTTGCATTTGGAACAAGCAGCAAGAATGCGACGTCCATGTGATGTCGTGGGATGCGCGAACGGTCCGCGGAACTTGGCCAAGGGCAGTTGCAGCGGCGAATCCAACGTTACTTATCAATGTGTGCCAACGAGTGAACCTCTCTGTTTGAAGTGGTTAAGTGCCCTACCTATGCCACAGCGCGTTGGCAGAGGCGAAAAATCGCATAGTGTGCTCGCTGCACTTTCGTCCAGAAGATTACGAGTTCAATGCCGACTTAGTGAAGTCGTGTGGAGTGCCTTTCAAAGCAATGTTTTCCCGTAGCACTGTTCCATCGGCCTTGCCTGCATTCTCCGAAGCAAAAGAACAACTGCAGGTCGAAGACGGGCGGTGAGTGCGGCATTTGGTTTTGACAAAGGAAAAGCTACAAATGTGCGAACATGTACAGCTATGACATACAGTTGCCATCGTAGTAATACACAACGACAGCGCGTATTACTGCTATACAGCCGACAGCGCGAGCCCTCAGCAGCAGGTCACGTTCATCAGTACTGAAATCGCTGAAGTCGAGCCCAGCATCACGAACCAATGTGTCGTTGTGAGGTTCATTCATTGCAATGAGCGTCAAAAAGTTGGCGTCATAACATAAAGAACCAGCTTATCGTTGCGCGCTTTCCCTTCCACTAGCCACCATAGTTCCGCTTTTGTGCTCCTGTCGGCTCTGTCTCAGCTGTTTATGGCCGCGTGTTCGCATTTTGCGAAAAAAAAGCCGTAGTGCCGTCTGCAGGCGCCGTTTTACTCACTGACAGCGCAATGTCACTATGAGACCATGATGTCACCACTCCTCAATCGGAGGGCAGGCGAATTGAACTGCGCTAGAGGCACGTGGACGGTTCAGAACATATTTTTTCGTTAAATAAGTATCTTCTTCGTATGAAACAAGCATTTCGAGGTTTCTGGGATGGTATTTCAACAGTCCACATTGACTTATTATTAACCTTCAGTGTCCCTTTAACCCTATCAGGGTCAATGACTTAAATATACAGCACCGCAAAGAAGTCCAAAACGGTCGATGCCGTATATTTACGGCGCTGTCTGTATGTTTAAAAAGCGCACCAATTTCCTAATTTTTTCTTTCCTGGCCTGTGCTGCCACTATGTGAGAATACAGGGAATTTTTTTCTCGCACCTCTCTGTCTCGGTTTTCATTGTATGGTTTGTTTCAGAGCTAGTTTGCTCCGACACGTCTATATACAACTGCTCGCGCATTAGCTACGTTGGCATAGGTGGCATAGGTTGGCGGGCGGCAGTTTGGGTTTTGTTCTGCGAGCAGTTTCGGCTTCTTGCGCTCACAAAACTGACGGCTATCTCGTTACTAATCGCTCAAAGTGCGGCCGCCTGTTTCTCGCTCATTTAGTGCTCACAGGGCACTACCTCAAGCGCCATTTATGCCAATTGCCAAATCGCGAATAGAATCAGGAACACCTTAGACTTCTGTCAAGCAAAGGACCAGGCAGGATTCCGTAAAGGATACTCAACAATAGACCATATTCACACTATCAATCAGGTGATAGAGAAATGTGCGGAATATAACCAACCCTTATATATAGCTTTCATTGATTACGAGAAAGCGTTTGATTCTGTCGAAACCTCAGCAGTCATGGAGGCATTATGGAATCAGGGTGTAGACGAGCCGTATGTAAAAATACTGAAAGATATCTATAGCGGCTCCACAGCCACCATAGTCCTCCATAAAGAAAGCAACAAAATCCCAGTAAAGAAAGGCGTCAGGCAGGGAGATACGATCTCTCCAATGCTATTCACAGCGTGTTTACAGGAGGTATTCAGAGACCTGGATTGGGAAGAATTGGGGATAAATGTTAATGGAGAATACCTTAGTAACTCGCGATTCGCTGATGGTATTGCCTTGCTTAGCAACTCAGGGGACCAATTGCAAAGCATGCTCACTGACCTGGAGAGGCAAAGCAGAAGGGTGGGTCTAAAGATTAATCTCCAGAAAACTAAAGTAATGTTTAACAGTCTCGGAAGAGAACAGCAATTTACAATAGGTAGCGAAACACTGGAAGTGGTAAGGGAATACATCTACTTAGGGAAGGTAGTGACGGCGGATCCGGATCATGAGACGGAAATAATCAGAAGAATAAGAATGGGCTGGGGTGCGTTTGGCAGGCATTCTCAGATCATGAACAGCGGGTTGCCATTATCCCTCAAAAGCAAAGTGTATAATAGCTGTGTCTTACCAGTACTCACCTACGGGGCAGAAACCTGGAGACTTACGAAAAAGGTTCTACTTAAATTGAGGACGACGCAACGAGCTATGGAAAGAAGAATGATGCGTGTAATGTTAAGGGATAAGAAAACAGCAGATTGGGTGAGGGAACAAACGCGAGTCAATGACATCTTAGTTGAAAACAAGAAAAAGAAATGAGCATGGGCAGGAAATATAATGAGGAGGGAAGATAACGAATGGTTATTAAGGGTTACGGACTGGATTCCAAGGGAAGCATAGCAGGGAGTGGCAGAAAGTTAGGTGGGCAGATGAGATTAAAATTAAAATTAAATTTTGGGGTTTTACGTGCCAAAACCACTTTCTGATTATGAGGCACGCCGTAGTGGGGGACTCCGGAAATTTGGACCACCTGGGGTTCTTTAACGTGCACCTAAATATAAGTACATGGGTGTTTTCACATTTCGCCCCCATCGAAATGCGGCCGCCGTGGCCGGGATTCGATCCCGCGACCTCGTGCTCAGCAGCCCAACACCATAGCCACTGAGCAACCACGGCGGGTGGCAGATGAGATTAAGAAGTCTGCAGGGACGACATGGCCACAATTAGTACATGACCGGGATTGCTGGAGAAGTATGGGAGAGGCCTTTGCCCTGCAGTAGGCATAACCAGGCTGATGATGATGATGATGATGCCCCTAGATGACCCGTTCCTCCTGAGGAGCTGAAGTAAAGTTGTGCCGACTTCAGAAGAAGGAACTTCGAACCGTGTGAATGCGTTTTCTATGGACGTGGAAGACTTGTATTACGCGATTCAGCATGAGGGAGTGCTCCGCACCATTAGGAACAAAGTCGAAGACTTCGGTAAAGTTAGGTTCTGTTGTGCAACTGGAGTCAATAGTGACCAGTTTCTAGAACTTTTGAACTTTTACATTCAATCCACCGTCGTTAGTTTCGAAAACTAACAGTATGTACAATGCAAGGGTATTTGCATTGGATCGTTGCTAGCTCCCATTCTATTGGATATCTTTCTTAGCACCTCTCACAAATGTGTAAATGGCATTCTAGTTCAGTTGTGCACTCCTACCATACTGAGGTACGTCGATGACTACTTGGTGGTTGTTAACACGGTACCAGGATCAAGGCTAGATGACACTGTAGAATCAGTAATTAACACGTCTAGAAATGCATCGGTGGCTCATAACTTCACGTGCGAAAGGCCAAGTGATAATTGCATTCATTTCCTGCACCTGAATCGCACTTTAATGAGCACAGATGTTTGTTTGGAATACAAGCCAACGTTGAACAAGGAGCTGATATCATATGACAGTGCCCACTTCAAGTTAGTAAAAACAGCAGTTGCAACAACTTGTCTAAAGAAAGCTCTACATAAATCCACAAAGTATAAAGCAGCTTTAACAACCAGGTTACAAGGCTGCTCCTGGCCGGTTTCCCTTCTTATTTAGTTTCTAGCGTCTGTGATAAGCTTCTTCAAAAGCTCAAACAGGTAAGAGAAGGAACTAACAAAGAAAAGCCAGATGACAGGAAGCGAGTACAAGTGATTCCTTACTGGCACAAGGTGTCCCATAGCCTCAAGAAGGTTGCGCAAAGGCACAATATTAATATTGTCTTTAGCGCACCATGTAAATTGGCCAAGATATGCCCTATGCTGACAAAAGCAAAACTAGAACCATGCTCTAAGAAACATGCAGCCCAGTACACGGAATGCAATAGAAATAAAGAAGTATGTAGGATTGGGCTTGTTGGTAAAATATGCTTTAAAGTTTGAAAAACAATGCAAGGGCAGCAGAGGGGACAGAAGAGAGAACTGAGCGATAACTTCCAACAGTTTATTTTCTTTTCAGAAAGCATAGCAAGTTTTAGAGCCACACATTAGCATACCAACCATGCACAGAACACCGCGACACCACGACAAAGCCATACAAAATTCAATGTGGCATTGATAGCTCCAACGCAACAGAGGGGGTGATGATACACCCATCTTTTAAACATATAATTTTTCCTTTTTTTAAACACAGAACTTTCCCCTCTTCGATTATTTCACGCGTGACACGATCACTGTGTTTCGAAATGATGCTAAATTTTTTGCATCTTGGTTTACATCCACACATGCACCAGTGGGCAGAAAGCCAACCCTGCTTAGCGCGGTCAACATTGTACATGTGCTCTTTTAGTCTTTGATTAATGCAGTGGCCCGTCTGTCCGATGTAATATCTACCACAGGAAAGGGGGATCGTACACCACATTGTTTGTGCAATCTATGGATGCATTCTTGTGTGTGATAAGGCAGCCTCGTTTGAGCCAAGATACTGGGGTGGTTATTTTGCACAGGTTGCCTAATTTTGCAGGAGTAGAGAAGACCACTTTGAGGTTGACATGCTGAGCGACCTTTTTCAGATTGTGTGAGATTCTATGCATGTATGGAATTACCCCAATTTTTTGTCCATCCCGAGTTGCTCCATCTGGATTTTCATTCACCATGGACGAATAGCTGCGCAGCAGGCCTTCAGCAACAGAGACTTGGGCCCAAACAATGAAATGTTCCTTTCCTTCGACCGCTTCCTAACCTTACGTGAGGCCTCTTTACAGCGAAGGACCAATGGAGGAAGCATGCGTGCTCTGAAAGCTCCCTTCACCCGTCCTCACGTAAGGAATGGTTGCCGTATGCCTGGGTTCGAGAGCATCTTTTAAAAGGTTTATGCGAGCATCATTATCAAATAAAAAGACTATCATCACATTGTTTTTAAATTGAAATGCGAATAGAGAGATGTGGGCATCCTTTCTTCCTAGTTTTGTTTACTAAACGTAAAAAAGTACCCCATTACAGCACTGAACTTGATATGCTCCAGCAATGCTGGCACGCCGGCGGCGTCTAACGCCTAGCAGTACCTAGGAATGCTACCCATGCCAAACGTGCGACTGAAACAAACATGCTTGGCAAGATGTACTGTGCACGCGCTTCTCCACAGGCGGGCAACAGGGCACACATGCAAGCAAACGTCACATGGCTAAGCAGTGAGGAGAAGTGCTCATTCAGGGTCAGGAGTGGCATAAGGATGCATGAAGGTAGCTTAGGCTGAGGAAGCACCAAGAAAGCCTTCACTGAGGACCCTTCAGTAAGGAAACTTTCAGAGTGACATAGGGTGGCCTTACCATACTGAAGGCTTCCTTACTGAGCTAAGGAAGATTTCACTGTTTGGCCCTTCTACAAGAGATTAATAGCCTGCCAAAGTTAACCATTTGGACTGCTCCCGAAAGCTGTCGATCATTTTGTTCGCAGGAGTTTCTTAAGGAATTTTTGAAACATGAGCTAATAATGCGTTTTGTAAACTTTGAGTGCGCGGAGTTGAATGGAAGAAGTGGCTTGTTGCCACGTGGGCAGTACATCCAACAAGAACGGTTTTCGTGCAAAAATAGTTTAACGTCTAGGAACCTCGTTATACTATTCACAAAATATTTATGGGTTAGTTCTAGTGGGTTAAAACATTTGCGTGCAGTGTCCAGAACTAAAAGAGCATCAGACTTGTACGAAATGGCATCACTGTAAAGAAAAATTAGAAAGCCCTACACATATCTAAAAGCAGCTAAGACGTTCGTGTTGATGAAAGCATTCGACACAGATCTGTCAAGTTTTGCTAAAAACAAGTCACTTAATATGGGAGCAATGGATGATCCAATGCAAATACCTTCTTTTTGAAGGGAAGGTTTACTATCCCAATGGATGTAGACCGTAGATAAAAGCTAAGTAATTCTAAAAAAAAACACTGACACTGATACCATACTGAGTCTGGTAATTTGAAGGGCCAAATTCATCAATGCAGTGAATTAGTAAAACATGCGGTATAGAATAATGAAGGTCCTTAATGTAAACTGAAAAGGCAAATAGGTTTTCACTGCATTGTGAGCTGACAAATTGCTGGATTGCGCCTGAGTTTTTTACAACGAATGGATCATCAACTTTTAAACAATTTAGGTTTTTCTGTAAGAGTGACACATTTTTGCCAGGTGGGATTTTCTGAAACGATAAGCCGAAACGCCATGACAACTTTATGAGTTTTTGCAGTGAATAAAACTTGAGAAAAATTTTTTGAGTTGGACGTGCCCTTTAGAAAAGATTCGAGGTTTAACCTGCAACAAATGCCATTGGCTTTGGTTCTGATCTTCTTCTAGTGAACACCGTGTTGTGACAATCAAAAAAGGAAGAAACCACACATTGCGCCTTATCATGATACAGCTTAACAGACATGACTGCAAAGACACCCACCCTCTTTGTCTGCAGGGAGCGCACACAGGAATGTTCATTTAGAAAACAAGTGACACGTTTTACCAGGAGTTTTGAAAAACTTGGCTTACAGCGGCTCAGGACGTCAACACCGTCTCTATGCATCGCTCATGCTCATGCTCAGAAGCATGCAGAGAGACTTGCCCGATGGTAGCGAGGAGTGCCAGCAGGGAATGCTTCGGTTCAACTGCGAACTTAGGTCCCAGAGAAAGCACGACAGTGACGGGCTGGGGTAAGTCCAAGTTTTCTGGCTTATGAAGCATGCACTTGGGCAACTGCTGTCTCATAGGCACAAGAGTACGAAGCTGAAGAAGTTGGGTCTTTCAGAGGAACTCGGTAGATTGTGAAACAGTTGGAAGAAGTTCTCGAGGCTTCCTCGCAGCCTCAGCAGGACTGCTGGGGACGTGTAGATGAGCACACACATACTCATTGCACAACCGTGCTTGCCTCTGGATTTCAGCCTTCAGGATTTTGCAGGCTCTCATCCCGTGTACTTGAGAAGGAGTGAAGCCACCGAAAAGTTGCCGAACGTCGTCAGGAAGCACTTTTTTCGGACACAAAAGGAAAGCATGCACGCTCTGCAGGTGGCAACTGCAATGACATTGATGATAGCATGTGGCTGAAGCAATAGGCATTGAAAAGGGCCCATTGTACGAGAAATGTAATTAAGAAGGGTGTAGGATTGGGTTTGTTGGTAAAACGTGCTTTAAAGTTGGAATAACAGTGCAAGGACAGCAGAGGGGACAAAAGAGGGAACAGAGCGCTAACTTCTGCCTGCATGTGTGAATGTAAGCCAAGATACAAAAAAGGTAGCATCATTGCAAAACACAGTGATCGTGTCACGCATGAAATAATCGAAGCAGGAAAAATTCTGTTTAAGAGATGGGTGTGTCAGCACCCCCTCTGTCCCATTAACTGACAAGGAGGTCAGATACCTCAGGTTATCGATGTCACATTGAACTTTCTATGGCTTTGTGACGGAGCCGTGGTGTTCTGTGCATGCTTGGTGTGCTAATGTGTGGCTATAAAACTTGCTACGCTTTCTGAAAAGAAAAGAAACTGTTGGAAGTTAGCGCTCTATTCTCTCTTCTGTCGCCTCGGCTGTTCTTGCACTGTTATTCAAACTTTAAAGCAATAGAAATGTTGTATATGATATATCCCCGAGTTGCAACCAGGTTTATATTGGTCAAACGGGGCTGTGTTACAATGAAAGAGCGTGAGAGCGCTATTAGGCCATAAATAACACTACGCGGGGTCATCTGGCTGAACATTGTAAATGTCACAAATGCCGTCTTTATCTTCGTGACACCAAGTTTCTGGCACGTTCTGGAGATAGACTAGAAAGGAAGATATTAGATGCATTTTACATTGCTATGGCCGAGGGCATGTGCATTAGCTGCCCATCAGTGGCCCTTACCGAAAAAGAGATTGCATTTTTGATGCGATAGAGGTATTGACATCACGGTAGTGCTATTCGTTTTTTCCATCTTACAAACCCTGTTTCTTCAAATAAAATTTAGTTGGAATTTAATGCCTGTCGGTTGTACATGTTCTTCTTTTAGTTTGCGTCTTTGTAACGCTGTTTTTTCTTCAAGTATGTTACACCAACTCACCCACATCACACTCCTGCTGCTTATACAACCACTTTTCAGCGGTCTTATTTTTTGTACAGCCAAAGACCAGAACGATCTTCCTATACAAATTGCCATGATCACCGACCATCTTCTCTTGAAAGACTATATCATTATAGACAATACCGAATGATGTATGATGATTGATGACTGCCTTGTAATACCCTCCCCCAATGGAATGCCCTCGGGCATTTTAGGTATGAATGAAATAAATAAAAGATAATCAAGAACTCTGCCTAGCTTTGTATAGGCTCAAGGGTTAATCCATCTAACCGAACTGTGTTGGGCCAGGTAATGCTGGACCTGAATCTTTTGGGCCTGGGTGGTGCGTATAGGCCAGATTTGAAATTACCAGGCTGGGCTCGGACGGTCCAACGCATGGCAGTTTTGGGCTGAGGCACCTCCCCCCCCCCCCCCCCAAAAAAAAAGGCCAGTACAGTGTTCTAGCGTGCACTGACTGTTCTATGCATTGTGTGGCATAACAGCGTCCTATGTGAACAACATGTTTGATGCTTATTTATGCCGTTTTTTGCCCAAAAATGTTACTCGTGGTGCAGCCTTTGATAGGCTGATGTGCATTTTGGCCATAAGAGACCTCATCACCTGGCTGCAGTGCAGAGCCAACATAAGGACTGTATCACAGCTGTAACGAAACGTGTCCACTACAATCTGCCAATAAGTGGCCCAGAAAAAGGTGTTGATCATCATCCGCCAGCAACGAGAATGGCTCTTGGTTTGCCCATTGATGCTTCAGCTCTCCACACCAAAGTATGAACAGCAATGAGAATATCTTGCAAAGCCTACTAAAGTGTGGGTGTGGCATGCACTTGCTTATTTAAATCTAAACAGGAACGTTCCTTTTGTGTGCACTGCTACGTAAATGGATAAAGGCAAGGTCCGATTCGTGGCCCCTCATGAAAGCGTTAAATGCCATTTGCAGAAACCAGTTTCGGAACCACCGTTATAAACACACCGACTTGGTAATAGCCTTAAATGTTCTCCCCCCCTTCGAAGTTAGAACAGTGAGGACACCAAGGGGTTGAATTTCTTTTGACAGTTATAACCCATGTGAAACAGACGGGCGATAAAGCCAGCAAAAGCATAGGGGAAATATTAGTAAAAAACAAAGTTACTACACCAGACACACTTGCACATATGATGCCCTAACATGATGGCCACTGCACGACACTGCGCCTGTAAGGAGCATAAACAAACACAGACTTGTGGATTCTTGGAACGCCCACAGCACTTTTCCAAATAGTACTCAAGGAATGCATCATCTTCCAATAAGTTTCAAGGGCCCTCGCAGCACTGTCTCAAGTTCACGGCCCTTTTAAGCAGGTGTATAAACACTGCAACCTCTCGCTACACATGGTAAACATGCATAGCAACACCTACCTTCTCCTTGGTCTTGGTGATGAATCCAAGGCGCTGCTCCACGTCTGCAATGCAGTGGTACAAAAAATTAGTGACAAACCGACACCATTGCATAGTGGCTCAGCAGCAATTACATCTATACTGCAATCATACAGGCAACAACAGCACTGTTCTACACATATGACGGATAAAATCAAGTTGGGTTGCATCACATCAGGCACATACAAGCAATGAGTTTGTTCCCATTGCGTTTGCCTTAGGTACTGCACATACAAGACAGCCTGGTAGGGATTAGCCAAATAATGTTTATAAAAATAACACGTCCAGTCAACATTAACAAAATCCAGACAGCCAATTTCAAGAAGGCATTTATTCTACCATACTCGTACAATGTACCGTGCCACCTAAAGAAAGATAGAGACATGGCTTTGGTGCACTGTTTTGCATTCCACACAAGTTAAAGAAAAGGAGGCTCAATGAAAGGTGTGGCATACTTGTGGTATCCTGTGTTGGCTTCTGGTTTCGGTTTTGGGTCGTTTACATCAGAGCGCCACTCAGCGCCAAACGCTGTAAGTTGCCTGCTGCATTTCCCCTCGTGGAAATAAAATCATTCTTTGCCTGGTCCCCGACTTGAGTAGTCCGGCTCTTTTTCTGCAGTGCTGCACGCCCCTGCCATTTAAGCCTCATGCTGTAGGTCCTCTGTCCGGCCGCCCCATCAAAGCTACAACAAATTGGCAACGAGGTAAACCGTTTACTCTTTTCCTACGTGCCCTGGCAGTTCTACTCCTGCTTTTATCCTGCTTCAGACATGCAAGACGCTACGTCTACTTCCACTCCGTCCACCTCGACTCCCCCGCCTTTGTTCTCAGTGCCCAGCATGGCGTTCGCACCCCCCATGCCGCCTTTCCTTGCATTACCCGGTACTCCTTCGGTACTGTGGCTCACATGGAAATGTTCTTTTTGCACGTTTCTCCAGGCAACCAGATGCGAGGCACTACAAGACAACAGGAAGAAAGCCATTTTACTCAGTAACTTCGGCTTCAAGGGGCAGCGTCTCTACTACAACCTCGCGTCGCAAACGGACCAGACGGCTACTATGTCCGAAGACATTCTTCGCATCTTCGACAAGCACTATGAAGAAAGCACCAATCCCCTGGTACAGTGCATTACCTTCCGAGAGAGGAAGCAACTACCCGGGAAAACCTTTCAGGACTTTGTCACCGCGCTACAAAGGCTGGCGCCTGCCTGTGCATTCGGCGCTTGGCACAACGAGTCCCTTCGTGACCAAACTCTGCAAGGCGTTGCATCAGCAAGAATACGAGAAAGGCAACTCTACGAAGGATCGTCCCTAACGCTCAAGAAAGCCGAGCCAATTGGACGAAGCGTACAGCAAGTTGACAAGGAACTTCAAGCCTTCAACAGCTCGTCTGTTCAACACATCGACATGGCGTCGCCAGCCATCAACTTCCTCGCCCGGATGCGCAAGATGGCGGTTCCCGCCACCCTTCTCCCTCGACCCTGTGCCTTCAAGATGGCGCTCAACGGCTTGGCGGACAGTTGCATCCTCGGGAGGCTGGCCAATGTGACGCCCGTCCCGAACTCCGTGAAGCCAGTCGAGACATCGCAGTCCGTTGCTACCAATGTGGTTCACCTCACCACATCGCATCCGATCCAGCCTGTCCGGCAAAGCACGGTACCTGCCGTGCGTGTGAGAAAGTGGGACATTACGCATCGGTTTGCCATTCGAGGAATCGAACACAGCGAGTCTCCTGCTTGAACGCAGCTTGTTTCCATCAGCGCTGACACAGACTTAGCCACCACAGTCCCGTTTGTGCTTACGATTCAAGCACCGAATTTCTGTCCGGCAACAATTCAAGCCGAAGTCCTCATTGAGAATACTACACTCAAGTTGCTCATGGACACAGGAGCTGCGGTGTTGCTGATGAACAGCTCCCTATACAAAGAACATTTCAAGGTTTTTCCATTGTCTCCTTTGAGTTTTCGACTCAAGAATTATTCGCAGCAAGAAATTCTGCATTCAGGACGTTTCTCCGTGTTCGTCAAGTACCGCAACAAGGCTGCAGTAGTGACATTCCACGTTATGAACCAAGGCACTTCTCTTCTGGGCTTAGACGCCATTCAAGCTTTGGGCATTGACATTCAAGGGTCTTTGCTCACATGTCAACAAGTATCAGGACTTCCAACTAACCCAAGCGTCCAGCTTCCGTTTCTTCCACACAACGCTCCAGCAGAGTTCGCCCATCTGTTCTCAGAACAATTGGGACTTGTAAAGGGCTTCGTCCACGACGTTCGTCTCCGAGCTTCAGTGCAACCAGTCTCAGCGAAACTGCGCCCTCTACCTCTGGTTCTCCGAGAGAAAGTCTCCGACAAGCTGCAACGCCTGTAATCAGCTGATGTCATCGAACGAGTCGCTGTGTCCGAGTGGATTCCTTCGCTCATCGTCGTTCGGAAGGACAATTTCATTCGACTTTGCGTCGATCTTCAAGACCTCAACAAGGCTATCATCATCGACGCCTTTCCGCTACCGAGGGCTGACGAACTGTTGCATCGACTCGCTGGTGCTACTGTCTTTAGTAAGTTGGACTTGCAGCCTGCTTATCAAGTTTTATTGTCCGAGAAAAGTCGTGAGCTTACTACTTTTATCACTCATGACGGTCTTTTTCGCTTCAAGCGTGTGTGTTTCGGTTTGGCATTTGCGCCATCTGCTTTCCAGCAGGTCATGTAATCTGTTTTAAAAGACTGTCCAGGCACCTTGTGCTACCTTGATGATGTTCTTGTATGGGGTCACACTCAACATGACCACGACAGAAATTTGCGAATCGTCCTGTCTAGAATAAGTAATGCAGGCATGCAGCTTGACTACAAGTGCGTATTCAGTGTCCCAGAATTAACTTTCTTAGGACATAAAATTTCTGCAAACAGCATTTTGCCAATGGATAGCAAAATTCAGGCAATCGTGGAGGCACCACAGCCTAAAGACAAAAAGGCTCTACATTAATTTCTGGGCCTCACAGGATATTATGCTAAATTCATCCCGCAGTGTGCCAACGTAGTGGAACCACTAAAGAAACTCCTAAGGCAAGGACAAGCCTTTGTCTGGGATCGAAATACTGAATACAGCTTTCAGGCGATTAAAGGCGTACTTGCATCCCGCCCGGTGGTACGCATGTTTCAACCGCGTCTTCCTATTATGTCACAGTTAATTGGCATAGGAGCCGTCCTACAGCAAATATGCGGAAATGAGCTCTTTACAGTAGCTTTTGCTTCTCGTACGTTATCTTCCACAGAATGATGGTACTCCATAGGAGAACGGGAAGCATTGGCATGTCTGTTTGCGTGTGAACACTGGCATGTTTACTTGTGGGGTCGACAGTTCACTCTACGAACTGATCCCCAAGCTCTAGTCACATTGCTATCTTCAAAGGGTCATGGGCAGCGACCATTAAGAATTGGAAGGTGGAATGCAAGGTTGCTACATTACAATTTCACCATTGAGTACAGTAAAGGTGACCAAAATGTCATTGCGGGCGCATTGTTACACCTACCTGTCCCTCCCGAATGTGAACCAGCACTAGATGAGGAAATAGTGTCTTTAGTTTCGTCTTGTAAGACAAAATAGTAAAAGGATGGAGAACTGCGGCGGACTTTCCAGCAGAGTTACAGGCATATGCTGCTGTACAGTCCGAATTGTCCTACATGGATAATTTGCTTCTCCGAGGTGAACGTATCGTTCCTCCTGCTTTCTTGTGTCAGACACTCCGGTCTATTGCTAATGAAGGTCACTTAGGCATCACGAAAACCAAGCTCAGATTGAGAGGCATCTACTGGTGGCCTCACATGGATAGGCAAGTTGAGGAACTTGTTGGAAACTGCTTTGTGTGCCAACAAGCAAATAAATCTGCCAAACCATCTTTTGCTGCATTACAACCTGTCGAATGGCCGTTAAGACCATGGAAAAGGTTAACCATAGACATAATAGGCCCTCTTGATCGCGCTGCAAAGTATGCACGCTTTGCATTGGTCATGGTTGACTATCATTCCAAGTGGCCCGAAGTTGCTTTTATGCCTTCCATCACATCCGAAGCCATCATGCGCAGTGTCCGACAATGGACCACAATTTGTTTCTGCACAGTTCGAAAACTTCCTGAAGGAAAGAGGCATTAAGCATTTCTTGTCTTCTCCTTACTACCCACAGGCCAATGACCAGGTAGAAAGATTTAACCGTGTCCTTAAAGAGTTCATACAGATTTCCATTTTGGAACAGCAAGACCTC
Source organism: Dermacentor variabilis (assembly GCF_050947875.1). NCBI lineage: Eukaryota > Metazoa > Arthropoda > Arachnida > Ixodida > Ixodidae > Dermacentor > Dermacentor variabilis. The sequence goes on along the minus strand of NC_134576.1, from coordinate 5,417,876 downwards.
AGGCTTGCGGTCTTAGAATACTTAGCAATTTACAGGTTTACTCGACATATGACTACCGGTGTGTCTCCAGCTATGCTGCTCCATAGTCGACAACCACGAACTCGCCTGGACGTTGCAAACATGCCTCCAATTCATCCTGAATTCGCTTCTCCAAAGTTGCACCAGGAAGTGCAGAGTAGAGTACGTGAAAAACAGGAAAATACTAAAAAGTATGTGGATAGTCATCACGCAACCAAATGTCCCCAGTTTCAGCCAGGCGATCTGGTTAGGGTATGTACTTCACGGAAATCTGGTCCTAAATACTCCCGTCCGTTCAAGATTTATCGCAAAGTAGGTCGAAGTACTTTCCAGCTTGAAAATGGCAAGCATTCGAATGCACCTAAACTGGTGAAGTACTCGGTACGTCAGGGTGAAACAACAAATAAAAGGAGTCATTTAAATGAACACATTTTTTGACGATAGTTTTCCACTTTTTCTTCCAGTTCCTAATGGCGCCTGTTTTCCTGCGGCAGCCACGTCCTTGCAACCGCCTGTTTCACCACCGCCATCGGGTTCACCCCGCGCAGAAAAGTCTCCTGAACATCGGCACGATGCTCCACGCCAAGACACTGCTCCTGAAAACACTCAGGACACTGGTGCACCTTCCAGTCCCTGTACGAGTAACACTTCTGCTGTTCCTCCTCTACAACCTGAACAAGTCCTCCGTAGATCTACATGTCATAGACAACGTCCAGTATGGTTTAAGGATTATGTTTTCAAGTAGTTTTCTGCCTTGGTTTATTGTCTACAGAGGTTTCAACCTCCCATGCAACTTTGGCTCTTAACGCCAAAAGTTTTCCTTACATGTTTGTTAGGTAAATACAGTGCAGTCCACTTATAACGATACCACATATAACGATATATTGGTTATAACGATGGGTCGACATGAGAGTGTCATTTTATGCATTAGGTCTATGGGGAAAAAAACCATTTATAACAATAGGTTATTCACCGCATATCGGATATAACGATCAAAATTTTGCCGTCTGGATGGCGTTTTCCGTGCCAAATAATCGTAACATTTGCGTTGCTTAGTTCCCTGAAACGATGTCGAGATGAGGCGATGTTTACCTCCATAAGTTCGTATCTGCCGCCATTACCGCGCAGCGCTTCTCGCCCCGCCCGCACACCGGAAAATAGCTGAGAAGGCGCAGCGCGCCACAAGATGGCGCTAGCTGCTTCATGCGCATAAAGCCCAGCCCCTCAATCTCCCAAAAATTGAGGGGCTTTACATGCGCATCGGCCACAGTCGCTCCGAAAGAGCGAGAAAGAAAAAAGAAAAGCGACAAGCAAAGCAAAGCGGTGGCGCCCGTCCCGCGTCTCTCTCTCGCAATAGCAGGCTGACGCCACCGAAGCAGCGTGCAACCAACGGTTCAACCCAGTTCGAAGATGGCGCCGACCAAGCACAAAGCTGTGTCGCTTGACATGAAGATGGATATTTTGCAGGACTCTCGATGCGGATTCAAGGTGAGAGCCGTTGTGAAGAAGTATGAGCTCGGCCAGTTAACGATATCAACCATCTTGAAAACCGGGAGCACCGCGACTGTGAAGGCAGGAGCTATCAGCGGAAAAGGGCACTTTACCAGTGGTTCATCACCAATTGCTTCAAAAAGGCGGGCTTTGTGCGAAGGACGAACTTTCCCAACCCACTGAGACCAACACGGTGGAAGCCGCTGACATAACCGAGCTCTGGGAGCTCGTTCCTACTGGTGACACAAGTGGTGAGTCGAAGGAGGAGCTTTTGACTGCAGACAGTGCTGCCTCGTTCTGCGATGAGGTCACCGACGAGGCGATCGCCGAAGATGTGCTGTCTCGAAAGACGGCAAAGTTGTGCGACGGTGGCGACGGCAGCAGCGACGGCAGCAGCGACAGTGACAACGAGATTGACAGTGACTCCTTGACCCCGACCTCTATGTCCACACAATGTGCACTGTCGTGGATCGACTCCTTAATTGATTTTATGCATGCTAACGGATTGCCGCCAGTGTTCGCGCAGCAGCTGGAATCCATGCACACCACGGTTGTGAAGCTGAAGCTGCCGCAAAAACAAGTGCAGATTTCGGACTATTTCGGCGCGCCTAACTCTTGACACGGTCATTGGCGCTAGAAATAAAGTTTGTTTTTCACGGCCTACTTTCTACACCATCTATTCTTTAGAATAAGTAGCGAATTCGAGTTCGGAGCTGCAAAGGTATGTTCCGCATTTTTTTTTGTTTTTTGTTTAATAACTTCAGTCCAGATATAGCGATCATCGGTTAGAATGATCATATTTTTCGTCCTTCTCGATATCGTTATAAGTGGACTGCACTGTAGTACACAAGTAGTATCCTTCAGATGGGGGGATTTCTGGCAGCATAAAGGGTGCAATGCGCACGCTGTACTTACTGCTATACTGCAGATTTATCAGTGGGTCCTAGTGGTAGGAACACTCTTCTTGATTTCTTAGCATCCCCGTAGAAGGGATACCATACATTTCTTGTACGTTGCATTTCTTGCAGCATAAGCCTGCAGTATGCACATTTTCACTACGGTAATAGCCGCCATACAAATTTGTTTTTCATGGCAAAAAGTTTTTCAACATTACTTAGGTCGTCAGCATCCTTACGGGGGGACTATCCCAACTTCTTGGGAGCGTAAAGTGCTTTGTACGCACAATCTCCAATCCACGACAGCGACACAGCTGTCTCGAGTCAGGCTCAAGGCGAATGAGCCACCCATCAGTGCTGTCCCAGAAGGCACACATGTTTACACTGGCTACTTTTGTACTCTGTGAACTCTTTTTCATATGTGATCTGTGTGTGCAAGTCTGCATCTTATCGTCTTCCCAAGATGGGTACTGAAACTTTTCAGAACTGTAGTTCAATCGTGTTCATTTTCAGTTTTCATGTGTGTTTTTAAAATGGGGAAGCCAAAGATGTTATTTTCTATTATATAAAGATGTCATCACCAAACACGCGTGTTACAGTGCTAACGTGTCTTCTTCTGTAACTCATGACTTGCTTTTGTTGCGAGGAGAGCGGGTAGCGCATTTTCCTCTCAAGGGAGAGGTGATGTAGTATCCTGTGTTGGCTTCTGGTTTCAGTTTTGGGTCGTTTACATCAGGGCACCACTCAGCGCCAAACACTGTAAGTTGCCTGCTGCCTTTCCCTCGCGGAAATAAAATCATTCTTTGCCCAGTCCCCGACTTGAGTAGTCCGGCTCTTATTCAGCGGCGCTGCGCACCCCTGCTGTTTAGGCCTCATGCCGTAGGTCCTCTGTCCGGCTGCCCCGTCGAAACTAAAACAATAGTTGAAACAGTCATGCCAGAAATCCGAGTAAAGTAACATAAGCATGTCTTGCAAGACTAAGAAGACATGACATTGTGCAACCATCTTTCCATAGCAGAGCTGCTAACTCATGAGACTGAAAGGGCAAAAGAATGGATCTTAGAGCGCCCAAACACAAAGTACATTGAAACATGGAAAAGAGTTAGCTAGTTAATTCGGGTTTAATGGCGCAAAAGCGACTAAGGCCATGCTGCGCCAGCCACAAGATATTAAGAATTCAAATGTTAAAGCAGCGGAAGCTGCATTAAGTTAGAGTCTGTGTAAAAAACTAATTTCTTCTAGAAAGCTGAACAAGTCAGTGAAGGGCATTAGCGGTTCATCTCCGAGTGTTGAGGCGGGGTGTAAAGGTATGTGTAAGTTATAGACATTTTGTCTCTGTGTTTCAATATTTGGACATGTCATAATAATGTGCATTACTGTGAGTGGTTCATGGCACTTCTTGCAAGTTGGCGGGTTTTCGTTTTGAAGCAGAAAATTGTGTGTCAGGTGTGTATGCCCGATTCGGAGTCTACATAGGATCACCTCATAGAAGCGTTGCTGGTGACTGCACGACTTCCATTCGCTAAGCAAGGGTTTTATTGTGTGTAACTTATTTGTGCAAGAGTCCCATTCTAGTTGCCACTTTGATGTCAGGGCCTTATGAATCGCTCGCATACTGTCTTTGTATGGAAGTGTTGTTTGCGTTACACCTTTGTACGCTACCATGAACGCGCATCTATCTGCTGCTTCATACCCTGGTATCCCAACATGGCTTGGGACCCAGCAGAATCGTAAGGTTCTTCCGTATTTGTTATAGGCCAACATCTTTAGGATATCCCAAAGCAGGGGTTCAGATGCGGAGTTAAGATTTAGAGCTCTGAGTGCGCTTAACGAATCAGTATATATGATAGCATACATCTGCTTGTCGCTGGTAATTTTTTTTACTGCCGTCCATATCACAAAAACTTTGGCGGTAAACACTGAAGAAAAATTATTTATCCGAATTCTATTTTGCCAATTTTTCATTATTATTCCGACACCTACATATTCTTGTGTTTTGGAGCAGTCAGTGTAAAATTCCATGTAATTTTTATATTTTTCTTGAATAGCTCGGAACTCTTGTATTAAGTGTTCTTGTGGAACGTCTTTTTTCTTTAGATGTGTTAATGTCCAGTCACATAGGTGTGAAAAGTTGTACCATGGTGGCAATCTTGGTGGCCTTTCAGCAACCTGTAGGGCCTCATGAGGAACATCATAAGTCTGACAGTATTCTTCGTGTCGTAAGATTAGTGGCCGAATCATGTTCAGTTTGCTTGTGTAGTGTATCCGTGATTTGCAGTGTGTTACGACGCTGTAGCATATATTTGTGGTGATGATCGAATTCGTAGTACATAGGAAAGTGTAAGCAGTGCTCTGTGTTGCTGTAAGGAAGGCTCATTGCAGTCAACATATAAACTTTGGGCAGGCGATGTTCTGTAGGCACCGCTCGCCAGTCGTAGGCCGAGATTATGAACTGGATCGAGTCGCTTGATGTATGACTGCCTAGCTGCACCATAAACTACACTACCGTAGTCGAGGATGCTACGTACGAGGGATCGGTATATACGTAGTAGACAAGTTCGGTCAGATCCCCAGTGCTGGTGCGATAGCACCTTGAGGATATTTAATGGTTTATTTGCTTTAATTTTAGTTGTGTTAATGTGGGCCAGGAAGTTCAGCTTTGTGTCAAACGTTATGCCTAAATATTTGTGGTCGTCTTTGACTGGCAAGGTTGTACCATTCAATGTGAGAACTGGATTGCAGTGTATAACCCTCGTTTCTGGGAGGAGAAGATAACTATAACAGTTTTGTCTTGAAAAACGGAATCCATTTTTGTCAGCCCATTGTGTAAGGTTATTTCATCATCATCATCATCATCATGATTTTTTTTATTTTCACCACTCGATACAAGGTGAAAAAGGGAGAGCCGGAAAAAAAGCCGAAAATTCTTCGGCTTGACAAAGCTCCGGTCTCCCCAGACAGGCACGGTAGCGGCTGGTGTAGCAATACAATCACTCATAAAGTGTGGATATAAGAGTATTTTTAAACAGAAATACATAGACATTTTTGTGTTATTACATAGAAACTAGTTATAATACAGTTGTGTCAAATAACTCCCAGTATACAATTACAATCTGTTATCCTGTATATTATTATTTAACACAACTCAGTCACATATATCATAAGAATGCAAAAGCAATGTATACATATATATATATATATATATATACACATATATACATACACATACATAAATAAATATAACAAATTTCACAGAAGTGTACAACAAACACAAGTTACCATCAGGAAACGTTCTTTCTTTTTTAGAAATTAGTTTACATACTTGCAAATACATATGTGCGTCCAGGTTAAAAAGCAGAAAAAAAAAGATAATCTTAATATAGACTGCTGCTTTCGTGACAGACACTTCGGCAACGTAGCCCAGGGCGTCGTCACATCCTCGATTTTTTTTTTTTTTTTCGCGAAGACGCCCTTTACAGCATCCAGTTTACAACCCAAACCCTGCCATGAGGTCCGGGCACAATCACTGGCGCAGAAACCTGGATTGTAGGAATAATAGTTACAAGTGTGAACATATAAACGCAACGAAAGTACATGATAAGTTCTGCGGAACTGTTAGAGCAGTTAACAATACACATCTATAAGAACAAATCCAATATTTTAGTTTTGTTTAGAGATAGCACATAAACATTTTGTTGGCTGAAATAGTTAAGTAGGGAAGGTAGTGTATTTTTAAGGCATTGGCAGCCATAATTAGTACGTGAGAAAGGAATCTGCCATAGTGCCTGGTGACGATATGAATATGTACTTCGATTCTGTTGTAGAGCTGCCAGGGTTAGGAATGAGTCGAGTTTTCCCAGCATAGCATTTCTATAGCTTAGTAACGTTTTGAATTTATATATGTCACAGGCTCTGATTATTCTGTTTTGTTGGAAAAGCTCTTGCGTATGCTCGAAAAAAGAAACGTTCGCTATCGCCCGAATTGCTTTCTTTTGAAGTATTTCCAGCATTTGAATATTTTGCGCTGTAGTGTTAGCCCATATAAGTGAACAGTAACTGACGTGTGAATGGAAAAGAGCATGATATATAAGACGCTTAACTTTAAAAGGTAGTGCACTTCGATTCCGATTTAACACACCAACAACTTTTCGTACCTTTGAGCAAACATGACTAACGTGTTCATCCCAGGACATATGCGCTGTGAATATTACGCCTAGGGTTTTTATGGATGACGAAAGGTTAATTTTATACGGACCCAACACAATACTATCTGGCAATGTAGTAGAACTTCCCGGAGCATGAAAAATAACGCATTTTGTTTTGGTTTCATTGAGGATGAGGCCATTTGCCTTAGACCACGCTCGAAGTCCATAAGAAACGGAGCTTGCTATAGGCGTTATTTCTTTTAAATCTTTGCCGGTAAAGAAAACAGAGCAATCACCTGCATACGCGACAAATTTACACATATCGCTCACTTGTACAATATCATTAATGTAATATAGGAAAAGTATTGGGCCAAGGATGCTACCTTGGGGCACACCCGCTGTCAAAGGTTTCATCTGCGACCTGTACTCATTAATTTCAACAAACTGAGGTCAGCTTTCTAAATAAGATCGGATAAGTTCAAGTGTTATTCCTCAGAAGCCATATTTTTCCAGCTTTATCAGCAGCAATTTGCGGTTGACCCTATCAAAGGCTTTGCTGAAGTCTAAGTATAACCCTAAAGTCAGAAATTTTTTTTCGATGTTCTCTAGAATAAGCTCCTTCCGTATGCTTAAAGCAGTTTCCGTAGACCGTTTTTTCTTAAACCCGTGTTTACAGTCAGTTAGCAGGCTATGTTTTCGCGAAAAATTATCAAAACGAAAGTTGACAATTTTTTCGATCCCTTTGATAGCACAGGAAGTATAGATACAGGCCGATAATTGCCAATATTATTTTTGTCACCTCCTTTGTGAACAACGATTACTCTCGCTACCTGCATATTATGCGGGAAAACTCCGGTTGACAGGGAAATATTAAAAATATGCATCATTGCAGGTGCAAGTAAGTCTATGACGTACTTAATTGGCCTAATTTCTAAATCATCTACGTCTCGACTGTGGCTATTTTTCAAGGATGAAAATTTTGTAATCGCCTCAGGGATGCTAGTAGGCTTTAGGAATAAAGATTCTCTTAATGAATCTACATGCATTGTATCTTGAATGTCATGATCTACGCATCCTACTTTAACAAAAAAATTGTTAAAATGGTTCGCAAGTTCTGTACCACCTACAAAACTGCCATCAATGTTCAACTTATCTGTTCGTGTATCGACTGACTTCAGATTTAGTGTTTCGCTTATTTTTTTCCATACTTTATCACTTCTACGCATGCAATCATTATTAAATATACAGCTGTAGTAGTCATTTTTCGCCTTTTCTTTTTCTTTGTTCAATTTATTCCGAAACTGTTTATATTCTTTCCACTTTGACAAGTCCTTCGACTTGATGAACGACTGATAAAGCTTATTTTTTTGGTTGATTTGCCTAATGATTTCTTTTGAAATCCATGGCTTGCGCGACTTTCTTTGACTCCGATAGTTTCCAAGCGGGAATGATTTGAAGTACAGCGTTTTGAGTTTGCTCATAAACTTATCATATGACTCGTTGGCATCTTCAATGGCAAAAATATCGCTCCAGTTCGTTTCGTGCACTGCTTCTCTGAATTTATCTAGTGTTTGAGCCGATATCTTGCGGTACGTTGTCTTTTCAGTGCACATGCTTTTAATGGTGCCTTTACGCTCTAGAAAAAGGTATATAGGCATATGATCGCTGATATCACAACTTATGACTCCCGATGTCGTGCTATCGATAGTCGAGTTTATTATGAAAGTGTCTAGTAATGATGAGGTAGTGACGGTTACACGTGTCGGGGATCTGATGATGCTGCAGAAGTCATTGCACTCTAGGATAGATAAAAATTGCGCAGTAGGTGCTGAATTAGTCAGCATGTCAATGTTGAAATCCCCGCCCAGTATAAGCAGATAGCCGCTTTCATTTACGTATGACAGAAGGTTATCTAAAAACTAAGAAAGCAGAGTGGCTGGCATTAGGGGGTCGATACAAAACCGCAAATACTGTCCTTTCTTTCTTTATGCATAAGACTTCATAATTTTCTGTAGCTGTGCTATATTTTCTAAGAATGTCATACCCTGTTAGAGAAACTAGAATTGCAATGCCGCCACGTCTGCTTCCCCTGCGGTTTACGAAGAAATGCTCGTATCCTTGAGGTATATAATGTTCCGAGTCATCATTGTACCAAGTTTCGGTAAACATCAGTACATCAAATTTTACCTTACATGATTCGATTAGTACAGTGACTTCATCTTTTTTGTTCAGCAGTGACCTTGCGTTTAGATGCATGAATGTTAGCAGCTTTGCTTTGCTGCTAATTTTGTGTCTCTTAATGATTTCCTCCGGAATCACACAGCCTGAGGACGTCATCTCTACTGGAGGTACGAATGTGTCAAAGCTTATGTTTGTTAAACGCTTGTGATTTTGCTCAGGTCGCTTTCACGCCTGATGCGAACAACAGGTGAAGTCTCTGTGCGATGTGCAAGAATAAGGCCATTCTTCGTCCACACAAATTTCCAGCTGTGTTCACGTTTGCGTGCTATTGCCATCCCTAACATTTTCTTCACTTCGGGACAAAGGTGTTCATTTACAAACACAGGAGATTCAGTGGGCAAGCCGAGGGATGCATTTGTTAGCCTTTTCTTGCGTGACTTTTGAAGCACTTCGTTGCGTTTGTCACGGCGTTGAAACTGAACAATTATATTTGTCTGATTTTCCTTCTTTGTACGAATTCTGTGACAAACATTGATGTCCTTGCGTGCTATAGGTTCACCAACCACCTCACCAATTTTCTTTAGCACTTCAACCAGATTTTCGTTTGGTTTCTCAACTATTCCTTTAATTTCAAGAGTTCGATTACGCGAGTAGTGCTCGGACTGCAAGAGGCCCGACTGGCAATCTGCCAAGTACTTCTCCAGCGTAGAAACTTTATGTTGTAGTAGTTCGTTTTCTTTCTTCAGCTCATTATTTTTACTTAATGTTGCCATCAATTTTTCATTTGTATCATCAAGGCTCTTGCTGAAGAAATCCATGCTTTTCTTCATTTCATCAATTTCAGTGTGCAAGTTTCCCTCTTCAGATCGGATGCTTCGCTCTAGCGCTTCTTTCATCTGTTTCCACTCATTTCTCATTTCATCTTTGAAATCATGTAGCATTCTTGAAACTTCCTTGTTCATATTATACACTAGTCGTGACACAAAGACCACATACACTCAAGATCGGGCAGCAGTGGCAGCTATTTAAAACTACAATTTGTATTCTGAAATGCGCTGAGTGCACCACTAACCTGCAAAACACAGAAGAAATGCTTCAGCATGTGCCTAGGAAGCCGCCACTGCTGCCGTATGCGATCCCCGGTGAGATGGCAGGCTTTATATGTCCAGATAGTCAGGTGGTCCCGGAAATCACGTGGTCCCGGAGCCAGACGCCTCGAGGTGTTTTCGTAGATTGCGCTTGCTTCCTTTTAGGCAGTCGATGACAAGGGCACGTGTATGCGGATCTGCAGTATATCTAGCTGCCCAGTGAAACTGCAAAACACAGAAGAAATGCTTCAGCGTGTGCCTAGGAAGCCACCACTGCTGCTGTATGTGATCCCCGGTAAGATTGCAGGCTTTATATGTCCAGATGGTCAGGTGGTCCCGAAAATCACGTGGTCCCGGAGCCAGTCGCCTCGAGGTGTTTTCGTAGATTGCGCTTGCTTCCTTTCGGGCAGTCGATGACAAGGGCACGTGTATGCGGATCTGCAGTATATCTAGCTGCCCAGTGAAACTGCAAAACACAGAAGAAATGCTTCAGCGTGTGCCTAGGAAGCCGCCACTGCTGCCATATGCCGTATGGTTATTTGTAGTTGTCTTTCGCAAGTGGGTAGATTTGAGGCACGGCAAGCCACTTGCAAATCGTCGACATATATTGAGTGCATAACAGAGGATGGTATGATCTTATTAACAGAGTTCATTTTGATTATGAAGAGTGTCGTGCTCAGCATACAACCCTGTGGAACGCCATTTTCCTGTGCAAATGTGCGTGAAAGTATTGTGCCGAGACGCACTTGAAATGTTCTACTTGCCATAAAATCAGATAGACAGTTTAGCATTCTGCCACGCACTCCCAAGTCAGCCAGGTCTCTTAAAATTCCATACCACCATGTGGCATCATGCGCTTTCTCTAGATCGAAAAATACTGTGAGACAGTGTTGTTTGTGTAGAACTGCATTACGTATTTCATGTTCTAGTCGTACGAGGTGGTCAGTCGTCGAGCAGCCTTTTCTGTATCCGCACTGGTGCACGTCTATTAGGTTCCTTGATTCAAGGATGAATGTGAGCCTTATGTTCATGATACTCTCGTAGGATTTGGTCAGACAGCTTGTTAAGGCAATGGGCCTGTAGCTGCTTGGGGACGTTGTGGATTTACCTGATTTTAAAAAGGCACTATTACTGCATTTTTCCAGTCTGTAGGCATTACTCCAGATTCCCAGAACTTGTTGAAAAATTTAAGAAGTGTTTCTGCTGATGCTTGAGATAGGTGTGCCAACATCGTGTAGTGGACACGGTCAAGACCTGTTGCTATTTTTTTACCGGCAGAGAGAACCCTGTTCAATTCTTGCATTGTGAGGACGTTATTATAAGGTTCATTTGAAGCCCCAGTAGTAGGCAGTCTCTGTTTCTCCGCTGACTTTTTATATTTTAAGAAATCACTTGAGTAGTTTGCTGAGCTGGAGACCTTGTAAAAATGTTCGCCTAATAAGTTGGCCTGGTCCTGTAGTGTTGTTTCTGTGCCTGGACATGTGAGTAGTGGTATTGTGTATGATGTGTACTCTCCTTTAAATTTCCTTACCTGGTCCCACATTTGTTTTGATGTGATCATATTATTAATTGAAGATACATATTTTTGCCATGACGATTTCTCTGCCTGTTTTCGAATAAATTGTGCTTTGGCTTTGGCGTGTTTGAAATTTAAAAGGTTGCTATAAGTGGGGTACCTCCGTAGGATTCCCCAGGCCTTATTTTGCTTCTTCTTGGCTTCAGTACACTCGTTCGTTCACCAGGGATTTAGCCTTTTGTGTACAATACCGAATGACTGGGGTATTGCCTTTTCCGCTGCAGAGATTATGACTTCAGTGATTTTTTTGTAAAGTTCGTCAATGCTTAGTTCTTGTGAAAAGACAACTTCCAGTTTCGCATTTTCCATAAAAAGCGGCCAGTCAGCGAGCTGTAATTTCCACTGGCGTGGCCTAGTGACTAAGGTTGGTCGTGATGATAAAAATTTGATGATTGTGGGCAAGTGATCACTGCCATAAGACTTGTCGATGGTTTCCCATTTAAGATAACTAAAAACAGATGGTCAGCAAAAAATCTAAATCTAAACAACTAAAAGTGCGGGAAGTCAGTGAAAAGTATGTCGGTGCACCTGAATTTAAAAGGCAGACATCATTTGACAGAATAAAACCTTCAACCATTTGCCCTCTTTGGTAAGTTTTGATACTGCCCCAAAGAGTACAATGAGCACTAAAATCCCCCACTAAAACAAATGGCTCCGGTAATTGACCTGTTATATTTTCTAAGTGTTTAGTGGTAAAATGGGTGTGGGGTGCAATATACTGCAAGCAAATGGTGATGGTTTTGTGAGTTATAACGGTGACCGCAACGGCTATGTGACTGGTAATGGGAACTTCTCTAGCTGCAATACCGCCTGGCACAACAATGGCTACACCACCCGAAAGCCGGTTCATCTGAGTGCGGTCGCGCCATACAACAGTGAAACCTTCTAAAATAAGTTTGTGTTTTTCGCCTAGGTTTGTTTCCTGTAAGCATAAAGCCACAGGTGAGAAGTTAAATAACAGGTCTTTAATGTCACCTAAGTTATGTAAAAGATCTCTACAATTCCAGTGAATAATAAAAGCCATTATGGAATTGAAGGGTAAAAATGGCATTAACAGTTGAATAGGGGGTAGGAAAGATGTTAGGTGACGTAGATCTCAAGAAAGGTGATACAAAGGAGCAATAACCTTCAGGTTATCGCCTTCTTATTTTGGGTGGTTATTGGGATCTTGTCCCTCTTACCACGCTCGAGAGTGCGCTTGTCCTTCGGTGTCAATGACACCGGGTTTTTGTGTCGATCTCCCTCGCTCTCTCTGAAGCGCTGGAAGACCGAGAGTTGGGCGCCGAGACACGTGCCTCGGGCCTTGGGGTACGCTTGATCTTAGGGCCATGTGGGACTGGTGTCTGCAAGGCCTCCGAAGAGGGTGGAGCAGTACTGGTTGCTTCCACCACGGGGGCGGGGTGGGAGGGGTCACTGCGGCAACACTGCACGTGGGCTGGTATGACTCTGGGGGCCTTTGTGACGCAGCCCCCGCCTGTGTCACATCGGCACAACTTCTTCGCGGAAGGTATGATAGACGCTTTCTGGCTTCAAAGAACGAAATTTTTTCTTTGACAGTTAGTGCTATTATTTCTTTTTCTTTTTTCCAGCATGGGCAAGACCGCGAGTAGGCTGGATGGTCTCCTTTGCAGTTAATACAATATGGGGAAGAAGTGCATTTTTCAGTTTGATGCTCATTGAAGCTGCATTTAGCACAGGTTGTTTGACCTCGGCATGCATGTGAAGTATGTCCGAACCTTTGGCACGTGAAACACCGTCTTGGGTTCAGGATATATGGTCTCACGTTTACTTTTACATACCCTGCATCCAGGGAGGTAGGAATTTCGCTTGTTCTGAAGGTGAGTATAACATGTTTGGTGGGGATTTCTTGCTCGTTTCTACGAATTACTATTCTTTGTACCTTTGTCACATTTTGTTCTTGGAAACCCTCAAGGAGTTCCTCATCGCTCAACCAATAAAGTCTTCTTCAGATATCACGCCCCTGCTTGTATTAAGTGTTCTATGGACTGACACTGTCACTGTCGCGTCGCCAATACTGCTAAGGTCAGTGAGCTTCTCTGCTTGGTCTTTATCATTCAGTTCTAGAAGGAAGTTCCCGCTAGACATTTTGGAGGCTTTGTACGTCGGTCCGACTTTTTCTTTCATGCATTTGGCTACAAGGAATGGAGAGAGTTTTCTTACTGGGATGCTGCTTTCGCTGTGTACTACATAGTACTTGGGGAAGGATGGAGCGTTGCTCCGAAAGGAGAAATGAAATGGTACTTCGGTGCGGCATCTTTTCAGACGCCGATCATAGATGACAGAGGTTTGTGCTGCCATAGAAAATGCGTATGTTCGGCAGCAACGCCGACCACCCACCACGGAGCCCGAGGGGACGCGGCAGAGCTTGTGTACAAGCCTGCACGACACCAGCCGTACGCCATCGCTATAGCCAAATAAGGTGTACCCAAGGTAGGATAGCCACACAAGGTTAACCCTTGCCGCCGTGGAGAAAGGAAGTAAATGGAAAAGAGAAGACGGGAAAGGTGAAAAGTGAGAGATAAAGACGAAGATTTGAGGAGAGAGAGACAGGAAAGGGCGACTGCTGATTTCCCTCAGGAGGTCAAAGGGGTGTGTTGCCACTGTCGAGGGGCCGTAAAGGTCCAAACACCCGGCATTGGCTCAACCCCCAGGATCCCCTTTTCCCAGGACACGGCTACGCCGCGCACGGCTACGCCGCGCACGGCTACACACGGGAGGGTCCAACCCTCGTGTGCTCGGGTACGTGGTGTCGCAACACGCCAAACGCCTGCTGACGCAGACGCCCCGACGGGGGAAACATGGAAAAGAGTCCTGTGTAATAGAAATACAGTAAAACCACGTTAAACTGTATCCGCTTAACAGTAGTTTCGTTTTAAAAGTAGTAAAGTCAACTCCCCGACTCAGCGGCTATTGACCATAATGTGTTTTGTATCCACGTAAACCGTACCAGCTTACTGCGTACGTATCGGTTAACACATAGCATTTTCAGTTTCCGTCGCGCAAACACAGCAGTGCGTCGTCTCCATCGGGCGCTGATAGTGGCAGAAGCTGCGCATTGTACCAGCCTCAGGAATGCAATCGTCACAACGAGAACAGCACCCCGCAATGAAAAAGGCACCCCACGACTTCTGCAGCACTACCGCCCGGGTGCATGGAGAACATGCAATGCCAACGAGGAATCTGTCGTGCGAGTGTTTGCTGAGAAGAGGGGGCTGGCTGAAAAGCTGGCTCGCAGCTTCAACAAGTTTGAGGCCGCTGTCGTCGCTGCTAGGCCACCGCGGTATCAAATGAAAATAACGCTTTTGTCGTGCGAAGTGAATAAATACTGCACATTTCTTTCCCCTTTCATCACACTCTCTCTGAGTTCCGTTTTTGACAGGTAAGTCGGCAATCTCATGCTATTTCAGTTAAGCAGTACTACCGTTTAGTACATACTTTTTCCGAGCTCTGGCCAACTATGGTTTAACGAGGTTTCACTGTACATTGCAAAAGGATGGATAGGTGGGCTAGTTGGTAATGCACTATAATAAAAACTTAGAGCACTAACAGCACAAAGGAAGTTATGTGGTGCATTATGTGATGGTGTGGCGTGTGTGGTGTGCGTTTCTCCTATGTCCTTTGTGTTTTCAGTGCGCTAAGTTTTTATAATTTTTATTACAAACAAGTTCACAGAGGAAAAAATTCACCAATTATTATGATACGCCCTAATGCAAAATTTGAGCGCAGCTCTATTTGTGTTTTCCTTTCAAAATATATTGAGGCAAAGAACTTGAGAAAGACATGTAGCATAGTCGACAGTCGTCGAAAATTTGATCTGCGGGTGAAGTGCATCGGCTTGTATACATGACTCATTGAAGGTTCCAGTGTAATCGCTGGTGCCGTATGGCTTCCAGAAAGTACTACACAATTCTCATCGCACATACAATCAGATTACAAAACAATCGCAAACCATGACAATCGAAACAAGTGTGAAAGAGACAAAACCAAGCAAACCAAACAAGCGCAAGCGTGAGTTGATGCGAGCAGACGATAGTACAAAACAAGCAGTCCAGCTGAGACCAGATACAAGTACGCATTGAGCGGTTGGGCGGATCCGCGTGGCACCAGTTCCTTGCACGCATGTCACTGAAGGGACTGGTCTCATTGGTCTCTGCTGTGGCTCGTGTCTTTCATCTCCCGCTCCACATTCGCTTTTTCATCTTTCACTGTGCTCATTTGCTCGGTTACGCTGCTGACTGCGATGCTCGCCGCACGAATGAGCACCTGAGAGCTGTGCTCCAAAATGCACAGAATGTGCCACATTGCCATTGGGGCATGCAATGAGTAGCTGCACAGTAGACGACCAAGCGAGTGCCAGAGCATGAGCATCTCCTACACTGTTGATGTTGGCAATCTCCATGGAAACACAGCCAAAACTGATATGCATAAAAGCTGTTACTGCAAATTATTCAGTGCATTCCGAGTCATGCTAGTATAAGTCCTGCCTACTTTCTTGGTCTCGTTATTTTGACCAAGGAGGAAACAGAGGCTGCTCAGCAGTAGTGCATGGAGCAAGTGACAAGCAACTCACCTGGGATGCTCTGGGACACCTGGGCGGCAATCTCTACCAGCGACAGGGGCTTCATCCTGGAACAAACATTCTTCAGTGACCACACTGGGGAGGACACAGCTGCCAAGCCTTCATTATATCTGACATACGTTACCAGTGGCCAGATTAATAAAAACAAAACAATCGTGTCTATGCAGAAATGCATGTCTGATGCCCCCAATGGGCTTTGCTGCATGATACATGAACCAACGATGAATTATAACCGTCACTAAAATGCAACCAGGGTCCCTTGATACTTCTACTTGTCGCAATAATTCAGGTCAAGTTTCCTATAGAGAGAGAAGCTGCCTCTAGGGGCAACACTGCAAACAAGGAGGCCACCACCAGTCTCGTCGGCTTGCTTTGTGGTTTCCATTGCTAAGACAGGAGGAGGATGCAGTTGGCTACAGTATACAGCAACTCGCACTATTTTGGGAATTCTGTTTAATTGCATGTCTAGGTGAAGATACTCAATCATCTTGAAGGCTCCTGCTAGAATGAAACTTGCAATGAAAAAGTTTTAAAGCATTCTAGAAAGCACTTCATTCAGTAGCTTCTTTCTTCTTGTTATGTGATCACTTTTTGTTCGTCCTACAGAAACCCCACAAAATATGAACAAAAACAGCGGCACACCAGGCTTCCTATTTCACATTCAGCAAAGCGAACAGGACTGCCAAGTGTTTTAGTTCACTAGATTTCATTTTACGCATTCTCTGTTTGTGCGGAACTATTTACTGCAGCCAGCAAGGTGTTTCCGCAATAAAAATCCATCAACAATAAGCATTTGTTGCATTTTCCTTTCTGCCTGTTCGTCTGTGCTTGCAAAAACCAACTGGCCAAACTTGCAGTTCCACAAAAACACTGCGGCCATTCTAAAGCACAACCTCCCAGGTGCAGCGCAGGAAACGAGGTCTCCAGGGACAGCAATGAAAACTAAATGCCCCAATACTATCACATAGTAGTGATGGTGAAGAAATCGGCAAAACTATGAGTGACGAAACTAGCTTTTTATTGGGCAAACCTGTGCCTTCAAAAACAGGCTACACTCAAGGAATGACAGCAGCGAACACAGTCAGCAATCATTGAAAATGTCATCTGCCAGTGAAGCGCATCGGCTTTTATACACGAGCCATCGAAGGTCCTAGAGTAATCGCTGGTGCCCGCCTGTCTTCCAGAAAGTCCTACATAATTCACGTGACACATGCAATTGAATTACACAAGCTTCAGTGACACCAGACAGCAGATAGAACCATCAATAACATTCGAGAAACTTCCTATACATACGCGCATGTCTTATGCTGAGCGATAACATTTGTTAGACGGTGAAAAGTTTTGGTTTGCTTGGAAACGTTCTTTAAACACTTCGCTAAAGCTAGTCCAAAAAAGAAACAGCAACATCCTATACTGCTTTGTAGAAACAGCACAACTAAGTTTTGACCATGCCTTATACCTTAGGTGAGATAAAGTGCCATACGTCAGTCCTACTTGCAAGTTCATTCATTACTGGTGAGATCGTTTAGCTTGCTATAATTAGCACATTGCAATAACGTTGCTGTATTCAGCATTTCAGGAAGTTGAACTGGACAGGTTTCTAATTCTTCCATTTTCTAGAGAAGTCTAAAACCCTCCTATACAAATTCGGCTCTTCCCGCCAAAGATATCTTTTCCGTGACACTAAGGTCCCATAGCACCCTTCAAGAAGGGGAATTTCTTTGAACATTCCCACAGCATAAACATGTCATATGCACACTGCCACGTCAACGATGGTCCAGGACCATCACTCTTGACCCAGGCTCAGAGCGAGTGAGCCGCACATCTTTGTTATCCGAGGCGGATACATGGGTTTTCACTGTCTTTTTCATTCAGTTTTCATATATTGAGTGAATTGTATGTACTGTTGTCTTTTCAATACGGATCTACAATTCAAATTTGTATCTTTACATTATGTAAACAGTGTTGCGTGCAATATACTTCATGAAAAAATCCTTGCCTTGAACATGTTTGTTATATGTAAATGTACCTACTGTTGTCAAAAACTGTTGCTTTACGTTTCCTGTTGCAATGGTGCTCCTCCTATACAGCTCTATTGCTTTTACTTAATATTTGTCCATCGCCATCTAAAATGCATAAATGCTACGGGTCCTCTCAAAACATCATTAATTGTATAATGCATACAGTTCCTGCTTTTAGTCTGCAAGACATTTGCGTGTCTTTTAGCAGACTGCCTTTTAAGCAGGATGAGATAGCTTCACTTTTTTTTAATGAAAGGTGATGTTATAACCTCAGTTCCGGTTTTGCAGTGTTCTTATCACTAGCGCCATGCCGCACTCAACCTTGCAAGTTTACTACGCCATGTTCCCCTTCCCATCTTTTGAAATAAATGTCAGTTTTTGTTTGGTCCCCGTCGTAAGAAGCCCTCCTTCCTTCTGCGGCACTCCGGTCCCCGCCATTATGCCCGCTCAGCAAGCCTGCCCCTCGGCAGGCACCATTCGACACCACGCAGCTACATCACTACATTTCCAGGTTAAGTTTTGTGCAGTGGACTCGCGGTTATTCTTCATTATTTGCAGTAATAAATTCAGTTATTTGCAGCCTTGTCCCGTTGTCTTGTACTTCTGCTACGTTGTGGTGGGTTTTCACCTTCAATCATGTACCAAATGACTCAGCTTTTGATCTGGGTGTTCATCACCTTCGTCTGGCCTCGGCCTACTCTCCATGTTTAATGGTAATCACCATACAATGAATTTTCTGATACTACCGTTATCAAAACATGACAAAACAATTTATAAACTATGAGGGAGAGTTATGCAGTTGTGGAACAGTGGAAGAATCCTCCTGTCGCATCTGCACAGTCCAAACTTAACTAATTTACACATTTGCACTGGCAAGGCGCAGTTTGTACCACAAGCATGGACAGCCAGGTGGCTGGCCCATAACTTCTTGCTTAGTGCAGTAAGAAGGCTTTGTTCCAACAATGCAGTAAGAAAAGTGCGGCCCAGAAATTAAGAGCAAACAAAACAAAAAAAGACTCGGTCACTCACTTGTTTTCAAATTCCGAAATGAAGTTCTCATACATCTGAAAAGAAGCCAAAAATTAAAACCAAGTACTAGCATTCCTAACTGGAAGACAACCCAGCCACCAAAATACTGCAGCCCAGCAATCTTCCCTGTCCAGTCTTGTCATCCGTACCCGCTCACTTCAGTAACAACAGACAAGCTGCCCTGTTAGGCCCACCACCTGCCCTACCCCTTTTTGGTGTCTCATTGCTGAAGCTTCTTTGTTAGCTTTAGCCTCTTGGTTACCATATTTATTCAAATCTAGGCCAGCTTAAATTCTAAGCTGACTCCTGAAAGTCCGAAGCCAGAAAAAAATAAACTTACCTTGAATGTAGGCCGAACAAAAAAGCAAGGACAGCATTCCCAAAATGGAAACAGTCTTTATTGAATATGAACATGCTGAGCTGCTTCTATGTCACTATCTTCTTGGATTGTAGCGCGAAGTGAACACGGACACAGAAAGCAGCAGACAGGACGATCTGCTCCTTTCTGTGTCCGTGTTCACTTCGCGCTACAATCCAAGATCATGTCACCGTACCAACTCGCCTAACTTTCCATCCTTTTGCGTCACTATCTTCCTTATTGCCGTCATCTCTTCGTTGTGGCCGGTACAAGAAAAATATGTCTCCCATTGCCCCGCCCGGCTTGAACGTTTTACAATGCCTCTGCAGCTAGCACAATTTTTAGTTAGGAAGTGGCAGCACAGTGGTATCACCTATTTGGTGCCATTATAATAACTACATGCCAATACAACACAGGTCAAAATGGCGATGTCGCTCGTGTACTTCAGATGGCTACTGCCGCTGCGAGTAGTGGCTGCGATACTGATTTTTTTAGATGGCACTAGTTATGCACCATATTTATCAATTTCAATTAAAAACTGGTGCATATTTTTAAAATCCTTGAATGTGAGCGTACCCTAGAGTTTGGTATATGCTTATTTGAAAGGAACTATCGGCCTAGATTCGAATAGATACGGTAAGTACTAGGCACCGGTTATGCACTTTGCCTTTAAAACAATTCGCTCAGCACATGCATTCTCATTATGTCTGTGGCTGGTGCGCAGCTCATTTTTGATTCCATGCCAGGCTATGTGAACACTACTTTAGCCAACCAAACATTTACCCTATGACGATAGACTAAATTCCACCCCATTTTTAGCATTTTTACTGGCGTCCCTCAGCGTTCACACCGAGAGACGACGAGCCAAATTGCCGAGGTATGGGCCCACCAGATCTCACTGCCTGAAGCAGCTCAATGAGAGGAGAACAATCATCACACGGCTAAGCTGCTGGCTACTTTTGCAAGCAACTTCCACCGCAGCCAGTTAACATATGCCCCACCGTGGGGCACCAATGTCGTCGCTAGCACCATTTGCGAAAGCAGTCGCTCGTGCCTTCATGTGCGCAGCAGCCTTGAATTTTTTTGGGTGTGTGACATAGAACTATATATTAGGCATAAAAGCGATAATCAGAAATATTTCTAATAGCTCACTCGAATTACATTACACACTGCTTCAGCTTAAATCCATCTGGTCAAATTGTGCGATGCTGGGCTGGCGCGCTGGTCTATGTGGCTGGGCAACCAACCTTCCCTGCTTATGTGCCGCCGCTGAGAGACGTTTGTAAATACGCTGAATGTGGAGTGGGCTTAATGCTCAAAAACAGCTTTACTAAGCAAGGACATTCTAGTACAAGCCCGATGACATTGTAACACCTCATCATAATTGTGTCACTAGTACTCAATCCCCGATAATAAAAACAACATTGTAGGACAGAATAAAATAGTGCTTCCCTACGCCTACTCAATTCTTAGAAATATCAACTGAATAGAGTTGAAATAAAATGAAGAAAAAAATGTGCGAATTCTACACACTGTAGAAATTGATGTAAGCGAAGCTTCCAGTGTTGTTTGTTTTGATTGATGACAATTAGCAGTGATGACAATTAACGGTGAAGTTCTTCAATGTTCAGTTCAAAATTAGAGTGGCAAGTTGGTGTTAAATGCTACCTTGCATGCACCACTGCTGTTTGTCTCCATGCTGCACTAAACACTCAGGGAGACAAAAGTGTTTGCTAGAGGCATTGTTGTGCGCCATTGTTCATAACCTCCGAGAGGATTAAGTATTGTCATTGCTTCACAGGGCACATCATATCTTGGCACAAGTGTTAAACTTTAATTTAATTGTAGGGCTGTACGTGCAAAAACCACAATTAGAGTATGAGGGACGCAGTGGCGAACTTCCGATTAATTTTGATCCCCTGGGGTTCTTTAACATGCACCTAAATCTAAATACACAAGAGCTTTTGCAGACGAGAGTACAATAAATCCACGTACACAAGAGTACATAGTCAGGATTGAACCTGCGACCTCAACAATGCCATAGCCGCAGAGCCACCACCACAAGAGTGTTGATTTTATGTGCGGCCACTCCCGTAGTGTCACCTCGATACTACAGTGCTTCAATGCAGCTTTGTGCCTGGCACACCCTATGTCAGTAGCCCGTCTTTACATATTTGCGCGGTGTTGATTTTCCAGAAATAGCAGAAATGTACTGTACCATGCCTTGAAATCAAGCACAGTCTACGCTCGTTATGACAAACCCACATACAACAGACTTTCAGATTTAATGGATCCTATTTCAGCCTTAGTTTGTCCTACCTATTTTATTATTGCAACGAAGTTCGCTTTTAACGGACTGCGCTACAATGGACTATCAGCTACAGCGGATGACATTAGTGGCAATCTTTTTCAAAATCGGGCTTATAAAACAGACTTTTGCTGTGTCGGCATGAACTGGCAACTGACTTCCGAGGTTCAGCCGATGATCACGGCTCAATATCTCACATGCGAGAAGGAGAGGAAAGCGGGGCGGAAGAGCGCCATCTTTCGTGTGCAATGCACAGGGGGGAGGCGAGGGAAATAGGGAGGAAGGTTCTACTCTGGTGGCTGCTGCTAACGGCGCAGCGGCGCGGGTGCCGTGTTTTGAAAGCGATCTGCAATGGGACAAAGTGCACGCCTGCGCAGGTGCCGTATATTGAAAGCAATCTGCGATGTGAACAAAGTGCGTGCCCGTGGGAGCCTCATCTTCAAAGCGATCTGCGATGTAGACAAAGTTCGCTGTTGTGAATAAAACTGCTACAGACACAGGATGGAGGGAGACGACAACATAGGGCAGTTGTCTCACCAACTGGCCTACTTTGCTAAACAAAGTGCGCATAGTGCCGGTAGCTTCGTATGCGCTGTGCTTTCGACGTTTAGTTCGCGTTGAAGCGAGAGACAGCACGAAGGTCAATTCACTCGCTGCTGCTGCTGCGCTTATCTTTCTTAATTTGCTATCGCAATCGATGCTTCGCCTTTCGGGTGAAACTGCGACATTATTGTTTTTTTTCTTCACTTTGGACGTTTGTCACTCACTCTTTGCAATAAAGTTGTTAGACATTGCAACGAAAGTTTAGGATATTATGGACTTCGGATAAAACGGACTTTTATTTTTTGTCAGATTACCAGGGTCCATTGTAAAGGGAGTCATCTGTATATCAAATTTGTCTGCAACTGGCTGTCATGTCTAGTAGTAGCGTTTCCTTGCCTTCTTATGTCGCGTTTTCAGTCTCCCACCCTCCCCCCATGTATGCAAGCTGCGAGCTAAGAGTGACAAGGCTGTTGTTCCCTTGTTTCACGACAGCGTCGGTTCTACCCATTCCCTGCGTCCTCTCTACTTCCCCTTTGGACTGCTGCATTTTAGTACAAAGGTAAATGCTGGAGTTTCTACAATGCTTTTGAGGGGCATCACTGATAATCACAGCAGTCAGGAGGGCAGTGTGGCGATGCCCAAAGAGCGCCAGAGGTCATTATAGCAATATGCTGGAAAGATCCAAATGAGCTTCTTGCGTTGCCTTTCCTGCCATGTATATGCATGCTCTGAACCACATCCCCCCGTGGCGGGCAAGAGAGCAGCAGCAGTGAAAAAGTCGAAGGAAGAGGCAAAGAAAACAACACTTTGAAACTTCATTTTCATTTAGCCCCATGCTGGCTGCACTCTCAGGTTTTGGGATTTTCGGCACTGCATGGTGCTGCAACGGTTTTGCTGGCTCACGAAGTTTATACTAACTACAAGGAACGAAATTTGCTGCATCCATTTCATGTATCTGGTTGGTTTTTGGCTAGAGATCTGTGTTATAGGCAAACAAATTGTAGCACCAGATCTCATGCACTGTTACTCACTGATGGCCGTAAATGGTAGGGGAGACATGTACAGTGTCACACTGCATCAGTGGCGGTGTCAAAGAATGCAGTCCATTTAATCATAACTTTCTCCAGAACTAAGTATATTATGGCACAAAACAACTGCTTACAAGGAAATGTTGAAATGGTATATAACCAGTCCACATTGACTAAATACTTCCCATGAGTATCCCTTTAGGTACTTTGTGATCTGTGGCAAGTTATCTCCACATTTGCTGAACATGTGCATAAACCATAGTGTACCAAGATATTATCTGCTCATCTTTCCAGTCTAGCAACCAGCGTGCAGTGAATGTATACATTATTCTCTCCTACTGAGAGAACAAGAATATACAGCAAACTCTCCTCATAACCAAGTCAATGGGACAGAAAGTCCACTTTATCATAAGGCTACTTTGTTCAAACCAGGACAACTGAAAAGAGCCAGTGTAACATGGGACATACACTGCAAGGATGTGGGATTTCGTAGAATAGTGCTCAAGATAAAAGCTGAACTCAACAGCAGCAACATGGCAGTCGCTGATGCCCGAGAGCCCTGTTTGCCCACAAGTGCCACTCAATGGCAGAGTGGCTTCACAGCACTCTCTCGTGGGGTCATACTGCCAAGAAAACAAAAGTCTAGCAAGTGTTGTCGGCACAAAGAAGAAAAGAACATGCACCAACACCTTGTGTTCGCTCTCTCCGCACCGTCTATACCACGACATGAAAAGCAGAGGGTCATTACGTAGCAGTGTGGTGTGGATTACCCGATCTGCGCTAAGCCTAGTTCAACGTCGTCAGGTACAACATGCACACACCTCATCTGGGGCAACAAAATACATCATTGGACAAATATGCTCGACAGGCTCTCACCTGGAACAGGGCACTGCCCTGCTGCATCTCCGGGCAACGGACAAAGGCCTGCAACTTGAGAGTCAGTTGGTGCCACAGCCTGCAATGACAGTTGAAATCCACTGCCTTTGTTAGCAACCCGCCAGCGCTGTTAGGAAGGTTGGGCCAGTTTTAACCCACAACACCAAAAAACTCAAATGGGTTACAAGATCTGAAGACTATCCTCATACTGACACGCACCTTCTCGGCCACGAACGAGAAGAAAGGGGGTTAACCGAGGGGCCCGATATTTATTAATCAATCATATACTGAAAGTAGCTAATGGCATTTTATTGTGTCTGATATTCCGTCTTCTACATGGCAGTCTGTCAAAAGCCCAACCAGCCCATGCGACACTAATATAGAGTCCAAAATAGATGCAGTTGTATCACATAGCCTGGTATGTTCTCCTACAATTTGCTCTGAATCATATGTGAACGCCAAATCCAAAAGCTGTTCACCACTAGCCACATCCACCTCCCCGGGTGAGTATGAGCTCGAGTTAATTCCAGGTAAGTTAAAGTCGCCCAGGAAAATGATATTGTTCCCACTCGAAAATTTCTTTTAATAAAATTTCCTTAGGCTAGTCATTACATCAGGTGAAGTATTAGGGGGTCTATATACACCTCCAATGTAAACTGTTCGATTGGCAAGCTTAGTCTTATCCCATATAGCTTCAATACTATCCGATTGTTGGAGTATTACAGAAAATGCTTTGCTTAACATATGCCTACACCACTGCCTCTTCCTTCTTGATCCCTTCTAAATGCTTTGTAATCAATTGGCACATCTTGGCGCCGTTTACCCTTCCACTTTCTTGGGCATTTATGTTTTACTACAACTAACCTTGGGAGTGTTAACCAGCGCCATTACTCACAAACCTCAGCGGTGGATGTGGAACATCCTTTCTGCCACAGGCATCCCGAGTACGAGATCCTTTTGGGTGAAGGCAACTGGTCAATAAACCCACACATACGACCTGAAGGCATTAATGGTGCCAGATTCGAGAACCTCACGTAATGAACAAGAAAGGGGGTTAACTGAGGGGTCCGATGTTTATTAATCATATTGTTACGTAGGAATATTGTTACCCCAAGATGTTCTGCAGTCGGCGCGCGTCATGCATCTCAAAAAGCACACTCTGTCGTAGATGTTTTGGCCCGACAAGAAGATCAGCGCCGTCAGGGAGGAAGTTCCTTCGGTATATAATGCCGCCCTGGAGGACATATCGGAGAACGGATGCGTCGGTAGGTGTAGAGCCCAGACGTTTCGATGAGTGCTCGCAGCGATAGGTCTCGGTACTGCTCATCGGCAATGTTAGCGAAGGCAGACAGAGAAAATGCCGTTGGTGCTACTACTGTCGGCGTCGGCAGGCTCGTCGACGAGTAGCAAAACAGGCAGTCAGGGTCCTTTGTAGTCGCCCAGATTTGTAGATGACAGAATACGAGTATTCCTGGAGGCGTAAGGCCCAGCGACCAAGTCTTCCTGTAGGATCTTTCAGTGAGCATAACCATCAAAGTGTGTGATGGTCTGTGACAACGGAAAAAGGTCGGCCATATAAGTATGGGCGGAATTTCGCAACCGCCCAAACTAGGGCCAGACACTCACGCTCAGTGATGGAATAGTTGTGCTCTGCGGGTGAGAGGAGCCTGCTGGCGTAAGGGATAACACGGTCGTGGCCGCACTGGCATTGTGCCAGTACTGTGCTAATTCCGTGACCACTGGCACCATCAGTACGGACTTCGGTAGGCGCAGAAGGATCGAAATGGGCCAGAACGGGAGGCGTTGTGAGAAGGTCGATTAGATGAGAGAATGCAGAGGCCTCGTTGTCGCCCCACTGGAAAGGGGCGCCTTTTTTCAAAAGCTCGGTTAGTGGTCGTGCTATGGCGGCGAAATTTTTCACGACCCGGCATGGTTGCTCAGTGGCTATGGTGTTAGGCTGCTGAGCACAAGGTTGCGGGATTGAATCCCGGTCATGGCGGCCGCATCTCGATGGGGGCGAAATGCGAAAACACCCGTGTACTTAGATTTAGGTGCACGTTAAAGAACCCCAGGTGGTCGAAATTTCCGGAGTCCTCCACTACGGCATGCCTCATAATCAGAAAGTGGTTTGGGCACGTAAAACCCCATAATTTTAAATTTTTCACGAAACGGCAGAAGTACGAACAAAGGCCGATGAAGCTGCACCCATCCTTGACACACTTCGGAACAGGGAAGTGCGTAACAGCATGAATCTTGCCTGGGTCCGGTTGCACTCCATTCGCGTCAACGAGATGTCCAAGGACGGTAATCTGGCGACGGCCGAACTGGCACTTCGATGTGTTGAGTTGCAGACCGGCTTGACGAAAAACGTCCAGGACTGCTGAGAGGCGCTCGAGGTGCATAGCGAACGTTGGGGAGAATACTATAACGTCATCCAAGTAGCAAAGGCACGTGGACCATTTGAAACTGTGAAGAAGAGAGTCCATCATGCGTTCAAAAGTGGCAGGAGCGTTACATAGACCGAACAACATCACTTTGAATTGATAAAGACCATTGGCTGTTACAAAAGCAGTCAAGGGCATCATCAATCCGAGGTAGGGGATGCACGTCCTTTTTGGTAACCCTGTTAAGGTGCCGATAATCCACACAAAAGTGCCATGAGCCATCCTTACCAGTACAACAGATGACGCCCATGGACTACATGACGGTTCAATAATGTTCTTGGCAAACATTCTGCGAACTTCGGCGTGAATAACTTGACGCTCAGCCAGTGAAACTCGATACGGGCGGCGATGAATAGGACGGGCATCGCCGGTATTAATGTGATGTTTAACAGCTGTAGTTTGGGCCAAAGGACGATCGTTAAAGTAAAAAATATCGTGGTAGAAAAACAGAACACGGTAGAGCTGCGCCCCAGTGTCTATAAGAGCAGACACAGAAACACCATCAACTTGTATGTCAAGAAGGTTCAGATGAGTGGGCAACGTCAGGAGAGGATTCGGCGGCATAGGGAGTAATGCAGCGTCACCTCGAGGTGCTGCATCGTCTAGTATTCCGGCTGGGAGCAGCGTACTAAGGGAGTCGGCGAATAGGGGCTGGGGAGAGCGAGATTGTCATCGTTGGGGCGAAGGCGACCGAGAATAGGGGCGGTTCGGCACAGGAGAATCAGTGGCGGCATTGTCAGAGCGTACGGCATAGGGACGAGAAGGGCCACCTGGGGTGCGAGAGTAGGCATGATAAGTAGACCGGGTTGGGGAACTCCAGCAACTGCGACAGTGCCGAGAAATGTGCCCGATTCGATGGCAGTGAAAACAAATGGGCGTGTCGTCAGCAGTGCACCAATCAGATGGATTTCGGAAACCTAGTGAGCAAGAAGATGCGAGACGGGGCGGATTTGAAGAAGCCGGGCAGGTATCAAGGCGATGGGCCGAGCAGATGGTGTGAAGACCCATGTTTTTGAACTCCTGGCAGACAACTGCCTGGATCAGGGAAACCGTGACTGCAGGTGCGTTGGTGGGGCTGGAGTCGAAGGCAGCCGAATAGACGGCCTTGATCTCAAGCCGGACGATCCTCCATCGCCAGTGTTGTTGGGACGAGGAGCATCGGCACAGGAACATGTCACTGGGGTGTTGGGCAGACGGCCAAACTGCTGGTCGATGCGTCGGCTTTTAGCGAGTTCCAGGTGGCACTCTTTTATAACTGCATCCACCGTCGCCACATTGTTGAAAACGAGCAAGTTGAAGGCATCATCGGCAATGCCTTTGAGGATGTGGGAAACCTTGTCGGACTCAGTCATATGTGCGTCAACATTGCGGCACAGAGCAAAGATGTCCTGAATGTATGTGACGTAGGGCTCCGCTGGCGTCTGCACATGGCTGGATAACGGCTTCTGCGCAGCAAGTTGGTGACCGTATGGGTTGCCGAACAAGTCTCGGAGCTTTTGTTTAAGCGAATCCTAATGGCGAGCTCATCTTCATGCATCCGAAACCAAAGTCGAGGTGTGCCACCGAGGTAAAAGACTACGTTGGCGAGCGTGATAGTAGGGTCCCACTGGTTATTGCGGCTGACGTGTTCGTACAGGCTGATCCAGTCATCGACGTCTTCCCCATCTTTGCACGAGAATACGCCAGGATCACGGGGAGCAGGGAGAGTGATGTAGGTCGTCGAAGCGGCAGCAGGAGTTGGAGCAGGCGGAGTCGAGTTGTCGTCGCCGGGAGCCATGATGGAAAGCTCGACGTACCGTCCAATGTGAAGCTTCGTGACAAGGTATGGGGAACGTCCACCTCCACCAGATATGTTACGTAGGAAGACGCAGACGAAAAGCTATATACAAGTATATTTACAAGGAAATACGCCGCACTTGGCCAAGAGGCAACACCCCGCACTAGCTTCTAATCGTCGTCATCTTCACACTGCTCGCCTCTTCGTGATGGCAAATACTGTTCCGTAGCAATATCATTAGAAGCCAACAAACAGATGCCAAGCACAACATAGGGGAAATTACCTGTACTTAATAACTGAATTCAAGAAACAATAAATTAATGGCAATGAAAGTGGATGAAAAAAAACAACTTGCCGCAGGTGTGGCACGATCCCACATCTTCACATTACGCGTGTGATGCTCTAACCAAGTGAGCTACTGTGGTGCCATTTGCCCTTCCACTTTCCAGTCTTATGTTTTACTACTACAAATAATCTTGGGAGTCTTAACCAGCACCACCACTCACAAAACTTGGCGGCGGATGTGGGACATCCTTACTGCCACAGCCGTCACGAGTAGAGTATGTGATCCGTTTGGGCAAAGGCAACTGGTCAATAAACCCACACATGCGACCAGAAAAACCTAATTAGTTCCGTAACTCATTTGTTCTACATGGAGGGAGTGCACAGTCGGGTATTAGTGGTTCGGAATGATTTTTCGCAAGAAGACAGTCGATGCTGGACGTCGGATTTTGACACAGGGACCTTAACACTATCGCGTTAAAGAATTAAGCCCAAGTATGAGGTCATGAAGGCAATGTGCAAGGACCGTAAAAATAACAACCACGTGGTAACCAGCAATGGTAACCCCAGCTGTGCATATCCCACCAGCGACCGTCAGCAACACGTACGACTCGTATCAAGGCAGGGGGCACAGCGGGGGGGGGGCTTATGGGGGCCTCAGCTTCCCCCCCCCCTAAATTTTTTTCGTGCTGTAGTGCACCACCGACCAAAGCAACCCACGGCACCGGAAGTCATTCTGAATTTTTTCCTAGAATGTCTTTTTCATGCTCGAAAAAGACAGACATTTCAGCGCGAACATTGCAAACTCGGGCTCGATTTCGTGGAAACGCCCATGCACCTGCCGTCACATAACGCAAGGAGCCCCATCCAAGCACAACGTTTCAAAGGTGTTTTTTATGGCGAGCGGGCTCGTCGCGGCATCTCGTGGAGGCCGCAGAAGCTACAGAGCACGTGGATTTCAATTCTGAAACTTAATGGGTATGAAGTTCTCATAAACTCTTGATGTAAAAGGTGCATTGACATTTCCAAAGTCATGGTTTAGATATTAAATTTCAGAACTTTCTGGGTTTAATGTTGTTATAAACATTTTACGCCAAAGGTGCAATGAGTTTTCTAATGTCGCACAATGGACCATATAACGAGTCAAGCCAAATCAACACGCTATCAGACAAGTTGACAAAGCACTGCAGCGAGGTCCGATAAGACGAAGCATTGTGGTGGTTTATTGTTGTCATCATGACACAGAAAAAATTACCTGTGATTGTCTGTGATTAATCTGCGATTGCCCAACATGTTTATTTGCCTTGTTTCATGCATTATACGCAGTGACTTTCTCTAGATAAGAAGATTTATTGGATACTTTTACGTATATTTAAATATCTTGTTGCCAGGTTTTGTGTACACCTGCAGTGAACTTTGTTTCCAGTGACACTTTTTTGCCCTTTATGAAGCTGTACCTTCGCATTTGCATATTTCATTGTATGTTCGCATTTCTAATTACGGGGGCAAGTCAAACGAAAGTGAGCCAACCCATCACGCGCAATAATGGTTCAGTTCATTATCTGCGAGGCATGTGCGTAGCACATGGGCATCTCTCATTTACAAAAGTGACACACAGGTGTGAAGATAAATGTTCCTTAATGCTCTCATACGCTGAGTTGAACATGATTGTGTGACATAATGGACGCTGCAAAAGTTCAACAGGGCGGTTTCATGAAGTTTGTGGTAGCTGAAGGTGTTTCCCAAAAATCAATCAGTCGCCGTATGGCTGCTGTGTACGTTGAACATTGTATTTCATTGGGCACTGTGAAGCATTGGAGCAAATGGTTCAAAGAAGGATGTGAAAGTTGCAAGTACTATCCAAGACCGGGCCAAAGCCACCGTACAATCACCCCCAACACAACTGCAAAGAGTGGTGAGCTGATTAGACAAGAACGGATAAGCATCGATGAAATGGAAGAGTGTGCGACCATCAGCCACAGTTCTGTTCACACCATATTTCATGAAAATCTTGGTTATTGGCTCTTGTGTGCGCAATGTATGCCCAAGATTTTCAACCACGACAGGAAGTTGGAGAGGTTCGGTGCTGCAATGACTCATTTGATCCGGTACCGCAATGAGGGTGACGACTTCTTGTCAGCAATTGTGACCAGGGACGAATCATGGTGCCACTACTACGAGCCTGAAACACAAAGGCAAAGCTTACAGTGGAAACATTCGAATTCACCACCCCCAAAGAAAGCAAAGGCCGTCATTTGCAACGGAAAGATGTTGTTTACTTTTTTTTTTTCCACGGGCAGGCGCCCTTACTGATCTAATTAGCTAAACCTGGAGAGATGATCAATCGTCTCTGATATTGTGAAACGCCGGATCGGTTGTGTGTCGCAATCAAGAACAAATGACGTAGAAATTTGACAAATGGGGTCATCTTGCTCCATGATAATGCCCGTCCCCACGTCACTGATGTGGTTAATACAAAACTGGCAAAGTTCAAGTGGGAAATGCTGCAACATCTGCCATACAGCCCAGACCTGTCACCTTGCAACTTAAACATTATGGGGCAATTGAAAAAAAAACAGCTCAAGGGAACCTGGTTCATATCGGACGATGATGTAAGTCAGTTACAGACTTTTGGAAGCAGCACCTCAAAGAGTTTTATGAGAAGTGAAACAAGCAACTCGTCAGTGGGACGAATGTCTAAATACTCATAGAGACTACTTTTAAATAATGTACCCGGTTTGTTGTATATTCGCATTGTCTCACTTTCATTTGTCTCACCCTTGTATATTTTGCAGAACTGCTGCTTTTTATATATGCTCTCTGTTCCGACAATAATTTCAGTGCAATTGCTCACAATACACGACCAATGACAGCTGCTCCTGCGCAATACATTGGAACAAAGAACAGCGTCATTGAGATTATTTCCTGGCCATTGCATTTGTACAAAAATGTACACAAGATTCTTGGATGACAAAGTTTCATTAAAATATTTGTCCTCAACTTGTTCATTTCATAGCCTTTACATTTTTCATATCAGCACCATGAACTGCTTTGCTGATTTCGAGTTGATACAGTTCTAACGTTCGTGTGATAGTTTCGCTACATATTAAATAGACAAAAAAACATGGAAGCATTAATATCAGTTATTGCTGGTACAATTTTTGGGTCATTCTTTCATGAAAGAATACATATTTTACTTGTCTTCACAGTGCGTAGCATTCAAATTCGTTTGCAGCATATTTGGCAATGGAAATTCAGCTATTCATGTATTTGATCCCTTGACAAATTCCCTAACAAGGAGGCCGAGCTGCAACGTGAGCCCCCCCACTCCCCGGCTCACGTCTGGCTATGCCACTGGTTCGTGGGGGATGTAAGAATCTTCTTCATACGAAGACGAAAACTGGCACTCATTACAGAGACGTGTACCCCAGTATCAACCAAAGCTCTGACAGGGACACAGTCAACGTGGCCTTCAAGAATGTTCTGGTAAGGGCAGCTGAGGATTTTGGGTCAAAGTCGACAGTGCAGCTTCACCTCCAGAAGCAGCGCATTCTAGTTTTCCAACGAAAAGTGACGCCTAAAGGACGACAAAGAAGAACGGTGGCAAGCTAGTGAATGAGATGGGCGGCAATGCGGCAGAGGCAACTTCGCATAGCAGGTACTCCTCGGGGACATTAGGTAAAGGATTTGGTGTGGGGAGGATAGCGGCTTGCAGTATGGAAGGGACTGGAACAAGTGGGAAATGGCCTATGGGACCAAGAGGGCCAATGGCTGTGGCTATAGAGAGCAATGTGTCCAGCTTGACTGCAGCGGAAACAGAAGGCTTATCATTGGCTGTTCTCCATTCCGACGGGTTTCTGTAATGATGAAGGGCATGCGATCCGCGATGAGGCCTGTCCGCGGAGACTAGGGTGGCATCAGGAGTGTTCACGGCGGAGACAGTAGAGGTGTCGAGGTGTCGGATACCGTTGTTTTATAGGAAGCCAGATAAGTGGCCTCAAGTTCTCGATGAACGATGTGCATCACGTCTGATGTGGATGACGGACAAGGAGCTGCCTCACAGGACAACGTTGCAGCAGTATTCAGCCGATGCTTGAACTGAGACGAGGTGTGCCGGCATTTCGCTTGCTCTAGACGATGGCACTCTTTGATTACACTGTCAATGGTAATCACGTCGGTGAAGACAAGCAGACTGAACGCGTCATCCGCAATACCCTTCAAAATGTGGGCAATCTTGTCAGCTGGACATCATCTGGTCAGCTTGTAGAGACAAGGTGAGTACATCCTATATGTACAGGTAAGGCTCAGTTGATGTCTGGGTACGTACCCCCAGTTTTTCTTGGCGGCAAGCTGTCGACCAAATCGATTGCCGAAAAGGTTGCCGAGCTGCTGCTTGAATGCGGGCCAGCTGGTGAGATCATCCTTATGGGTCCGAAATAAAACGCGAGGGGTGGCGCTGAGGTAAAATAAGACATTTGCCAACATTATAGTTGTATCCCAGCCACTATTTGCTCAATTGCTCGTACTCATCCACATCAATGCTGTTCACTCCGGAAAAGGTCCCAGGATCGCAGGGCTGTGCGAGGGCGATAAAGTGGGTAGTAGTAGTCGCAACTGTAGCTGGCGGCAATGTGTGATCACCTGGAGGCATGGCAGTAAATTCGAGGTGGCGTCCACTGCAAAGCTCATCAGAAGTACTCCACATCTCCACCAAATAAATGTTACGTGAAAGCACAGTAGGGAGACTATTTAGAGGGTGTATTTACAAGGGTAGCAAGCGTTGGCCAACATGAAAGCCAGCCACCATCAAGCAAGGTACGTCGTCGTCATCAGATTGGCAGTGGCCACTTATGGGTACGTCCCACTAAATCCAAGGGTCGACATGATCCTCTTCGAGTAGTACGTAGTAATGTGCAACGTAACAAACTGCAGAAACAAAACCAACTCAATCACTCAACTAATTACACAATAATAGCTAATACACAAATCAGACTAAATAAGACAACTAACAAAACTAATTAACTAATTAAACTAACAAAGCAAACAAACTGATGAACCAAGTTACCTAACTGAAATAACAAAATTATCTACTAATAACGTACCTGACTACAATAACTAAGCAAATATAGTGAGCTTGCTAACTAATAAACTAATAGCTAGCACACTGAACTAGCTAACCAAATATAACTGACTAACCAGACAACATGCAAAAATAGACAGCCAAATGAAACAGGTTGTGCAAGGAAGGCTACTATATGGGGGAGGGGGGCGACGTCAATCAAAATGATGCAATGTATAATTTACACACAAACACATCGCACATTATATTATTTTGCCAAAAGCTCCCATTGCAAGTTCACTCTACAAACATGCTGAAATAAATGTGGAATAGGCGCCTTTCCTCGTGAAAGATTGGCATGATCGTGCAGCTTGTCCATCTGGTGCGGCAGAATGTTCACATGCGCCAGCGCCTCTGATGCCACCTTCTGTCCCCATACGAATAGATCAATTATTCATGTATGGGGTTCTAGGACCTAAGGGCCAGATGTGGCCAAGGTGCGCCATGCATGTGGTGATCGGTTTTCAATAAATTGCTTGTGAAATGGAGATATATGCTTGGAATGGTGGATGTAGCATGGCTGTAAATAGGCCTAAAATCAGTCGCTGTAAAGAGCATAAAATATATAAGTACTAAAACAATGACAGTGACCACAGATGCGAACTATGGCGATAAATGTTTTGTTATGCAGGGTTGATGTAATAAAGCCTGTAGGTGAACATAGCACTACTGCCTCATCAGGGCCCTTGAATGCAAGGGCCTGGAGACACGTGCTGTACTAGGTGTACCTAATGCAGCAGCAGCCTCTCGTTAGAGGCTGTCCTATGCAACTTTTGGCCTGATAATTTGCAATGTAAGAATGTCATTGAAAAAAATTTAAAACAGATTTGGTGTAAAATATTGTGCTTGTGCCAGGAAACTGTGCTGGGTGTAGTGTGATATGTTGCCGATATGCTAAAGGGAAGTGTTTCTTCCTCTTGATTTCTGCTTCCCCACACTTCACAAGGGCGTGGAGAACAGTCAGCCTTTCGCCACATCTGCCACATGTAGGAGGTTCATCGCCACTCAACAAGAAGTTGTGTGTAAACTATGTGTGACCTATTCTGAGTCGGCATAACAGCACATCAGTTTGTCGTGATTTTATTATTAATAGGAGAGTGCTGTGGCTTAATTAGATGAAGTTTATTTGAGGTTTGGGCATCCCACAAACATTGCCAATAATCTTATTATTTATTTTTTTTTCCCGAAGGAAAGGTTCGAATCTATGGCGGAAACAGCGATAGAAGAGTTGAAATGTTTTGTTGTTGTGGATGTGGCTATTTCGTCAGCGAGCATATTACCCTCAATGCCTTTGTGCCAAGGCACCCAGCATATTATGACATGTTGATTAGATGCATAAATAGTGCACAGGAGTGCATAAAGGTCAATAACTACAGGATTTTTATGCTATTCTAGCACTGGCAAGCCTTGGCAGCACTTAAAGGGTCTTTAAATATAATTGCTTTTCTAGTTCAATTGTTTGGCGTGTTTTGCAGCTGACAATAGTGCATAGGCTTCAGTCGTAAGTATACTTGTTTGAACGTGCAAAATGCCGCATTCCAAAAATGGCAGGCCAACTGCTGCAGTCTACTAGTTTGCTGTATAAATTTTTCAGCAGCGTCACTGATAAAACCTATTAAATAAGCTACATCGTTGTCGATATCAACCACATCAATGTGATCTCAGTCTAAATGTGCGAGCTCTGAAAACAGCTCCCATTTGGCTGTGCCAACCTTCCATCAGGGAAAATGTGAGAAGCACCCACCTTGTTTTCTTAAACTATAAATTATTGGGGAGTGATCACTTCTGTAGGGATCCTTTAATTTGCTCCATTCAAGGTGTGGCATGAGTGTACTTAGTGCTATATTCAAATCTATGGATGAGTATATTTTGTGTGTCATGTTATAGTATGTTGGCTCTTTTTTATTAAGCAAACACAGACAAGAAAGTTTTCAAATAAGCATCCTCTTGCATCACAGCGAGAACCTCCCCACAGTGTGCTGTGTGCATTGACATCGCTAACAACAATATACGGTTCATGAAGTTCATCAACAAAGCTTTCAAAATCAGCTTTACAAAGCTGATAACTTGGAGAAATGTACATAGAGCTGATCATAATGAGTTTATCGAAGAACACCGCCCTTGCAGCAACTGCTTCAAGGGCTGTTCAGAGTTATAACTGCTGACAAGCAACATCCTTATCAACTATCATAGCCACACCACCCGACGAGGCGGTAGCGTCATTGCAGTCTTTGCGAAAAATGACATGCTGCCTTAGAAAGTTTTTGTTTATTTATTTTAAATGCATCTCCTGGACACACAGCATCCTGAGGCTATATTTACGGAGCAGCTCTTTAATGACATCGAGGTTATGGAGACGTCCTGGTTAGGCCCGCTGCAGGGCAAAGGCCTCTCCCATACTTCTTAATCGCATCCGCCCACCTAACTTTCTGCCCTGCCCTGCTACGCTTCCCTTCCAGTCCGTAACCCTTAATGACCATCGGTTATCTTCCCTCCTCATTACATGTCCTGCCCATGACCCCCCCCCCCATTTCTTTTTCTTGATTTCAGCTAAGATGTCATTAACTCGCGTTTGTTCCCTCACCCAATCTGCTCTTTTCTTATCCCTTAACGTTACACCTATCATTCTTCTTTCCATAGCTCGTTGCGTCGTCCTCAATTTAAGTAGAACCCTTTTCTTAAGCCTCCAAGTTTCTGCCCCGTACGTGAATACTGGTAAGACACAGCTGTTACACTTTTCTCTTAAGGGATAATGGCAACCTGCTGTTCATGATCTGAGAATGCCTGCCAAACGCACCCCAGCCCATTCTTATTCTTCCGATTATTTCAGTCTCATGATCTGGATCCACTGTCATTACTTGTCCTAAGTAGATGTATTCCCTTACCACTTCCAGTGCCTCACTACCTATCATAAACTGCTGTTCTCTTCCGAGACTGTTAAACATTACTTTAGTTTTCTGCAGATCAATTTTTAGACCCACCCTTCTGCTTTGCCTCTCCAGGTCAGAGAGCATGCATTGCAGTTGGTCCACTGAGTTACTAAGCAAGGCAATATCATCAGCGAATCGCAAGTTACTAAGGTATTCTCCATTAACTCTTATCCCCAATTCTTCCCAATCCATGTCTCTGAATACCTCCTGTAAACACGCTGTGAATAGCATTGGAGAGATCGTATCTCCCTGCCTCACGCCTTTCTTTATATATTGAGATTTTGTTGCTTTCTTTATGGAGGACTACAGTGGCTGTGGAGCCGCTAAAGATATCTTTCAGTATTTTTACATATGGCTCGTCTACACCCTGATTCCGTAATGCCTCCATGACTGCTGAGGTTTCGAATGAATCAAACGCTCTCGTAATCAATGAAAGCTATATATAAGGGTTGGTTATATTCCGCTTACTTCTCTATCACCTGATTGATTGTGTGAATATGGTCTATTGTTGAGTAGCCTTTACGGCAGGATTCCATAAAGGCTACACAACAATAGACCAGTACCCCGGCCTTTCGAAAGAGAAAAAGATGCATGCTGTCAAAAGAAGTTTGTAGAACCCCAATAGGGCCAATGAAAGCTCAGAGTTTGGCGTCGCACAACGTTTAGTAATGAATATCGGCTCATTTCCCGCAGTAACAATTGACGATTGACGATGAACATATCAAAGAATACTAATTCCTACGCAATTTGCGATCAATGCGTTCGATTTTCACGTGTCCAGTGGGTACGCGGACACACTCTTGTAAACAAAAGGCAATCAAGAGCTTGTAACGCTTTTTTAAATGTCATGTTCAAGCATATTGCATAAGCTCGTCTGCCCAACGTGCTCGTATGGAGACTGGAACTGCGGGCGTATCAGAATACGAGGACACCCTGCACGACGGAGGAGCACGATCGGCGCTGGGATTTTGTCGCACTGCGCTCAAAGCCGGAACGTACCGCTTGTTGTACAACTCCTCGAACTCGGCCCACTGCTGCGACAGCTCGGGCGGGCTCTGCTCCTGCTGCTTCTTCAGGTAGGCACCCACGTCTTTGGCCATGACGGCGACGAATACACTTGCCAACGTGCGCGTTCTGACCAAACGCGGCAGCCTACAGCAGAGCGTTTTGCTTTTGCCAGTCACGCAACACCTACATAAATTTATAGAAGGGAAAGTGTACGTTCCACAGTGCAACGAAAATAAGCATGGATGGATGGATGATTGTGGCTCAACCCTTTGAATCGGGCGGCGGCGGCGCGCGCCACCTAGCCTTTAATGGTTCTATATGCATGCATACCTATGTGTTATAGTGAGAAACTCTATGCCTATGTATTTACTCCTTTACTTTTGCGTTGATATTGTCCACCAATCAGATAGCCTCCGTTTAGTTATTTCTACCTGTTCAAAGTCTATTCTACTTTCACTGTCTTTAAAACCCAAGGCTTTGAATAGTTCCCCGTTAGATTCAACTGCAGGGTGAAGTTGTTTACAAGCAAGTATCAGGTATTCCACCGTTTCCTCCTCCTCTCTACACGCCTCGCACACCAAATCTATCTCCTGGTATCTGGCTCGGTACGTTTTAGTCCTCAGTACACCTGTCCTGGCTTCGAACAACAATGAGCTTCCCTTAGAGTTATCGTAAATATTTTCTTTGGCTATTTCTTGCTTAAACGTCCTGTATGTCTCCAATGCCGATTTGGTTTGCATCTCTGTACTCCACATACCCCTCTCTGCCTCCTTAACCTTTTTCTTGACAGATGATTCCTTACTTGTTCCTCCGCTACTGCCCAAGTATTTGCTTGTCAATTTTCTAGTTCGCTTCCTCCACCTCGTGTCAA
The DNA here is from genome assembly GCF_050947875.1 of Dermacentor variabilis. Taxonomy (NCBI): domain Eukaryota; kingdom Metazoa; phylum Arthropoda; class Arachnida; order Ixodida; family Ixodidae; genus Dermacentor; species Dermacentor variabilis. Next base: position 5,379,287 of record NC_134576.1, on the reverse strand, counting down.
CATTCCTCGTGTATAAGTAACTGAAAACCTTCCTAGCCCACCGAATTTCCCCCATTTTTCTCAATCGCTCCTCAAATGCTATCTTGCTACTAGCCTCTCTGCCCTCGAAAGAAGACCATCCCAGATCCCCCTGCACTCCTAGATTTGGTGTCTTGCCATGTGCTCCCAGAGCGAGCCTACCCACACCACGTTGCCTAATTTCCAACTGTTGCCGGGTCTCTGTTCTAATACATAGAACTGCATCGGCAAAAGTCAGGCCTGGTACCATTACCCCCTTCCATATCCCTCGTACTACCGCATACCTATTGTAGTTCCACAGTGCCCTACTCTTCATAATCGCTGCACTTCTGTTACCTTTAGTCGTTAGATATTTTTCGTACTCTGTCAGATACTCAATGCCATTATTTATCCACCCCCCAAGGTACTTGTATTTATCGACTATCTCCAGCATGGCCTCCTGTATCTTATGCTCGCCGCAACTGTTATCATTAAAAGTCATGACTGCTGATTTTTCTTTGCTAAACTTCAAGCCTAACCTGTCTCCTTCTGTACCATAGAGTTTCCTACAAAATTACCACATATGTCCATTAATTCCTGCAGATCTTCTGCATTGTCAGCCATTAATACAATATCATCCGCGTACATCAGTCCTGGTAATGACTGTTCAATCAATTTTCCTTGCTTGAGAAATGATAGGTTGAAGCCGAGTCCGCTTTGCTGTATTTTGGCCTCTAGACCTTGTAGGTACAGCATAAACATCAGCGTGCGTCTATTTGTCGTACAAAAATCCCTCACGTGACCTGATCCTAGGTGCCTAGGGACAGCATCGTTTAGGGATTTTTGAGAAGGAGCGATGCTGGCGCCGAGCGACGCCGTGGCATGTTCGTCCTCGGCCTGATCGTTCTCTGGGCCGCGCGTTGTTCAACATTGCTCATGTGATTGTACTACGTGCGTTGCTTGTGTGTTGGTTGTAGGTTCTGCGTTACTTGGCGGAAAGCCGCGAGTAGTGGTGGTGCGGCAGTGCGGCTTTCGCCTCGGTGAGCTCTGGCAGTAGAGAATCTGCGTTGTGTGACCCGTGCTTCCTTGACAATTGAAATGTCGAAGTGGCCTAGCGCATCGGCAGCGAAGTTCTGCGAACCGCGATGTGGCGTCGCCGTGTCCGACTTTGCTTAACGGACATCGAGGGATGTGCTGCTCGCTACAAGTCATGTAAATGCGACTGCGTCGACCGCCCACAGTTCAGTACTGAATGTGTGTTAGGTGTGCTGTGCTTGAAACGAGTGGTTCAGCTGTGCAGCGGGGGGTGGTGGAGGAGCAGAGTGGCTTAGGGTCTCCATTTGCACGTTCACAGATATGTGCTCCCGTTTTGGTCTCATTAGCGGCTGTCGCGGGATTGTGGTGTGCTCCTTGCCTAGTATGAAGTTTACGTTGCTAACACACAGCATGTTCACGTTTTTCCGTGCTAATGTCATTTGCATGACGACCGAGTTGAAAACAAGGCATATGTATCTGTTGTTTTCGTTTGTGTTGTAAATTACTTCCTGTTGTGGAAGTTCTGGAAGTCTTATTACGCATGGAGTACGAACGTAAACATATAAACATATTTCTGTGTGTGTGAAATTATGAATTACCCAGAATAGCCTTTACGACTGATCAGTGGGCTACACAGCCTGTGTGAATCAGCTACCTTTTGTTGCGACGCTCTTCCATGTGGTAGACTGATGCACGGAACGCGTTTATTTCTGTACTGTTGTAAAAACCATTTGTTTATTCACTCAATACAAATGTACTGCTTCTTCGCCGCAGTGCATTTTAGTTACGCGGTAAAGGATACTAAATGTGGGAGGGGGCCGCTATCACCCAGCATAGTATGTCCACTCAGGCAACCTGAGAGGCGGCGGTTGCGCGAGTGTATAATCATAGGGTATAATTAAAGAACTCTTTTTATGTCCAGTGACAGTGGCCCCTTTCCACTTTTAGTACGCTTCAACACAGTACATTGCTTAGGCTTCACCGCAGAACATAGGTGTATTGCAAAAAAGGTAATCTTAAGAAGCTCAATTATGCAACTTTTCTTTCGTAGCTTGCTACACCGCAATACAGAGGTGCAAATAAGCATCGTGCAGTAAAGCATACTAATAGTGGAAAGGGCACATAGGTTTGCTCATTATTTTCAATTGTGATATAATTTGCAAGTGCGTCTGTGCTCTTGGCAAGCTTAATTGACAATTCTTTGTACATTACAAATTCATATTGCAGGGAAGCTTACTAAGGCACATTCGTCATTTTGTAACGCATTATTCACCTTCAATGCAGGAGCACAATGCGGATTCATGCCTATGCTTCTGGCTGGACTGCACATGCTCTTTGAGAATTGATTCGTTGTTCATAAGTGCACTGGTACTTTACTCTAAACTGGAGGGCTGAAGTTTATACGGAAGCACAATTTTTATTAAGGGGACAAGATGTTGCCAAGATGGTTGCAGCACAGCTTTTTTTTCTTCCAGGCACCTTTTCTATTAGAAGCTTCCATTGCAGTGTTTCGAGCCTCTTTGAGCCAGCACATAGTGTATATAAAAATCGGACACCGATTGGGAACATCACCTATGCTCTCTGCAGTAAGCTGTGCACAGGATAAGTTCATGCCTATCTATAGAAAAAAATGTAGCATGACCAGACAAAATAAAAGGGGGTGGGCTGCAGCAATACTAGGTGTTAAATGGTGCCTTATCCTTTCCCTTCAGTTTTCTGTTTTGTGCTTTTTATTATGGATCCTCCACAGTAACCACACGAGTGCTGAACTTGAGCTTGTTGGTTTCAGATCTGATGGTTGTTACTAACAGAACAGTGTGATACACGAACAAAGGCTTGGAGGCATCCGGTCACCTTGCTTGTCTCATGGTGTCGCTTTGTGAGCACCATGAGCCTCCAGACCAACTAGGAAGGGAGGTTTCTTGCAATCGCTTCTGAACTGTATTGCCACCAAACCAACAGTGTTCTCAATGACAACTTTTGGACAGTAGAATGCTTGCACCCAGCAAAGTCTAAGAACGAAGCATTCAGGATGTTCCAAGTGGGCCTTTTGAAGGTGGCAGCATTGCTGAAGGGGCTTTGCCTATCCACCCTCTTTATGGATGCACATGGATGATTTCTTCTTTCAGAAGGATTGTTTCAGAGGTGTCACATGGCAACAGTGTTGGGTGTTTAGTAGCAGATAAGCTTGCCTTTGGCCACTGTCAATAATCTGTTTCTTCTCCAGTGCCCCTGTGAAGTGCCTACTTTTTGGACACAATGTGCTCTCCATGCATGCGTGCATTTTTAGCTTGTAAAGATGTCTATTACCCCTTGCCTCAAGCTGGTTCTTGCTGATGTCAACCAAGAAGGCAGTGGGGAGTATGGTGATGCATACTTACAAAGCACTGCTGATACCAGTGAAACCAGATTAGTGGAGCTGCCGTTTTTTTTGTCCACTCCATCTTCATCAGTTACAATGAGCAGTTCTTTGTCCAAACAGAAGGCATATGTAGTTGGTCATGCATAGCCTGCGCACTAAGATTTGTTGACGTGTTACAAGAGACGTGCCTGAGAACCTTAGCAGTGTCTATACACAAAAACATTCTGATGTGTTGATGACCTCCTTCTCTTTATCACAGTTTGCCTGATGAAGCCAGCAACTTGGTCAATTAGATGTTCAACAGGCTTCCCACTAGTTTTCCCAGCGTCTCCTTTACCAGTGTGCTGCTCATAGATATCTGTTTTCTTGACCTTGCACTGCACTTCAACCATGGCCACACCTGCTGAACCTATAGTATGCGATCAGAAAAGTGCTATACATCATGTTGCTCCAAACTCACGACAAGCTAGAAGGCCTTGAGGAGCACCTTCATTAATTTCCGTCCTCATCATACTGTAGGAAGCTTCGCATGACAAGTGCGACAATTAACATCTGCTGGTTTTTCAGTGCTATTCCTGTCCAGCTTGCTGAAAGCTATCCTCAGTGTTTCAAAAGCAAAACTGCTGCCGGACAAGAAGTGCATAAAGCAAGGGTAGCTATAACCATATATGTCACACAAAATGAAGAAGGCCACCGAGTGTACAGGCGGTTTAATTCATATCCAACAAGCTTGGTTCTCTCTTTGCAAGTGAGTAAACCCAACTTGTCCCAAAAACATGGCCTGTGACAAACTATGTGCCAGATGCTGTGTCCCCTGCAAAGCTGAATATGTGTACAAGATCCTGACACCCGCAGTGGCTTCTACACTGGGCAAACAGGCTACTATAAGAACGACTGCCTCAACTAATATGCTAATAACATGAAAACGGGCAGAAATTTGGCTGCAGTGGGGCTCGCACCTGCAGTGGCTCGCCCCACTGCAGGTGCGAGCCACTCTTCCGCCAGATGCATGTTGTTCACAGGAACTGGAGCTATACAAATGCAGATAAAAACAGTGATGTTTGAAAGTAGTAGAGTTGAACTATATTCTGCACAAACAGTGCTACTTGCAGTGCTGGTAACTTATAGCTACAATTCATGGCTGCCCCACCATGCAAAGGCACTATTCTTGAATTAACTTCTATTTATGGTGGCCATATATTGCAAGTACATATCATCCACATTGTGTGCAATATGGTTAAATGATGTCAACTGTGATAGCCCATTCCTAATCTGAGATACAACAAAAGAACTAATATAGGCAACAAATTGTAATTCAAAAAGACAACCAGTGCACAGGATAAGTTACAGACTTCCTTTTATTGAACAAAAGTCACATGTGTGTCACATGTCAACATCAGTGGGTAGCAAGCTTGGGTGACAGGCAAAACTTAGCGAAATGCTACACTCATACTCAAATGTAAAACGGCCTACGACACAAAAAACGACATTATATTGTACAGAATGAAAGGGCAAGACTCCAGCCAAGAACACACTATGGCACCACATAATTGACATGGTGTAAAAGATGTTAACATGCCCTCTCCATAAAAAAAAGAAACACTTAAAACATGCCTTAAAAGGCAATGTGCAGAGTCTGAAAGCAAGGAAAAACAACCCAAAAAAGGTTTCGCTAAGTCTTTCAATGATTAAAATTGTCAAACTGTCTTGTCACTTCTTAATGAATCTGCACAGCGGAAAAGGATGAAAAGAAAGCCCAATAGCAGGGCCACAGAAAATGTCACCAAATAAATAAACCTTGCTTACCAAGGATACTGGTTTAGTTGTCTGACTGCACAATAATTGTGTATGAGCTTTTCTTGTTTAGAATGGTTTAGCAGATAGCGGAAAAAATGGACACGAGAGCACCAGGTGCATGCATAGTCGATGCACAAAAAACCACTGTTTTCTTACTTTTTTTTCTCTACTACTATTCATGAATATGTAAGTGCCTTAATAGCACTGCTAACATCCTACTGCAAAACACAAGATTGGGCAAGTTGTGGCATAACGAAAATTGGAGTTTCACTCGTACTGTGAAAGTGATGCAATAAATGGTGAAATATGCGCAGGAAGCTTGCTTCATTCGGTGTTTGTTGAAGTGAACACTTGCCAGTGCAAGTCAGTAATCTCCTTTAAAGAAGTAAAATAAGTGGGAGTTGTGCCTGCCAGTGTTGAAGTGGAAAGACTAATTTTCTTCCTCCTCTTTCACATCCAGACTTGGTCACTGGTCTCCAGAAAAACAACCCTTTAGCTTCTTACTGCTGAATTAATTTGGTTTTCTAAAATCTATATTTGAGCTACCCATTGCTAGGTCTCGCGCTCTGCCCCATCAACCAGCCCCATCCAGTAAATCTGAGAAGCCAAGCACTAGAAGATTAATAAAGCAGATGCACCCAATCACTGTCATTACATGTAAGAAGGAAAACTAACATAGTACTGCCTTCACAAGTGGGGAAAGTGATGAGTAAGAATTTGAAGGCGTGGACGCCAGCTCTATATACAGCACGCAGACATTGAACAGGTGTTAGCCAATCATGGCACCTGTTGGCTAGATCGCACTCTCCAGGATCAGTATTCGCCACGACTGTACCTTCAGCAGAGTGGCTGAAATGTAGGATTGTGGACTGCCAATCTTTTGATCATATGTTTGAATCCACACATCACAATGAGAACTTTATCTGCAATATTCTAGCAATAAATTTGGAAATTAGACTGACAACACCAGTAGACATCAGAACCAGGGGAGTTGGCCCATAGCAGCCATTGGTGTAAAAAAGAAGACTGGCATAAGAAGAATTGAAATGTGCACGCTACATGCCTTTGTTCAGTTCCACTACTTTGGTGCTACAGTTATTGATCTCGAATGAGTTCAAGGAGCAAGAATTTAGTCCAGGAAAAAATATTACGCATAACAGCTGTATCTAGTTGTATCATTTGCCTATGCCGCTTTATATAACCCTGTTCACACTGCTAGTAAGGGAAGCGTAGCAGAGGGCGGCAGAAAGTTGGGTGGGCGGATGAGGTTAAGAAATTTGCAGGGGCAACATGGCCACAATTAGTACATGACCGGGGTAGTCGGAGAAGTATGGGAGAGGCCTTTGCGCTGCAGTGGGTGTAACCAGACTGATGATGATGATGTCCACACTTACCTAAAGCACATGAGTGGCATCCTAAACAAAATTGAGCTTTTGATATTGCTTTGGAGAAAATTAATCTGTTTCAGCCTAACAGTATGTATACATACTGCGCATACCTGCATTTGGTGTACCTTATCACCAACTGTTAAGTCACCTTCTTACCTCATCAGCGAATCACTCCTGCAACCAAGTGTGCTGGTCTGGGTTTTACCTGCATTTCCACCTGTGCAGTTGGTAAAAGTCTTTGGCTGTTTACTATAACTTCATGTTCAAACATATGGTTGCATAAGAGGCTTTCACAACACTAATGCCTGGGCAGGCTTCACGAAAGGCCACCAGTACCTCCTCATTGCAGACTGTGCTCAACATCCTTCTTGGTTGGACTCTGACTAAGAACCCATACATCTTTCCTCCAAAGCGGCTGGCATTGGCGATGGTTTGATGCAGAAAGAGGCTATTGTGGTACATGTCAACCTTAGGTCAGAAACCAATCTGGCACAGGAGACATATGTTTATTCAAGCCGTTTCTTTCTTGCCCTAATTCAATAATAGCCAATTTTAGCAGCTGCAAATCAAGCTGACTTCAGAAGGCTGCTGATTTTTTAGCCACTTCTGGTAGATTATTGCGTGGTTAATTTTCTAGTTGGGCATGACATGCTTCGTGCTTAAAAAATGAACTGTTTAAAGAATTATTGGAGTAATATTAGGACAGGCAACTCTGACTGAATCATCACTGCTTTCTTCGCAAAATGTGGCAATTAGCTAGGCAGATGCTGTCACGAAACCATAGGTTGTACAAGTACAGAAGAAACAAAATTGGAGTTGTGAAATTTAAAGCCATATTTTTACAGCCTCTCTTTATACTGCTGACATTAGAGAGCTTTAGATTAGTGGACGCAAGCAGCGTGTGTAAACAAGCACCATGTTTGGGTATTTCTGGCACCCATGTGGTTTGCATAACCAAGCAGCACACAAGTCGCTTGCATCCTCTTATGCAGTACTATTATTTTCATTGTAAAACAACCAATATCAAAGTAAGTCTGATCCGCCTGCATCAATATGCTAGAAATTTTTAAGCACTTAAGGTGTGTTGGTTGAATGTTTAAAGCACTTCACCACACCCTTGGTCACTAGACTTGAACTTTCCAGTATTACTTGCTAATCAACTCTTGAGGTGTTTACGTTGCTTTTCTGTGCTGTGAGATTAGTTTGACAGTCCTAATAGAATTGTTAAAGTGAAGGTGTGAGCTGTTGTATTGGCCATGTCATTCTATAACCGTTAGATCTGACACTGTCAAAGCATTTGGCAACATTAATCAGCTTCACCTCACTATATATATGTATTGCGGTAGGACCATTCAGCACGTGAAAATAAAAATACCGGCAAATAGAGAGTTCGAGAGCACCTGAGATTATAGTAAAGCGGGCGGGGCAGTATGTTCAGGGTAACAAATGTGGTGCGGTGAAGCTATTGCAGACGTATATACACATTCATTCGTCCCAACTTTGCACCGAACCCTGCGTCCCGTTGCCAAAACTAAGAGCGCGAAAGACGGGCACAAATGCAGCTGAACATCACAGGGCACAGTATTAAGCTCCACCTCACTGTGCTTATCGCGCCCTTAGTACGAATAATATTAAACATCTACTCTGCATATCGTGGAATTCTGGCAGATCATGTGACATCACTAAAGCTCCGTTATGTTCACAGCACTACGCGATAATTGTCGTAAAGCCCACGATAAAAGTAAATCACATGAAGTCACGGATAGTGCACTAGCGCTGAACACGATTGAAAACATGCGCTGCCCTATTTCAAGGACGCGTGAAAAGTTGTGAGCAAACACCACCTTAAGCATTATATTACTTACGTAAGTCGTGGCGAAAAACACGTGCAATACCTCCGCCTACGAGTCCCGTCAAGTAAAGGTGCATGTGCGATGTGATGACGCTGCCGAAAAGGGGCGAACACGACGACGCTGCTGCACAGCGCCGGTTCGCAAATTGCATTGCCGAGGCGCTACGCCACTTGAATATTTCAATCGTAAGCACCAATGAATTCTTCAGAAATACGGATCTCACACCACCAGAGTTCACCGAGACTTAAAGCCGACATGCCACACCACTACTACTGCGCGACTTTTAGCCAACAAATACTCAACCCACTGCGGAGACACACGACCAGCGGTCGGCGTGGGCCGGAGATTCAACGCACGCCACGGCATCGCGGTTCGCAGAACTTCGCTGCCGAGGCGCTAGGCCACTTCGACATTTCCATTGACAAGGAAGCACGGGTCACACAACGCAGATTCTGTACTGCCAGAGCTCACCGAGGCGAAAGCACAGATGGCGAAAGCCGCACTGTCGCATCACCACTACTCGCGGCTTTCCCGCTAAGTACCTACAATCAACACACAAGCAACGCAAGCACAATCACATAAGCAACGTTGAACAACGCGCGGTCCGCGCGAACCGGTGAACGATCACGCCGAGAACAAACACGCCACGGCGTCGCTCGGCGCAACCATCATGCCTTCTCAAAAGTCCCTAAACGATCCTGTCCCTAGGCACCTAGGATCAGGTCACGTGAGGGATTTTTGTACGACAATTAGACGCACGCCTACGAACCCCACCAGCTGGCGTGCGTCTATTTGTCGTACAAAAATCCCTCACGTGATCTGATCCTAGGTGCCTAGGGACAGCATCGTTTAGGGATTTTTGAGAAGGCGCGATGCTGGCGCCGAGCGACGCCGTGTCGTGTTCGTCCTCGGCGTGATCGTTCTCTGGACCGCGCATTGTTCAACATTGCTCATGTGATCGTGCGTGCGTTGCTTGTGTGGTGGTTGTAGGTTCTGTGTTACTTGGCGAAAAGCCGTGAGAAGTGGCGGTGCGGCAGTGCGGCTATGGCCTCGGTGAGCTCTGGAACTACAGAATCTGCGTTGTGTGACCCGTGCTTTCTAGAGAACCCGGCGGTGGTGACGATTGAAATATTGAAGTGGCCTAGCGCCTCGGCAGCGAAGTTCAGCGAACCACGATGTGGCGTCGCCGTGTCCGACTTTGCTTAACGGACATCGAGGAATGTGCTGTTCGCTGCAAGTCATGTATGCAACTGCGTCGACAGCCCACTGTTCAGCGCTGAATGTGTGTTTGGTGTGCTGTGCTTGAAACGAGTGGTGCGGCCGTGCAGTAGGGGTGGCTGAGGAGCAGAGTGGCTTAAGGGCTCCGTTTGCGCGTTCACAGACATGTGCTTCCGTCTTGGTCTCATTAGCGGCTGTCGCGGGACTGCGGTGTGCTAGCTCCTTGCCTAGTATCAAGTTTACGACGCTAACACACAGCATGTTCACGTTTTTCCGCGCTATATGTCATTTGCATGACGGCCGAGTTGAAAACGAGACATGTAGTGTTCTTTGCGTTTGTGTGTTGTAAATTACTTTCTATTGTGGAAGTTCTGGGAGTCTTAATACACAAGGAGTGCGAACGTAAACATAAACACGTGTGTCTGAAATTTTGAATTACCCGTAATACCCTTTACGACTGATAAGTGGGCTACACGGCCTGTGTGAATCAGCTACCGTATGTTGCGACGCTCTTTCGTGTGGTAGAATGATGCATGGTGCGCGTTTATTTCTGTACTGTTGTAAAAACCATTTATTTATTCACTCAATACAAATGTACGGCTTATTCGCCGCAGTACAGGCGCCCAAATCTTTAACTGGCGTGCGCGAGCGGCGACTTTTCCGTGCGTCAGCGCCGTATGACGGGGCGAGGCTGGAAACAGCTTAGCAGACGATGGGCCCAGCTGAGCGCGCTTTGTCCGCATGCGCTTAGCCTCAGACTCTTTCCAGCCGCGCCCCGTCATACGGCGCTGACGCACGGAAAAGTCGCCGCTCGCGCACGCCAGTTAAAGATTTGGGCGCCTGTACATTTTAGTTACGCGGTGAAGCATACTAAAAGTGGCAGGGGGCCGCTATCAGCCAAGTATGTCCACTTAGGCGATCTGAGAGGCGGCGGGTGCGCGAGTGTATAATTAAAGAACTCTTCTTATGTCCAGTGGCAGTGGAGATCATTAACTGTAGCACAAAAGTAGTGGACCACTACCAGAACAAAGGCATGTAGTATGCCCATCTCAATTCTTGTGCTTATGCCAGTCTTCTTTTTTGCAGCAATAGCTGCTATGGGCGAACTCCCCTGGTTGTTCTGATGTTACTGGTGTTGTCACTGGAATTCCCGAATTTCTTGCTAGAATATTGCAAATAAAGTTCTCATTGTGGTGCGAGGATTCAAACACATGATCAAAAGAGTAGCAGTCCACAATTCTACATTTCAGCCACTCTGCTGAAGGTTCAGTCGCGGTGAATACTGATCCCGAAGAGCGGGATCTAGCCAACAGGTGCCATGATTGGCTAACACCTGCTCAATGTCTGCGTACTGTATATAGAGCTGGCATCCACACCTTCAAGTTCTTACACATCACCTTCCCACTTGTGAAGGCAGTCCTATGTTAAATTTTCTTCTTACATGTGATGACAATGATTCGGTGCACCTGCTTCATTAATCGTCTTCTAGTACTTGGCTTCTCAGATTTACTGGATGGAGCTGTGGGTGTCTTGTTTTCCTCAAGCAAAGCACAACACCTAGCAATGGCTAGCCCAAATATAGATTTGAGAAAACCAAAACGAATTCAGCAGCAAGAAGCTAAAGGGTTGTTTTGGTGTAGATCAGTGGCTAAGTCCGGATATGAAAGAGGAGGAAGAAAAGCAGAGTCTTTCCACGTTAACACTGTGAGGCACAACTCCCACAAATAAATACGACTCTTACTTATTTTACTTTTTTAAGGAGATTACCGACTTGCATTGGCAAGTGTTCACTTCAACAAACACTGCATGAAGTAAGCCTCCTGCGCATGTTTCACCAGCTACTGCATCATTGTTTCCCATTATGAGTGAAACTGCAATGTTCTTTATGCTACAAGTTGCCCAATTTTGTGTTTTGCAGTAAAATGTTAGCAGTGCTATTAAGGCACTTAAAACTCATGAATTGTAGTAGAGAGAAAAAAAAGTAAGAAAGCAGTGGCTTTTTGTGCGTAGACTATGCATACACCTGGTGCTCTTAGGGTCATTTTTTTCCTATCCGCTAAACCATTCTAAACAAGAAAAGTTTATACACAGTTAAGTTTATACACAGACCACAACTAAACCACAGGTATCGTTGGTAAGCAAAGTATACTTGCTCGGTGACATTTTCTGCAGCCCTGCTATTGGGCTTTCCTTCCTTCCTTTTCAGCTGTGCAGGTTCATTAAGTGACGAGACAGTTTGACAATTTTAATAATTGAAAGACAGCAAAACCCTTCTTGGTTTCAGACTCTGCACATTGCATTTTAAGGCGTGTTTTCTGTGTTTGTTGCTTTTTCTTTATGGGTAGGGCATGTCAACATTTTTTACACCATGTCAAGTATGTGGTGCTTGGATGGAGTCTTGCCCTTTCATTCTGTACAATATGATGTCGGTTTTTTTGTGTCCAAGGCCATTTTACAGCGCAATTGTAGCATTTTGCTAAGTTTTGCCTCTGTCACCCAAGCTTGAAAGATTGCTACCCACTGCTAGTGGCATGATACATGTGACATTTCTTTTTTAATAAAAGGAAGTCTCACTTATCCTGTGCACTGGTTGTCTTTTGTCTCTTTGAATTGCAATTTGTTGCCTATATTTGCTCTTTTGTTGCATTTCAGATTAGGAATGGCTATCATAATTGACATTTAACCATATTGCACACAATGCGGATGATATGTAATAGCAATATATGGCCACCATAAATATAATAGAAGTTAATAATTCAAGAATAGTGCCTTTGCATGGTGGTGCAGCCATGAATTGTGGCTATAAGGTACCAGCGCTGTAGGTAGCAGTGCTTGTGCAGAATATAGTTCAACTCTACTACTTTCAAACATCATTGTTTTTACCTGCATTTGCATAGCTCCAGTTTCTGTGAACAACACACATCTGGTGGAAGAGTGGCTTGCACCTGCAGTTGGGTCCAATGAATAGCCAAATTTCTGCCCATTTTCATGTTATTAGCATATTAGTAAAGGCAGTCGTTTTTATAGTAGCCTGTTTGCCCAGTGTAGAAGCCGCTGCAGGGTGTCAGGATCTCATACACATCTTCAGCTTTGCAGGGGACACAGCATCTGGCACATAGTTTGTCACAGGCCATGTATTCGGGGCAAGTTGAGTTTCATCATCATCATCAGCCTGGTTACGCCCACTGCAGGGCAAAGGCCTCTCCCATACTTCTCCAACAACCCCGGTCATGTACTAATTGTGGCCATGCCGTCCCTGCAAACTTCTTAATACTCTCTTAATCTTCTTAAGTTGAGTTTACTCACTAGCAAAGGAAGAACCAAGCTTGTTGGATATGAAGTAAACCACCTGTACACTCAGTGGCCTTCATCTCGTGTGACACGTCGTTATAGCGACCCTTGTTTTAAGCACTTCTTGTCCAGCAGCGGTCGTTTGCTTTTGAAACATTCAGGATAGCTTTCAGCAAGCTGGACAGGAATAACACTGAAAAACCAGCAGATGTTAATTCTCGCACTTATCATGCGAAGCTTCGTACAGTATGATGAGGGCGTAAATAAATGAGGGTGTTCCTCAAGGCCTTGTAGCACATGTCACGAGTTTGGAGCAACATGATGTATAGCACTTTTTTGATTGCTTGCTATAGGTTTAGCAGGTGTGGCCATGGTTGAAGTGCAGTGCAAGGTCAAGAAAACATATCTATGAGCAGCACCCTGGTAAAGGAGACTCTGGGAAAACTAGTGGGAAGCCTGTTGAACATCTGGTTGACCCACTTGCTGGCTCCATCAGGCAAAGTATGATAAAGAGAAGGAAGTCATCAACACATCAGAAGGTTTTTACATATAAACACTGTGCTAAGGTCATAACATGCCAACAAGTCTTAGTGCGCAGGCTATGCACAACCAACTACATATGCCTTCTGTTCGGACATTGCTCATTGTAACTAACAAGGATGGAGTGGACAAAAAAAGAACAGCAGCTCCATTAATTTGGTTTCACTGGTATCAACAGTGTTTTGTAAGTGTACATTGCCATACTCCCCAATGCCTTCTTGGGTGACATCAGCAAGGACCAGCTTGAGGCAAGGGGTAATAGACGTCTTTACAAGCCAAAAATGCATGCATGCATGGAAAGCACACTGTGTCCAAAAAGCAGGCACTTCACAGGGGCACTGGAGAAGGAACAGGTTATTAACAGTGGGCAAAGACAAGCTACTAAACACCCAACACTGTTGCCATGTAACGACCTCTGAAACAATCCCTCTTAATGAGGAAATCATCTTTGTGTATCCATAAAGAGGGCAGATGGGCAAAGCCCCTTCAGTAATGCTGCCAGCTTCAAAAGCCCATTTTGCACATCTTGAATGCTTCCTTCTTAAGACTTTGCTGGGTGCAAGCATTCTACTGTCCAAAAGCTGTCATTGAGAGCACTGTTGGTTTGGTGGCAATAAAGTTCAGAAGCAATTGCAAGAAACCTCCCGTCCTAGTTGGCCTGGATGCTCACCGTGCTTATGAAGCAGCACCATGAGACAAGTAAGGTGAACTGATGCCTCCAAGCCCTTGTTCGTTTATCACACTGTTCTGTTAGTAACAACCACGAGACTTGAAACCAACAAGCTCAAGTTCTCCACTCGCATGGTTACTGCGGAGGATCCATAAAAAGCACAAAAACAGAAAACTCAAGGGAAAGGATAAAGCACCATTTAACACTTAGTATTGCTACAGCCCACCCACTTCTTTTATTTTGTCTGGTCGTGCTACATCTTTTTACTATAGATAGGCATGAACCTAGGTGAAGTTCCCAATCAGTGCCCAATTTTTATATACACTATGTGCTGGTTCAAAGAGGTTTCAAACACTGCAATGGAAGCTTCAAGTAGAAAAGGTGCCAGGAAGAAAAAAAGAAAGCTGTGCTGCAACCATCTTGGCAACATCTTGTCCCTTTAATAAAAATTGTGCTTCCATATTAACTTGAGCACTCCAGTTTAGAGTAAAGTACCAATGCACTTATGAACAATCAATCAATTCTCAAAGAGCATGTGCAGTCCAGCCAAAAGCAGGGGCAAGAATCCGCATTGTGCTCCTGCATTGAAGGTGAATAACACGTACCATAATGGCGAATGTGCTTTAGTAAGCTTCCCTGCAATATGAATTTGTAATGTACAAAGAATTGTCAATGAAGCTTACCACGAGCACAGATGCACTTGCAAATTATATCACAATTGAAGATAATGAGCAAACCTATGTGCCCTTTCCACTCTTAGTATGCTTTACTGCACGATGCTTATTTACACCCCTGTATTGCGGTGTAGCAAGCTACAAAAGAAACTTTGCATAATTAGGCTTTTCAGGATTCTTTCTCGCAATACACTAATATTTCGCGGTGAAGCCTAAGCAATGTACTGCGGTGAAGCATACTAAAAGTGAAAAGGGGCAAGAGTTCTTTATTCATACACTCGCGAACCCTCCGCCTCTCAGGTCGCCTAAGTGGACATACTATGCTGGCTGATAGCGGCCCCCTCCCACTTTTAGTATGCTTCACCGCGTAACTAAAGTGTACTGCGGCGAAGAAGCCGTACATTTGTATTGAGTGAATAAATAAATGGTTTTTACAACAGTAAAGAAATAAACGCGCACCATGCATCATTCTACCACACGAAAGAGCGTCGCAACATACGGTAGCTGATTCACACAGGCCGTGTAGCCCACTTATCAGTCGTAAAGGGTATTATGGGTAATTCAAAATTTCAGACACACGTGTTTATGTTTACGTTCGCACTCCTTGTGTATTAAGACTCCCAGAACTTCCACAATAGAAAGTAATTTACAACACACAAACGCAAAGAACACTACATGTCTCGTTTTCAACTCGGCCGTCATGCAAATGACATATAGCGCGGAAAAACGTGAACATGCTGTGTGTTAGCGTCGTAAACTTGATACTAGGCAAGGAGCTAGCACACCGCAGTCCCGCGACAGCCGCTAATGAGACCAAGACGGAAGCACATGTCTGTGAACGCGCAAACGGAGCCCTTAAGCCACTCTGCTCCTCAGCCACCCCCACTGCACGGCTGCACCACTCGTTTCAAGCACAGCACGCCAAACACACATTCAGCGCTGAACAGTGGGCTGTCGACGCAGTTGCATTTACATGACTTGCAGCGAGCAGCACATTCCTCGATGTCCGTTAAGCAAAGTCGGACACGGCGACGCCACATCGTGGTTCGCTGAACTTCGCTGCCGAGGCGCTAGGCCACTTCGATATTTCAATCGTCACCACCGCCGGGTTCTCTAGAAAGCACGGGTCACACAACGCAGATTCTGTACTGCCAGAGTTCACCGAGGCCAAAGCCGCACTGCCGCACCACCATTACTCACGTCTTTCCGCCAAGTAACACAGAACCTACAACCAACACACAAGCAACGCACTACAATCACATGAGCAACGTTGAACAACGCGCGGTCTAGAGAACGATCAGGCCGAGGACGAACACGCCACGGCGTCGCTCGGCGCCAGCATCGCGCCTTCTCAAAAATCCCTAAACAATGCTGTCCCTAGGCATCTAGGATCAGGTCACGTGAGGGATTTTTGTACGACAATTAGACGCACGCTAAACATCAGAGGTGACAATGGGCACCCCTGCCTAAGCCCCCGCCGAATCATCACAGGCTCCGAAACCTGCTTTTCCCATTGTATAATCACCCGGTTACCTTTATAGATATCCTTTAAGAAATTGGTTACTCCATCTTGCACTCCTAAAGTTTCCAGAATGTCCCACAAGCCCTCTTGAAGTACGCTGTCATAGGCTCCCTTGATGTCCAAAAAAGCCAGCCATAGGGGTCTCATAGAGTTTCATATTAGTATACCTAGAGGGAAATCTGGCGCTGCGATCGTTCAACCATCATGGGAATGATGGGAAATGCAGGCTTCGGATTGGCGTTCTATTGACTGGCGAACCAGTCTGCAAGTATTTCTTTTTCAGTTTTGGTTTCGCTTCAAGCTCAATTGCTATAACCTGCAGTGGGACAGTGCAACGCAAAGCCCTCTGCCTTTGTTATGTTGCTCGAAGTGGCGATAGCGCGCTGGGCCAGCGACTGAGACGATTTTTGTGTCGCGGTGTGGTGTCGAAGTCCTGACGAGAAAGCGACGGCATCGTAAACGTAGAAAGAACATGTTTTGAGCGTTTGGACTTTGGTTTGTTAAGTGTGTTAGGTTGGCGCTGTAGCGTTACGTGCTTTATGAAACTTCAGAATAGGGAAAAGAAGGCACTACTGATACAAGACATATACAGTTGTACTTCTAGTGGCTTGACAATAAAATTTTATTGAGGGCTTCATCATGCATTGCTCGTTTATGTGCTCATTGAAATCGGTGTTTTAGGACTTTGAAAACACAAACTTACTTGTGGTAGGACAGGTTGCTGCTTCCTGGCTGTAGTCTAGGGTCGCAAAATGGGTAACTTCAAAGCCACGCCATAACGCTTCGGAAGCGGTACGTCAATATAAAGTATGATGAAGCATATACTAGTAGGAGACCACTAGCGTCCTAGCTAGCACTGCTGCAGATGTGCATAAAATACTTGAAGCCGTTCAGCACTCGTGACAGCTGACGCAGCCTTTCGAAAGAGTGAGAGAGTTCGCAAGTGCCTGTCGTCTGCGAGCAATGTCTCGCGTTTGCAACGAGCAGGTGTCGTAGCAGACGACACTTGCAGCATTCCGCTCAAGGGCGCAAAACTTTCTCACAAGACAACAATTTTATTTCCATAAATACTTGATGAGTATTTTTATATAAGTAAATGCACGGTTGTTATAGCTGTTGCAAAAATAAATAAATAATTATTCTCTGGCGTTAAATCGGGAACAGAATCGCACAAGAATGCATACCCTGGTGTGTCCTGGTGATAAACCATAGTAAACCGTGCTTCCATTTCAAAGTCATACAAAGTTTATGTAGCGTGTTGTACATTATATGACATACTGCAGGAATAAAATTACTTTTTACGCGATAATATTTGAGTATAGCTTCGTTTAATGCGCCGCAAGCAAACTTCACTAGTCTAAAGATCGAAGTCAATCCGAAGCCTGTACTTCCCATCATTCCCATGTAGGTTGAGGCAACGCTCATGAGAACCCCCGTAGACACTAGCGCCACATTTCCCTCTAGGGTATTATTAGAAACTCTATGGAAATAAGAGTAGCGGTAGCGTTGTTAACTAAAGTATACCACCTAGAGATGGCGCTGGCAAAATCAAAACTAGGGCGAGTTCGAGTGGCGGACGGTGCGGACGGCGGTACGGACGCTCCTGTGGTCGAGGCTTCAGCGACTTCGTTCGTAGCTAAGTACCTTTTTAATCTTTATTAGCTAGTGTTTTGAAGTATTTTCTGTTGCATGGAGTAGGGGCGCAAATTTTGAATTCTTGGTAAGAGTAGCAAACGCAAACGCACCGGCTTTGTCTAGGTCTGGCGGCTCCCCCGTTAGGCCTAGTTGGTAGGAGGGACCTATTGATAGGCTTCGTTAATTATTTCAGTTAGCTCCTCAGATTCTTGCATGGGGTAGGGAGTGACAATTCTTTATTTTAGTTTGGGATAGCGGTCGAGGTCGGCTTTGCTTGAGTGATTTGGCGAAGTTCCTCGTCAATTGGGCCTCGGGACGTAGGCCTAGCGATGAAATCGAAGAACGCGAAGGCCGCGGGGGACGGGAAACAAGTGCAGTGCGACGAGTGCCTGCGATGGTGCTTCCTCGACGAAACTAAGTTCCAGAATTTAGCAGACGCGGAGGGGTCTATCTTCACGTGCAGGTCGTGCGAGGGCGTCAGGGAAGCCGTCCAAAAACTGGAAGGGAATTGGGCGGCTAAGTTCGACGAGCTTAAGGCAGAACTGAGGGAGGAACAGGAGAAGCGGGTAGCACTGCAGGCGAAAGTTGACAATTTTGTCAAGGTGGAGGCGGCCCAGGCCGCGCAGTTAGTAAGGACCGTGGCCGAGCTTGAGGCAGAAAAAGAAAGGAGCGCCGAACTGGAAAGGCGGCTCGACGCGCTGGAGACGCGGGCAGCGGAGAAGGTCGGGTCAGGACAACAAAGTGTTGGCAAAAACTCGGAAAGTAGGGTAGAGCCTACAGGCGAAGTGGGAGGCAGGGAGCCAAAGCAAGCCGTCGTCAGCTCGCCGCCGGTGAAACGGCGTAGTTATAGTGAAGCTGCACAACGCGCCCCGAGTGAGGCGACGCTGCAGCCACAGGGGCGCCAGCGGGCGCAAAGGGAGGGGCAGCAGGCACAGGCTGCAGTCGAACGGTTTGCACGTAGAAGGGTCCTGGTGATAGGGGACTCCAATGTGGGGAGGGCCGAACAGGGCGTGATGGCGAGAGTGAAGGCGGACGGGCGAGTACAGGTGGAGGGGCAAGCGGGCAAGGGTATGGCGGAAGCAATGACCAAGGCGCGGGAAGTAATTGGGGTCAGCACAGAGAGCGACAGCTTGGTCATTATGCATTCTGGGCTCAATGACGTGCTTAAGGGGAGAAGCCAGGACCTTGAGAGGCACATTGAGACTGGGCTGAGTAAGCTTAGAGAGGCCTCCGGGAGGGTGCATGTGACCATATGCACTATCCCAGAGGTCCAGGGCCAGGCTTACCAGGTAGAAAGGAGGGTGGTTGAGGCCAATCGGGTCATTAGGAGTCTGAGCGGACGACTCGGGTACAGCGTGATGGAGGTCAACAGGGACGTGTACGGAACCGGCTTCCGACCTTTTGTGCAGGATGGTATTCACTACAGTGGTGCCACTGGCAAAAGGATAGGGGGCAGGATGGGTCGCCAGGCAACAGCTTTTTTAGGGGGACCCAGAGCCCTGAAAGAAGCAGTGTAGGCGTGGACGATTCGAGGCAGGAGCCACAAACACGCGAACATCGGTACTGAAGGAGAGGTGACAGGAATAAGCGCAAGAGGCAAATTAAGTCAGACATAGGGTTCATTAACATGCAAGGTGGCAGAAATAGGCTAAAATGGGAGGAAATCGAAGAACAACTAAGGCAGGAGAACTTAATGGTTTATGGGTTTGTAGAGACATATCTTAGGGACATGGAACAACCGCCCTGTAACCCTGATTATGCATGGGAATACTGCAACAGAGTGCAGGGTAGCAGAAAGGGTGGGGGAATTGGAGCATTCATTCATAAAAATACAAATTGGCAAAGGGTAAAACAGGAATGCAAGGAGCATTTATGGCTAGAAGGAA
Source organism: Dermacentor variabilis (assembly GCF_050947875.1). NCBI lineage: Eukaryota > Metazoa > Arthropoda > Arachnida > Ixodida > Ixodidae > Dermacentor > Dermacentor variabilis. The sequence continues at coordinate 5,359,419 of NC_134576.1, read as the reverse complement.
AAGTAGCAGGGGCGAAAACACATCTGGGCTTTGTATACCTTTGGACAGGATCAAATGCTAAAGAGGAAAACAAAAAAAATGTTGGACTGTATAGCAGCGGACATCAATGAGCTAGGAAAAGGATGTGAAGTAATTGTATTAGGAGACATGAATGCGCATGTTGAAGATATGGATGGGTACACAGACTCCACAGGTAACATGCTGCTGGATATGTGTGAGAGGCTTAACTTAGTTGTCTGTAACTCTACTGAAAAGTGTGACGGGATCATAACATGGGAGGTAGGGGGTCGACACTCGACAATAGATTATGCGTTGATGTCACATAGGATGTACGATAGATTAGGAGCCATGATTATAGATGAACAGGGCTCCAGAAGTATAGGTAGCGACCACAAACGTATCAAGTTGAGTTTTAAGAGGGAAACTAAAGCACGAACGACGCGCGAGGAAACGCCAGATGTGATTTTTTACTCAGAAGACGAAGTGGAAATAGCGGCCAAACAAATTGAAGAGGAAATATCAGAGAGTACTGAAACTGATTGGACTTACCCAAAGTTAATGAGACTATTTGAGCGTGAGCTAGGTAAGGCGCGAGTCAGGAAAACAAGGCAAGGGATACGAAAACTCAAGAGCTGGTGGGATGAAGAGGTTAAGAAGGCCATAAAGAAACGTCAGGAAGCCTCCAGGGAACACAGGTATTCCAAAAGTAAGGGAGAACCTGAAGCAGAAGTAGAGAGGAAATGGGTAAACTACATAAAATGCAAAAGGGAAGCATCTTATTTGATCAACGAGAAAATCAAGACAAAAGGGTCCCAATGGCTGTCAGAAATAAACAATAAAAAAGATAAACAGGCAGCTAGAAAATTCTGGCAACATCTGAACTCCTTGGGTAATAGGACAAGCCTAGAGCAGAGGTATATAGTAACAGCTCAAGGTACTCGGTTAGAAGGAGAGGCGGCAATGGAGCATATAGGAACCATGATGAGGGAAAAATTTACAGAACAGACAAATGGTACATGCAGTACGTCGGAGAGGGATAGCCCGGTCAACCCACTGCTTTCGCTCGGACAAAAAGAGTGGGAAAGGGCGGAGAAGAGGGTACCAAGTAGCACATCGGCAGGCCCCGATGGTATTCCAATTATGTTAATAAAGAAATTGGGCCCGAAATCTAAGAAAGCATTGAGGGAGGTGGTGAGCAAAATGCTAGTGGATGGTAAAGTACCTGACGAATGGAGGCTAAGTAGGATGAGAATGATATATAAGGGAAAGGGGGACAAAGCTGACATAAATAACTACCGGCCTATAACAGTGACGTCAGTGGTTTACAGGGTGGTTATGCAGATTATAAAGGACAGACTGCAGGCATGGGTAGAGAACGAGGGGGTACTTGGAGAGCTACAAAATGGGTTCCGGAAGCATAGGAGGCTAGAAGACAATCTGTTCTCGCTAACACAGTGCATTGAAATAGCTGAAAAGGAACACAGACCCCTATGGCTGGCTTTTTTGGACATCAAGGGAGCCTATGACAGTGTACTTCAAGAGGGCTTGTGGGGCATTCTGGAAACTTTAGGAGTGCAAGATGGAGTAACCAATTTCTTAAAAGATATCTATAAAGGTAACCGGGTGATTATACAATGGGAAAAGCAGGTTTCGGAGCCTGTGATGATTCGGCGGGGGCTTAGGCAGGGGTGCCCATTGTCACTCCTGATGTTTATGCTGTACCTACAAGGTCTAGAGGCCAAAATACAGCAAAGCGGACTCGGCTTCAACCTATCATTTCTCAAGCAAGGAAAATTGATTGAACAGTCATTACCAGGACTGATGTACGCGGATGATATTGTATTAATGGCTGACAATGCAGAAGATCTGCAGGAATTAATGGACATATGTGGTACAGAAGGAGACAGGTTAGGCTTGAAGTTTAGCAAAGAAAAATCAGCAGTCATGATTTTTAATGATAACAGTTACGGCGAGCATAAGATACAGGAGGCCACGCTGGAGATAGTCGATAAATACAAGTACCTTGGGGTGTGGATAAATAATGGCATTGAGTATCTGACAGAGTACGAAAAATACCTAACGACTAAAGGTAACAGAAGTGCAGCGATTATGAAGAGTAGGGCACTGTGGAACTACAATAGGTACGAGGTAGTACGAGGGATATGGAAGGGGGTAATGGTACCAGGCCTGACTTTTGCCAATGCAGTTCTATGTATTAGAACAGAGACCCGGCAACAGTTGGAAATTAGGCAACGTGGTGTGGGTAGGCTCGCTCTGGGAGCACATGGCAAGACACCAGATCTTGGAGTGCAGGGGGATCTGGGATGGTCTTCTTTCGAGGGCAGAGAGGCTAGTAGCAAGATAGCATTTGAGGAGCGATTGAGAAAAATGGGGGAAATTCGGTGGGCTAGTAAGGTTTTCAGTTACTTATACACGAGGAATGTTGACACGAGGTGGAGGAAGCGAACTAGAAAATTGACAAGCAAATACTTGGGCAGTAGCGGGGGAACAAGTAAGGAATCATCTGTCAAGAAAAAGGTTAAGGAGGCAGAGAGGGGTATGTGGAGTACAGAGGTGCAAACCAAATCGGCATTGGAGACATACAGGACGTTTAAGCAAGAAATAGCCAAAGAAAATATTTACGATAACTCTAAGGGAAGCTCATTGTTGTTCGAAGCCAGGACAGGTGTACTGAGGACTAAAACGTACCGAGCCAGATACCAGGAGATAGATTTGGTGTGCGAGGCGTGTAGAGAGGAGGAGGAAACGGCGGAACACGTGATACTTGCTTGTAAACAACTTCACCCTGCAGTTGAATCTAACGGGGAACTATTCAAAGCCTTGGGTTTTAAAGACAGTGAAAGTAGAATAGACTTTGAACAGGTAGAAATAACTAAACGGAGTCTATCTGATTGGTGGACAATATCAACGCAAAAGTAAAGGAGTAAATACATAGGTATGCATGCATATAGAACCATTAAAGGCTAGGTGGCGCGCGCCGCCGCCGCCCGATTCAAAGGGTTGAGCCACAATCATCCATCCATCCATCCATCCTAATAACCTGGATTCAATGGCGGCGTGCGTGAGTAGCTGCTAGGGGAATCTGCCGGTTGGTTGTGGCTCGTGGACGCTCCTGTGCACGAGGCTTCAGCGACTTCTTTCGTAGCTAAATACTCTTTTATCTTTATTAGCTAGTGTTTTGAAGTGTTTTCTTTTGCATGGAGTAGGGGCGCAAATTTTGAATTCTTGGTAGGAGTAGTAAACGTACCGGCTTTGTCTAGGTCACGACCTACTCTATAAAGGGACCTACTGTATAAAGGACCCTTATACAGTAGGTCGTGGTCTAGGTCTGGCCAATGCCTCTTTTACTAGATGCCAGCCGCGTTGTCCATAAACTCGGTTCCTGGCCCTCTCGCTTTTCTCTCCTCCGCGAAAAGGCAACGAGCGCCGCTTGTGGCGGACGTCTGCAACCTAGATCACTTGCTGCGGCCTCTGAGATTACCATGGCGTTTGTTGCCATCTCGGAGGCCTGCGATAACGCTCGCTAACAGAAACCCGCGCATATAAAGCGCCGGCGGAGCATTCAGCCGCCGCTGCCACATCCGCCGGAAGTTGAAAAGGCAACGAGCGCCGCCTCACGAAATGTATGCTGAACTAACTTCAACCACGGCCGCTCGATCCAAAAGCCTGAACGGCGTCTCGGGCCTAGTTCTCCGTGCGCCCGCTGCGGCGCCACCGCTCTGGGATGGCTGCTGATAGAGAGCGCCTTCACAGCTGCGTCGGCACGCGCGATCTCCACTCCAGTCAAGGCGTAAATAATGCGTTTTGTATTTGGAAATTGCAGACAAAATCTTTTAAGTCGTCGATGGAAGTGCTGATTACGCCACAAACGCCAACAGATTGTCACAGGGGTGGAAATCTGTTCTAGAATACGCCTGAACGCTATCCGTGACCGTAGCCGCCGTGGTTGCTCAGTGGCTATGGTGTTGGGCTGCTGAGCACGAGATCACGGGATCGAATCTCGGTCACGGCGGCCGCATTTCTATGGGGGCGAAATGCGAAAACACCCGTGTGCTTAGATTTAGGGGCACGTTAAAGAACCCCAGGTGGTCCAAATTTCCGGAGTCCTCCACTACGGCGTGCCTCATAATCAGAAAGTGGTTTTGGCACGTAAAACCCCAAATATTATATTATCCGTGACCGTTGTCCGTGCGATGCACGACCGGTTGGTGCACTTCCATCGAGAGTTTCTGCTTGAACCAATCTATCAGTACTTTTATTCACTTCTCGTGAACACGTACGCAAAGTAAAAACTTTACACAGGGAGAACTTGTACGAGTTTCCCAAGTAATTCAAACTAACTTAAATGAAATAAAAACGCTTATTGCAAATAATCATCAGTAGATTGTTTCTCAAGAAAACGAAGCATATTGAGTGATGCTAGAGGTTATCTAAGGAGTGCGTCCCTTTTAACGAAGCTTCAAAAGGCATCTGCTTCGAACATGCTCATGCCCTTTATTTGAGCATGCTTTCCATAAAACACATTCCCGCAGTATTTTTTCATTGTAGGCAGGTTTTTTTCCCCTGAAGTGGCCACTTGGTTGCTGATAAAAACAGCAGCTTTGTCTCCTTTTTACGCTCTTTGTAATACCCGAACAAAGGACTGAATTTCGTTCTTGTTTTCATAAACTAAGCGGCGGTTTTTCATTTCGTCCCTTTCGGACTGCAATTTTTCAACTCTTCTCCTTTTTGACGGGCAACTTTTTTTTTTATCCCTTGATTGCTTGCTTTGACTGTTCTAGGACGTCCACAATATCTAATGTAGTTTGGCAGGCCTGTTCAACAGAAAAACTACGTTCAGAGCATGATTCTAAGGCAGTCTCTGGAACTAGAGCTTCCACCTCGTCGCTGAGAAACTGCAAGGCACTTTCGATGTTGGGGCTTTCTCCTGAGCTTCCGCAATTATCGCTTGCCTGAACTACTGTGTGATCAGTAAATTTCCTCGATGGCGTTTTTTGGGCTGCACATTCTCTTTTTGCAGGTACTGTGGATATTTGAAAAACACGGTCGGTACCGTATTCGGAAGCAGGAGCCTAAGTTCCGTGTTCGTTTTATAGTCACTTTGTGTAAAGTGCAGGGAACATACAAGAGATCTATCGCTCAGTTCCCACTTGCTTCCTTTTCCTGACACTCCTTGGCGAGAGATATTTTTAGCTACGCTTCTCGACGCTCCAAGTCGCATGGGAACTCGTGATATTTCACAGTCGGGTCTTTTTGGCATATGTGTCGCAGAGTGGCACACAACAGGTGCGCGTCATCGCGCCACATGAACGAGGCTGGCTACGGCACACACGCACACCGAAAAGCCTTAACAAAGCACAGCAAGCACAGGCAAACTTGCTCACACACACGCACGCGAAAAAGCACAAGATTAATGCATAGCGCACGAGGCAAACACGTTCCGACGCGAACCGACTTGCTCACACACGCACGCGAAAAAGCACGAGATTAATGCATATCGCACGAGGCAAACACGTTCTGACGCGAACCAACTTGCTCACACACAGGCACGCGAAAAAGCACGAGATTAGTGCGTAGAGCACGAGGCAAAGACGTTCTGACGCGAGAACCAACGCCCGCTTAGCCCCGGCGCGAAGTCGCGACAGCATCCCCGACCGGTGGCGCCCTCACCAAGAAAAGCGGTCGCAACTGTAAACTCGGCCGAGACGCGCCCGCCTATTGTCAGCGGCGCGACGTAGCTGGCCGCACCTTGCTTTGCATCGAGCGGCCGTGCTTCAACTAAGGGAACCGCCGCCGCAATGGGAAAGCGAGCAACGCGGCTGGCATCTAGTAAAGGAGGCATTGGTCTGGCGGCTCCCCCGTTAGGCCTAGGTGGTAGGAGGGACCTATTTGATAGGCTTATCTAATTCTTTCAGCTAGCTCTTCGGATTCTTACATGGAGTAGGGAGTGATAATTCTTTATTTTTGTTTGGGATAGCGGTCGAGGTCGGCTTTGCGTGAGTGATTTGGCAAACTTGCTCGTTGGGCCTAGGGATCAAATCTATAAGAACGTGAAGGCCGCGGGGGACGGGGAGAAAGTGCAGTGCGACGAGTGCTTGCGATGGTGCTTCCTCAACGAGACTAAATTCCAGAATTTAGCAGACGCGAAGGGGTCTAGCTTCACGTGCAGGTCGTGCGAGGGCGTCAGGGAAGCCGTCCAAAAACTGGAAGGGAATTGGGCGACTAAGTTCGAAGAGCTAAAGGCAAACCTGAGGGAGGAGCAGGAGAAACGGGTAGCACTGCAGGCGAAAGTTGAAAATTTCGTCAAGGTGGAGGCGGCCCAGGCCGCGCAGTTAGTTAGGACTGTGGCCGAGCTCGAGGAAAAGAAAGAAAGGAACGCCGAACTGAAAAAGCGGCTCGACGCGCTTGAGACGCGGGCAGCGGAGAATGTCGGGTCAGGACACCAAAGCGGCGGCAAAGACTCAGAAAGTAGGGTAGACCCTACAGGCGAAGTGGGAGGCAGGGAGTCAAATCAAGCGGTCGCCAGCTCGCCGCCGGTGAATCGGCGTAGCAGCGCAACACGCCCCGAGTGAGGCGACGCTGCAGCCACAGGAAGCTGGAAAGAGTGGCACCTACCTTGAGGCCGCCAAGCGGAAAAAGCAGGAACCCAGGGGACAATGCCCTTTGTCGAGTCCGAATCACGCGGAAAAGGACACAGGGAAGCAGGGAGAGCTAGGAGAGAGTTAAAGGGTGATTATCGCTGGCGACTCAAACATGGCTGGGTGCTCAAAAGCAATTGTGGAGAGGGTGAAAGGCGACAAAAGAGTGGCGGTAGGGACATTTCCAGGGCGGACACTGAGTTGTCATGGAGCGAGCAAAAAAAAAAAAGCTCACGGAAAATGCCCACGTGCGCAACCTTGTCGTAGTAGCAGGTGGGCTAAATTTCAATTTCAATTTATTTTCCCATCTTACAGTACAGATGGAGGGGTTGCAGAAAAAAGCTACACCAGGGTAGCTTGACAAGTCTACAAACCTAAAATTCAGCAGGGAGGCAGTACTGGAACTTGTACAAAAACAAACAGATAAGTATATCAAGTAATCACTGAAGGATACACGAAACAGCAATACGTGCACACAAGTAAACTCAAGCCATGTTATTTAAACACATAGTACGAAGCTCCTCGCGCGAACAAGAAAACAAATTAAAATTAATGAGACTATAACCATTAAGAAGAGATGGAAGAATATAGTGAAGGCGTTCTTGTCCAAGTTTAAGTCGAGGTGTCGGTACTATCCATTCCTCGCCATGTCTTGTTGGATAGCTTAACGTTTCTTTCTTTAGTTCTGCTAATTTCTTGAGATTGGTTATATTATTCCTAATTTCCGATTTAAAGACGACACTGAGACGATATTTATAGAGATTATGTACTTTAATTACTCTAGAATGACTAAATAAAGCTGCACTTGGATGTCGGTATGACGTATTATACACATGCCGGAGATACCTTTTTTGGATTAGGTGAATGCGTTCAAGGTTAGTGAAGGTTGTGGTACCCCAAACTAGTTGCCAATAATTAAAATGCGAGTTGAAGATTGAGTTGTAAACCAGCATTTTAGTTTGTGTAGGTAGGATGTTTTTTAAACGACCTATAGCGCCAGTGATTTGAGCTATTTTGTTTGAGACGTAATTAACGTGATGATCCCATGACATATTGGAGGAAAATATAACCCCTAGGCATTTGAACTGCTCTACTATTTCTACAGGACGGGAATTCAAAATAATATCTTCATGCCGAGGGATAAGCTTGTTTTTTGGTTTGAAAATGACTGCCTTAGTCTTACCCTTATTTATCTTCATTGAATTAGAAATGGACCAATCCTCGAGGGCAATCATTGCAACGTTGCATTGATCAATAAGTTCGGAAATGTTATTACCGGCAAAAAACAGACTTGTGTCATCCGCATATATGACAAACTTTGCATCATGGTTACTATTTATTATATCATTTATATAAATGTTGAAGAGTAAAGGTCCTAGCGTACTTCCTTGAGGGACACCGCACATGAGAGGTTTCGGTTCAGACTGCATACCATTAATTAATACCACTTGTTGCCTAGAGGATAGATAAGAGTTCAATAATGATAGTGCTTTCCCTCGGATACCACAGTACTGTAATTTATTCAGCAGTATTTTATGGTCCACCAGGTCAAAAGTCCTTGAAAAGTCCACAAACAGACCAATCACAATAGCTTTGTTTTCTAGCTGTGTTATGTATTCTTTTTGTTCGAGCCATGCAGACTCAGTTGATTTGCCTTTACAGAAGCCAAACTGAAATGGTGTTAGTAAGTTAAATTTATGAATGAAGTTAGACAGCCTTAGATGAAGCGTTCTTTCAAAGGCTTTTGAGAAAACTGGCAGAATTGAAATTGGTCTGTAATTACCAAGAACATTTCGATCTCCCTTTTTAAAAAGGACAGCGACTTTCGCTAATTGCATTCTTTTTGGAAAAACTGCAGTTACTAAACAGATGTTAAAGATGTGAGCAAGTATAGGAGCGATAACTTCAGCTACATGCTTGACTGGCCGAATTTGAATGTCATCAATATCACAGCTACCGCTGTTGTTAAGATTTCTTATTACTGACACTACTTCACCTTCTGTAACAGGATGCAGGAAGACTGATTCATCATTTCGAATGTGCATGTATTTGCTAGCATCAGATTGAGCAGCGCTAGTAGTCAGGTTTGTTAAAAAAGTATTGAATACATTAGCCAATTCCAAACCACAAACTTCCTTTCTATCAATATTTAGTTTGTTCAATGCAGTGTGTGCACTATTACGCTGTAAGAGAGTATTTAATCTTGCCCATAGTGCACTATGTCGAGTATTCTTGACGTCTAGTAGTGATAGGTGATAGGAAGTTCTTGCAGATCGCAGTTTTGACGTTCTAAACAGGAAAGGGCCAGGACTAGCCCAGCGCTTGGCGAAGGGGGTGGACGACTTGCGCGAGCTATCCCCTCAGGTGCAGATCGTGGTGTGCACGGTGCCGGAGGTGCCTGTGCGTGACAATCACGTACAAAGCCGTAATGGCTGCCAATGAGGCAATATGGAAAATGAGCCGAGAGAAAGGCTTCGAGGTTGTCGAAGTAAACAGGGAAGTGAGAAGTTGTGGTGGTTTTAAACGAGATGGGATCCACTTCAATTACAGGTAGCACGAGAAGTGGGCCGGCGACTTGGGGGTCGCGCTGTTGCTTTTTTAGGGGGCCCGCGGGCGCTCAGGAGGTCAGAGTAGGTAGTAATGAAGGAGATCCCCTAGGGGAACATCAGAAGAGCTTCGCCGTCGATAACAGAAAAAGGAGGAAAGCAAGAAAAAAAAGCTCGCCATGCAATAGGCTACATAAACATGCAGGGCGGCAGAAGAAAGGAAAAGTGGGCAGAGATTGAGGAGCAGTTACACAGAGAACAAATCGGGGTGTATGCGGTTACAGAAACGCACCTTAGAGACTCAGTAGAGCCGCCAGCTATTGAGAATTATGCTTGGGAAGGGTGCAACAGAGCTAAGTCGGAAAGAAAGGGAGGGGGAGTCGGAATGCTCATCAATCAGGGAGCCAAATGGAAAATAGTAAATTCACAATGTCAAGAGCATCTTTGGAATATCAGGTACAATGAGTAGGAAAGAAATTTGGCTGGGAGTTACATATTTGTGGACCGGAAAAATTGCACACAGAAGAATAAAGAGTTAGTGGAATACATAAGCGCTGATATTAAGGGTTTCGGGAATGGTGCTGAGATTGTTATATTAGGTGACATGAATGCCCACATACAGGATTTAGATGGCTATACCGACAATAACGGGAAGTCAATGCTAGACCTTTGCGAGCAACATAACCTCGTGATCGTGAATACAGGGCCTAAGTGTGAAGGACAGATCACGTGGGAAGTGGGAAACCAACAATCGACCTTTGATTACTGGGCTTCTTCGATTTTCCACTTCTTGGCTAACCGCGGGCTGCCAGAGCCAGCCAGAGCGTCTTCGTTTTTCTCGGGTTGCTCCGCCCACCGCGCTACGCACTTCCGCCGGGCGTTCGTTTTGCTCGCGCTGGACGGTTCTGGCTACCCGCGGGCTGCCAGAACCTGCCAGGACGATTTTGGTCTGGCTGCTCTCTGGAAGTTCTCTGGCTAGCAGACGACTGAAAGAGGCGATGGGCGCTCGCCGCCATCTTTACGGGGACTTCACGGATTGCAACGCGGGTGCTTCAGGACTTAAATTTACCTCGCTCAGCCAACTGTATACGGTCATCTTCGGATTTCCTTACTTCTAGCGTTATCTTTTTAGGTGCTAACGCACCGTCCCGCATCGCGAAGCGGTGTGATGCGAGCCGTGGTGAACCGTTTGAAGCTTTTGTGTGCGTGTCCCCAGCTGATTGCTTCTTCGCGGCGGTGAACAGCGCGCCGCTCTCTTATGCGTGCATGTTATCTGCATCGTGTTCCACGCAAGTTGTAGACGCTCATTCACACATTGCGGTACATTTTTGGTCTTTCTCTGGTGGCGTTCCTTTTCACATATCTCGCGTATGTATATCTCCTTTCTCTGCAGTTAGCGAAGGCTTTGCAGCTAGCCCGCGTTCGCTCCGTCTCTCCGCCGTATGCTGTGGCAGCTCGAAACCGATATGTGTTCGAACTGCAGGCCGTTGATCTCAGAATACACTGATTGCACTCGGTACATTTAGACACACATACATTGGCTTATTGCTCTCATGATTGCGACCAATGTTGTTTTTCGTGTGAAACGTTTCGCTCGTCACAGGCGACGTGCATTTTCATGCGCCAGCCGCGTACCCACCCACGAAACACAGAACCTCTTAAAAACTTCTTGAAACGGCTACAAACGGCTACAGACGTCTTGGTCTATGATAAGACTGAAAATAGAATTTCTTCTAAACATAACCTCAGCACTTGGAATATGCTAGTGTATATTCTATCTGCGGCAAATCCCACTACTGGTGTCACTAGAGTCTATTTTGGTAAACAAATTCAGAACGTCTAACTCAAGAACTTTTTTAGATCTTTTTGTCTAAAAGTGCATAAAATGTCAAACGACGTGTTAAAAGTGCGGTTACCGTCGGCGTTAGCGAATAAAAGATGCCACAGACAAATCGAACTCATTGGAAGCAACATAATAAGTTGGCTTTAATGTTAAATAATTTCGCACCAGAACTTCAACAATCAAGGGCGTGTTGTTTTCCACACGGGGCGCGCACACGACGCCTGCAAACCGTTCTATGCTCGCGCAGGTACTGACAGCAGCAGGAGCGTAACACCGGTGTTGCATTGACCACACGGTGTCACAGCCACTGCGCTGCAATCACTTCGGCGGCAGTCAAGTATATGCAAGCTCCAAATTTGTCAGACATCTCATTCCGTGCTGGAAACACTGGGAGGCAGGAAGTTTGAAAAAAACGGCCGCTGCCGCCCGCAATGTCTCGGCCGTGGGTATACTATAGCCGTGGGTTCGTTATGCCAGTTGTGCGTCATTCTAAGCCCTTCTGTACATTTAACTGGATATTAACTGGAGTCATTTAGCTGTGCTGATGCTGTTTGCCGTGTTTTTTGCATCAGTGCTTCGTGACATCGGCTGTATTGCGTGTTTTCGCCGACGGCTTACTACCACAATGGCGGGATCTGCGTTCGCCGCCTTCGTGTCAGTGTGCGTCTGTGTACGTCGCACGTTCGGATAACGCTTTTTCCGGTAAGTGAAATACATTGCACTTCGTTTTTCGTCAACAATGTGAATATTTTTAGGTGTTACCCGCGACAATTCTTGATGGATGGGCTCTTCCGCCCTGCGGGTTTTTGTCATATTTACTTTTATACGAGGGTTCTACTTGTGTTCAGCAGTTCAGCACTACCGCGCTCCACTACTTCCACAACACCAGCCAAACTTTGTCCTGCTTGTTAGTCTTTTTAGTTAACGTAGCACGAACCAACCGAAGGGAGTGGATTCGAAGACCACGCGCTGGCTGTAATTCTGAACCAAACTGAACTCGCCCTATTTTGTGTCCTTTCGTTATTGCCTGGGTAACAACGTTGCGAGCGAGCGTACGTGTGTCAGTGACTATGCAGCTTGTAGCGTTCCCACTTTATGGCAAAAGAAAAATATAACTGCAATGTTTACTTCATGTATACAATTCCAAATGAAATCGTCTGCTGATGTACAAATTTCACTTGTGTTTTGTTCTAAATGAGCAGCAAAACGTTTAGCCTAGTAGGTGCTTCATCTGGGAGTGCAATCACGACTGCTTGGCATTTACTAATGAATGACTGTGACTGGGTCACCTCATATGTAATTGCAAGTCTGCCTTTCAACTGACTTCATGCTCTCTTATTTTGTTCCTTTCACTCTATAGACGGCTGGACATCCTTCTTGTACCTTGGCGCTAGCTGGATGACGGAACCGCATCATGATCAGTGTAAGCCAACAAACTGTACACTCTCTGTACCTCCCAGTGCTTTGTATATGGGTTAAGGCCAGGGAGCGCTTCTTGGTAAAATAGCTAGTTTGTGTCTCACAAACGAGCTTTTTTTTTGCGCTGCTCGCTTATAAGCTGCCACTGTCATAAACAATTTCTCAGTGCCAGTGTACATACCAAGTTTAACTAATAATTAGTTTCCCTGCCTTACAAAATTTACCTGTAGGTAGCCACTGCTATGTAAGAACTCACAACTTAACTCTGTTGTGTCATATGAGTATTCCATAGATGAGTAAAAATTTTTTACACCCGTGTAGATTACACCTTGCTTCCCTAATGTACAAACGTATTCAAGCCAGTATGTGATTAGTTCTGTATTCTAAATGTTGTCTGTGTGATTTAGTTTTTTTGCAGGAATATACTGTACAGCATCAGCAAGCAGTCTAACTTAAGATTTATGTGTGCTGTAAGATTTATGCTTTGCCACTACAATTGATGTGCATGTAGAACAGACATGATGCTGAGGGTCCCAGCAGTTTGCAGAGGTGTTTTTAAAATTTTGTCATAACTGCAATTTTACCTGTGCTGCTTTATGTCACCTGTTTAATAATATCGTTGGAGGTGTTGTTAGAATTTATCAATCTATTTGCCCTGGCCCATTAGCCTGCCACATTTGCCTTTTCACTAAGTGGGCAATTATTCTGCGTGGACCATTACTTGAATACACCTTTTTGTGTGCAGTGGCTTCTCAGTTGCAAGTCAGCATAGATGCTCAGAATTACCTGAGGCTATAGATACACTGATGAATTTGCCACCTATACGAATCACTTTGCACTTTCTCACGCAAACAGCATGTTAACACTTCCAAGTCAGTGGGCAATGTTATCGTTTGATTACATCATGAGATACTTTCAACTTTGTATGACGCATCATCCAAAGTGTTGCATCATTTGTGTGAGGTATTGCCCGAAGTCAATTAGGGTCACATGAAAATATATCAACAAAAGTGATTGATCCAGCTAGGAGTGTTGCTTTGGAACACTACTTTATCACCAATCCTCCTTTGCATGCTATCTGCTTACCCTGTATTGTGTCATGTTTAAATTTAAAAAAGGCAACAGCTAGGCAGTGCAAAATGCCAAACTTGCTTTTAGTTTAACAATATAAAATGTTATTTAACTTTTTTAGTTAAGTTAGTACATCATTTAGCTGCAGAGTGGATTACTGTTTTAAACTGATTATATTTAGCAGGAAGCTTCTCAGACTGGTTTGACAAGTTGATAAGTGCCTTTTTAGCCACAAAACACCATATGTTAATTTCAAGGCTGACTTTGACTCTGTTCTGAAATTTAATAACTGTATTCAATGAAATATACTAGTCATCTTAAACATCATCACATACATACCGTAAGATACCTGTTTTTAAGAGAAAGGAGTGCTTAAATTTATTTTTAATATGAGCCAAACTTCTTACTTAGCACATATTGCTAATTGCAGTTCCAATTTGTGCAGGTATTGCTTGCCTATGTCTACAAGAACCTTCACACTTGGCCTGTCACAGCAAGCTTTTGTGGGCAGCCAGTGCTTTCGAAGGCTGGCCTACTCTGGCAGCGGCGGCAATCATCAAGATTTATCCATGATCACCTTTGCTGCTATTTCTCACTCTTGTTACTTACACTTTCTGCATCTTTTCTAATTTATTAGGTAATAAAGTATGACTATGTGACATAGTGTAAAGTAGATGTCTTGTTGCATTTTTGCTTGCAATCGTCTTTTATGCATGAAAAAACTCGTCCTACAGTTTATAAAAAAATAACAGCATATTATCATTTATATTTCAGTTCCGGTAACATGCAACGTGCAAGGCATTCGCTAATGGATGGTGTATTGAAGAATTGGCCATTATTTCTGTGTGATGCTGTACAAGCATGTGGCGTTACCTTACAAGGGGCACCCACAAAGTAAGTTACAATTTACTTTTAATTGAAGCATGGACATCAGAAAAAAAATATATTTATATTGCCAGTTAGAGTGGTTCGCAGTGTTTTTTCCAGATGTGTACTATCCTTTATTTCTTAACAATTCATTGCAGCACAGCGTTCTGTTTCGTATACTGATGTCAGGCTATTGTGCCCCCCGTAGCTGAAGCCATGTAATTTTTACCTGAACTGCAGCATCACCGACAAAATGTTTCCCTGCTAGAAACCATTTCAATTTGGGGGAGACCCAGCAGGGCGAAGTTTTGTCAGTAATGTCGTGTTTCATGCAGAGGTGTTCTTGTTTAGGTCTATGGGCATGATATCAATGGGCAGAACATTGGCATGATATCCGCATACAATACAGATCTTGTTTTATTTGCCAAATAATTCTGGCAGGCGGCATTCAATTGATTGGTCTAAGTAAAAAGCACGAATTGACCAATGCGGTCGTACTACACTATTCCCATGGTTCACATCTGGAAAAACTACCTGTGCATTATCTATCTGACAATATAAACTTTTTTTTCTGATGTCCGTGCTTCATTTAAAATAAATTGTAACTGTGGCCAAACCTCGTGTTACTATAGCAGCTGCCGCAAAAATTTGAGGGTATGTCTAAACGAAGTCTTCAGCTGTTCTTGTCAAGCTGTCCATTAGCCAACTTTTCGCGTAACGTTAGCAGGGCTTACTGAAGTATTTCTAGACGTCCATGGATACAAAATGTCTTGATCAAGACAGCTAATAGCCTTTTGAATTAGCCGTTCAAGACATCTTTTAGACATCAAATAGCTGCTTACGTGTTTCGTGGGCAGCATCTTAAATGAGAAGCACCATCAGCCACAACAAACTTTATGAAATCGAAGCCCAAGCAGGTCGGCGCGAAATTTTATGCGTATGAGCTAGACGTACCCGATAACCTGTTTTTTCATGTCTTGTGATGACGCAACGCCAACTCATCAATGTCGCCGGCGGTCGACGTGATCGCTGCGAGCAGGGATCCTCCAGCTATCGCTTTCGAGTATACAATCACGATTTCGCGTCTTGTCATCCGCCGCGTCGGAGGCCATCTGTTGCGCTGCGCAAGCGAGGTTGGCTGAGTACGCGTCCTGCGCCGAGTCGCGCGAAATCGCGCGAAAGTGATCGTATCCCTGAATGCAACAATATATTTTCAAGCTGGCAACGCATAAATGGGCCAACTACGCCGAGCGCGCGCCGGCCTCGATGGGCTGGTACCATGCTGGTAGCATGTTTACATTTGGCCAGCTGTACCGGCGTTCGATTTTGCAAACTTCGGGCAGGTTCGCGTTGTCTTGGGATCCCAGCCCATGTGACTTCCTGTCAGAACCGGAACTAGCTGGCTGCCAGCGGGCTGCCGCCCACGAAACACGCAAGCAGCTATTTGATGTCTAAAAGATGTCTTGAACGGCTAATTCAAAAGCCTAGTAGCTGTCTTGATCAAGACATTTTGTAGCCATGGACGTCTAGAAGTACTTCAGTAAGCCCTGCTAACGTTACGCTAAAAGTTGGCTAATGAACAGCTTGACAAGAACAACTGAAGACTTTTATTAGTCATTCTCTCAAATTTTTGCGGCAGCTGTTACAGTAACACGACGTTTGCCCACAGTTACAATTTATTTTAAACGAGGCATGGACATCAGAAAAAAAAGTTTATATTGACAGATAGAGTGATGCAGAGGTAGTTTTTCCAGATGTGAACCATGGGAATAGTGTAGTACAGCCTCGTTGGTCAATTTGTGCTTTTTAATTAGACTAATCAATTGAATGCCACTTGTCAGAATTATTTTGCAAATAAAACGAGATCTGTATTGTATGCTGATACAATTCCAATGTTCACTCGTTGACCTAAACAAGAACCTCTCTGTGTGAAACACGTCATTATTGACAAAACTTCGCCCTGCTGGGTCTCCACCAAATTGAAATAGTTTCTAGCAAAGAAAAATTTTGTCAGTGATGCTGCAGTTCAGGCAAAAATTACACCCTTGTTTCAGCTACAGGGGGCACAATAGCCTTACACCAGTATACGAAACAGAACACTGTGCTGCAATGAGTTAAGAAATAAAGGATAGTACACATCTGGAAAAACACTGCGAACCACTCTAACTAGCAATATAAATATATTTTTTCTGATGTCCATGCTTCATTTAAAAGTAAATTGTAACTTACTTTCTGGGTGCCTCTTGTAAGGTAACGCCACATGCTTGCACAGCATCACGCAGAAATAATGGTGAGTTCTTCGGCATACCATCCATTAGTGAATTCCTTGTACGTTGCATGTTACAAGAAGTGAAAGATAAACCATAATATGCTGTTATTTTTTTCATAAACTGTATGGTGAGCTTTCATGCATAAAAGGTGATTGCAAGCGAAAATGCAGCAAGGCATCAACTTCACACCATGTCACATACTCATACTTTATTACCTAATAAATTAGAAAAGATGCAGAAAGTGTAATTAACAAGAGTGAGAAATAGCAGCAAAGGTGATCATGGATAAATCTTGAAGATGATTGCCGCCGCTACCAGAGTAGGCCAGCCTTCGTAGGAAAGCACTGGCTGCCCACAAAAGCTTGCTGTCACAGGCCACGCGTGATGGTACTTGTAGACATAGGAAAGCAATACCTGCACAGAACAGGAAAAAAAAGGGCAAGGGAAGAAATGGGAATGTTGAAATTGGAACTTCAATTAGCAATATGTGCTAAGTAAGAAGTTTGGCTCACATTAAAAATAAATTTAAGCACTCCTTTCTCTTAAATTACGGGTATCTTAAGGTATGTATGCGATGATGTTTAAAATGACTAGTATATTTCCTATCATAACAAGCCAACAAACACTGACACCAAGGACAGCATAGGGAAATTACTTGTGCTTAATAAATTAAATAAGGAAACGATACATTAATGGAAATTAAAGTGGATGAAAAACACCTTGCCGCAGGTGGGAACTGAACCCACAACATTCGCATTTCGCGTGCTATGCTCTACCAATTGAGCTACAGCAGCGTCGCTTTCCCATCCACTTTCTTAGGTATTTATGTGTCCTAGTAGAACGCTGGGAGTGTTGGCCAGCGCCACAACTCAGAGACCTTGTTCCTGGCATATATTCATTAAGTTGCATAGCAGAGTCAAAGTCAGCTTTCAATTTATTAAATGGTGTTTTGTGGCTAAAAAGCCACTTATCAACCTGTCAAACAAGTCTGAGAAGCTTCCTGCAAAATATAATCAGTTTAAAACAGTAATTCACTCTGCAGGTAAATGATGTACTAACTAAATTAAAAAGTTAAATGGCGTTTTATATTATTGAACTAAAAGCAAGTTTGGCATTTTGCACTGCCTAGCTGTTGCCTTTCTTTCACACAGTACAGAGTAAGCAGGTAGCATGCAAAGGAGGACTGGTGATAAAGTAGTGTTCCAAAGCAACACTCCTAGCTGGATCAATCACTTTTGTTGATATATTTTCATGTGATCCTAATTGGCTTCGGGCAATACCTCACACAAATGATGCAACACTTTGGATGATGCGTCATAAAAAGTTGAAAGTATCTCATGATGTGATCAAACGATAACATTGCCCACTGACTTGGAAGTGTTAACATGCTGTTTGCGTGAGAAAGTGCAAAGTGATTCGTATAGGTGGCAAATTCATGAGTGTATCTATAGCCTCAGGTAATTCTGAGCATCTATGCTGAATTGCAGCTGAGAAGCCACTGCACACAAAAAGGTGTATTCAAGTAATGTTCCACGCAGAATAATTGCCCACCTAGTGAAAAGGCAAATGTGGCAGGCTAATGGGCCAGGGCAAATAGATTGATAAACTCTGATAACACCTCCAATGATATTATTGAAATAGGTGATAAAAAACAGCACAGGTAAAATTGCAGTTATGACAAAATTTTAGAAGCACCTCTGCAAACTGCTGGAACCCTCAGCATCATGCCCGTTCTACACGCACATATGTTGCAGCGCAATCTATATCTCAGACGCAGGCGCCTCCACAGATCACTTTGTGATCTCCTCACAATAAGGTTAAACAGTGACACAAGCTACTTGATGTGATTCATTTTGCAAGCGCCAGCCAAGTGCTGATGGTGGTACAGCGAAATTGAAGTTTGTCCTTGTATGGAAGCCTTGGCCCATGTTTTATCAATTCTAGCGGCAAAGCACACCTTTTACAGCACACATAAATCTTGAATTAGACTGCTTGCTGATGCTGTACAGTAAGTTCCTGTAAAGAAACTAAATCACACAGAAAACATTTAGAATACCAAACTAATCAAATACTGGCTTGAATACATTTGTGCATTAGGGAAGCAAGGTGTATTTCTTGTCTTTTTTCCGCTCTCTATCATTCTCTCTCTAATCTTTTTCTCCCCACTCCCCTTACCCTGTGCAGTGCTGTTGAGGTGTCCTCCCTTGAGAGACAGTTACAGCACTGCACTTCTCTCTTCCATTCATCCTAAAATCACTACATACACAAGCAAGGTGTAATGTACACTGTTGTAGAAAATTTTTACTCATGTATGGAATACTTATATGACACAGCAGAGTTAATTTGTGAGTTCTTACGTAGCAATGACTACCTACAGGTAAATTTTGTAAGGCTTAGGGAAACTAATTATTAGTAGAACTGTGTATGTACACTGGCACTGAGAAATTGGTTATAATAGTGGCAGCTTATAATGGACCAGTGCAAAACAAATGGCCGTTTGTGAGACACCAACTAGCCATTTTACCACGAAGCGCTCCCTGGCCTTAACCCATATAAAAAGCACTGGGAGGACCAGAGAGGGTACAGTACATTGGCTTACACTGATCAGGATGAGGTCCCGTCATCCAGCTAGCGCCAAGGTACAAGAAGGATGTCCAGCCGACTATAGAGTGAAAGGGACAAGATAAGATAGCATCAAGTCAGTTGAAAGGCAGATTTGCAATTACAAATAAGGTGGTGGCCCAGTCACAGTCATTCATTAATAAATGCCAAGCTGTCGTGATTTCACTCCCAGATGAAGCACCTACTAGGTTAAAGGTTTTGCTGCTTATCTAGAACAAAACAAGTGAAATTTGTACATCAGCAGACGATTTAATTTGGAATTGTATAGATGAAGTAAACATTGCAGTTATATTTTTTCTTTTGCTATAAAGTGGGAATGCTACAAACTGCATAGTCACTAACACACACGCGCGCACACGTAAGAAAAAAGTACACAAAATAGGGCGAGTTCAGTCTGGTTCAGCCATAGAGTTTCTAAATAAATACCTAGAGGGAAATGTGGCGCTAGTGTCTACGGGGGTTCTCATGAGCATTGCCTCAACCTACATGGGAATGATGGGAAGTACAGGCTTCGGATTGACTTCGATCTTTAGATAGCGGCGTTTGGTTGCGGCGCAGTAAACGAAGCTTTACTCACATATTATCGCGTAAAATCTCATTTTATTTCTGCAGTATGTTACATAATGTACAACACGCTACATAAACTTTGTATGACTTTGAGATGGAAGTATGGTTTACTATGGTTTGACACCAGGACACACCAGGGTATGCATTCTGTGCGCTTCTGTTCCTGATTTAACCACAGAGAATAATTATTTATTTATTTTTGCAACAGCAATAACAACCGTACATGTACTTATATAAAAATACTCAACAAGTATTTATGGAAATAAAAATGTTGTATTGTGAGAAAGTGTTGCGCCCTTGAGCGGAATGCTACAATTGTCATCTGCTACGACGCCTGCTCGCTGCAAACGCGAGACTTTTCTCGCAGACGACAGGCACTTGCGAACTCTCTCGCTCTTCCGAAGGACTGCGTCAGCTGTCATGATTGCTGAACGTCTTCAAGTACTTTTAAGCACATCTGCTGCAGTGCTAGCTAGGACGCTATAGTGGCCTCCTACGAGTATGCTTCATCATATGTTAAATTGACGTACCGCTTCCGAAGCGTTACGGCGTGGCTTTGCACGTACCGATTTTGCCACACTAGACCACAGCCAGGAAGCAGCAACTTTTCCTACCACAAGTAAGTTTGTGTTCTCAAAGACCTAAAACACGCATTTCAATGAGCACATAAACGAGCAATGCATGATGAAGCCCTCAATAAAATTTTATTGTCAAGCCACTAGAAGTACAACTGTATATGTCGTGTATCAATAGTGCCTTCTTTTTCCTATTATGAAGTTTCATAAAGCAAGTAACGCTACAGTGCCAACCTAACCCACTTAACAAACCAAGGTCCAAACGCTCAAAACATGTTCTTTCAACGTTTACGATGCCGCCGCTTTCTCGTCAGGGCTTCGACGCCACACCGCGACACAAACATCGTCCCAGTCGCTGGCCCAGCGCGCTGTCACCACTTCGGGCAACAGTGCAAAGGCAGAGAGCTTTGCGTTGCACTGTCCCACTGCAGGTTATAGCAATTGCGCTTGGAGCGAAACCAAAATTGCCAAAAAATACTTGTAGACTAGTTCGTTAGTCAATAGAATGCCAATCCGAAGCCTGTACTTCCCATCGTTCTCATGATGGTTGAACGATCGCAGCGCCAGATTTGCCTCTAGGTATACTAATATGAAACTCTATGGGTTCAGCATTACAGCCAGCGCGTCGTCTTCG
This sequence comes from Dermacentor variabilis, assembly GCF_050947875.1. Lineage (NCBI taxonomy): Eukaryota > Metazoa > Arthropoda > Arachnida > Ixodida > Ixodidae > Dermacentor > Dermacentor variabilis. The sequence continues at coordinate 5,338,346 of NC_134576.1, read as the reverse complement.
AATGCACTCCTTTCGGTTGGTTCGTGCTACGTTAACCACAGGCTAACAAGCAGGGCAAAGTTCTGACTGTTGTTGCGGAAGTCGTGGAGCGCGGTAGTGCTGAACGGATGAACACAAGCAGAACCCTCGTATATATGTAATGACGAAAACTCGCAGGGCAGAAGAGCCCATGTATCAAGAATTGTCGCGGTTAACACCTAAATATATTCACATTGTTGACGAAAAACGAAGCGCAATGTATTTCACTTACCGGAAAAAGTCTTATCCGAACGTGCGACGTACAAAGACGAACCGAGACACGAAGGCGGCGAACGCAGATCCCGCCATTGTGGTAGTAAGCCGTCGGCGAAAACACGCAATACAGCCGATGTCACGAAGCACTGATGCAAAACACACGGCACAGAGCATCGGCATAGCTAAATGACTCCAGTTAATATCCAGTATAAATGTACAGAACGGCTTAGAATGACGCACAACTGGATAACGAACCCACGACCGAGACATAGCGGGCGGCAGTGGCCGTTTTTTCAAACTTCCTGCCCCCCAGTGTTTCCAGCACAGAATGAGATGTCCGACAAATTTGGATTGTGCCGCCGAAGTGATCGCAGCGCGGTGGCTCTGTGAAACCGCTGTGCAACACCGGCGTTTGACTCCTGCTGCTGTAAATACCTGCTGCGCGAGCATAGAATGGTTTCCAGGCGTCGTGTGCGCGCCCCGTATGAAAAACAATTACACGCCCTTGATTGTTGAAGTTCTGGTGTGAAATTATTTAATATTAAAGCCAATTAACTTATGTTGCTTCCAACGAGTTCGATTTGTCTGTGGCGACTTTTATTCGCTTACGCCGACGGCCGACGGTAACCGCACATTTAACACGTCGTTTGGCATTTTATGCACTTTTAGACAAAAAGATCTAGAAAAGTTCTTGAGTTAGACATTCTGAATGCGTTTACCAAAACAGACTCTAGTGACACCAGTAGTGGGTTTTCCCGCAGATAGAATATATACTAGCATATTCCAAGTGCTGAGGTTATGTTTAGAAGAAATTCTATTTTCAGTCTTATCATAGACCAAGACGTCTATAGCCGCTTGTAGCCGTTTCAATAAGTTTTTAAGAGGTTCTGTGTTTCGTGGGCGGAACTCCGAAAATCGAAGAGGCCCACTGTCTGATGACAGAAGGAATTCATGATAAGTTGAGAGAAATGGTCATCGATGAGGAAGGGTTTAGCAGCATAGGGAGTGACCATAAATGCATCATTTTGAAAATGGGATATGTAGTTGGGAAAGAGAGCAAGGAAAGCACAATGGCCAGACCAAATTTGAACACTGAACAAATAGCAAATATAGTCACTAGAGTTGAGGAAGAACTTGTCAAGTGGCCAAGTAAGGAGTGGGAATATGGCGAGCTTCTAAGTGTAATAACGACAGAAATACGGAAAGAGAAACAACATGTTCGTTGGAAAAGAAAAAAGAAACCGAAAAGCTGGTGGAACAAGGAGATAGGAGAAGCGATCGCCGAACGACAGAAAGCATCTCGAGAGCACAGGCAAGCAAAGAAGGCACAGTTGCCATAGGATGAAGTAACCAGTAAATGGGAAATATACCGGGAGAAAAAGTATATGGTTCAAACACTGGTGCAAGCAAAATTAAAAGGTGAAAGTGAACGTTCGTTGTCAGAAATACGGGAGAAAAATAAGGCCGCGCCTAGAATATTTTCGAATCACATAAAATAATTAGGCAGGAAGTCAACAACAATACAAGAACATATCCTAGACGAAGATGAAAACAGACTGGAAGGAGAAGCGGCAATAAATTACATCCAAAAAGTAACAGCCGAATCTTTCCAAGGCAAGGACGAGGTTGTAGTATAAGAGAAAGAGAGCATGAAAGAGACGTACCCAAGTGGAAAAGGAGCCGGTGCTGACAAATTTAGACTGGAAGAAAGCGGAAGAGAAAATTCCTAAGCGCACAGCTGTTATGTAATCGCTAGCGCCCCCTACGTTTCCCTCTGCTAGTTACGCAATAAACGCCACTCCCAACTGGGGTATAGGCCCATAGAGTTTCTCACTATAACACCTAGAGGGAAATCTGGCGCCACCGTCTAAGGGAGTTTCTTAAGGGGGCACCGTGCCGTCATAGGAATGACGGTATATGTGTCTGCGAGGCTTGTGTTGGCTGGTGTTGTAAGAGGCTTCGTCTAAAACGTGGATATGGCTACAGAAATACCGCGTTCTCAAAGTAACATCTTCATAAAATGTTTCCATTCACGCATATCACCTATTTACTCACACATAATGCATGACCAAGCGAAGAAAAGCAAGAACAGACGACAAACTGTTTCAAAGCGAGCGCAAACCTCGTCGTCTGTCCTCCAACTTAAGCGGCCAGCTGATACTTTTTACGTAACATATAATCATACACGCAATAACAAATTCTCATAGTTAAACAAAACATGTTTTTGCGTAATGATAAAGCCAAAACAGCTCTTCACATGCTGTTTTAGTAGAAAATGAACCATTGTGACGGACGGAACGGTGCTTGACAAGCTTTTCTTCAAGGTGTCCTGTCTCTCCGAGAACAATGCCAATCCGAAGTCACAATATACCGGCATTCCCATGCATACCACAGCGCAGCAGCGCCAGATTTCCTTCTAGGTAATGTAGTGAGAAACTATATGGATAGGCCAGTTATGATTCAACCCGCTCACGATGGCGTCCGTTGTCCTTCCTCTAATCAGTTGTAATCCACTGTAATCAAGATGTAATGGATATAACATGGTGTCAGAAGTGGGATTCGAACCCACGCCCGGAATTTTTTCCACCACAATGGTGCTACATATTTTCTGTTAGTGGACTACTACTCCAAGTTTGTAGAGGTCAAGAAAATGCCAAACACTGCAGCCTCACCTGTGATCTCAGTGCTCAAGGACATCTATGCACGGTTTGGCATACCTTCAGAGGGAAACGTAGGGGGCGCTAGCGATTACATAACAACGGCCATAGGGCTAGACGAGGTTCCCGTTAAGCTGATAAATGAACTGGGACCAAAAAGTAAGGAAGCTCTGGTGAAAGCAGTGGAAAAAACTTTAAAAGATAGACAAATACCAGACAGTTGGCGACAAAGTAGAATGAATTTAATTTATAAAGGTAAGGGGGAGAAAGACAGAATTCATTCGTATAGACCGTTGACCATTACATCGGTAATATACAGGCTAGCAATGCAGGCAATCAAATTAAAGCTTCAAGCATGGGCAGAGAATAATGGCATTTTGGGAGAGCTTCAGAATGGCTTTAGAATAGGTAGGTGTTTGGATGATAGCTTGTTTGTACTTACTCAGTGTATTGAAATATCAAAAGCAGAAAGCAGACCGTTGTATGTGGCCTTTTTGGACATAACAGGAGCCTACGACAACTTAGACCGCAACATTTTGTGAGATATTCTGGAAGGGGAAGGCTTAGGTAACGATTGTCTACAGCTTTTGAGAAAGATTTACCTAGAAAATACCGTTTGCGTTGAATGGGAAGGGGTGAGGAGCGAGGAAAAAGTTCATATCAACAAGGGACTGAGGCAGGGGTGCCCTTTATCCCCACTTCTGTTTATGATGTACATGGTGAGGATGGAGAGGGCGCTAGAAGGAAGTAATATCGGGTTTAATCTCTCATACAAACAGGCAGGTACAGTAATACAGCAGCAACTCCCAGGTTTATTTTATGCGGACGACATTGTGTTGCTCACTAACAAGCAAAGTGATTTGCAACGTCTGGCAAATATCTGTGGACAGGAAGGCAACAATTTAGGTTTGAAATTTAGTGTTAGAAAATCAGGTGTTATGGTATTCAATGAAAACAGTGAACAGACAGTGGAGATACAGGGCCAAGAAATACCTCGGGTAACAGAATATAAATACCTTGGTATATGGATAAACGAAGGCAATGGATATATGGAAACACAGGAAAAAACCATAACAGTCAAGGGGAAGAGAAATGCAGCCATAATGAAGCACAGAGCGCTATGGGGATACAATAGGTACGAGGTCCTCCGAGGTATGTGGAAAGGGGTAACGGTTCCAGGACTTACTTTTGGAAATGCGGCTGTTTGCTTTAAATCGTGTACAATCAGGACTCGACGGGAACCAAAGGTCAGTGCGTCGCCTCGCATTGGGTGCTCACGGGAAGACTACAAATGAAGCTGTGCTGGGGGATATGAGCTGGACTACCCACGAAAGACGCAAGCAGCTATTTGATGTCTAAAAGATGTCTTGAACGGCTAATTCAAAAGCCTAGTAGCTGTCTTGATCAAGACATTTTGTAGCCATGGACGTCTAGAAGTACTTCAGTAAGCCCTGCTAACGTTACGCTAAAAGTTGGCTAATGAACAGCTTGACAAGAACAACTGAAGACTTTTATTAGACATTCCCTCAAATTTTTGCGGCAGCTGTTACAGTAACACGACGTTTGCCCACAGTAACAATTTATTTTAAACGAGGCATGGACATCAGAAAAAAAAGTTTATATTGTCAGATAGAGTGATGCAGAGGTAGTTTTTCCAGATGTGAACCATGGGAATAGTGTAGTACAGCCTCATTGGTCAATTTGTGCTTTTTAATTAGACTAATCAATTGAATGCCACTTGTCAGAATTATTTTGCAAATAAAACGAGATCTGTATTGTATGCTGATATAATTCCAATGTTCACTCATTGACCTAAACGAGAACATCTCTGTGTGAAACACGTCATTATTGACAAAACTTTTCCCTGCTGGGTCTCCACCAAATTGAAATAGTTTCTAGCAAAGAAAAATTTTGTCAGTGATGCTGCAGTTCAGGCAAAAATTACATCCTTGTTTCAGCTACAGGGGGCACAATAGCCTTACACCAGTATACGAAACAGAACACTGTGCTGCAATGAGTTAAGAAATAAAGGATAGTACACATCTGGAAAAACACTCAGCGAACCACTCTAACTAGCAATATAAATAATTTTTTCTGATGTCCATGCTTCATTTAAAAGTAAATTGTAACTTACTTTCTGGGTGCCTCTTATAAGGTAACGCCACATGCTTGCACAGCATCACGCAGAAATAATGGCGAGTTCTTCGGCATACCATCCATTAGTGAATTCCTTGTACGTTGCATGTTACAAGAACTGAAAGATAAATCATAATATGCTGTTATTTTTTTTCATAAACTGTATGATGAGCTTTTCATGCATAAAAGGTCATTGCAAGCGAAAATGCAGCAAGGCATCAACTTCACACCATGTCACATACTCATACTTTATTACCTAATAAATTAGAAAAGATGCAGAAAGTGTAATTAAAAAGAGTGACAAATAGCAGCAAAGGTGATCATGGATAAATCTTGAAGATGATTGCCGCCGCTGCCAGAGTAGGCCAGCCTTCATAGGAGAGCACTGGCTGCCCACAAAAGCTTGCTGTCACAGGCCACGCGTGACGGTTCTTGTAGACATAGGAAAGCAATACCTGCACAGAACAGGAAAAAAAGGGCAAGGGAAGAAATGGGAATGTTGAAATTGGAACTTCAATTAGCAATATGTGCTAAGTAAGAAGTTTGGCTCACATTAAAAATAAATTTAAGCACTCCTTTCTCTTAAATTACGGGTATCTTAAGGTATGTATGCGATGATGTTTAAAATGACTAGTATATTTCCTATCATAACAAGCCAACAAACACTGACACCAAGGACAGCATAGGGAAGTTACTTGTGCTTAATAAATTAAATAAGGAAACGATACATTAATGGAAATTAAAGTGCATGAAAAAACACCTTGCCGCAGGTGGGAACTGAACCCACAACATTCGCATTTCGCGTGCTATGCTCTACCAATTGAGCTACAGCAGCGTCGCTTTCCCATCCACTTTCTTGGGTATTTATGTGTCCTAGTAGAACACTGGGAGTGTTAGCCAGCGCAACAACTCAGAGACCTTGTTCCTGGCGTATATTCATTAAGTTGCATAGCAGAGTCAAAGTCAGCCTTCAATTTATTAAATGGTGTTTTGTGGCTAAAAAACCACTTATCAACCTGTCAAACAAGTCTGAGAAGCTTCCTGCAAAATATAATCAGTTTAAAACAGTAATTCACTCTGCAGGTAAATGATGTACTAACTAAATTAAAAAGTTAAATGGCGTTTTATATTATTGAACTAAAAGCAAGTTTGGCATTTTGCACTGCCTAGCTGTTGCCTTTCTTTCACACAGTACAGAGTAAGCAGGTAGCATGCAAAGGAGGACTGGTGATAAAGTAGTGTTCCAAAGCAACACTCCTAGCTGGATCAATCACTTTTGTTGATATATTTTCATGTGATCCTAATTGGCTTCGGGCAATACCTCACACAAATGATGCAACACTTTGGATGATGCGTCATACAAAGTTGAAAGTATCTCATGATGTAATCAAACGATAACATTGCCCACTGACTTGGAAGTGTTAACATGCTGTTTGCGTGAGAAAGTGCAAAGTGATTCGTATAGGTGGCAAATTCATGAGTGTATCTATAGCCTCAGGTAATTCTGAGCATCTATGCTGACTTGCAACTGAGAAGCCACTGCACACAAAAAGGTGTATTCAAGTAATGGTCCACGCAGAATAATTGCCCACTTAGTGAAAAGGCAAATGTGGCAGGCTAATGGGCCAGGGCAAATAGATTGATAAATTCTGATAACACCTCCAATGATATTATTGAAATAGGTGATAAAAAACAGCACAGGTAAAATTGCAGTTATGACAAAATTTTAAAAGCACCTCTGCAAACTGCTGGAACCCTCAGCATCATGCCCGTTCTACACGCACATATGTTGCAGCGCAATCTATATCTCAGACGCAGGCGCCTCCACAGATCACTTTGTGATCTCCACACAATAAGGTTAAAAAACAGTCTGGCACAAGCTACTTGATGTGATTCATTTTGCAAGCGCCAGCCAAGTGCTGATGGTGGTAGAGCGAAATTGAAGTTTGTCCTTGTATGGAAGCCTTGGCCCATGTTTTATCAATTCTAGCGGCAAAGCACACCTTTTACAGCACACATAAATCTTAAATTAGACTGCTTGCTGATGCTGTACAGTAAGTTCCTGTAAAGAAACTAAATCACACAGAAAACATTTAGAATACCTAACTAATCAAATACTGGCTTGAATACATTTGTGCATTAGGGAAGCAAGGTGTAATGTACACTGTTGTAGAAAATTTTTACTCATGTATGGAATACTTATATGACACAGCAGAGTTAATTTGTGAGTTCTTACACAGCAATGACTACCTACAGGTAAATATTGTAAGGCTTAGGGAAGCTAATTAATTGTAGAACTGTGTATGTACACTGGCACTGAGAAATTGGTTATAATAGTGGCAGCTTATAATGGACCAGTGCAAAAAACCACGAAGCGCTCCCTGGCCTTAACCCGTATAAAAAGCACTGGGAGGACCAGAGAGGGTACAGTACATTGGCTTACACTGATCATGATGAGGTCCCGTCATCCAGCTAGCGCCAAGGTACAAGAAGGATGTCCAGCCGACTATAGAGTGAAAGGGACAAGATAAGATAGCATCAAGTCAGTTGAAAGGCAGATTTGCAATTACAAATAAAGTGACGCAGTCACAGTCATTCATTAATAAATGCCAAGCTGTCGTGATTTCACTCCCAGATGAAGCACCTACTAGTCTAAAGGTTTTGCTGCTTATTTAGAACAAAACACAAGTGAAATTTGTACATCAGCAGACGATTTAATTTAGAGTTGTATAGATAAAGTAAACACTGCAGTTATATTTTTTGTTTTGCTATAAAATGGGAACGCTACAAACTGCATAGTCACTGACACACAGGCGCGCACACGTAAGAACAAAAGGACACAAAATAGGGCGAGTTCAGTCTGGTGCAGCATTACAGCCAGCGCGTCGTCTTCGAATGCACTCCTTTCGGTTGGTTCGTGCTACGTTAACCACAGGCTAACAAGCAGGGCAAAGTTCTGACTGTTGCTGCGGAAGTCGTGGAGCGCGGTAGTGCTGAACGGCTGAACACAAGCAGAACCCTCGTATAAAAGTAATGACGAAAACTCGCAGGGCAGAAGAGCCCATGTATCAAGAATTGTCGTGGTTAACACCTAAATATATTCACATTGTTGACGAAAAACGAAGCGCAATGTATTTCACTCACCGGAAAAAGTCTTATCCGAACGTGCGACGTACAAAGACGCACCGAAACACGTAGGCGGCGAACGCAGATATATACCTCCATTGTGGTAATAAGCCGTCGGCGAAAACACGCAATACAGCCGATGTCACGAAGCGCTGATGCAAAACACACGGCACAGAGCATCAGCATAGCTAAATGACTCCAGTTAATATCCAGTATAAATGTACAGAACGGCTTAGAATGACGCACAACTGGATAACGAACCCACGACCGAGACATAGCGGGCGGCAGTGGCCGTTTTTTGAAACTTTCTGCCTCCCAGTGTTTCCAGCACAGAATGAGATGTCCGGCAAATTTGGATTGTGCCGACGAAGTGATCGCAGCGCGGTGGCCCTGTGACACCGCTGTGCAACACCGGCGTTTCGCTCCTGCTACTGTAAATACCTGCTGCGCGAGCATAGAATGGTTTTCAGGCGTCGTGTGCGCCCCCCGTATGAAAAACAACACGCCCTTGATTGTTCAAGTTCTGGTGTGAAATTATTCAATATTAAAGCCAATTAACTTATGTTGCTTCCAACGAATTCGATTTGTCTGTGGCGTCTTTTATTCGCTAACGCCGACGGTAAAACCGCACATTTAACACGTCGTTTGGCATTTTATGCACTTTTAGACAAAAAGATCTAGAAAAGTTCTTGAGTTAGACATTCTGAATGCGTTTACCAGAACAGACTCTAGTGACACCAGTAGTGGGTTTTCCCGCAGATAGAATACATACTAGCAGATTCCAAGTGCTGAGGTTATGTTTAGAAGAAATTCTATTTTCAGTCTTATCATAGACCAAGACGTCTATAGCCGTTTGTAGCCGTTTCAAGAAGTTTTTAAGAGGTTCTGTGTTTCGTGAGTAGTTTTGAAGTGAGGGAAGCACGCAGTAAAATTGAGTATGAAGAACGGCTGAGGAATATGGAAGAAAGTAAATGGGCTGGGAAAGTGTTTAGGTATCTGTACAGGCGAAACATTGATTCACAGTGGAGGAAAAGAACTAGGAAGCTTACCAGCAAGTATGCGGCCTGTGGGGTGGGCAACACAGTTGCAAAGAAGGTCAAGCGGAAAGTCAGAGAGGCTGAATTATTCTCATGGGTGGCGGCAATGGAAAAGAAATCTGCCATGAGTAACTACTTAAGAGGAAAAAACGAAATCAGGAAAGAAACCATTTACGATAACTCAAAGGGAAGCTCATTACTTTTCGAAGCGAGCTCGGGATGCCTTAGAACACTCACCTATAAAGCGAGATATAAGGAAGAAGAAGCATGCGCTTGCTGCGGTAAAGCTATGGAAACGACGGAGCATATTAGAATGTGAAGACGTCTACCCAGCGGTCGATTTAGGCACCACTGGCCTCCTTGAAGCCCTTGGGTTCAGCGGGAGCAGTGGTAAAGCAAACAGGTCCGCAATAGACATTAATAAGAGGCGATTGGAGGATTGGTGGAAGAAAAGTAGGGAAACGACAAAAGACGGAGACGTACAAAAGCACAGTTCGCAATAGGGGATCAGAAAATTTGGACGTGGTAGTTCATGGTGTTTTTTTTTCTTTTTTCATTAGTTAACCTAGGTAGAATATTAGGCAGCATAGTAGCAAGAGCTTGGTGGCACAACCCACCGCCCCGTTCCAAAGGGGACGCTCATAACATCCATCCATCCTAATAGGCCGGCGCTGGGTGCACGCGCGTGGCAGCAGACGACCCCAAGTGGAGTCCGCTGCTGCCACGCATGATGACGTCACAATAAGAAAGCTTAATAAAAGATACATGAAATGCTAACGTTATCGTTTTGTTGTTAAATGCACTACACCCAAATAAATAAAGCATTTATTTTATGTTGGGTTTTAAAATCGAAAATGACTGTAGGCGCCTACAGAAGCGTGCACGCAGTGGGAGGGCCGTTGTGATTCCTTGTGGCTGTGTGGTGTGTACTGTAATACTGGATCACTGTGTAATATCGGCAAGTACGAATAACGTTGCCGTTACGAAGCTATAGAAGCTTCGAACGAACTGTGCTGCATCCACGAAACAGCACGACATGTCACTTCATTTGGACTGTCGGTTTCGAAGAGTCGTGGTAACACAGCGCCGACTGCATATGGTGCCGACACGGATGATGCATATTGCAGGGTGTGTCATATGTGGTGGTTCTTTAAGTTGTGTGTACGCCTTCTGGCAAAGCCGGATGCCTGTTTGGCCTTGGACACCACGTCGACACACTGCTCTCGAGCTCGAAAACGCAGAAGTGGTGCGCGTCGGCATTGACGCCGATGTAGGGTGCATACACATTTCCAAATCGCTTTGCAAAGTAAGGGTGCCTTTTATCGATGAGCAAAGTGCATTCAAACATTTCGCGTCGCCTTACGCACGCAGAAGCGTAGTAACGATAGCCTGGACGTGAAACGTGAATCTAACGGAAAGGCCTGTTCCCGCCTGAAGGCAATGTCAGCAAGTGTCCGTGACGAGTGTCAAGTGACTCACACGAGGCTGGGCGTTGAACAGTGTGTGGAGTGCCGCTGCTTCAGACTGGCCAGGGCCCAACCCGCTTTCATGAACCATTTGAAATGCCCAGTGTATAGTTGCTATAGATTGTGGTGCATTGAGACAGCCATTCCGTAGCAGCCATGAAAATTACCTGTGGAAGTAATAGTAATGCGATAGGCTTTCGTGGTGATTGTCATTATGTATCACATGCATCGGAGTGCGATCATTTAAACCCTGTGCATGTGTTCAGATAAATGCTTTATCTTCTGAAGATATGGTACAGCACCTGGATCTTGAGTGGATCTTTCACTGTACAGGCTATACCAAAACGTATCTACCTTTGTGTGATTCATTTTTGCCAACTGCCTTTGCTCTACAAAGAAGGCCAAGTTTCTCTCACTGAGTTTAACTCACTAAGAGAACAGGCTTGTGCGTCTTAGCTGGACTTGCAGCAATAAACAGGGGTCAAACATGTGGTATAGCTTTAGTGGTACAATTTTCAATTGGGGGCCATTGTACATGCACCCCTAGGAAATCATTTGCTATGGCAAATACTAACGTAGTGGCATTTCTTTTTTAAATTTGTATGCCTTAATAATATTGTTAAAATATAAGAAGTATGTCTGCAAATTTAATAAATTTGGAGATCCTGACGTAATTCCTAATGCATGTTGGTACGTTATATTATTCCCAACGGACTCCTCAGTATCGCTGTTATTTCTCAGCATTCTCCCACAACACGTATTGTTCTTTCATCTTTGAAACAAACAAAAGTCATCCCACTTTTCAATCTGGTGACTGAGGCATTTGTAGCTATATCTAGATTGATCTTCTTAGCACCTTATTCAAGTAAAATGTTAGAATACATAGTTTATAAGCATACTATTGAATTCATTGAATCGCATAATGCCCATGTAAGTTATAACATGGCTTTTTGCATGGATTTAGTACCATGTCGCAGTTAACTCACGACGTCACTCATGCTTGTGTTTTCTAGCAATGTCAATCATGATTAATAGTTCGCACTTCATTTGCTTGCTTTTTTTCACATTGCATGGTGTGTGCATATTATTCTTGTATGTATACCTGAATAAAAATTCAGTTGCAAGTCAGTGCTCCTGTTGCGTTTTCACTGTCCTTCATACTTCGTGCACTGTTTCTACTCTTTCAAAAACGCACTAACTCGTCCAGCTCTCAGTATGGAAGCTTAAAGGCAGCTGTTAAAATGAGAATCCAGTAAACATGGAAACTGTCTGTAGGACAATAGCAATGATTTTACTGTTTGCAACATGCAGTTTGTAAATGTTGGTACAAGAAGATTTCAAAGAGATATACAGAGTGTTACAGAGCGCAAGGTTGAATGGTCGCGTCCCTGCCATGAGTACTGCAATATCATCATAAGTGTGCATAGGTCTTGCACTGCAAGCCAGAGACTTGCTCCAGGGCTTTCTTCTTCTATTAAGTGTCGGCTGCTTGCATTCATAACGTGGTTGGTAAATTGCTTACCTATTTCCCATCTAAGTTCCCTGCATTTCATTCTGCTGTACTAACCGACTTATTTTCAGCACCTTTCTTTCAATGACATTAAGGGTTACATTCATATTGTGTCAAGGTGTTTTCTAATGCACCAAGATTAAAGATTCTGACAAGTTTTCAAAGCTGACGCATTGGCAAAAATATTCTCGGCCATAAAGTGTGCTCATTGAGACACCATGCAGGTACCTTGTCCCACAAAACATCAATCAATTCTATTTTGAGATAAAAGCACATCAGTTTCTTACTTGTCAAGCTACATCTCTAGGCGCCACATGGTCTTTCCAAAAAGAAGGTTGCACAAGTATTTAAATGCACTGTTTAAAAGTTTACTGTTAAGACCTGTGTTTCCTTCATTTCACTTGCAATATGCGAAGTAGGTAGCAAGAGTGTTTAGCTTTAGTGCATCTGCTGTTGACAGAGCTAAGCTGACATGAAGGTGAAAGGGTATCCCTACATATATCAACCCAATGTAAAGGTATGGCTTGATAAAGACATGTTGCGCTGCAGGATTCTCTGGTAATGTAGCATGCACAATACAGCTGGGAAACAATATGCAGATTACTTTGCAATTACTTATTCGTGTCTTGCTTTCTTTCTACAGCATAAGTCTGCATGCTATAGTGTTATTTATCTTCATAACATCATAAAAAAATTGCAACTCATTGCTCCACCAAAGGCACCATCAGCCAGCTAAACCATTCTCGACATAAAGCTTCTCAGCCTGGTCTCTACATATGTTAGCTTTGAGAATGTCTTTTCACACAAACATGTCACAGGAACTCTGGAAAGGAGGTCAAGAACGCAACTTCAATCTTTGGAAACTGATTTGTCCAGCCCAGTATCATTTTACGGTCCTGGCTTTCTTGATGCCAGTTTGGGACTTAAGAAGCTGCAGTTTAGCATGCAAGGTGTCGAATTATGTATATTTCAGAGGAGCTAGAGTTGAAAAGCCATTTTATTATTCCCCACATAAAGGTCCAAAAGGCTCTACCTGAAAACTATGAGATAAACTTGGGTAAATCCCACGCAATGTGGGAATTGATGTTATGTGAAGTATTTTACAGGTAGTTGGCTATGCCAAGGTGAGGTGTTGCTATCGCTCGTTCCGAAACGAACACTCGTGTGAAACTTCTTTTTGAATCTCAAACGGAGGCGGCCAACAACGGGTGGGTGGGCTGCTGCTGAGACACCTGGATCTTTTCATGTGAGCCATCTGGTTCCAACGCAGGTAGCGTGAGAGTTGCATGACAAAGCTGGAATGACGACAATGCAACGAACACGATGGCATCACAAACACAACCACACATCTAGTGGCACAAGCTCATTCATTTCATTTATTTATCCAAATTTCTTTGTACAGGGTGAATTCGCTGGTCAATCTAAGCACGCAGTGCTTGTAAAATGACCAGACAGTTGGTGAATCAACATATTAAAATTCATATTACCACAATTAATACATTCTCTGGCATATATACACTGAACACCGTCCAATGCAGTAAAAAAAAATAACAACAAGCATTTCGAGTTCCTGTTTTTTTTTTTCATTACACAATGTTGTCAAGAAAACATCAAAGTCAAAACAATGTCAAAACATCAAAGCGATACATGAATACACCAGTCACTTACAGGACTACAACTCAATTCTTCAAACTGATGAATTCAAAATTATACACAGGTATCGAAGCAAGAACATAAACAAAAGTTGAAAACAAAGCCGGTAAACAATTCCGTATGAGTCAACTGGCTTTACCTACTAAATGTTTATTGAGCTTGCACACCATTTTCTGATCGCTTTATTCATTTTTCGTTTCGTGTTTATTATACATAATTCATCACTCAATTGATAAAATACTGAAGGGACATAGTAGTTCCGAGTTCTTTTTCCATAGTGAGTGTAGACATGTGGTTTCACGTACCTCTCAGTTTGTCGCAATGTCACGTTCTTTTTTACGGCAACCCTGAATTCTTTGCTGAAGTAGTGATTCTTCAAAACTACATAATTAAATAGTTCTGTCACTGGTATTTTGTGACTGGTATTTTGGTTCACTGGTTTTGGTAGGGCTTGGTATTTTTCCCTTGTACCTGCGCTATCTAACGCTGTACCGTAGGTTATGCTCTTGACTATTTTACGAATTCCGCGATTAATTTCTTGTTTTTTGTTTTCAGAGCAAGTGCCGTATAATGTAATGCCATATATAAGTAAAGACTCAGCTAGCGCCTTAAATACAGTAAGCTTTACTTTAAATGGAGCTCTGCCTCGAAGGTGATACATCATGGCAGCAATTGATCTTAGCTTTTTACATATGTGTTTAACGTGACTATTCCAATTAAGACATTGATCGAAATGCACACCTAAATACTTTACAGTTGATACGAGTGGCAAAGGTAGGCAACGGCATGAATTACAGTCTGATGAATGCAAAAAAATCCTCCTATTAATTGTGATAGCTTTGTGGGGATTCTTAAAACAAATTAGCTTCGTTTTTTCCTTTATTTACGTAAATCTAATTTTCCTGAAACCAATCACATAATTTAACAATATCACTTTGTAGTTGTTGGAACTCTGTATCAATGTTGGCAACATCTATAGTAATCGCAGTGTCGTCCGCATACTGGAACATTTTAGAATGTAATGGTAGAAGGCTGAGGTCTGTAACATAAATGTTAAAAAGCAGGGGTCCTAACGTACGACCCTGAGGTACTCCATAGTTTAGTGACTCCAAACTGCTATATGTTTCTCCTAACCTAACACACTAAAATCTGTCAGCAAAATAACTTGAAAAAAACTTAATGAAGTGTCTCCGAAAACCCAGATATCCAACTTTTTTATCAGAATGTTATGGTCTATGGTATCGAAAGCTTTTGTTAGATCTAACATTAAAGCCAGGACCACTCGGTTATTTTCTATCGAACTGTTGATGTAATCGGATAGCTCATCTAGCAAGGAAGTTGTATTTTTATTCTGTGTGAAGCCAAATTGCGCATTATTGTTAAGTGAAAATCGATCACAGAACGACAGCAGCACGGATGCTACATGCTTTTCCATTATGTGGGCAAGCGCTGAAAGGATAGAAACCGGTCTAATTTCCGCAGTCATTCTTTTTCCGTTTTTGTATATTGGCCTAACAACAGAGATTTTCATTCCTTTCGGTATATCTCCAGTTTGAAATATTCCGTTTAGTATTTTTAATAATACGTCTTTTAGTTCCTTAAAATTACTACGGAGGTCTCGATTACGAATCTTATCAAAACCTAGTGGCTTCCATTCCTTCAAACCCTTGATGATATTCCATAATGCGACTTCAGATATTTCTGGCAGAAAAGCTGTGTTTGCGCATGTGCGTTTAGGTTTGTATTCGGTGTGTCCATCGCGACTTGTTGCTCTTAGTTTTTCCGCCGCATGCAAGAACGTGTCATTGAACTTATCACACATTACTTTCGTGTCTACTGTGGGGAAGTTCTTTTTTATCACTTCTTCAACGCATGCGTGTTTCGATCGGCCCACCAGGTCGCTTACCAATGCCCACGTTTTCTTTACATCGTTTTTATTTAACGAGAATTCTCGTGACAGGTATCTTCGTTTCGCAAGTCGCAATTTCGCTGTCACCAGATTTCTTAGTGAACAGTATTCTGTTCTTTTCGTAACATCGTGCGGTTCTTTCTTGCTTTTCTGCCATGCTTTGTCCTTAAGGTAGCACAATTCTATGATATCTGGCGTGATCCATTTACTGTCAGGCTTTCTCTTCTTCACCTTTACTATTTTAGTGGAACCTTCGTAAATCCTATTGAATGTTTCAATAAGACTGCTGTACATGGTTCAGTGATCAAGCGGTAAGAGTGCACTCCAGTTTGTATTTTTAATTTTTGTATCAACGTGTGCATTATCGATAATAGTTCTTGTAACCAAAGCCTTTCCTTTCGTTATTGGTTGTTCAGACATAATTGCTAACATGACAAAATAATGGTCAGCCAGTTTGTGCTTCACGACTCCGGATGTATACCGCTGGTTGGTTAATCGAAGGATGATGTGGTCAATGCACGATTTGGAAATTTTTGAGCCCAAGTATTCCTCTCTTGTGTAGTCATTTATTGCGTTGTATAACCCATGTTCAGCTAGCAAATTAAGGTAATCAGTTACAGTTCTTTGAGACTCTTGGAAGATATCTATATTTATGTCGCCTACTAAAATCAGGTGTTTCTCGTTCATATACTTATTCAGTAAAAGCTGCAGTTCCGCGATATATTTGTTTCTATTCAAGTTTAACGGCCGATAGATAATACACAGAGTGTACGCAGTGTCCACTTTACTAATCGACAAGTTGAGCAGCTCGGCATTATCAAATTTTACCTCAATACTGTATGACAACCAGCTATCTTTCACAAACACCAAAACACCTCCACCTTTCCTATTTTCCCGACATACGGCATATTGCGAGTAGCCTCTGAGGCAATACAAACTTGTCCTTTCCGCTGCAATGTTGATTTCAGACAGCGCAATGACATCCACATCAGGCATTGTTTGCAAATACGCACACAAGTGGTCCCAAGTTTTCTGCAGGCTACGAATGTTCACGTGTAGTAATTTTAGCTCTTCATGCAGTGTTTCTTCCCTTAATGTTTCGAGGATATGTTTATCCCATTCGCTGAAGGATTCAAATGACCCCATTAGTTTATTTTTGCAAGATCAGCCACGCTATTGACACTAATTACATTAGAACCTTCTTCCTTCCTGACCAACACCTTGCCGTTCTTTGTCCAGACAAATTTGTACCCTTTCTCTTTCGCCAGCTGTCGAGTCTGCCAAAATAAGTGTCCTTGGATTTTGGTCAGATTATCATTCAGGAATATTTTCTCAGCCCTGAGAGTGTTCTTTTTGGATATCCAGAGATGTTTGGTTGCTTGGTCGGTGAATCTGACAATAATTGGAGTGATTTTGCCTTGACGCGGTTTCAACCTGTGCGCTGCTTCCAAGGAATGCCGTTCTGGCGCTGGAATGTCAAGTTTATTGCTAAGGTTCACCAAGACCTGGAATAGGTCTTCCTTTGGTGATTCGGGAAAGCCATGAATCTCAATATTTTTCCGGCGCGAGTACAGCTCTGCAATTTCAATGCTATCTCTTATGCGAGCAACTTCAGCATCCTTTTCAGTCAGCCGTTTCTCAAGTTCCTCGGTTTTTGCCTTTAGTTTACAGATCTCAGTTTCCTGGGAGCCGATTTTGGCAAGAAGTTCATCATACTTTTTTGATAGCAGTTCCATGAAGCTCTCTATTGATTTCGTCGTTACGTTTTGCATGTCGACTTTCTGATCAACACTATCTAACTTGCACAAAGCTTTGGCTAATTTCTGATCCAAGCTTTCAACTTTTTGAGCCGCAGCACTTGGCTGCTGAGGCTCCTTGCCGCTTTCGGGGTTTTGGTCACTTGCATTGCTGCTGTCTGAATCCGAAGATTCAGTTTCTTCATCTGCGCATGACTGACATTTCCAGATATCAATGTCACCTTGTTTCATACCTTTAAATCTTTTTTTCTGAATGCGTGAGCACTTGCCCAGACGGTAACAATGTTTACAGCGAAAACACAACAAAAACTGCTCTTTGCCAAGCTTCTTCTGGCATGCAAAACACTCTCGTTCCGCCATAACTTCTTCGATAGGGCTACAACACTACAATACTAAATTATTTCAACACGGCAGTCAGTCCAGTGGAGCATGAAGTTCAGGCAAGTGTGTCTCATTGAGGCACAATTTTCTTACCTATAACAAAGAAAACACGGTCAGAGCTCGGTCGCTGCTCCACCGGACTGCGGGGCGTTCTTCTTCTGAGCGTCCTTTTGTAGCCCGTAGAACCCGTGGTTTGTGACGTCAGCGCCGCCCCCTTTCGCGGCATTATCGTCCCGTTGTCATCCGCGCTTGCTTGGCCCAGATCCCTGCGCAGATATCTGCCGCAGGCCTAGCACATCGACGCTTCCATGGTCATCGGGCGATGCGGCGGTTCCACGGCTCGGAGCTGTAACAAAGGAAGCACGGTCAGAGCTCGGTCGCTGCTCCACCGGACTAATCTAATATACTAATATATAATCTAATATATAATCTAAGCTAATATACAACTTGGGCTACTGGGTTGGCGTAAAAACATGTAAGAGTAACAACCCCCATTATTGAAATATTTCAATGCAAACTATACCAAAAAATTTAGTGCTTTGTTGCACCTATAAAACTACATAAAAAATCATATACTAACATAAGCAAATACACAATAAACAGTCCATTACAGCAAAAGCAATATTGCGACTTATGCGACTTTATTTTATTGATGAGGCCATGAAAGTAGAAATGCCAGGTGATTACACTTTGCCAAAGCTCAAGCAAATGTTTTGTTTAGTCCACTTCCTTTTTGGTGGACTTTAATTTGCTGGTCATTGATGCTTGTACATGTTGACATAGTCATGACTATGTCAACATGACATAGTCTTGACTATGTCATGACTATGACATAGTCTTGCTATGACTGGCATGTTGACATGCCAGTCATAGCAAAAGCTGATCTTATTATGATTACGGCGTGCAGTTTCTCAACTCCAAGCCCAGCTGCTTCTCTTTTTTTAGCATAGCTTCCTTCAGTTGCAGCAATACTATAAAGTGAATATGTGCTGGGCCAATGTACAGATATTTCTGTACTCTTGCATGTCATCCTATCTTTTTACTTCTCCCGTTTCTGCCCAGAATGATGCAGTTGATTCGATTTCCAAGGTTGCTTTTGCATTGCTTGTAATTAACCTTGGAAGGCAGCATTCTCCACTCTTTTTCTATCCTTGCTGGATTAAGCAACAAGCGAGAATACTGCTTCAGGTGGCAAAGTGGTTGCTTTATTTTGTCCTCCAATGTAATAGCAGTTGCTACGAACTTAGCAAGAACCTGTTCCAGATGCCAGCAGTCCTTTCTTCACCTTTGTCACAGATGTCTGACAATGCAAATTAATTGGCAGAAAATTTACAGATCATGCACTTCAACTTGCTCACCAGCTTCAATGCAGGTTGCTATGCAACGCTTGCAGTAGTTTGTCCAGCTAACACATTCCACTGCCAAAAAAACTTGTGTGTCTGTATCAGCATCACTCTTTTCTCTGGTGTTTGGTTGGATGAAGTTCTGCAAGAGAAGAATCTGCCTAATCATAGCACGAATTCCTGAGTATACATTACCCAAAATATTAATTGAATTGGTTTAAGCAATGTAGGTAGTTAGGCGAGTTGGTTCAGCGTTGCAGGCTTGTAAAAGTCTATAAGATACAAGGACAATTACAAGAAAGGACAAGAATCAGTAGTGCATGTGCTACGTGTGTGTTGTCCTTTCCTTTGTCTCTGTACTTTAGGTGCATTTACACGTCTGAAATTACTTAAGCATGTCGCATCTTAGTTTCAACAGGTATGGCTGACTAGATTTTTTGTGGTTTTTAGTTTTCCTGCATGGGGTTTACATCTGAGAGAGAAAGAAAGGAACAAGGAAGGCCGGGTAGGTTAACGAGACGTACATCCAGTTGGCTACCCTGCATGGGGGTGAGGGTATGAGGGGTTAAAAAAAGGAGGCAAGTCGAGAGTCCACTCGCACAAACGACAGATGGCGTCTATAAGTATCTTTTCAGATTCGTTTATTTTAGAAAGTCATAAGAGCATGTATGCATAGCTTTCTTCATTAATATGGCCAAGCACCCAGGATCCTAGCCTCTGCGAAAGGTCAACTATTCAGTTGGGTGGGTACACTCTAAAAGGGCTGACATTGGACATCAAAGACTGACAGGGGAGGTGTTCAATGGTCTTCTTGCAGTTACAGTGGTCACATTTAATAACGAAGGACAGTGAATTTGTAAAGGCACTTGATCAAGTATGCCTCTAAATACCAGGGGTTACAAAGAAGGCCTAGATGTCATAAACAGTTCTAATAGAGCTTTCTCTCACCCCGAAAGGGACATGGTGATGTCGCAGCAGGAGCAAACATCTTTTAAAGTGGAGGCTAGTGAGTAACAATGGTTCTTGAAAATGTAGCCCGAGAGCTCACCCCTTTCAAGCAAACGAGATGGTACTCAAGCAAGACGGTGGAATGTTGAATATGTGCTCTGAGCCCTTCAGTATATATAGCTATGTAGGCCGAGATTAGGTCTCTCTGATGATTGCAATTGTAACAATTCAACTGTTAACAATCGTGAGTGTGTTTCACACACAGTAGATTCAAGAAAATGCTACCTTGACCATGGCTATATCACCAATTTAACCAGTTCAGAGCTAAACTTGCATTTCAAGATGCTAAGGGTCTCGTAACAGCCATGCGCTCAAGAGGGATTTATTTAGAATTATTTGTCCAGCATGCCATACATGTACCCGCCTGTTGTGTTGACTAGGACAGGGACCATTGATTTATATTTGCAGAGGCTTTGTAACAGTGAAGGCTGTCCTTAGGAATTCAGTAGCCACACAATACACGATTTGTGGTGCAACCAAAAGTATATCTGACTGTGCTCCACAAAGGCAATGAGCAAATCACTTTTGTGATAGTGCATTTCGCACGGATGTAAGTGTAAGTCAAAGTGCTTTTTTTCTTTTTTTTCTCACTTCCCAGACGAAAATGGGAGGTCAATTTCCAGCTGGAAAAGGGTTTTCCAGCTTCATTTCCAGCTGGATTTTTCAATACCAGCTGGAATGAAAGTTTTTCAGCTGGAAATGCGGCTGGTAATCACATTATCCAGCTGGGCCAGTTTCCAGCCAGACATGGTCCAGCTGGAAAATGATCGCTAGACTGGATGGGCTGCCAGCTGAAGCTGGAAACAGCTAGGAATGTTTCCAGCTGGACGATAGTTCAGCTGCCAGCTGGAAATGCTCAATCACAGAATGTGGATGGAAAATAATTTTCAGGAGTATGACTGTACTATTGAGCAAAAGGGTAAATGAAGCTCTTGAAAGTCATGTACTGAATAGAATTCTTACTTTTAAAATGACTATGGCAAAGAGCTGCACAATATTTAGATGAAGGCATGCAGCATCAAAAGCTCAGATGATGTTGGTTTCATTAAAAAGTAAAACAACTGCCTGGTTTTAGTTTGCAGCGAATTGTGAAAAAGTGAGTATGTTTGCATTCCCTAGTACACGTTAACTAACTTGAAAGCTAGGCAAGGCTTAGCACTTTTTCTGAAATCCTGAAAGTTTTCTTTTTCTTTCTAATACACAATTATTTTGTTTGATGGGCTTGTTGTGCCTTGTACAGGAAATTCGAGAGTTGTGAGAGTGAAACATTTTAGACCAAGTTTTTGGTTCCAGGCTCATAATTTACTGTCCTGCTTTTCTGTTTGCTTATAGGCAACAGAAATGATTAAGGTACAAAATTAGATTGTAATTCATTTTCAAGACAATAGTATTTGATACAGGACTGACTCCATTCTATATGATGTGCTTCAGAAATATATGTCCCTTCAGCACATATGTGGATATATGCTTTTAGTGTGCAACACTACCTAAAATATAATCTCTTGAAAGAAAATAATAAAATCGGTCGTATGAACAATTTTTTTATTGCAATTGACAGGCAAAAATATGTGTGGGAAATGACACCTTATAAATGGAACTAGCGAACAGCTTGAAGTATGTCTGTTCAAAGCATACAGAATGGCTGCGACGCATATTTTGCAACTTATTAGGGGTATCAGTAAATGGCAGGACAAAAAAGGACAACATACGGATGGAACCATGTGTTGTTCTTTTTCTGAACTTCTCTATCAGCGCTCCATCTTATAAGTTTGAAGATTTGCCAATATGCTTATTTTCAACCATTCGGTATATTGTACAATGTTCATTTCCAAGGTATGCATGATCCAATAATAAAAATGATAGCTAGTGCATTTGCTTTGTCCTAGTTTCACTGGTTACACCATATTCAACATTTTTCAGTTTCAGCATTTACATTAGGGGATCACTTTACTTCCAGCTGCATGAATGATTCGCTGATTACTTGTAGGTTAGAACCTGCACAGTAGCTCGAGAATGTGTATACACAGGAGCACAAGTGAACACAACAACACAATGCCATGCCCTTGCAAAGTTTTCTTTGTGCAGCAATCTACGAAGCCACAAACTATAAGAAAAACTGCTGTCCCTTTGCTGCATAGTATTGATGACAGTGCAAGTATCATAGCAGTGAACATTACTATGTTTTACATAGGTTCTGAAAAGTCACTAACTTTTAAACATGCAACCTTCTCGATTGAGCAGACACAGTGCAGACAATCGTTATTCGTTTATATATATATAAAGAAACAGGTAAATACAGCTTCAAACAAATATGTGCACTGTCTGCTACAAAAGGACTAGAAGCAGATTAGCTGCTTAGTTTCCGCAAGTATCTCGTGGTCATGTAATGTGCTGAAGGCAACCTGGAAGTGCTTGCAAAATTAGGTACGTTTAATCACACATTGACTAAAATCCAGCTTTATAATGTCAGCAGTTTGTAAATTGAAGGTTTAGCAGAACAAAAACTTAAGTGAGTTGTAAGTTTCCCTGAAGGTACTTCGAATCGTAAGAAAAAGACAACTACACATCAAAGGTAAACCAGACAGGATGAGTGCTCGTCCTGCATGTTGCACTCATTTAGTCTTGTTTACTTAATTGTGTAGTTGTATTTGTTATGCTTCAAAGTAAGGTTACTGCAGGAAAAAAGATGTGTCACGTAATACCAGGCTGCATGCACACATGAATTGAACATGTGGCTAAATGTCTTGAATCATTAGCTTATGAGACATGCAAGAGTATTAATTGCATAGTTCGTACACTTTAAGACTACATGACTCAGAGTCGAACACATCAATATATAAAAATTGCTTAAACTGCTGACAATGCAGGAGAATGCTTGGATAGCATAGCATTACTTTTATATGAAAACAATCCTAAATTATTACACATAGTTGTGGCGTATTGAATCACAATGTAGTACCAATGAGTGCATCTGTTCTTTGTAATCAAGCCAAAAGACCAAGGTATAACACTGGTATACATATAGCCACCTTAAGTAATTTTCACATACCTGCTGGTACAAAGCCTGCATGATATTCAATATTTTCATAATAGAAGAGTAACATTGAAGTTCTTGCAACATCAAACAACCACAACATACAGAAAAGGCAGTTAAGTAAGTCTCGCAAGTGCTGTGGGAATCTATGCTAAAGCAAAGCATCTGACTTGCTAAGTGGCTGTCAGAAGCAGACTAACGGATACCCTGTAAGCAGCTGGTCTTATGCAGCACGACTTGGATGAAATGTCCTGCTACGTGTAGTAAGAGATATATTACTATCTCAAGTACAATACACTAGCACAATAAGGAAGTGCTTCACATGCATGCGGCAAACAGAGGAAGGAAAACTTTTCATCTCTCAAACACCTGCTTACAAGTGGTTTCGTTGATGCATCATGGAGACTGCAATTAAAAGATGCCAAGCACCGTCAGGAGTACAAAACAAAACACAAAGAAAGCAAGAGTACTTGCAAGCACAAGGCATTACTGAAGATGACTAATTTTTATTTGATTCATGACAGCTTCCTAGCTAAGGTTTTCATAAACCTTCCTAGTTTCACTTGACAGCAGCTGCTGGGTGTTGCACCTTGAACCTACTAGGTTGGTACTGAAGTTAGTTGAACATCATATAGCATCTCAAAGAGCTAGTGATTGCGAAAAATAAACTCATGAGGTTATTTACTCTGCTGGCAGCACATGCTACTATAGCCTAACTAGCAGATCATCAAATTGGATTTCTTAATTTGTTACCCTGTCCTGACCAATATTCTGCATATGGCAACATCTTTCTAAAGATGAAGAGAGCCTTATACCTACTGGAGCACTGATGGACCAGTGTTCGAAGTCTACCACTGTACACTTTATTTTTGACGCTATCTGGCTGGACAAGAATAAACCAGGGGCCAATCCTAATGCTTCACATTAAAAACTTTGGTGCCAGAATTTTTTTATTGTGAGCTATTAGGTCATCAAAACCATTCATAAGAGTTAACTAAATCGCAAAAGTACTCGTGGTTATTAAAACAAAAATATATGCATGGTCGTATCTGTGCACCAATTTTGAGCAGACATTCATCACCTCGTTTTTTTGCGTTCTTAATGTGCTCACTTGGCAGGACAGAGTCAACAGTGTATACTTCAGAAATAATAAAGAAGTGTTCTCCAGATGGTTCTCTGGAGCAGAATATTCTTTTTACCCTGGCATATGTGCCACCTGGAAAAACAATAGCAGTGCTATTTGTTCTGACATGTTTGCTGTACCGCTCTGATGCAATTACAGTGCACCCAACCTTCATCCTACGAAATTCAACTATTTGCTTTCCCTGTAGTTCTGTATGGGCAGAAAAATCATCATGAACTGTCTCAGGTTTGCCTAGAGAAGTAATGTTTTCTAAGCATTCTTTTGCAGCACTTTCTTTGATCAGCGAAAGTGCATAGTTGCTTGCACGTGCTTTCAGGGCTAGCAGACTGCTGCGCAAGAGAAGCCTGCTAGCAATCTGCAAGGCCACTCCATTGGCAGATGTTATTAGCTTCAAGAGCCTGCCCATATTTGTTTCAAATGAGAAACAAGAATGTGCCCGCAGAGGTCCAAACAAAACAACCGACTTTGGCAAATGTAAAAGCTGGTGCACATTGTACGTCATGTTGCTCCGGCCGTACAAAAATTCAACACCAACGACAAACTCTGTAAGTAGTTGTGTGCTGAGGTCTACATCTGCACGTGAAATAGAATCCTTTAGCAGGATGAATACACCTGATGCAAGAAGGCTCCAGTGAGTCACATACTTGTCCTCAAGCACACCAGTGAGACAAGGTACACTGTAATAAAGCAAGCAGTACTGCCATTCTGAGGCCTTCCAATATTTTCTAACCTGCAGCGGTCGTGGCTGACGGCTAACACATACAGGCATTCTTATTTCACCAAGCCGTTCATTTATAACCCTCACAGTAGAGGGCATGCCACAGTAATAATCTGCTCCTGTATCAGAGAGCCACAATTCTGTCAACTGTCTTGCGACACCAAGTAGAACACAATGCATGTAATCTGGGCACCATGACCAAGCAGGGCTAAAACCTGATAAGTTAATAAGTGGAGATGGGCCCTTGACTCCATGTACAGTAGTGCCAGTACGACAAGCCGCCTTCATGTCCACCAATGTTTCTTCGTCAGTGCGATCAGGGTAGAGCTGATCCAAGCAGTATTTGATAGTACCTGTTAAAAGAAGCAAAAGTATACACACAGCAAGTTTAATTTACGGTAACTGAATCATACTTCCCTTTACACTGATCCATACTAGAGATAAAATGTGCCGAATACTCAGCCACATAGACTGGCACATTTTTTTGCAGTGGTAGCATGTATTTTAACTGGTCCAGCTTCTGACCACAGCAAAAGAGCCAAGAGTGGCATAGGACTTGCCTTGTACATTGGTTCCTGGATGGTAGCACCAGCTACAACCAAAGTAACCGTTGAACTGGACCATTTGTTGCATTGCAGCTCTGGCAGGTGCATCTGCACAGCAACATATGCAGAAAACCTGCAGGATAATGGAATATCATGTGAATATATACTCAAGAGTTGTGTCGTAAATGTGTTAAAATTTTCTGTTCGGGATCATTTACCTTGGAGCGTACTTGTGTGCCAGCAAGTGTCCACGTGATACCAGTTGCATTTAGCTGCTCCAGTTGATGCACAAATGCCTGCAGCAGCATTGGCATATTTGGATGCTGATGCCCATACCACAGGAGTGGTGCCATTACATTGCTCCAACGCAGCCGGGGTGGTAATTCATTTAAAATTATTTGCACAGGCCATATGCTGTACTTTGACGACTTGAACACAGGACTGCCATCACTGTTCACAGTCAATGTTAAATCATGAGTAGCCATCCCAACCTTTTCACGTGCAGTGCGATATTGATGGCCATCCAAGATGTCAGTCATTAAGCCATTACTGCTCTGTGGCCGGCTGAGGTTTGCTGCTAGCGCAGTGTTGGCTGTCTTGCTAGAAAGAATTGCCATCAGCTGCTTCTCAATTGGCAAAGTTACAAAAAAGCTGCCTGTGCGCATAAGATCACGGCCTACATATTTTGTGTTGCAGACTGTACATTTGACTTCAAGTTTTTGACGCTGCTCTAGGCATCCCGTTGTTTTAGCAAGCAGATGCTTGCAATCTGCGCAGTAAAAATTGAAAATCACATCCTTCATGTCAATTCCACAAAAATTCTTATAGAGGTATTTGCTTTCCGGAAAACATTTCTTCTCCAAGAGGTTGTTGAAAAGCTTCTGAATCTCTTCAATTGCAGCCCAGGATAGGCCAAATTTAATTGCCAAGTCCAACAGCAGCATATAGGCATCTCCTCGGGTGACTGTTCCACCTTCAATGAATGGTTCACAGAGTTCATCAGCATCTATATCTTTCGGATCACCGCTCGGACACGCACTATGTTCGCCCGGCAAACAGTCTTCGTCCGCGGACACCGGTTGGGAGAAAGATGCATCGGAAGTTGGGTGTTCACCATCACTAAAGTCACTGCAGTCTTCATCACTGTCCTTCTCTCGGGTTAAGTCTGTGTATGTAGACTCATCACAGATTTGGTCCTCGAGAGAGTTTGCTGGCGATGTTGGCGATCTCGTTGATGTCATAGGCGACTTGTGACCTTTTGGTGTTCGCGGAGCGGCGCCAAGTGGATGGTGAAGGAGCCACTTTGTTGACTTCGGCATGCTGCTGCTTGATCCAGGGTCGAGATAGACTTTACGCCTTTTTCGCGGTGCCATTTGGTATCCAAGACAAGTACAGCTATGTAATCGCGAACGAGATAGAGCTCTTGATCCACGGACAAACAGAGCGTCGAGAGCGCGGACCACATGCGCATGGACTAAAATCTACCACAACCTTTTGTGCTATACCCCGCACCGCAAATGCTCCGCAATCGTGCAATTTACAAACTCTTTTGGTAAAGAGTGACATATTGTTTATAAATGAATAATATACAATAATACATGTTAAGAAGTATGAACAAAAACCCTTTATTAAAAATGTACTACCATTTAATTTACGCACATGCGCGATCTACATGTTGGCGTTCCAAACCCTCCGCAGAGCTCCAGAGCGTGAGAAGGCCAATAGTGTTCCTCCGCAGTCCGCGCATCTGAGCGCGTGGTGCGAGCGGTGCGAGTGTCATTTGGCTTCGTGGTGGGTGCCGCGTTTGTGTTGTGGATCGTTTCGCACGCGTGCATCGTATCAGTAAGCGCGATGTTTGCTCTTGTGCGATTTGTTGAAGACAAGACAGACAAACGATATGTTATACCGGTAACCGATGTCAAGAACTTCCATCCCGAAAATGAATTGGATTTTGACAATACGATGCCTTACGACGCATACTGGCGGGACGAAGACAACGAGGAGAACAGTGGCGTATACGTCGTACAGATTCTCAAGCTCGCAGGTAAATACTTTGTTAGAGTGCCCTGCTGGTTAAAAAAAAAGTGCAGTTCACAGAATTGTGATATCGTTTTTCACTGCCGAGTTAAAGTTCTAAACTTCATAGTTTCGTTTTCTCAACTTTTCAATTTTCGACAATTTTAAATAAACAGTTGACAACCGCAGTAAAAAAATTACAAACCAACATTCACTAGATATTAAGTTTTGCTTTTAAGTGCAACAAACCTCGATTTTGATGCAATGGTTGTCGAGATAAACGAATTCTCCTTTTACATGTATTTAGATAGGAGCACCGGAGCTAAAAGTTAGCTGCACCGACTTTTCTGGAAATTACTGCCTGTGGGTTGAGTGTAATAGAATAAGGATACTGGCTGCGCATAAACTTGTAACAATTTGAGCACGCACTTATAATACTTGTATATTGTTTTAAAGATACGTATTTAAGAGGAAGCTTTAGCTCGGGCCCAACTCCGACGCGGCCTATTCAAATACATGTAAAAACGCAAAAACGTTTTTCTGAGATAACCCCTGGACCGATTTTAACGAAATTAGTTGCTTTTGAGAGAGAAAGTTAAATTCTAGTGACTGTTGGAAGCGGAATTTTGATTTAGGGCTTGCATTTTGTTAAAGAGATTTTCAAAATTTCAGAAGTTTGAAAAATATAAAAGCACGAAGTTTACAAACTAATAGCTCTGCATCAAAAAGAGATATCGCGGTTCTGTAAACGGCACCCATTAGATCATTCAAAGCGGACAAATTTCGTATGTCATTTTACATCTTACGTGAGTTTGTTACGTTGTTTACGAGGGTTCTGCAAAAGTTGTAATTACATATTAATAAATTTTTTGAGATTCATGCATAAGATGTCAAATTTGTTCGCTTTAGATGTGCTATTAAGTACAATTCACAGAATTGCGATATCACCTATTCTTGCTGAGTTACAGAGTTGTAAACTTGATAGTTTCGTTTTCTGAAAATTTTCGATTTTTGCCAATTTTTAATAAAAAATTTACGACCTAAATCGAAAATTCGAAACCAACAGTCACTAGATTTTAAGTTTTTCTTTTAAATGCAACAAACCCCGTCAAATTTGGTGCTGTGGTTGCCGAGAAAAACGAATTCTCCTTTTACATGTATTTAGATAGGAGCACCCGAGCTAAAGCTTCCTCTTAAGGGCTCGGCAAATTAATATGCTGCTCGAAACATTGCATTTCAAAGTGTAAAGTGTAGGGGAGTGGACGCGAATGGTGTAGAACTTTGTGGAAGGCACGCGGGTCCGAACGATTAGTCTGGAACATTCGACGACATCCACTCCCCTACACTTTACGCTTTGAAATGCAATGTTTCGAATTCAGCTGGCAACTGGCAGGCAGTGCGAGGGGACGTTTTGCGGCGCTTTGACCTCATTAATTGGCATTACTTCACCATTAACATTATGGCTTCGAAGAAGCCGTCAGAAATTACAAGTTGGTGACAGCGGTGGGTGGGCGAGCGCGCGCCGCTATAGCCTGGGAAGAAAAGCGAGCATGCCAAAGGCACATCGCGGAACGGCAAGCCTGTGCCACTGACCTTGCAGTGGCATGGACCAACTGCCTAGCATGTTAAATAACGGTGCGCTTATACTTGCTGCTTACTACCGCTTGAATATGATCCTTCTTTGCACGATACCGGCACAGTCTGACGGCGGTGAAATGGCTGTTGCCCACTCAATATGCCCTCGCTTGATCGGGACTCGGATAATTACACTTTTGACAATAAAGCCATGTGTCCGCGGAAATGTATCTATGCTAAATATATTGAGGGTTACTAGCGTTTCTTGATATATAGGTTTCCAAATATAATGCAGTCAATGAAACATGTCTGTTGTTTTATACTCTTTGCAGCCACAAGGGAAGAGATGGCAAGAGAAACAAAAAACAAGAGAGTGCCCATTCCACCGATCAGGCTGTCAGATGTGGAGGACTTGCCCCTCTCTGAAGGGGATGTGAATGCTAAAAAGAAGAACATAAGACAGGTACATGCATATTTTGCTTTGTCTATACACAGCAAACACCAGACTACTAAGTTTTCAACAGTGTCACTAATTTCCAGTATTGTCATCCATTATAGCAGGACAAGGCCAAGCAGGCAAATCAGGCTGCATCAAGAAAGCAGCAGTACGAGGCTGTTCTCCGACAGCACATGGCACATGCCCTAAAGAATGTTGATGTTGCTAAGGAGGCTGCTGCACCATTGCCCACACCTCGCACCTCCACCAAACAGTCACGAGGGTCACAAGTATGTAGAAAAGAAACAAGTACCTTGCAGTGTCTGAAAGACCAACACAGCTGTGCAATGTTAACTTCTGACGTGCCTTTCTTGTGCTGCGAGGTATTACTGCATTGATGGCATGCTAACTTGCGAACACCTTGTCACGATATGCTGGAAGAAGTGGTCATGCATGCAGTCTTTTTTTAAACTGAAAGCAATGAGCCAGGAAATTGATTCACACCTTATTTTGCTTATGTTGCGTTTGCACTGCATTGTTAAAACCCCATATTGACTGAGATGCACAAATTTATGCTTTTGCATACATGCTGCAAATGTAGGTTAAGGCATCAGCAGAAAGTGACTTCGTTAAGTGTTGACTTATGCAAAAAGGTATAAAATACAGGTGGGTGACTTTAGGTACACTTTGAGGAGCAATTACTAATGCATAAAAGCTGGCATATAAACCAGTACGGTAGTCAGTATGTGGCACAACGTTGCATACCCTTTTGGCAGCCTATTTCTCTCTGATGTAGCAAAATTTGGGAAACAAATGGAATGACTAGTATCTGGAGGTTCTTGCCCACTTAATTATTTAAGTGCCCACAGTCTTGTGTCTTCACATTTGTAATGGGTATCTGGTATGTGACCATAATTGTAAGGTACCATTGAGTCGCTGTCAACTTGCGATATCATGAATTTGTAAATGCCAATAAGGGTAAATCGTTGGGCAACTTGGTAGCAGCACGTAGTCATATCTTATGCAGCATGAAAATGGTTTTACGGAAACAAAGAAGTACAGATGAGAAAAAAGAAACTTTTTCTGCTTTCTTATTCTAGAAAATGATTTGCACATTGCACAAACTTTTACCATTAAGAACTATTTTTATTGGCTTCTTTAAGCTTACCACTGTTTCCCTGTGGCTTGAAGAATGTCATGTAACGATCTCATGTATGGGCAACCTTGTTCTCTGTTACCTTCCGCTTTGGCTAGCATTAATTTGTGCCCCTTGAGACAAACCCACATGGCATGACCAAATAATAAGACTTGTTTCAGTACTCTTGCTTTGATAGAAGATTTGAAATTTATCTCCCGCATCACCGATAAATCATTTGGCAATCCATGGGATTCTTAAAGCTATATGTCAGTACCAGAGATCAAAAGAATTTATGATAAGCAATAGTCTGATGCTGTACACTGCACCACATCATCTTTGAGTTCTGGGGTGCCACGACAGTCACACTTTCTTTATTTTACATAGCACATGCTGTTTGAGTTGTTCTTCTAAAATAGGATATTTCCGCACTAAAGTGTGCACACTTCAGTGCAATTTTGTTGAACAATACACCAACAAATAGCAAAAACGTCATGGCATACTGAATGTGATGTGTGAAACTTGATGTGCATTTTAGGATCAGCTTGAGAGTGAAGACACAAAACCATGGCCTACAGAAAAAAAAACAATGGTGTTGCTAATGCTTTTTGTGGATGATAAAGGCATCACAATAAACTACGTGGAAGGTCCCCCTGCTACCCAGCTTAGCACCCACGTCTCTGCCAAATATCTTTCTTATTAGTCACTTTGATCAAACATGGGTGTAAAGTTGCTGCAGTTTGAGAAAATGTGGCGCTAACCGAGATACAATATAGGGAGCCCCAGAAATGCTGCTACTACCACAATCTTGGTGCATACCCCAATTTTGTTGTGGGAGTGTTCAATGGAAAAAGTGTATGCACCTCATAATTTTTTTTTGCACAGGTCAAAAGGAAGCTGTATGATGAAACCAGCGATTCAACAGACGATGAATCGCTGGTTTCTTCAAAAGAGCTAATAACTGCACGAAAAGATGCAAAATACTGGAAAATGCAGTGCCGCATCGAGCGGGAGCACAATGCATCATTGAAAAAACACAGAGTTTTTGGAAAATAACATTAGAACACAGCTGAACAACTGTAAGCATTACTTCATTTTTATTGTAATTGAGTGTATTATATGCTGTCTAACAATGACCACTTTTCATGTTTTCCTAGTTGCCCAAATACTTGACATGCAGAGAAGCGAGAGATGTGAAGGTAAGCAGTCATAAATGCAGCACTGTGAGCTGTAAGGTACCTAATATCCTGTATTATCAAGTGCTCATCAAAGTGTCACTTCTGAAGCTATATTCCTGCAACATTTAATAAAACAACTTATTTGCAGTCTTGTGGCAGGTTTGCAGGTGTATTTAACAAGCATTCTCTACAGTATGCATTGTGTTTGTGTAGCCAACTATTTTTGTTAAGTATTCTGATAAGAGAGAAGAGAAAGCTTTGCATGGGGAATTACAGCATGGACATTTGTATGGGATAACAGCAGTTAAGCTAAAGACCAAGAATACATAGTTTTTTTCCAAACAGGCACATCTGCGCAGGTCAAAGTAACTCAAGTGTATGGTTGCACGTACAACTCAAAGTTTTCATTACACAGGTGTGAGCCAGCACAGACTGCAACAGCAGTTGTATTGCCGCTGGTCCAACAGCTAGTCTCAAATGGCCACTGGCCGTAAGAGTACTAAGTGTACCAGCAATATCACTCATTGCACATTTATGGTGACCAAATGCATATGTATCTCAAACTTTTTATTGTACAGGTGAGAGACGACAAAATCTGGAAGCACCACTAGTGGCACCTACTACAGAGCAGCCTCAACGAGTGGCTGCTTTTATCGAAGACGGTGAATGTACTTGCAACATTGTTAATTGAACGAAATTTTGATGTGAACCTATTTTAATTATACTTATTGTCTGTCTCACATTTGCTGCTTTAGCACCAGATTTGTCTGTGCCAGACGCCTTAGACAATACGAAAGGATGCCAGGACGGCAACTTTGTGGCCACATCTGATGGACGTGTGAGTATGGTTGTTGCTCACCTATACCACAAATTTATCGTTAGCACCCAAATTCAAATAAAACTTGTTCTTCAAGCTCTTCACATGGATGTGTTATAAGCAGCAGTTGCCTCTAGTGCTGTAATACTAGTTGACGCTGTATATAGCAATAAACACCTTTTTTTCGCTTTCTTCCAGTTCCACTTGTCTGGTGGAATTTATGTCATGCCTGAGCAAGCGGAAAAACTGTTCAGAAATAAAAAGCCAAGCATCCTTGTGAGAGACACGGCCCAAGTGATCTGGGGCAATGAACTATTGGCAAAAAGAAGTGTCAGCGGCAGACTCGCACTAACAAAAAGTGGCAGCAGCGAGCAGCCATCCAAGCAGCTGACGCCTGCAAAGGTGGAGGTTGTTTATGGTAGGTACTTATTGCTTAAGGTTTGTTAAAGAGTATGCATTTTTCCAGCTGATCACTGTGATCATCTCTTGAGATACATTATTTTCGTTATAGCTTGTCTGCGGCACTGGGGTCAGATACACAACCAGGACATCGGCGCTGCGGAGCGTGCTCTGCCAAGGACCCTCAGTGAAAAAATTCAAGATGTAAAAAGAAAACTTCGCCTTCCACACTGAGAAAGTGCTGTCAAGTACTAGAGTACCACTGTAAATATTTTTAAATATATGTACATTGTGTTTTTGACTGCTGGAGTTTTGTCCTCTATGCATATGGCTGAGTGGTTGCTCAAAACAACCACCTATATGCCCTTCTCCTTGGAAGAAAAGCACTCTATGGTAGTGTGAAACGTAATCGATCCTGTTAAACTTTTTTTCCAGTGCAGAACTCGGCTTGATTTAATTCTGTCTACCAGAAGGACATTTCCAGCTCGGTAGCTGAGACTCCAAGTGGAAATTGCTTCATTTTCAGCTGGAAACGGCTTCGATTCCAGTTATCACAGGAACCCTTTCAAGCTAGATTGAGAGAATTCTCTAGCTGGAACAGGGACACTTTCCAGCTGGAATAGGAGCACTTTCCAGCTGGAAAGAGGAGCGATTTCCTGCTGGAAGAGGAGCAATTTCCAGCTGGAAGAGGAGCAAGTTCCAGCTGGATCAGAAGTTTCAATCCCGGCTGGAAAGAGTCGTTTCCAACTGGAACATTTTCCAGCTGGGAAGGATTTCCGGTTCAATAATACAGCTGGAACTGGAAATTTTTTCCATCTGGGTTCCTTTCTTTAGTCCCTTGCCGTCTAACATGGAGAATAGTTTTCCCAGCCTGGGGCTGGGGCTTCTCTAGATGCAATTAAATTTTCTCTCGAAAGAGAGAAGAGCTAGATGTTGAAGATTCCACAGCCACTGACAGTCCACAGTACACTCCAAAAAATTTTACACCCTTTGGGGCTTGTTTTGTCCTACAGCGATAATCGTCATATCTGCCTTACTTGCATGCATATTTCCTTTCTTGAAAACTCGGCGCTCGATACTTTACTGTCGAGAGTGCCGTGTCAAGCTGATTACGCACAAGCCATTCGTGACTAGGAAGTACCGGCCTCGCAGCATTAAAGAAAGGAAATGCAGGCAAGACAAATGACGATTATTGTTTGGGGACAAAATACAACCCAAAGGAGTAAACTTTTTTTAGAGTGTAGTCATAGCTTACATAAATCCACATGTGGGCAAGGTCTTGCATGCATCTCACAATGGTCGACAAATTTGCTTTAATTAGCTTCACCACAACATAGCCATTTTGTGGGCTCAATTGTACAAAATGCAGTGCAGAGAAGCATATGTTCTAATATATATATATATATATATATATATATATATATATATATATATATATATATATATATATATATATACACCTACACGTGGGCAAAGGTCTTGTATGTATTTCTTAATGGTTGTTGACAGATTTGCTTTATCTTCACCACAATACAGACAAGTTATGTGGTGAGTTATACAAACTACATTGCTGTGAAGCATACCGAGATTGAAATGGGGCTCAGTTCAACTCTCACGGGGACAATAATAAGAGTCCCTAATTACACACGTGCGTACGCGTCGTCTCCGGCCACAGTATGAGCACTGAACCATCTAATATGTGTACCGACATGCATTCAGAGGTGTTTCTGGTGTGGTGTTTTAAGGCGTTGTTTCGCCCTCAGGATTTCTCTCTGTTCACGCCCTCTTTACACAACCACTCGCGAACAACAATAAAACCAACTAATAAACCCAGCTATTCGCTGCAATTAATAATTGATGTCTGCAAATCGGCTTTACAGCAGCATTAAGTATTATGCAGTGAAGCGCTATCAGAAAAAAATTTTTAACTCCGGTAAACACATTCCGCTTCATCATGTTTTTGCAATGTTCAGTGTCTCGCAGGAAGCCAGTATATATATGCAAATCAAGTTTTTACGATATGTTCTCAGCAGTTGCAGTGGCTGCGATGAACTTTTACACCAAAATCTATTGGCTTCATCGCATAAAATTTGTGCTGCAGTGAAAATGTATTCGACGTGTACTATACTTATCCGACTGCACTGGTACAATAAACCATCCACAGAATTAAGCCAATAGCTGTTTAGCTTGAGTTTCGTAGTTTTAGTGTCTTCGTGCGAGTGAGATGTTTCCAACTTTCTAGTTTTTTATCAGTGAGGTTCATTATTACGTTGTACTGCAATGAAGCTGCATGTCAGAAGTACATAGTCTTTACTCGTTGCGCAGTGACTAACAAATTAGTGGTTCTCGCCATGAACAGCTGTCCATATTCACAATGGTCACAGTGATCTCACAGTCCCTGCAAGTCAGTACTCATTCGGCTCATACTATGTGACTTTTGGTGTGCGCTACTAATCAGTGACTCAGTCTGTCTGCTGTTTGCAGTCGTCCATTAAAGCTGTATCCGCTAGCATTTAGAAACTTGGACAATGTTAGAAACTTGGACAATGTACAATGATTTACTTATTTTTATGTTTTATATTTACATTCTTGTTATTTTTTCCCTTCTTATTTCTAATGTAATACAAGGCGTTGTGCAGGTTAACGATGCGGTACTTGTAAATTTATTAAGATACCTCTGTTTTTTGAACACTCTAAACATGCATGGTTTTGAATCTGCCTTCGGTTATGTGTAAAAGGCAGGGACATCTTTCTGGTATAACATTCTTGGTTGGAACGAACGATGTATAAATATAGCTGATTTTGTAATAGCTTCACGATTTTTCTGCGCCGCAGTTCTTTGATAGCGCACTATCAATACATACAAAATACACTATAAAAATGTCTTTCCGCACTACACATTGCAATTTTTGATGGGGTGTTTGCACCTGTGAAATTCAGGAGCCGTTGTGTTGTGGCCGCCCAATTTACGTGTCCGACATTT
The DNA here is from genome assembly GCF_050947875.1 of Dermacentor variabilis. Classification (NCBI taxonomy): domain Eukaryota; kingdom Metazoa; phylum Arthropoda; class Arachnida; order Ixodida; family Ixodidae; genus Dermacentor; species Dermacentor variabilis. The sequence goes on along the minus strand of NC_134576.1, from coordinate 5,302,149 downwards.
GTGGCACGTTCGCTAGTATAGGAAACAAAGGTGGCAGTCAGGAACTGCTCTGCTTTCTTTTTACCCGATCATGTTGGTGTTCTGATGGTCTATCCTTTAGGTAGTCAGAGTTGTCAGTTGATAGTTCTTTATCTACTATCATCGAAAGCTTCATTGTTAGCCTTTGCGAAATATGAAATAGATTATCATATCTTGGTGGTGAAGCAGCGCACTGACAAGGACAAGGCGAAGACACCTAAGAATTTATGACACTAGCTGCAAGGTATGATGATTAATCACCAACTAGCCCAGCTTCCCACATTAATGAAATAGATTATTTACTTGTAGCATGAAACAATGACACAATAGAAATGTCAGCTTTTCATATGAAAGCATGCAGTGATTCATGCATGTGTGCTTTTTCAATCCAGCGAGTCCACTAAGGCAGCCTTCTCAGAATAACTTATTCTTATGTGAGAATAAACCAAAGTTATTGTTGAAATGTTCTTTCCCATACTCACTTGAATGACTGAGATGCCTTTGTACTTAACTAGAGATAGCTAGTTGGTCAGCACACTTGGTCAGGCAATGGCCTGGCCAACTAAAGTACCACTTCGCCAGAAATTAATGGTGGTTTTAAATTACACCTTATTGTGAAAGTAGAACACCACAAAATAAATTAAATGACTGACAGTCACTGAACAAGAGAATCTTCTGCCTGGAGTCAATGTTTGGACAAAGGGACTCGCCTTATTAACAACTGATTTCCGCATAGCTCATCGCTCGCAAGGGTCGAGGAGGATAAGCAGGTGCGTAAGAGTAAAATGAAGGCTATGGAAAGGGGAATTGGAAAACTTTGAAGGCAAGGATTAGTTTGCGATAGTAAAAGGGGTGTGCTAAGGGTTCTCCCAAGTGGGGTGACGAAAACAACCCACAGAAATTCAAATGAACCATTACATACAAGTAGGCGTCAACCTACTGTGGCAGCCTTTTAGGAAAACCTTGTAATTAAGGTAAGACTTGCACTGTCAACTCTGTGGACAGCTGAAAGTATATCGTAATCATTTCACGTAATGTCCTGGCCATGACTAAATATAATCTGGAGCTCCTACTGTTCCACTTGCCCTTTGTATTTACTATGATATAGTGTTACCTGAAAACACATCTTTCTTTATGGACAGCTTTTAAACTTACAAAGCCTTTGCTCACTTTAACATACTCGGGCTTCTTAAGCACGATGTCAATTTTATGGGCTTTTTGTCAATGGGTAACTGTTCTAAGACCTGTAGTGTACACAATTTATTTATCTTCCGATGGTGCTTACTTGTTCAACATCTCCCAATATTGCACATCATTTATTATTTAAGACAACAGCAGTTATAGTGGACTGCTGATTGACTGATGGAACTACCCACATAAAAATATTTCACTTTTAGTACTCTTAAGAGTTCAGCATTTGAATTGTTGAAACATTCAAATGTGGTCAAATACACTGGGTTACAATTATTGGATTGTGTCTGCATTAGAAAGAAAAGAATGAAACTGCTGCCATGTCATGTACGGAACACTTGGCTTATAAATTAGGTCATGAACTCAAACCCTAGCAGGAACATGGATTTCGTTTTTTCTACAATGTTTTTTTTTTGTAGGATCATTTCTGATCACTAACTCAGCCACGGTAGCACCTATTAGTGGCTCTCTGATGGCGAAAGTAATATGTGGTACGTTATATTTTAAGCTTGTTTCTTTAATATATGCACTTGAAGTTACTTGACTTATGGTTGTGCAGCTTTGCTAAGGTTCACTTCTTTATATATTGGATACGCATTTAACGGGTTCATGGCAACTCTATTTTCATTAATCACTCTGTTGTGGCAATCTAAATGTACCAACAACCATCATCTTGCACTCATTCCTCTCCTTCCAAGTTGAAAAAGAAACACAACAGAAAGAACCATGGTCACTAATAAAAATGTTTTGCCTTTAGTGTCCATAAGACTAAACCTGTATTCCATACATATTAATACAACTAGGACGACATTACAGCATGGAGCCCCTCTGGTTGCTTGAAAGTTCCGAGATTCGTGCAGCTCTAATTAATATCAATATAAGTGACCTTTCCTCTGTATATGTTCCAAGTAGTACTTAATGAACTGGATTGTGGAAATAGGCCGAATGCTGATGCTATTAAGCTAATTTGTCAAAAGACTATTGTCAAATTTGCTACCTGATTTGTGTGAAGCCTGTCTGCAGCTCCTTTTTATAAATATAGGTGTATAAATAAGGGTAATATTATAAACCTGATGTAAGTAGTCATTGTGGAGAGAATCTGGTTCATATTTTAATGTTTGGAACAGGAGCCAGAAATACCACCGATTTCACCTGCCATTGTTAATGATGTGTGGCATGTCCTACATACATTATTCTTAATCTGCTAGTGAGCCCCCCCCCCTTTAAATCATCTTCTTTAAGTCATTGTCCAAACAGAAAGAGCATGTAGGTGGCTATGTTAAGACTTGTTCTTCATTATTGCCTTTCTCTGAAAGCCATGACCCAAGGTCTTAACAGTATTCCTTAGTCTAAGCAATGCAACTTTGTGTCGTGAAGCTTAATATTAAAGAGAACTGGTCTGCCAAAGCCATTTTCATAGTAGCCTAATAATTTACCTGCAGTTTCTTTGCAAAAGCCACCCAACATTTTTCACCGCATGCCTTGCATTCTTAGACTTTTGTCCTTGTTGTCTAGTTTTGGAATCGCTGATGTACATCATTTCAGGCGTGCTTTCTAGCAAGATTGGTAGACTTAGCTTTCTGTCAATTGTACAAGCAATACTTGCCAGGTGTGCAGCTTGTGTTCCCCTACTCGATTCTGAAATGAAATACTTGTACACATTGTGGTATGTTTAACAGTTTCCGTGCTTTCGGCGAGCTAGGTTCGTCCGTGGCTTTTTGCTAAAAATGGCCAAAGACAAGCTCAGCTCATAAGCAGTGCTTCACATTCTCTAGCAATGCCACGGACAAGCCAAGATGTCTCAATGCTTAGTCAGGCTTTTGATCGAAGGCAATGCATAATCCATGGGACAGCGCAAGAAGCAAATTTATTCTTTCTGAGCAGGTAAAAGCACGTTGCCAACTCAGGTTTTAAAAATACATTAGCCACTTCTGGTCAAAATCAAATGAATTGTGGGGTTTTACATGCCAAAACCATGATATGATTATGAGGCACACCGTAGTGGGGGATTCCGCATTAATTCTGACCATCTGGGTTTCCTTAATGTGCGCCAAATGCACAATACATGGGTGTCTTTTCATTTCGCCTCGATCGGGGTATCAGTGCGACATGTAAGGGGATAAAAAAGCTCTTGGTAGTACATACTGCAAGGGTGTGCTTAACTGGGCTGGTTAGTGCATGTTTATAATTAAATTTAACAGTGCTGAAGATGGGTGGAAAGAAGACGACAGACAGCATTAGAGGGGTGAAGCCTCAAAACGCCGTAAATAATTTAATGTAGTAGCTTCTTTACAGCTACTTTTGTTTGCAGGAAGATACTATGCCCTGATGTCACGACGCAGTATATGGTCATGTGGGAGCAGGACATTGCGATGTTACGACACTCGCTCTAGCTCATTCAGTCGTCCGCTATGCTGCTACATTGACCGTCACAATTAGCAGCGCACAAGTCGACCGAGCTAGCCGAAGGTCTCAAGAGAGCGTCAAAACGTCGCAATGTCCTTCTCCCACATGACCGCATACTGTGTTGTGATGTCACCACACAGAAAACAAAGTAAAAGCACTGCTTTTAGAAAACAAAACCGAAACCGGCTCTAGAAAAGCTATTATACTAAATCCGCCACTCCACTCCACACTCCACACGCCACTCCAAGGCTTGTTATTATATTTTTAGAGCTCTAAGGCCTTAATTTAACGAGAAAAAAAAAGGAATAATTGAAGATATCATGTCCGTACCTCGTCAAATGGAACTTTGCAGACGATATTCGGCCTAAAGTGTATTGGGTGCTTTGAATAAGCATTTGTGGTCTGAGGATATGTTGTAAATGCCAAAGGAAAGTCGAAAGGGGATAGCCCCCGGGCATAGTTTTGTTGGTAAAGTACTTTATTTGAAAAACCTGAAGGAGCTAAGTAACATTTTCTTGGTGCAAATATTGGCTTGCATAGCTGTAACTGGCACAAGAATTGTTGAAGCTTGAAGCAGCATCGACTCTGTCATGAGCACTCAAGCAGCGGGCATTCCTTCTCTGGACAAAGACCTAGAGTGAGGGGGCAGGGTAGAACTGAAAAATATTGCCGTCCATTATGCATGCAAGGACATACTTTATGTTATGCACAACATACGGTATCTGTCAACAGTAAACTTGCGCACAGTCATAAAATACAGATATGCCTGCTCGTGGATAGACATACATGGCTGCCTTATATATGACATTTAGCATGACAGCCATCTGGCTTTGCCGAGGTATGCAGTAGTGCAACAGCCATGCAAGTGTTGGCAAACTGCATGGCAAGATCTATGCAAATTAAAGGGCAGGCTATTGCTTCATGTCAAGATAATTTGATTCAGTACAATACCAGTGCAATTTATATGTCGGTATATCTTCCCAAAATAGACCCTAATTACACATTGCACTTCTGCCCACGTTAACTCTCACACTACTGCACACAAATGTTCTTTTCTTTCCCATTGCCGAACTCCTATTTTGGTCACCACTATAGCAGTTTGACTAATTAATAACCTTTCTACTAAGCGAAAACTGCACACATTTAGCTTATCCGAGCCACACATCCCAATTTGCTCACAAGGAACAAATTTTATTCCATCTATTTCAGGCTTTCAGGTTGAGTTTGCAGTTATGCAATTTTGGAGGTGTTTATAATGTTTTATGTAATCTTACAGTGGGGCAGTGTTATTTTAATATTGTGTTCAAAAGGAAATCCTTTTTTAAAACATAAAGCATTATTTTCACTCTTTTCTTGCATTCGGGTGCTTGAGTTGTTTCCCGCAATTTTTCTTCATTCGAGTGCGTGACTTGTCTTTCCAAGCTGCCAAGTGCCTTCGCTTCACCCTTGTGCTCTTCTTGATGCCTTCAGTATGATGCCTGGCCGTTTGATCACACACGAAAGTGCAAAAACTCTCCTTTGACTTATCGTTCTGGTTCTGATCTTAACTGCCACACCTTATCTCAAAAAATCCTTGTCTCGTTTTTCTGCAAGCTTCACCCCCCCCTCCTGCTTTGTTTTGCGTTTTTGTCTTTAGGACAAACGTTTAACATTTCTTTAGCAGTGCTGCCAGATGGATTATCAGCCCCAGTTAAAGGGAAGCTGTCGCAGTCATCAGGGCAGACACAGCACCCATTGACCGACACAGTATAGCAGACCTGCTGACGGAGAACAGAATGGCTTTTGTGGCACAAATTCAGATTCGCTTCTGAGTTTCTGTGCTTTTATAGCTATGACTGTTGCTTTTGCAACGCATCTATTTGCTGTGAGAATATTGCTACTCAAGTAGTGTTAAATTCTTGCGGCATTCTTTAGACCGAGTTACTTAGCTTCATCAATGGGCATCCTCTAGTCATGTGAACAAACCCAGCTCTATGGCCTGCTTATTAAAATCCCTGTTGGCATAGCGGATGTGTAACATGCTTTCTTGTCTAATTTGGTCAATCGGACCTCGAGCTTCACTTTACTGCAGCAAATGTCCAATTCAAAGTACTCGCACGCCTCTACGTCACTCTTGTTGAAAGCAAACTAAGTTGAACTTAACAACTATTTGTGACATAGATGTAAGTATTCTATCACTTTTCTTTGATGTCAGTGTGCAAGAATATTCCCATAATTCTCAGCCACTCAATGTCCCGTATTTCAGTCTTTTAGGTCCCTAGGGCACTTGTGAGTGCACAGACAAGGATGCTACATAATTGTTTGTAAACATCAGTGATCCTTGCAGTTCCTGCCATCTTTAATACTGCCATGGTGGTACTGGATGCTTCAATGGCAAAGCTTCCAAATTTCAGATGGGATGACCTCAGCGTTCCAGCCTTGCAAACCTTGGAGTGCCCATCACGATGAAGGCGCAGAATAGTGGCAGGCACACAGCTGGTGGTTTCAAGGGCTAGGCCTGCATGATCAGCCTTCCGATGAGACTTGCTATCCCAGCCTTGTGAGCTATGGAGCAGTCATCGTTGTGGTGGCAAGATAAGTCTGCACTCTATGTGCCGTTCACTTCAAGGGCTAGGCCTTCAAAATGGATGTCACTGAAGAAATTTATCGTCCCAGCCTTGCAAGCTTTGCAGTTGTCATTGCAGTTCTCCTTCGCATCGATAGGCAGGTCATCGGCTGCTCCAAGGGCTGGGCTGACAGGTTGTGTCATTCACCTCCGGGGGCATCCTGGCTTTGTGAACTTTAGGCCATTGTGCTGAAGGGCAAGGTCAGACAGGAGCTAAAGCAAGCAGAAGGTGCTCCCGCCTCACAAACCTACAGATGATGCCTGCAGCCACAGTACGAGTCCTGGGTATCATGGCACAAAATGTAAAGAACCGAGACAGATGCCACGGCTACGCCAATCTTGCTCCTTTAATGGAACTCTAATGTGAACGATCATGATAGAAAAGTGATGCTATCTTCCTTTTCTGTTTGCAATAGGTACGAGGGCATTCAAGGCAAGAAAACAGGAAAATTAAAGGACCTATTTGTACGTGTTAAGTAAGGGACTAATCACTGCGGACCACGAAGCCCCGGGTGACAAAAATGAAGGGAATAGCTGGAACATGGAGGAAAGCCACGTAGGAAGGTTACCCCGTGGATTGTGCTGAAGACATGCAGTCAAGACTTCACTGGACCAGGGCAACCACTCAAAGCCTGGCCAATACATCGCTACAGGAATACGGTTTGTAACTTCACCAGGCCACAGAATTTAAACACAAGGCCTGTGAGCTCCCGCTTCTGTGACCAGAACACAAGCTCTCCATATGGTCCCCGCTTCTTTGGCCAAGTGTGGACATTATGTTCGAGATGTCTTGGACCCTTCAGTCAAGCCTGTAGTTGCTGGGGTGAGTGCAAGGCTGCTTCCCTCTTCTCACCTTGCAGCAACAGTGAAATGTTTTTATTGGCTGAACAATAGTTTCTTCATTTGCTTTGTGCCACTGCTTTATTTGTTGTAGTCTGCTGTTCACGTCAAAATACCATCTTACTCTTAGCTTCTAACTTAAATCTTTACGATTTACTTCCCCTTCCACGCGTGCATTAAACTTTTGCTGCATGTACGCGATGGCTTTATTTTCTTTTGGGTACTATGAGGTTTCGGGCAAGTCACCAATTTCAAATATAAAGAACCGCCATGATATCTACTGGTTATTGGTAGCCATGTGGAAAGCAGGCAAACGCAGTGAATATGTAATGGCTAAAAAATCATTCCACATAGATGGTCTGTTGAGATTTGTAGGCCTGCCAAACTTATAAGAACACGACAGTGCAAGCCAGAAAGTACATAAATTTAGAAAAATATACATTAGTTTATTCATTATGTTGTTCATTATTTATTCATTATTCATTATGTTTTATTCATTATTCATTATGGTTATTCATTATGTTGACTGTTTTTTAAATAAAGACTCGCAGATTTTATTCCGTAATGATGATGTGAACAGCCATGCAGCTCAATATAGTAGCAGTCGCAATGGGTTTGTTCTGCAGACATGCAGAAATGTATATGAAGTTTATTAATGGAATAAATTCATGTAACATCTGACGAGAACTCAGTTGCCGTATATATGCAGCCGTGCAGGTAGGTCTACATAATCAATGAGCGCAAAAAAAATTGGGACGTAAAATTGTTCAGTTGCTTGTTTTATTTGAAATTGATTTTGCCCAAACTACACACAAATGAACAATCATCACACATTATGTTTGTCTCGATATGACAAACATAAATGAGGGGGGAAATGGCAAAACGAGGAGGAGAACAAAGCCAGAAAGATTGAGGTTGGTTCGAAACCTGACAGCAGCTTCAAAGCACTGCCAAAAGGTTGGCCCAGGATGCTAGAAAATATATGTATGTTGGGAAGAGTTCGAGGGGATTGTGGTCAGCTCCATGCTTGATCCATAGTACTGTCTGCAATGCATGTCAATAATTGGCTTCCTGAAAGTTGTTTCCTATGTAAGCATGGCTGTGTGTTTCAGCTCAAGAACGGAAGTTATAGTTCCTGCTTCTGTGCCTGAATTGACAGATGAGCACGCTTAATAAATCAGGACGTGTCAATAGTGTACTGAGTAGGCGTATGTTAGCAGGCTAGGATTTTCTTTGGCACCAGTTATATTTCACATCATTTTACCTGTTGCACAATGTAGACCAATGAAGGCCCAAGCACAAGAGGGAAGATGAAAAAGTGAATGCATACATAACTTTCTTTAATGACAAAATGAATGTTTTCTGCATCGATGTCATAATACATACCTGCCAACTTTTACAGTTTTATCACAAAATGTCAGATTTCTAGAGGTTGCTTATAATTCTTCTATTGACACAAATAATTATAATGTGGACATTTCTTAGGCACTTCATCATCTGCACATGATCATCATCAGATCGTGTTCTTCATCTTCATCCCTTGAGGGGACCCATCTTAATGTTGATCGGCGCCTTCAGAGTGATCGGTCCACCATGTCTTCGGGGCGTACTAAAGGTCATGCTAAATGCTACGTCACAATAACATTTTTTTTTCATTTGCATCCTAGTAAAGGCAAAAATTGATCTTAACGGAATGCAAATATTATCAGTGGGCAATTTTCAGAGACAGACTACTCAGACCCACTCAGTTATTCAGATTTACTGGCAGCAGTGCCACAATAAAATGGCAGATAATATTTTGGCTGACGTTACATGAATATTTTGCGAATAAATATCACAAACATTTGTTTTTCTATGACGCAGATTATGCTTGCTGCGAATATAGAGCAGCATGCCTTTTCATAGCGCCTCTACAGAATGAATTCATGTAAGGTTCCCAGAAGTGTTGCATCAGTCAGTTTCCTAAAGGATAGCTGCAAATCTAAAAACTGGAGTTTACCGTCCCTAGATAGCTCATGTGTGAAAGTTAAACCTTTGCCATTGTCATTGAACAGAGTTAAAATATCAGCTACCGTCACGGAGCATTCGTTGTTAGTCTGTTTTATCACAACAAGAAAATCGTCAACATATCTAAAAATTTGAACCGAGTCATTGTTTAAGGCACTCTTAAGAGCGCGGTCGACAAACGATAAAAAAATATTACAAAGAGCAGGCGCCACACATGAACCAATACACACGCCATTTTTCTGGATAAAAAGGTTATTTTCGAACTGGATAAAAGTTGCACTTAAATAGAATTCAAGAAGGAACATGAAACTTTCCGAAGACAACCCGGTCGCATTGCGAAAATCTACCTCGCCACTTTCTTCGATGCACGTCATCACACTGCGAAATACTACTATTCGATACCGCATGATGAGCCATTTCGCAGTGTGATGACGTGCATCGAAGAAAGTGGCGAGGTAGATTTTCGCAATGCGACCGGGTTGTCTTCGAAAAGTTTCATGTCCCTTCTTGAATTTTATTTAAGTGCAACTTTTATCCAGTTCGAAAATAACCTTTTTATTCAGAAAAATGGTGTGTGTATTGGTTCATGTGTGGCGCCTGCTCTTTGTAATATTTTTTTATCGTTTGTCGACCGCGCTCTTAAGAGTGCCTTAAACAATGGCTCGGTTCAAATTTTTAGATATGTTGACGATTTTCTTGTTGTGATAAAACAGACTAACAACGAATGCTCCGTGGCGTTAGCTGATATTTTAACTCTGTTCAATGACAATGGCAAAGGTTTAAATTTTACACATGAGCTATCTAGGGACGGTAAACTCCAGTTTTTAGATTTGCAGCTATCCTTACAAACAGGCCACGCCTGTTGGATGTACTCGCCACGTGCACGTAAGGAACTTTTACCTTACGCGTCTGCGCACTCAAAGACTGTGAAACGCGCCATTGCTTTGATGTGTTTAGAATCTTCCTCAAAGAAATCTTGTCATCACTCTGCGAACATGAGTTTCATTGCACAGTTAAATAGGCTGCAGGCTGCTGGTTACCCAAGTGTGGTGGTGACGTCAGTCTCGGAGGTATTGCTTCAACAATTGAAAGGGAAGCGGCACAAAAGTAACTGCATCACACAAAAGAAGAGGCCTGAAGTTGTGCCGTATTGCCACAGAGTGGCTCACAATCTGAAGAATGTCGCCACTAGATACGAAATTCCGGTAGTGTTTTCCGCTCCTCAGAAACTGTCAATGTTGTGCAGCCGTATTTCTAAAACAAGTGAAAAAACCTGATTGTGAAAAGAACCACGTGAAGTTTGTAGATTGCAGCGTCGGTGTGGTTTATAAGATTCCCTTGTCATGTGGCAAAGTGTATGTAGGGCAGTCAGGCCGCTGTGTTAACGAGCGCCTTACAGAACATGAGCGATCCATACCAACAGGCACAGGTTCGCATTTGGCTCAGCATTGTAAAACATGCAAGTGCAAACCCATGTTTCGTGATACCACGATTTTGAAGAAGAGCCGTGACACCACCACCCGAGAGTTATCGGAAGCATTTTTCATTCAGTCATTGGGGTCACAGTGCATTAGTGTGCCTTCCTTAACCTTGTACAGCGCTGAATTTGGTTTTTTGGATTATGTCGCATGAGTGCGCTCTTGGGATCGGATGTTGGTGGCTCCACCGCATGGTGCTCACTGCGCATGTTCCTCTGGTTTGAGCGGTCTATAAAGGAGTGACGCAATAAAATGATGTCAGTTGAGAGTAGCGCCTTGTCCTGTCGTCTTTCTTGTGTCTGTCTTTTTGCGCTAAACAAAGTATTCCTACTTAAGTACATAGCGGTACAGACTGTCTACATTGTGTTCTAAAGGAACCGAATATGAAGTTTCGGGAATTTTTTACTAGGCAACGCGGCCCAAATGCAAAAATATACTTTGGAATCCCTGACGTCACACTGACACAGCTGCGTCGGGGTTTCGGCGCGAATTTCAAATACTGATACTTCGAACTTCATTTTCATTTTGGTTATTAGGGCCTCACATGTGTGCGGCCCTAATAACCAAACTATTGTTTTAAAATGACTGCCTGCAGGATTCTAAAACAGTGCTTTATTAGTCTAAACTGATTTATTGTTTCGCTTTAGTTCCCCTTTAATGATACGTGCGTGCACCCTCCATCTCCTGTCAGTAAAAGCACCAATACACCTATTAATTGTACTAGCAGGCCATCAGAGCTACTTTGGACATGGCTGTGGCAATGTGAGCTCTTATTTCAACCACCTTGCAAGGATGTAGCTAATATTCTACAAATAATAAACACTTAAAAAACATGAACACTATAAACTTTAGCTTGATAAACAAAACGTTACTTTCTTACAGCTAGGGCCGCACTTTTCACCCCAGAACATGGGTCTTAAATCTCCACAGAAACAGCTTTGAATGGCCGCCAGTAGAGTTATTACATGTGTCGGTATTTTTAGTATGACAGGGGACAGTAGGTGCGCACATGTGTAATTAAGGAACACGCATGTCCTGTGACCACGGCTGTATTACGAAAAAACTGACTTTAGGAAACTAAATTATGCAACATTTTTAGACCTTTGCCCAAAGCCAACCAAATTTCTTGCGCGAGAACAATTCTCAGAATTTCTTACTATATTCCAGTGTTTTCTGTCTGCAACGGTAGTACTTTTTGCATATAAAGTTGAAGAGTGTGTAATACAAATGGTTTGTTTGTGTGTAAATTGTCTATTAGGGTAGCTTAAGCGCCAAGTAGAGCACAAAAGCTAGATGACATACAACACAGAAAAGCTGAAATTTGGCCTAGACAGCGCAAGATAGCACGAATTTTAGTTCTTGTATAAATGTATTTTGACCACGAGTTGAAAAACCCTGTTCATTTAATGATGAAGATAAAAGCTATAAGGAAAAGTACACAAATTCTTAAGGAATGAAAATGCACAGGGTAGGCTCATCAGAAAGTATAAGCTTTGCCTTTTAGTGAGAGTTTCTCAGAAATTTAAATGTGGTTTGTATTGAGAGCTAATTTTGAATGCTGATAATTCTAAAAATTCTATCACATTGAAGTCATTTAATAAGGATCTAGCTTCTTCGCTTTTTCCTCCAAGTTTGGCATCGGCATCTAACCAAGTAGACGTAGCAGGATACAGCTGTACAATGGACAGGGAAAACGTAAACATTTACAGGACAAAGGACTCCTGCCAGATAGATTTAGCGGAAGGGCTCTGCACTTGCGCAATTGGTGTATTTCACATTAATAGCTCATGCGATTCAGAGATGCTCAAACAGTAAACATGTTTAATACCTCATAGAGGCATGACTGTCACCTCTATCGCAGGCGAAAAAGACGAGCTCACATGCAGGTAGCGCGAGAATAGATCACGCTAGCACACTTGACCAAAGCGGCCGCGGTGTCAGTTTGCCCCGAGATCCCGTGGCACCATGGCTGGCTGGCTTAAACAAACAGTGGCTACGGCGGCTACCTCTTCGCTCCGCCTCCCACAAATTGATGACACGGATGACCGAGCTCAGCCTTCCCACAACTTGGTGACCAGGACGACCGAGTCCTGCCATGCCTGCATCAGCGCACCAACTTTACCAAGGCGAGTAGTGACGTGGCCTCGCACGGTTTGGCAGACGTCCTGCGATTGTAGGGTGCACGGGATTTCTACATTGACATGCTGGACATCTGGTTCATCCCGCTAAAGAACCATTTCCTTCTCAACAAGGTTCCAGGCTCCGGCTCTCAGCCCATACTCTGACTTGTACAAGTATTCGTGGGCAGCCGTCCTTGCTCACTATGTCACCTCGAGCGCTCACTCTCCTCCAGCTGGTGCTCCATCACAACAGCTCTCGCCATCTATCGTGTCATTCTGCATCTGGTCGTCCCATATCACCTGCGTCCACCCGTGCCGGTCGTCTGCATGCGCCGACCCCAGCATCAAACCTCTACTTGGTCCGTGAGCTTCCTCCCCAGCTCAAAGGCAGCTGGTCGACGATTCTTTCCAAGAAATACACTGGGCTAAACGCAAGCGCTTTCGGCTACTCTACAGCTCGTCGCTCTCCTTCCTTAGACGTTCCCACAAGCTGCCCGCTTTCCACTCGGGGCAACTCACTCCTCGCCAATTCAGAGGGTCAGCCACCGACTCCACAAGGCGCAAATTTCACTCTCGCTGGCACGGCGTTGCCACAAGCACAACCTTCGTGATGCATTGAGTGACCACTGCAACCCTGATGCTATCGGCATTCAAGATTCCACTGCAAGCAGCAGCAGGCAAGCTTTCCGATGTTGTGCTCGCACCTTCCGCGGATGCATGGCCTACCGAAGTTTTGCAGGAGCAACTCTGCCATCCGCAGCTCGAGAATCACTTCTACGTCAACAACATGAGTTACCAGCCCTTGCGCTATCTCCACGCAAGTCCCGAGCTGCCAGACGGTCTACTTTTGGACCGTCGACTTCTACAGGCATGGTCATCTACAAGTGCCTGTGGCAGGTTGCGATTTTTCACTCTGGTATCATTATGGCTGCGCCTCACACACAACCTATGCTGCCGGTGTTGCCTGGTATGTCTCTCTCAGATTGCGTGAACCCGACACTACCAATGACGACACCTTCTGCACACTTTACCTGGGCTTTACCATTGGACTTTATTTCAATTGCACTTCGCACTAGGAGATGGGCTCTGTAGCCGCGCGACTATCGCCTCCAACACAGGCAAAGAAGATGGGCTCACGCACAGGCAGAGCAAGAATAGAACATGCTAGTGCACGCGACCTGAACGGCTGCTCCCAAGATCCCGTGACACCATGGCTGGCTGGCTTGAACAAGCCGTGGCTACCTCTTCATGCCGCTTCCCATGAATTGGTGACCAAGACGACCGAACCTAGCCTTCCCACAACTTCTTTGTACATACATCTCTGCTCACAGTGCTTCTGTCGCAAGTCAGAAAAGATTGCCTTAGCCTGCAAGTCACTATTGCATTCATGTAATTAACCATGATGACTTGTTAATTTGCATTCCAGCAGAAGGGTTAAACATTTACACAAGTCGGAAATCAAAATGGAGCGAATCCCATGCATTATGGGAACCAATGTTATGGTAACATTTTGCTGGTAACCCAACATTGTTATGATTAACGTGAAGTGTTGCTAGGTGGACCGACAGGTTTGTGTAAAATGAACTATGTGTGTAACGAAAGGAAAAAGACGTTAGTGACTATGATTGTGTGACACTGACGGCATGATTTCTACTCCGGCCATTTGAAGTCAGCTTACAACATGCAGACTGTTGCATTCTACATGTGTACTGGACGAGCATACGAAAGAGAAGCATGGATTGTGAAGTTATCAGTGATTAGGTGTTATACAATCGTACGTACCTATGGCTATGTCATGTGATGAATGCTAAAACAACGATGGCTTCATAGGTTTCTCAGCCAAAAGCAGTTTTGTAGAAACCCATAAGGGATTTCTTTGAAAAAAAAAGTTTTATAGCTGAAAAAAATTTTCTCCAGGTCCTGGGATCGAACCCAGGACATTGTGCTAAAGTCAGGTTGATGAGAATTTTCCTTTTCGTGAACCGTCCTTGATTTTGCGGGCTTCCACAGAACTGATGTGCCATTAATTGGGCTTAGGAGCAGGCAAATGGTCTACGGCCCTAACTTTGACCGCCTAAATGCCATGGGGTAGCATACAAGAGTTTATTGGCTACTAGCCTGCTTCTAAGGTCACATGCAATTAAAATGAATTATATTAACTAACACATGCAGGATCGTTCTAATAACGCATGCCACCATGAACTCATGCACTGCCCAAGATCATAACATGCGGAAAGCACAGTTCACATTAGTAGGCCTTGCAAAGCGTGCCAAGATGCACACCATGAAATTTATTTGAATTGTTTGAGTGCTTCCTAATATGGTCATTTAATGGGACACTAAAGGCAAATACTAAGTAGATGTGGCCTATTAAAGTAGCATTCCATAAACCTCACAGTGCTTGTTTCGTGCCAAGAAAAGACTTAGTTTACGAGAAAATTGTGTCTGAAGGGTTCGCATACCTAGAGAGCAATTCAAATCGCCTGCTCCTGAGGACGGAGTGGTGACGTTGCGCCATCACTGCCCTTTACTGCCATCGGCGTGTAAAACTGTGCCTTACAGAAGGTGCTACAGTTTTCTGTGCAAAATGCGTAAGCGCGACTATGGAGCAACCGAGCCAAGACAGAACGTTGGACTCGCCGCTGCAACTGCTCTTGATCAAGTAGCATGGACTGTTCGGGAATCCCGCAACATCACATAAACATAGAATTTTCTGTAACTTGCAGTTTGTGTGAGTTTCGCGAGCCAGAAAAGCTAGCTCAGCACTATGTGATAACGAAACTCCTAACACGTGTAAGCGTGGGCGATGCTTTCAAGGGTAACCTGAATGGGTTCTTTTTTCTAAAAATCAAATAGAACTAGACGAGTAGCATGTTCTTTCATTTTATAATGCAATGAAGCAATCTTTTTATTACTAGTAGATAAATCCTAGCGACAGAACTTTAATGAGGAGTACCTTCATCATCGGGCTGGTACTTGAATGTGCTGGGGCAGCCTCTAATTGTGTCCTGCAGCTACTTCCGTTTATCAATTACTGAAGCTCTGTTCGCAATAACAGTGATGCCTTCAAGGTTCTCGAGCACTAATCTATTACTTTAGCTTGATTTAATAATTGCCTTTAGTGTCCCTTTAGACACTAGTCCCTCTGACCTGCATAGGACTTGCCACAGCAGAGAGGCGCTGATAACCCCCACAGCACAACACACAAAGTGCTTGGCATGGTTCTTCATACATCCTTGTTTCTCAGTACTCGTGTTACAAAGACACAATTGGGCTGATCACTTCGGTGTGGGAGAAACCACTGGGGCACCATATCTACCAGCCAAGTTTTTCAATTTTGGCTAATTCTGAGCACATATGGCACGAAGTCATATCTAGTGATATCTGTTCTTTTTATGTCCGATGGTGTGTCCTAGTGAGGAACACTTCACCTTTCAAAGAACAGATTTGGTAATAGCATATACAACAAATTGAGTGAAGCTGGATTTCAAATGCCTGTTCGTTTGATGAAATCGCATCAACAGGCCACTTGCCCGAATTGGGCAAATGGCCAATACACCATAATACCCTATCTTAGGGCATCAAGGGGCAGCTGAAGTCAGAGCCCTCGAACAGTTGCCTGTTGATGTATTTCATGATGCCTGCAGTTAAGACGTCTGCTGCTGTGGCTGTGAGTGGTAGTGGCTTATGCCAAGGGAATGGGAGGGTGAGTGCCACATTAGCCGAATTGGTAAGCCACCACATGCCTAATGAAAGTGGTGTGGATTCAGCTTCTACCAATAGCAAACTATCTTTTCATCCAGTTTCGTTTCCCTTTTCCATGCTATTTATAAATTCCAGAAATGCACAATTAATTTACCCTATGCTTTCTCCAAGTTCATTACCTATTTTCATCATCCGTTCGAACAATTATGGCTCAGCTCGATATAGGCTACTTCAGCTTGGAAGATAAGAACGTCCGAGGAGGCCAAAGGAAGTGACTTGGTCGGCAATTATGGATACTGTTCAGAATCCCTTTTAAAAACATAGAAGGTTTTCAGCTAAACACATAGCAAAGACAGTCGATTTGTCATAAAGGTGCTTAGAGTAAATACTCACTAGTGCACTAATCATGAAAGTTTTAGCTAAGTGTGCCCCAATTGCTGACAAGAAATGCGGAAATAAGGTTACTTGTCAATCTAGTATATGCTCCTGACAGTGCAGCTTGCCGGCGAGCGCCGCAAGACCCGTCACAGCAGAAGCGCAACTAGGGGACAGATGGGGGAATAGGCACCCTGCAAGACTGCAGTTTGCGGCGTTGAAGCTGGTCGGCACACAGCATGGTATTGGCGTGTTCAATAAAAGCATGAATCTTTTTAAAAGGTGGGAGCTGACGCATACACTTTCGATTCCGCGTTGTGGTACTTGTCAAGTCGTCAGGCCTCACATCACCGACAACTGCGCTTTCCGTGCTTGTATGTTGACATTTTTAACAGCATTGCCGGACATTTGTGTCATTCTTCTGCCTGTCCGCGTAGAGGCTTGGTTAAGATGTCCTCTTTGCCACATTATGGCAAGACAATTGTTTAATAAAGCAAGATTAACATAAAATACATGTTTTCTTTTGATTGTTGCTCCGGGTGATCTAGTGCCTCACTTGATTCCCCCCCCCCCTCCCCTATGCTTCATAGGCTTCATCGCCTCTCTTGTTTCATCCTGACGGCCAGACCAGGCTCTAGTTACTTCAGCGTCCAGTGAAGGTATGCGCCTGGGGGTGCTATTTACATGGAGCAGCAGTGTCTGCCTAACCGGACCCTTTAATTTGATTTGCAACTAGAGACAACTTTTACATTTAAAATAGTGTGAAGCTTGTCACCGACTTGTGATAGCACTGCAATGCATACTAATAATGCGGCAAAGGTTGACCATGAGGCAGCCCTATTACAAAAATCTGGACTTATATCTACCTTAACGCGCCCCTAAATCAATTTTCCATTTCGCTTTCCTCAATGGCACCTGGACTATCTTGGACTATCTAGTGACGTAGATGCGCTTGTGGCATGTTTTGAAAGCATTGTAAAATCATGTATAGATCGATTTGTTCCTTTGAAAACTAAGAAAAAGAAACAATAACTTTCCCTGGATGAACCGAGAACTGCTGCACTTATCGCGACGTGCTGGCAGATTTCGCACTCAATACTCAAACAATCCTCAGACATGCGTTTTGTACGCTCAGGTAAAAAATAAACTGCAGAAAAACAAAACCTCGGCCAAAAATTTCTTCTATAATGTTCAGTTGCCGAAACTGTTCAAGTATAACCCTCGTAAATTCTGGTTTTTCATATCTCCTGGCTCTTCTTCTTCCACATCTTTTAAAATCAACAGTTGTTAACGATCCAGTAGAGATTTCAGAAGCGTTTAATACATATTTTCAGTCAGTGTTCGCCTCGGATGATTCCAGTCTTTCAAAACTTACAACTAACGATTTTTGTGCAACTGATGATATCAACATTAGCCTAGGTGTTTTGAATCTCGTACTAAACTTAGATACTAAAAAACCAGCCAGTCCTGATGGAATTCCATGTTCCTTTTTAGTACGATTCTCGCTATGGACATCTAAATATATGTTCATTATATGTCGGAAGTCCTTTAATAGCAGCGTTGTGCCTTCTTGTTGGAAAAGAGCTAAAGTACTACCTTTATATAGATCTGGTGACACACAGCTCTCATCTAACTATAGGTCTATTTCTTTAACCCCAACCTCATGCATAATACTAGAACACATAAGCTATAAGCATATAATAATGTTCCTTGAAAATAATACCTATTGAACAGATTTCAGCATGGTTTCAGGTGCGGCTTTAGTACAGTAACCCAACTTGCGGAATTCACTCATGACCTTTCCCATTACATCGAATTAGGTAATCAGATTGACACCATTTTCATTGACTTTAGCAAAGCTTTCGACACTGTACTACAATCTAAATTTCTTTTGAAACTCCATAATATTCTAAATAACCCTCAGTTAGTGTCTTGGATTTCCAGTTTCCTTTCTTTGCGTTCCCAATTCGCATGCGGATTCATCTGTAGTCGAAGTCACCTCAGGGGTCCCACAGGGATCTGTACTTGGCCTTCTACTATTCTTATTGTTTATTAACGACCTTCCAGACCATGTTACTTTAAAAAATGCGCCTCTATGCAGATGATTGTGTTATGTACAGCCCAGCTGACTCACTCGCTGATCATCAGCGCCTTAAAGATGCCTTTGTTTCATTTTGTGACTGGTGTGCTACTGGACTGGTGGTGACTGGAAAATGAGCATCAATTTTGATAAAACTGTTATAATGTATTTTACTAACAGAAGCATGCCCGTATGTTTTGATTATATATGCAACGGTGTACCACTAACAGGAGTTTTTCAATACAAATACTTAGGCGTCATTTTTACACCCCACCTTGTCTTGGTCCAAACATATAATTACATTTGTAGTAAAGCGTTAAAAAAACTTGGTTACATCCGCCGGACTTTGTCTGCTGCTCCAAGGGACGCTAAATTAGTAGCATACAAAACACTGATTCGCCCAATTTTAGAATATGCTTCCTCCGTGTGGAACCCATATAAACAATGTGAAATGAATTGTATTGAATTGGTCCAGAGGAAGGCTATTCATTTTGTTTACCGTCGCTTCGACTGAGACTTTTCACCGTCAGCTGCTCTTACGGAATTAAACCTCCAGTTTCTTTCTAGACGGCGGCACATAGAATATCTGAAGATTTTCTATTCTTATAAGAACTCTCTTTGTCACCTATCAGATCCCTCCCTTTTAACGCCTGTTTGCCCAACTTCAACTAGAGCTTGTCATGCCTCTGATATCAGACCACTCCATCCACGCACTAACATTTTCACATAGTTTTTCCCCCTGCATGATTGAACAGTGGAATTTGTTACCTGCCGAAGTTCGTTTGTTACCCATTTCTCAATTTTTAAATGCTATTGCTGATGTATAGTTCCTTTTCATTTTCTATTTCTATGTTCCTGTTTCTGCATATCATAATTAGTTTTACTCGCATGTACACCCACTCCTGCCATCGCCCTAACGGGCCGCAGTATGTATAGAAAAAGATGTGTGGCCACAGTAGCAGATCCAGCGAAATGCTGATATTTCAGTGGCGTGAATATAATGGTCACACTTTATCATTATCGCCGTGCATTAGCTTGAGAAGCGGCTAATGACTTTGAACACGCTAAAGTAAGAAAAAATGAAGGGCTCACTAGAGAGTCGAAACAGTGCCACAAGAAAGCGAGCTACTCGAATATCAAGCCGAGTCATGCTCACAGACTCTTCTGAATTGCTATCTCAAAGCATAAATTCATATACGGTGTGGCAAAGTAAAAAACAAAAATTTTGTTTCCATTGCTATGAATGTTGGCCCTCCAGCAAAAAATGACCCCTTCTTTCACGCCAAAAATGTTCGCAGCAGCGTACAACATTTGTCTATGTGAAAGCGAATAATTTTGCTATCGGCTTCCAGTAACAAAGCAAAATTCGTGCCATTTCTGTTGCTCTAAGCAAGATCATGCATACAGTTTCGATATTAGTACAAGACTGGCAGACCAGTCCTACTGTGCCAGTGTTGACTCAACTTGTCGTGCGAGCAATGATAGCCTTTGCACCGACGCGCCGCCTGGGCAGTGCCAGAAGTTTGTACGCTATTGTGAAGAGAGGCATCTGTTTTTTGTAGGTTACTCTTAATGAATTGGCACACGGTTATTTTTGTACAATGTCAAAACAAAGAAAATTGAAGACATTTGTTCCCCTCAACCTAAGGAATTTAAAATCTAAATTTCTGCAGGTAAGGTACGGCGTCCATGTTTTCGGACCAAAAGGGGATCACCTTGGACTATATTTAAGTGGGTGCTACAGTAACAGCAGTGAATTATTTATCACTGATGGCAAAATGAGGCAGATAAGATCGACAGGCTTTTAAAAGCAGGTTTATCCTATAGGTCATGCGTGCCATGGCCGAAACCATTTCCCGAAAGCTGAAGAGCAGCTAGACAAAGACTTGCTAATCAGATGTAAGTGAAACAGACGCCACTAGACCTGAGGTGTACAAATTGTACATGTACAATTGTACATGAGGTGTACAAATTGTACACCTCATGTACAAATATGTGCACAAATTTACCCACAGCTTCAAGATCATGCCTGCTAGATACAATGTTCCATTTGTTCCTTTACACACCTGTCAAATTAGCCCAATTGTGTTCTCGTACCAAGAGACAAGGGTGTATGAAAAATCACGCCAACCATTTTGAGCATTGTGCTGTGGGTTGGTCATAAGATATCTCTCAGCTGTGGCAAGTTCTACGTGGACCAAACGGCCCAATGCCTGAGTGACTGTTTGAGGGAGCATTCAAACAATTTAAATAAACCAGATGGTGCAGCGCATATTGCAAGGCCTGCTCATGTGAGCCGTGCTTTCGCACATTATGATCCTGGGCAGGAGTAGCAACGAAACATCGCATCAGCTCACGAAGGTATATTTTATCAGAAAGGTTGTGCACATGTTAGTAGCACTTCAATTGCCTTAATTCCTCAGAGGTGCACTTGTTTAATGGCTATTTGTAGCATTACAAGACAAACTAGCACTGTCACAACATTCACCTCTTGCGTGTGCGTAAAATTTGTACACTATGTTTCATCCTTTGAATCATTAAATCAGTTTGTAGTTTGCACTTTCATGTGTCCTTCCTCTATAAATAGATTTTCGCGCACAAAAACAATGTGCAGCAGACTTCACCAACTTGCCCAAGACGAAGTCCTAGTCAGACTCGCAAGATCTTCTTATTGTGATGAGAATTTCTGTCACTGCACGGCACTCTATTCGAACAAGGCCTTCACTGATAAGATGGGAGAAAAGAAAGGTTATTGAGGCAAAAATTGTCACATTGTCACTCAGATATATTCCCTAATGCAATGCCTAAAAGATATTTTTTTGTTGGACAAGAGGATCAGGGTAAGGCTCAAAACCTATGAGCATTCTTTTGCACAGATGAAGGGATTAACCAAACAAGCCCTGTGAAGTCAAGGAAGATTCATACAATGGAAACTTGGCATTTGCTTGAGAGTGGCATGCATGGACCTTCAAACTCACACCGGTCATATTAGCGTGCATCTCACATCTATAACCTAATGCAGGTTCCTGCAATGAACCTACATCGTGTTTGTAAACAAGTTGCGAGAAACATTTGCGCAAACCTGGTACCTCGCATAGCGCCATCAAAAGAAGCAATACTAAATAGCAGCTTAGCAAACTAGCTGGAAGAAATTTAAGAACATTTCTTGGTCTTCAAGACAGCCAAGCTTTAGAACAAAATTGAGCCAGAGTAGAACTATGATCGGCTGGGCCACGTTTTGCAACATTTGTTTTCATTGTTTACATTGGGGTTGCTCAACATGTGCCTTTTGAACTGTGGCGAGCAGGTGCTCAGGCAAGTCGCGATTCGCTAGCCGCCAAAATCCGAGATAAATAAGGGAACAGTATGAACATGCAAGGCAAGAAACAGTAGAGGTAAATGCGACATCGAGTGCCATATAAAACTTGCAACAACTCACTTACTCGGGCAATATCTGCAACAGCAATCCTACGAAGGATGAAACAATTTTTTTTGCTATCGATGCACAACACTAAGCGGCAACTGCAGCAACAAGCACGTGGAACGAGTTCAAACGTTTTTACCATAAGAGCAAAAAGTTCTGCCAAACTGAGAGCCCGCATATGCCCCATTCACATCAGTAAATTCAACAAACAAGAGCAACAGCACTGAAAAACGTAACAGGAGCTGCACAAGACCACACTACCAACCATAAACGCGCTCCAAGGCATAAGGAAACGAGCTGCTCCAGCGTTGCGCCCAAAAGTGGCTCGAGATCGTAAGCTCGAACACCATCCCGTTCTTCCAGCGCAACTAACTAGAACAACATTCTATCGCACAACACAGTAAGAAATTGTAAAATTGTGTTTTAGCTAAGCTGAACAGGTGAAGTAGCTCCAGCAGCGCGCGCAAGATTATAAACCGGAACAATTTTGTTTTGTCTTTTTTTAATTTCTTTCTCTGTCTGAGGCAGATAATCGTGTCAAGGAGTTGAGCAATGAAGCAAAACAAACAAAAGCAACCCCGCTCTCCGCGCGGCAGCGCAACGTGCAATTCCGAAACTTCTGCAAAACGCAACATGGCGCAACGAGTAGTCTCGGAACGTGGGAATCACGACTTTACGGTCGTGGGCTCTGCGGCTTTGG
This sequence comes from Dermacentor variabilis, assembly GCF_050947875.1. Taxonomy (NCBI): domain Eukaryota; kingdom Metazoa; phylum Arthropoda; class Arachnida; order Ixodida; family Ixodidae; genus Dermacentor; species Dermacentor variabilis. Next base: position 5,279,200 of record NC_134576.1, on the reverse strand, counting down.
CTGGAATCGGCGACATGTCCGAAGACGGCATCAGCGCGAGAGTACGTGTAACTAGCGAGATGGAGTTTTCTAGCCCCGACGTGTTTAAGATGCCGGTTGGAAGTTTTCGAATTATTCCGTTGCATTCGAAGGTGAAGTCAAGTTTTGTTTGGAGACACTTTGGACATTTGGCGTACCTCACTGGGGGAAAGCAGAAGACAGTTGGAAGTGACTACTACTGCGAGAGCTGCTTGACCAAATCATCAAAAGAAGACAACTCAAAGCCGTTCGAATCGTGAGTAGAGCACCTTTGGTTCATTACGGAGCCAAACTATTAAATTTGGTCGTAGCTGTTTTATCATTTCATTGTGAGAATTTATATATTTTCCTCTTTCCTCCGCAGCTGCAAGGTTAAACGCTACGCGAGCCCAGTGAGCACGTCGAACTCGCAAGGACACTTGATGGACGCCCGCAAACTACACGACGACTGCAAGAAGGGCGCAGCTATAGGGCTGCCGCGACGGTGAAGCATTTGTTCCAGGCGATTCGCAGGCGCAAGACGAAGACGTCGTCAACTTGCTCGCCAGAGACCTGCTGCCGTTTAACATTGTGAATGGCGAAGGATTACAGGTGGGTGACAGCTATAACGCAGTTTATACGCTTCTCTTTTATAATATTATTGTAAGTGTGAACGAATAGTGGCTATTTCTTTTCTCTCGGACTTCTTCATAAAATATGAAGTCATCTCCAAGAACTCCCTGACCGAACGAAGTTGTCGAGGGCAGCGCTGGATGACGTGTACCGTGCCATGCACGGACAGGTGAAGAAAATGGTGACTTAGCGGTCAAGGTTCTGTGCCGTCACGTACCGACAGTTACAGGCGGCGAGCCTACATCACGTTCACTTGTCATCATATTGATGGTATGTTCAGCATGTTGTTTTCGGACTCCTGATACCAATAAGCGTGTGCCTCAACCCATGTATTGAATTTCGGCGCGTGCTTCCAAAGTACTTTTCTAAAGTTTTCATTTACCTTAAACTGACGTGAGCTTTCAGACAAGGCAAAAGCTTCGTTTCTTCTTCTATGTCTAAAAATATATTTTTTATATCACGAAAGCATTAAATGATTGCATTAATACTGGGCGAGTGTAGCGAACACACTTCAATTCTGCGTTCCTCTCCAGCTGTTTGCTGCACGCAGCGACAGGACGCCCTGGGCCTGTGCCACCGCGGGCGCGCAGCCGGCCACTCGGGCCGTCGCACAGCGTGCCACGGCCGCTCGATCCACGGCGGATCGGGCAGCCGTTACGGTACACCGCGCGCGTTGCTTATTTTTCTTGATACGCCGCGCGCGCGGCTCATAAATGTATTGCGCGTGTGCGTGGGTGTGCGAGCGTCCCCGATTGACGGCATCGCGTGCGTGCTTCGGCGCCCACCACCTGCAAGCGGACTCTGTGTGCGCCGCTCGCGCGGCTTGTGAATATCATGTATTGCCGAGTCCGCGCGAGCTCTCGTAACAGTGTGTCTGACCCTTTAATTAAGCTGGCCGCACCTCAGGTGCTTCATAGTTTGATAACAGATGCCGCGGCTGGCACACATCTTTTCCTTTTTTTTACTATAAATCACCAAGAAGAAGTATTTTGTTGGTGAGGGAAGCGGCGTACCACGCTGTTTCAGACTGTAATGGTCGCTGTTTTTATTTCAGAGAACTTCGAGCTCGTGTCACTGACTCTGAGCACGAGGCGCATGACCGAGAGATGTACAGGCGCTGCCATCACGAATGAGTTGCAAAGGTGCCTGGAAGAATTCGACATGGTGGGAAAGGAAGCGTGCGCTGACGCCGGCTCGAACGTGAGGCGCGCAGCGAGTCTCGCGCACACGGAGCACCGCCTGTGTGTCGGCCACGGCCTACACAACCTCGTCATCAAGGACGGATTTGGAAGTGTCCCAAAACTCGACAGTTTGCTATTCAACTGCCGTGACATTGTGAAAACTGTGCACTACCGGGACTCCGACCTGGAGGAGATCGCGGACTCGGAACTGAATGCGGCAGTGCAATCGTTGGTCAGCACAGCCGAAGCGCTTGAACATGACGAAAATGACCCTGTACTTGATGAAGGCTGTCAAAACAGCGACCACGCATACAACGCCGCTCCAGTAGCACGGGGAGGGGCAGTCACAGTTAAACTGGACACACCAACCAGGTGGCATAGCACATTAGCTATGTTTGAGAGCCTCGTCGCGAATAAGGCTGCGCTCAGGAAGTTGTTGTGTCGGGTAGGGCGCCCGTTCCCTGGTGACTGGTGCCTGATTGAAGAGACTGTGCAATCCTGAGCAAGTTTAAATGCGCGGTGGAGCTGCTCTTCCAGCAAAAATCGAGCACGTTTAATGTGCTCATCGTTATTCGAAGCGAGCTTCTCGCCCCACTGCAAGACATGTCAGGAAGCAGCGTAGTTCAAGAAATCAAAAGAGAGGTCGATGCTGAAGAAATTTGAACACAGGTTTCCTCTGACAGATCTCATGGTCACGGCATCGCTTCTCGATCCTAGATTTCAAAATCTAAAAGCTGTTGAAGAGTATGGACAGAAAGGGGTACATCCAAACTTGAGTTTCCAGCGAAGCAGGTGCGTCGCTATATCAAGGAATGCGACGTGACAAAGCCGACTGAATGTGACACGCGCCCTAACGACGCTTTGACGTCCTTAGCACGGCGCCATTCTAGTGCGCCACAGCAGTGGACTTCATTGGTCCACTGCTGTGCCGCACTAGAATGGCGTGCGGAGTGCGACGCACTTTTAAGTAAACCTTGCGCGCAAGTGGACGACGTGTTAAAATTTTGGAAAGGGGCTCAGAACGAGCTACCATGGCTTTCCATGTCTGGCTAAAAAAATTCTATGCATCCCAGCCACGAGCACCCCGAGCGAGCGGGTGTTCTCGGTGGCTAGTCTGGTCCTCCGATCTCGAAGAGCCAATTTGCACCCACTCACGGTAGATAAACTCTTGTTTATTCATGACAAATACAGTCATTGCAAATCTTGCCTCTGAACGAAATTGTTTTTTCTAGTTATTGTTTTGTTGCCAGTTTGTTAGTTTCTGATGTGCTTATGGTGTGTTCGGCATGCAGCATTTTATCTACTTTCTTCCTCTACTTTCATGGACCGTAGAGTGTTGGTTTGTCAGTTCTAACAATTCCAGACTGCGGTCAAATATTCCACACATTGTGATGATTGTGGTTGTGTTTCTTTTTATCGTTTGCGTGTTCAACTCTGGCTGGCGCTTTTCTTGAGCTTGAATATATGCTTTACCTCGGTTCATTATGTTAAAACTATTTGAAAACATTCAATTTGTGTGTCTGTTATTTTATTTTTGTATATATATATATATATATATATATATATATATATATATATATATATATATATATATATATATATATATATATATATATATATATACCTTTTCATCGGGCGAAGAGGATAGGGCGCGCTGAGAACCTTTCCTCTCTGGCATGGGCGATCCGGCGCGGCGCTGCTTGAAAGTAACGCTGTCGCATGCTGCGGAACGATTTCGAGCTGTTTTAGATGGTACTTTGTGAAATTTACGCGTATCGTAGCCCCCCTACGATAATACAGGTGGTCACAATGGAAACATATTCAGCAACATCAAAAGAATACATCAGTAAATAAAACATAGTTTAAGCACTGAAATTCGCAAAAGCGGAATAGAAACTAACAAAGTACAAAACAAAGTGAGTGACAAAGTAACTAACAAAACAGAAAAAAAATTAACGTATGTGCAGAGATGAATAACAGAACAATCAAAGAATATGACTCTCAATAGCATTTTCAAAACTAGAAGCTGCCATCACTTCATTAGGGAGCTCATTCCAATCGCTAATCGTGTTAGGAAAAAATGAATACTTAAACACATTGGTACGGCACTGATAAGCTCTAATTTTGTTAGCGTGGTCTCTCCTAGATGAAACGTAATGCGGCTCCTTGATGAACAGTGTTTTGTCGATACCAGTTTTACTTTTATATATATTGTAAAGGAATTTGAATCTTAGGATTTTCCTGCGTGAAGAAAGAGTTTTCCAACCCAACCCTTCCCTTATTCTGGATCCTCTGGTAGTAAAATTATAATTTCCTGTTACGAAGCGTGCTGCTTGCTTTTGGACGCGTTCTATTTTTTCTGTGAGGTTTATAGTGTATGGATCCCAGATAACGCATGCATATTCTAGAATAGGCCTGATGTTTGTTAAATACAAGGTTGCCTTCAGTGATGAAGGAGAATGCTTAAAATTTCGTCGGAAAAAGTGAAGAAGACGGTAAGCTTTCGCGCTAATTGAGTTAACATGATTAGTCCAGTCAAGCGTTTCAGAAAACGTAACTCCGAGGTACTGAACATCCTTAGCGGTACTGAGTGCAATATTATTTAGGCAATAGGAACTGGGGAATTTTTTCTTTTTCTTTGTAAACTGCACATGGTAGCAGTTACCAGTATTCAGAATCATCTGCCACCGCTTGCACCAAATAGAAACTTTTTCAAGGTCGTCCTGTAAGACAGACATATCGGCATAACATTTCACTGCACGATACATGACGCAGTCGTCGGCATACAGTCTAACTGTTGAATTAAGGCCTACTACTAAATCATTAATATAAACTAGGAACAAAAGAGGCCCAAGCACAGTGCTTTGAGGCACTCCCGATAGCACCTGCATTGGAGCCGAGTTTACCCCATTAAGAACAACTTGCTGTTTGCGCAGGTGTAAATAATCCTTTATCCAGCCAAAAATATGTTCAGGAAGGCCTAGGAATGATAATTTTAAGCATTTTTTCTGCATACTAAGTACTTGTAATTGTGACCCAACTTCTAATAATACATTTTTGATTCTGATTCTGATTCACAGCTCCTACCGTAGCAGAACGGTACCCACGCTGTTACGATCGTCGCGTATGTTTCATGGCTCCTAAACCGCAGCTTAGAAATAGAGGATAATACTGCAATAAGGTCACATTCGTGATTGGAACATTCAGAAATACACAATTGATCTCCGAGGCTGATTGTAGGCTCAAGTATGCGCGCACACATCGCGCTGTGTGTTCCGTCCACCTTAACGCCAGCAGAAATTCCGGCCATGACGCATTAAAACACTTCAGCACGTCTCACAGAACCGTTTACCACGTAGAAGACGCACTTCATACTAAACAGACCGCACGACCGTGAAAACACGCCAGAACCTACCGCCGAGCGTATAGACCGTTTTTTCGTAGGCGCCGCCATATTGTAAGCTCAGTGGCGCCGCCTATGAGCAGCGCCATACTGGCTTGGGTGAAGGCGGTCTTTTGCATGGCATGTATACGCTCGGCGGTCGGTTCTGTCGTTTGTTTTCGCGGTCGTGCCCTCTGTTTAGTATGGCGTGCGTATCCTACGTGGTAAACGGTTCTGTGAGACGTGCTGAAGTGGTTTAAGGCGTTATGGCCGGAACTTCTGCTCGCGTTGAGGTGGACGGAACACGCAGCGCGATGTGTGCGCGCATATTTGAGCCTACGATCAGCCTCGGAGATCAATTGTGTATTTCTGAATGTTCCAATCACTAATGTGACTTTACTGCAGTATTATCCTCTATTTCTAAGCTGCGGTTTATGAGCCATGAAGCATACTCGACGATCGTAACAGCGTGGGTACCGTTCTGCTACGATAGGAGCGGTGATGTTATACTTTGACAAGCGTTCAAACTGTTCGCTGCACATTACATTGCGTGGCTACTTGGTTCGATGGATGAGGTTTCCGCCCCTGAATAAAATAGTTTTGGCAAGTAATAGCAGCATACCTTACAGTCTGAATTAGGCTTGTCCAGCAAAGGGACTGTTTACGAACTGCGCGAGCGTCCTAAGCAGTGAAAGGTGCTGGATTACATATATCTTTGTTCTATATACTGCATGGTCCAAGCATATGACATCAGCGGTTATATATCTATAAACGTTGTGCGGCGTGACTATGCGAGGTCCTATTGCGGCGTTAGCCCGTTTTCTCTTGCTCTTGAAAGATGATGATAACAGAATTTTTTTTTTTTTTGGTTGTGTTCGTTCCGTTCTCTACGACGCACTCACACGTATTACGGAAATTTTGTCCTCAAAAATAGGCATCGCATTCTTTTTATGCGATCCCTCTCATATATTATGGCTGTATGCAGGCCAAAAAGGCAATGCCGAAGCGCATATCTTACATATGTATCGTGCTGGTTCACCAACCGCAGTGATCGCTGTGCTGAGCAGCGCCATCGGCCTCATGCAGGAAGGCTAGCGTAGACATAGGGTAATTTGAAGCCTACTAGACTTGAAATGCGCGAGAACGATGCCGGCGCATCACAAATATTTGATAGCGCCTGCAGCTTAGGTGTTTCGTGGTTGCCTTAGGTTGGCCGCGCACGAGCATGCGCTCTTATGCTTTATGTTTTACTCCCTACGCCAAGCGATCAGATAGTGAGCAGATTTACCATTTAATGCTGCTAATACAGAGACACCATTTTCCTTTGTTGAATTAAAACCGATATAAGCGAAATAACTAACAACACATACACACACCGCGACTGATAATGTGCGTACACCGCGGCTGATAAAACGCGTCACATTTTTGCGCCCCCAAGAGATATTTCCGCCTACTGTAGTTACCGATGCACCGAAAGGCTTCCCTGACGACCTTATATGAACGGACATGGCGTAAATTTCACAAATTACCATCTAAAACAACTCGAAATCGTTCCGCAACACGCGACAGTAATACTTTCAAGCAGCGCCGCGCCGGATCGCCCAAGCCAGAGAGGAGGAAAGGCTCTCTGCGCGCCCTATCCTCCTCGCCCGATAAAACGGTCTATACCTGCCATGCAAAAGACCGCTTTCACCCAAGCCAGTATGGCGCTGCTGATAGGCGGGGCGCCACTGCGTTCACAATATGGCGGCGCCTACGAAAAAACGGTGTATATATATATATATATATATATATATATATATATATATATATATATATATATATATATATATATATATATATATATATATATATATATATATATATATATATATATATATATATATATATATATATGTATAAGGAATATCGAATGCAACTGACACCGACAGTTCTACTGAACTATAGAACAGTTTCAATATGCAGGTTAAAAACTTTTTTTTCGGAAATAGTGTATATGAGCAATGACTGCATTCATACTAATCCGCACTTAATTTATCCAACCTAGCTGTTGATGCGCTAACAAAGCGGGCAAATTTGTTTTATACATTAGCTGTAAAACTGTTCACCTTCTGCACAAAAAAGTACTTTAATTCTTTCTTATTCCGGGAAAAGGCCGTTAAAGGAGTACTGACACAAAAAAAATCCACGTGGTTTTTTCTGCTTTAATAAGTAGTTAATGACCCAGTAATCACGGCAGGAAACCTCATTTACTTCAGAGCGCGACAGGTAATTATTTGCAGTCTTTTTTGTAGCGACCAGTCGAAGTTTCGGTTCCTGAGAGCAACGAGATGGGGCAAACGGGAGTGTAAACAAAGTGGTCACGTGTTCGCAAAAAGCCATGACGTATTGTCGTGCGACTGCCACATCGGTCGGACGACCGCAGCCAATGACAGCGCCGGTAGCGTGAACGTCATGGCCACGTGGTTGACCCGGCGGGGCGGGGCTGGCGAGCGGGTGCCTCGCCGCTCCGATCATTTCTGTTTTTTTCACGGAGGAAGGAAACTAAGGAGAGGCCCTGACGTCACTCTTTGTGAAGCAAAAGTGAAGGCGGAAGTTGGCGTTGCTCATGGCGATGCTCCGCCTTTTGGGCCACCCTCCTCTCTTGTTTACCTCTTTCCCGAAACCACGCCGCGCTGCGCGTGGTATCGCGCGAGGAGCGCGCGCGCCCGCGCAACATCCGGCAGAGCACGGCGCAGGTAACACAGCGCACCAAGACACGGTGACTAACGCAAACCCGCCCACACAGCGCCTTTGCCACGGCACGAAACCTACCAGAGAAACACGTGTGAGCGCTCAAAACCATAACAACGCCGCCATTGTGGCCCAAAAGGCGTGGCCATACAGCAAAAAAATAAAAAAGCAGCAAAAAAATTAGAACCTACTACGTCATTTCCGCCACACTTTTCTCCTAGCGCGCGGAGGGGGTAGGGCCTCTCCTTAGTTTCCTTCCTCCGTGGTTTTTTTTTTTCTGGTCGAAACGCGGGCCTCTTTCGCCGCTGACGACGGCGCATAAATGGGCTACAATTTGTTTCTGACACGAAATAACTCCTAGAATAAAGTGACCTCTAAAGAGTGCGAGTTAAAAAACGTTGTGCGAAATAGTAAATCGTTGGCGTGATTTCTACTCGGACGCGGTAAGCGCAGACGCGCCAGCAATCGTCTGTATACGAAGCGGCTCGCCCGACTGGCCTGTTTACTCATTGCTACTAACGGCTCCGGGAAAACTAACCGTATTTTCACTTAAGAGAAACATAAATGTTCAGGCATTGATTGTGCTGACGAATTTAGGCGCTTTATTACGAGCTGCGGACGCATCGCAAGGACCCTCTGCCCCGGATACACGGCCGGCGAGCTAGGCCTACATCGTCTCCCGGCGATCGCAAGCTCGCTTGGCATTCTCGTTCGCTTCTGTTGGCACCAAAGAAATCAAATGTGCTGCAATTTAAGCGTGACATAACTGTGTACACGTTGTGCCGACTAACATAGGCGCTTCGTTATACGAGCTGCAAACGATCGTGTCACAAGCGCAACCGGTGTCGGATTCGATGGCCCAGCGAGCTATGCCTGCCGGCTCTTGGCCATCGGCGGCTGTCAACGGATCCGATACTGCTGACGCGGCCTTGCGGAAACACGTCTACAGTGCTCGCATAGACGCGTTTATATTGTCATCGTTTGTTTCAAACAAGATAGCTGTGCAAATACGGTTGCTTTCACTTTCTGTTCGAAGTTACGCAGCATTCCGAACTTCCACGCAGGGGCGCCGGTTCTGGGCCGCCGCTCGCTCAATTGTACCATGTGTCCCGAATCGCCGCATGCGGCAAGTCGCACACGACGCGCCGTACTACAGATGCAACGGAAAATCGCGCCATGTGTCTCGCGCTTTAGACGTGGCCAATGACTTAGCGAGTCAGATATTGCGGCCGGCGATGGACGAACCTCAACAAAACCCTCGCATCGGCCACAATCAATGGTAAGACACAACAAATCGGCGTTGAACGTTGTGGCAGCGCAGTCGAGCTGATAGTGTGGGAAATATCCCGATGGACACAACAAAAACTGCAGTTGCAGCGACACGGAGAGCGTCCCACTACGAGTACAACAGCTAGAACAAGCAACAACAGAGGAGAAGAGCACATGTAAGCCGCATGGCAGCCAACGAAAATTCGTGACGTAGCCACATGACGTAGCGTTTTCTTGGCTATTTGGATGGATGGATGGATGGATGGCGGCTATACCCTTTGTAACGGGCGGCGGCTGGCGCCACCTAGCCTTTTGCTCCCCTTCCTATTTTATTATTCTTCTTCTTTTTCCCCTTTCTTTATATCCTCTTTTCCTTAACCTAGTTTTCACTCCCCTCCTCCCCCAATCCCGGTTGATGTCAATCCCGGTTACAATCCCGGTTGATGTCAATGTCGCGAGGTGCTCTGTTTTGCGGTTGGCTGGGCGCACGTACTTTAAAATTGATTTTAAATATCTTCTAAGCGATATTCGCCGCTGATATTTTATAGACGATGTGTGTGTGACCAACTAAATCGATCTCACAAGTTATCTCGACTTCAAATTTTTGTGTCAGTGCTCCTTTAAAAGAAAAGTTACTTGGAACAAATGGTGACTAATATTCAGGATAAGTGATTTCAGAAACTGTCTAATCGGAAATGTTTGTGTTATAACATCAACTAATTATTTGACTGGATTATTGGATTTGATTTGATTTGACTGGATTTGATTTGACTGGACTGAATTATTTGGCTGAAACAAGCAAAAGGTGGCCGTAGAAGAGGTCTCTTTCATTTTTTTTTCGTAAAGAATATTGTATAAACACAATCTCATTCAGAAAAAAGTGTAAGTACGATTAATATATCGAGTGTCTCGCGCGTCGGTGCCGGCTTTGCTATTCTAGATTAATTCACTGAATCCTTGCGCAATGGAAAAATATAACCTAGGCATAGTAAAAAAAAAAGAATAATTGCGACTACAACGCAAGAAATATATAACGACAACATACGCGCTTGAGATATGTGCCTCATTTTTTTTTAATATGACGCCAAAAAACAAGATTTACAGAACATTTTGCATTTCTCTCATTCTTCAACCCCTCTGTAATTGGTCATCTCATCCCTTAGTACGAAATGCCCCAAATTTTCAACCAGTTTAGCAAAGAAGGCTGTAGCGAAACAGCTTTTTAAATTTGTGGTTTAGCTTGCAACGTTGCCGGTGCCGCCGCCGCCGTCGAAACTTGGCTTTGCGCCGCCGCCGATGAAATACCCGGCGCCGCACCGCCGACTAGAAA